>NC_080178.1:49550254-50150254 GCF_950295315.1 Erinaceus europaeus | reverse complement strand
GGGAAGGATAGAAAGAGGCTTGGAGTATGGATTGACATTACAATGCCCATGTTCAATGGAGAAACAATTACAGAAACCAGACCTCCCACTTTCTGCACCCCATAATGATCCTGCGCCCATACTCCCAGAGGAATAAAGATAGGAAAGCTATCATGGCAGGGGATGGGATATGGAACTCTGGCAGTGGGAATTGTATGGAATTTTACCCCACTTATCCTATGGTTTTTCTATTTTATTTTATAAATAAATAAGAGAAGTAGTCATTGGACTTAACTTTTTGTTTATGGGGCTAGGTGGTGGCATACCTGTCACAGCACACACATTGCCATGTGCAAGGACCCAGGTTCAAACTCCTGCTTCCTGTCTATGAGATAAAGATTCAAGAGCCATGGTGTAAGTCTCTCCTCATCTCTTTCTCTTTTTCTCAGGCCAGTTACAGAGGTGGTAAACATTGCATAGGCTGACCCCCCTCCAGAATTCTCCAGTTCCTTTTGCCCACCATTTTATCAAAGCCCTCTTAGTATGTCACCAACTGTTTTCCTCTTCTCCTAGGATATAGAGTAAGTCCATCCATCTTCCTCTTGCTCTTTAAAATCCTCACCCCCAAATAACTTTATTGGAGGAGGTAATGGTTTACAGGGTAAACCATTGCTGACACATGGGTGCAAGTCTCACCTCCCTGTGGTGGGTGTCTGCAGAACACTGTCACCCCCAGCTTAGGTCCTTTCAGCATCATAGCCCAGGGCCCCCAAAGTCCCTTCCTCTCCCTCCCTTCTCCTATGTATTGGTGCAAACACCACACCCAGTGCAAGTCTCACTTTGTGTTTTGCCTTTCTATCCTTGTTTCTTAATTTCCCCAGGAGTAAGATTATTAAGTATTCATTCTCCTCTTTATTTCTGATATCACTTAACATGATTCTTTTAAACTCCATTCAACATGAAGTAAAACACATGACTTCCTCATTCTAACATCTGACTAGTATTCCATTGTGCATATAGACCACAATTTCTCAGCCTCTCATCTTTTGTTAAGATACCTGGTTTGCTTCCATGTTTGGGCGCTTAGAAACTATGATGCTGAACAATCATGGACCCAAAGGTTGGAATGGTGGAGATGAAGTGTTGTGGATTACTCACTGCAGACTCTAGTGTACTTCTGCTTTCAGGTATATATTTTGCCCTAGTTTATGGATACATGTGAACATATGCTCTATCTCACGGAACCTGGTCCATACTCCCAGAGGGATAGAGAATGGGAAAGCTATTGGGGAGAGGATGAGATATGGAGATCGGGTGGTGGGAATTGTGTGGAGTTGTACCCCTCCTATCCTACAGTTTTGTTGATGTCTCCTGTTGTTGTGGTGGTCTGGTGTTGGGCTGCACCGCGGAGAAGAGAGCAGATGTCCAGAGCAAAGGAGTACACAAATCTTTATTATAGGATGGGGGGGGTTTGGTTCAGACCACGTGGAGCCAGCCGGCAATGGTCATTGACCACGGGGGGAGAGCAGGGAGCGAGACCTCAGAGAGGGAGAGCTGAGAGCCCAGAGAGTGAGGGGGGGTGAGGGGGATTTTTATTGGGCGACAACCAGGGGTGACGTGTAGGGCCAGGATTGGTTGAAGGGGGCAATGCTAGGGTTTCACGCAGTGTAGTGAAACCTGGGGGCGGAGACTGCATCAGAATAACTCCTCAGCAACATCTCCTCCTATCTCTTTATATCTAAATGGACACAGTAAAGAAAAATGGAATGGAGCAGGCTTAAATGTTTTAGAGGAATGCCATGTTCAGGTGGGAAGATGTAGGACTTTCTGTGGAGGAGGGAAGGCCTAAATGGCTGCGAACCTTGTGAGATTTATGCGTCCTCCTGTGCTCAACCCCTCTTTAGAGAGAGAGACTTACCTGGAGAGACTCATCTCATAGGTTTAAGCGCAGCCTGCTCAACCATCTCTTCACAATATCTCTACATCTTTTCTATCTTTCTATCTAGTAATTGCATAAGATGTACAAAGTCTGTAAAAGACTATCATGGGGCAGAAACCTTTTGGGCATAAGCCTAAATGATATAACAAAATAGGAAGGGACAAGTAGGGGAGTAGTAAAAGCAAGTGTGGTGTGAAGGGAAGGATTGGTGTGTAAAGGAACATTCTCTGCTTGGGTGGGGAAAGGGGCAAGGGTACATAATGAGGGGGAGGCGGGAGGCATGACCCACCAAACAGAGGGGCTATTTGGCATTGTATAGTCCTCAAGGCAACAGTCTGTAAAGTCTATGGATTACTCAGGATCAGTCTATGAAAAACCAGCAGCGTGAAGGGAAATAAGCTGCTTCAAAATTGTGTAAAATGTATATAGGGTATGTCAGAAAGTCCGATACAAGTCTCAGTCCAAAGTAGATGGCTAGGGGAAGAATTGGCAGGGGATGCAACGCTGCATGAGGGAGGTCAGCCGCTGGAATGTTGCTTTTCTGTAGATAGCCAGCTGGAACTGCCAACACATGACAAGCAGGTCAGAAGCAGGAACGGTAACCAGGCATGAAGAAAGTTCTGTCCTTGGAGTCTGTGTATCAGGTTCTTCAGATCGCGTTGAGTGACACCTAGGGTTTTGGGGGGTGTGCCACGGTAGTCGTGCCATCTAGTGGGTGACGTCAGGGTGTGCAAGGGTTCAGATGGTTTTTCCGGGATTCCTGTGAAAGAAACACAAACAATCAGCTTCTCGTGGTTAATTTGAACTTGTAACAAGTTATAGGTTTGTTATAGTTGATACCTCGATGATTATAATTGGTTTAGACTCTCTTTATGATTTTATTTAAAGGTCATCTAATGTGACCTCCTGTAGCAGCCTCTACTGCAGGATCTTGAGACCAATTTTAGCTAAAATATGTATTTTAAACAGACTCAAATTGCTTAGAGAGTTAACGCATATTCGTGACAATGATTTTAATGTTTACAGTGCCAGATTGATGCCAGATCTGTTGTGGATTAATTTCCACAAGATAGTTTACAGGGAACCTTTGGGGGCCCTTCAAAGGTGTCCTGTATATAAAATTTATATAGTTTAGTTTTGGGAATGAATAGTCACGTTGAACATTTAGACTTTTACCTAAATAGTAAGTTACCTTAACAAATTAATTTTTACCTTGTCTGGTAAAAGTGTAGCTGTAGGGTTACACTTTTGACCGTTAAGTTAGTGTTACCAAACTTGAGACATATCCATAAACATTTAGTTATAACAAACTGGAGGAAAAAGAACTTTTGTTATAAAAACACATTATTTAAAAACAAATTTAAATCTGTCATTAGTCACACAGTTTAAGACTAAACACTTACATATATACCAAAACTATATATAAAATTCAAAAGAGGGAGAAAGAAAAAAAATTTTTGGAATGTTTCTGGACATCTCCAGAAACTGGCTGCATCCAGCATTTTTATATAAAGCCAATTACATTTTAGAGTACTCCAAGAAGATGGGTCATGCAAAAAAAAAGTTTTTTTGTCATTCAACACACTCACTCACAAAAACAACTGGCCAGTTATAACATAAGACATACATGGAAAGGGTATGAGAGAGGTCTCTGTGAGGCAAATTTTGTAGGTTCTGCCATGTCGTATTACGGGTCCTGGGATGTATCCTGCATCTGGTCCTCTTGTAGTATTTCTTGTCCTTCAGGAATAACAGCGCCATCCTGCGGGTGTTGTCGGACATGGCGGGCAGGAACCCAGACAGGTTTAGAGAAATTTTGAGGAAAAATGCATGTGAAACCCCTTCCCATGGTCAATAATGGGTCAGGCCCTTTCCAAATTTTATCGAGTGGGTCTCTCCATTTGACCTTAATAGATGGGAGGGTAGATGGTGTTTGCCAGTGAAGAATAATAGGGGGTAAGGCCGAGTTATTGTAAATATTAAAGAGATTTAACGTAGTTAAGGCTTTTGCTAGCTGGATATTGGGGGGATATGTTCCTCCTTTATCTTTATTTAGTTGAGCCTTCAGAGTTTGATGGGCCCTCTCGACAATGCCTTGTCCCTGTAGATTGTAGGGAATGCCCGTGGTATGAGTAATATTCCAGAGGGAACAAAAATCTTTAAATTGTTTGCTTGTAAACATAGGTACATTGTCTGTTTTCAAAAATAATGGGACCCCCATAATGGCAAAACAAGAATTGAATAAAGAAATACAGCTTCCCTGCCCAGCCGTTGTCTCCGCGTCTCTGTTACCCGCCCGTGAAGCCAGCCTGCCCGGCTAGAGCCTCCGAAATTTAACAACAAATGGCGCCCACGTGGACCTGACCTGCGCATCTCTCAGATGAGTAAAGACAATTTGGCTACCTATGTACTATGGCCTTCTCTTCTGCTTGTGAAGAGATCTCCAAAGGCCTCTGCTCTTTCTTCACGAGACTGTTTTGCTGTTTCTGGAACATTTATCTCTGGATCACTCTGTGGTTTCCACTCACTCGGGCGAACTCAGAACAGCCAGCGGGAAGAGCCAGCGGGCGGGAAGCGAGGTGCGGAGCTGCCGTTTCCACCTGGTTAAACAGCCAGCCAGCCGGCTGCACCCAGACAACCCCATGCACCACGCCCACAACTCCGCAGCCCCGCAGCCTGCAGGAGGCTGATGCCAACATGCTGGAGCCCGATGCCAACACGCTAGAGCTCGATGCCAACACGCAAGAGCCCGAGGCCAGCCCACAGGAGCCGGCTCTCCACCGCGTGGCGCAGGGCACTGGACGTGTGATCCCTCCACGCTGCTCGGCCACTGCGAGCAGGGCAGCAGACATGGCAGGGCCATGGGGCAGGGCCGTGGCGGCCTATCATGGCCGCCACCCCTGGGCACCTAGGCCCATACCTTCTACAAGCCTGACCCGCCTGCCCTCTTGCTATAAATTCTGGAATGATCCCGGGCCTCCCGGACCCCCGGGCTCCCTGCCGAAACTGGGCACACGAGATCTCCAGCTGCCGGTCCAGTCTGAAGGCAGACAAGCTGGAGTATGCAGAGATTTGTGCAGAGATCGCAACCTGCAATTCCTAGAAGTGAGGCTGCGCGGGAAGCCACCTCCGGATGGTGAACCCCCCCCCAACAACTAAGACAGTACAGATTTAAATTCGTGTTTAAAATGACATGTCTTCGTAACAAAGGTTTCTCTCCTTGTGTATTAATGACCATGTTTATGTGTATGTTTAAAGTTTGGTAAACAGTAGCTTTAAGGCTAAATTCTTACTAGTCAAAGTTAAATGAAAAAGGTTTTCAACATAATTCTCATAAAGATAAAATTAACTTACATTTAAAGTCTGAGGTAAAAATTAGTTAACAATCAATATATTTTAACTAAGTTGGTCTAAACAAAAGGTTAAATAGACTTGTTGATATGTAAAACTCTTCACTACCTTCTCTATTAGAAATGGTAGATCGCACAATGGCTATGCTAATTATTCTCATGCCTGAAGTTTCCTTTCCTGCCCACAACTAGGGTGTGTCTCCATCTTGAATGGGTGTAACAAAAGGTTAAAAGACGTTGTTGATATGTAAAAGTCTCAAATTCCTTCTCTATTAGAAACGTTGGATCGTGCAGTAGATATGCTAATAACAAGTTTTGTTTCATAGTAAGGAAATTGCAGCCAGCTGCCTTTGGGACTCTAGGCCATTCCCCGCCCCCATGCAAATGCCCGTTGAGGCAAGTAGCCCCCCAGAGGCAAGAAAGTACGCCCCCCAGAGGCAAGAAATGTTTTTTTTAAGCTGATAAAGTTTAGCCCACAGAGGCAGATATGGCCCCCTCAGGCCTTCCCTTGGCAACACGCTGGTTCTTGTTATTTGCTTGCATGTTTCTCCATGTTTGTGCCAGTTTCTTTTTTAAAAATGCCTGTATGATATATGTTTCTGTTCACCCCACACCCTTGATACTGTAGTCATTTAGTTAAAAGGAAAGGGGGAATTGTTGTATGCTTTACATTGGGTTCTAGTTCTCCCCCGCCAAGAAAATTAGATCAGTCCAGTTAATTTCGTGGGCCCGCTTGGCCCCGCCCCTAGGGACCCCGCCAGAGTTCCAGAGTTAGAGTTGGAGAGTCCCTGAATTCCAGAGTTCGAGTGTAAGAGAGAGTGCTTGTGCCGCCGCAAAGATACAGCAGAGTTCTGTTTGGTGATTAGTTTGGTTTAGTTTATGAATCGTTGTTCCTGAATAAAGAAATACAGCTTCCCTGCCCAGCCGTTGTCTCCGTGTCTCTGTTACCCACCCATGAAGCCAGCCCGCCCGGCTAGAGCCTACGAATTTTAACAACAGTCTCCTTTCTTAAATAAATGAAAAAAAAGAAATTATGATGACAGAGAGATTAAGAGTGAGAAAGATAGAAAGAGGAGTAACACCATAACACCGCTCCATTGCTCATGAAGCTTCCCTCTTATAAGTATCCCATATGGTATCCAGAGGCTCTAACCTGCATTCTTGTACACAGTCACAGATATATGCAGTCATGTAGTACTCATCTCCCTGGGTGCTGTCATGGTCTCCAAGGTCTAGACCAGGGAGCAGTGGTTTAGCAAAGCCCCAGCACTCTCTCCCAGGTCACAGTGAACCCTGAGCCACCAGGCAGTGGAGCCCCAGTGGCATGCTGGCATCAGGTGGTCCTGTGTGAGGTAGCCAGTCTCAGGGAGTAACCTACCTTGGATGTCATCATTGAACATGCAGTACTTGTCTAGGTACTTGTGTAGCAGACGGAAGGCATCGGCATTGGCGAAGTCCTCAAACTGGATGAGGCAGTGGATTCCATATCTGAATGTAGACATCAGTGAGAATATATGCTATCATACAAGAGGTCCTAGGCTTGAAGCCCAGCCACAACATGGGGATACCTGTTGATGGGGCTGGGGGGGCTTCACAAGTAGTGGACCAGTGCTGTGGTTTCTCTTCTCCTCTCTGTGTCTCTCTTTTGTATTGTTCACCCTTTATCTAGAGGAAAGAAAATAAATGGCATTTGGTAGCAGTTGAGTTGTGCAGGCACTGAGCCCCAGCAATGCACTGAAAGGGTGAGATACCAAAAGAGACAGAGAGCTAGAGGTGGGGAGACACCTCCACAGCAATGCTCATTTGCACAGAAAGTGTCCCCTCTGCAGGTGCTCACACAAAGTGGCCTGCAGTTCAAACCACGGTCCTCTGGCCTGGTAACATTTGCACTCTACCAGACAAGCCACGTAGTGCCTTGTTGCTCCCTATTTTTTGTTTGGGGGTGGGGGCATGAAACAGAAAGAAACAGCACTGGTCCACCAGGCATAAAGTTTCCCTGGTGTTGTGATGCTCCCACGTGGTGCTGGGGGCTTGAACCCAGCACTTAAAGCTACTCCCAGCTCCTTGAAGAGTCCCTGAAGAGCCACTGAGACACACAGTTCATTCAGTTCCTCATCCTGTGTCAGGGGGCTCTGCCCCAAGAGAAGCCAGAGCACTGTGGGCAGCACTGGCTTATTTAGGCCAGAAGACAACCTCTCTGGGCATTCCTGGATGACATCCCTCTGGCTCTTCTCCACACATCCACCACACTCCTGCCCCTTTGAGCTTCAACCTCATGTGTCCTCCTGAACATACTCATCTTTTCAGGAACATTTTCAGCTCCTTTTTTGGATCTATCTTTTTGGCTCCAGGTGTGTGTGTGTGTGTGTGTGTGTGTGTGTGTGTGTGTGTGTGTGTGTGTGTGTGTGTTTCTGGCTGCTGGGGGAAGACAGAGGAACTCTCTGGCGTTAGCTGAGTGCTGGAACCAGCTATATTTGCCAGGAGATGAGAAATTTCCTGAGTCCACTTGTGGGACGGAAGTTCCTTATGGAACTGTGGATACACTCAGCAGTCAATCAAATGACACCCTTGGGGCAGGGAGGCAAGGGAGACAACTCCTCTTTGTAATAAAAAAAAAAGTCCCATGTCTGTGGCTCCAAGGTTCCAGGTTCCAGGTTCAATCCTCAGCACCACCAATAAGCCAGAGCTGATTGGTACCCTGGTAAGACAGTCAGACAGAGAAACAGACGAACAAAGCAATGACACAGTAGGACAAAAGCTAACTTGGGAAAGAACTCAGAATACACATGAACTTGAGAACAGCTGGATTCCAGTGGCTTTGCTGGGAAAAGGCAGCTTTGGTCTTAGGATGTAGGATGGCTTTGGTGGAAAAATACTGAAGAAAAGAGCCTAGAATGGGAACCACTATTCTACTTTCACCGCTTCTCTTCATGTTCTCCATGACTAGCTTTCTGGAGCCAGGCCTCCGGCATGCACAATTTCATTGCCCCAACAGCTTTGTCAGGTAGAGAAAGAGTGAGAGACAGAGAGGAAAAACAAAGAGGAGGAGAGACTCCAAAGCACCTGAATTTCCCCTGATGCCAAACACCCCTGTGTTGTGGGGGCTCGCATCTGGGCCAGACCCTTGTCCTACTTGGCCTGGCTTTTTTCCCCTGCTTCCTTTTAATTTTATGTTTTATTTGTGACTTAATAGTGTGTTACAAAATTATAGGATAATAGGGGTCCAATTCCATATCATCCCTACCATCCGAGTTCTGTGTTTCCATCGCCCTCCAGCAGAAACCACCATAGTTCTGAGGCCACAGGTGTGGGTTGAGTATATATTTGTCTCCCTCTTGCTGTGTGTGTGTGTGTGTGTGTTTCTGAAGTTTTGTTTTGCCCATTTTTATTCATTTCTATGACTCTGTCTTCACTTCCTTTCTACGTCATAGCTACACCTATTGCTACTTCTGAATGTCCTTCCTTTTCCCTCTTCTCTTTCAGATAAGCAAAACAGTACCTGACATCCTCTGATTTTCCTAATTCTCTTCCTTCTCAGTGATGGTTTAGAAGCAAAGACTGTTGGTGAAAACATTTAGATCCCAGGATAATAGGGGTTTATTCTCCTCTGGTCATCTTCCCCTAATATTTTCCTCCATTCGGAGTCTGAGACAAAGTACATTTTTTTTGTCATCATTTATTGACTCCAGATAGCCATAAATTGGGAAGTTAGAGGAGATATCAAGGAAGAGGGGAGAGACACCTGCAAAACTGCTTCACTACTTGCAAAGCTTTCCGTATGCAAGTGGGAACTGGGGGCTCGAACCTGGGTCCTCAAGCACTATAACATGTGTGCTCCACCAGGTGTACCACCACCTGGTCTCTGGAAGAAATTCTTTTTAGGGTGCAGAACAAAGGAGTTCTGTTTTCTATAATTGCATCTTGCAGGACATGTATGTTTCCTGACCTGGCATCTCTCTCTCTCTATGTTTTTCTCTCTCTCTCCTCTTATGTCGTCTAAGAAAAGGAGGTTCCCTGAGGCAGAAGCATCCCTGCTGTCGTCAGGGCCTTGTGCCTTGGGTTGGCGCCATTACCTGGTTGTTGGTGCCCACATCCAGCATCACAGGCAGCCACTGGCATGAGTTGACTCTCCTGCACACTGTGTATAGCACCAGCTTGCCCACTTGGATGCCCATGACATAGCAGCCCAGGACCCTCAGGCCCAGGATGCATTCCCCATCTGTCACCATCACAGCCTGCCGGACAAGGGAGAGTGCTCCTGCAGTGGTCTTCCTCTGGATGCCAGCCTACCTGAGCCAACGTGGGCCCCTGTCCCCTCAACTCCCCTTAAAGGTGTGGTGGTTGCTGCAGGCTCAGTGGAGGAAACCCTTCTGCCATCATCATTCAGAGATACCAAGGTTACCCTGCACCAGAATCTGTGTTCAATTCCTCAGCCCCACTATCTCTGGAACCCTTGCTCTGGCCCACTTTCCCTCTGTCAGGATTCCTGTGCATAGCTATGACAGGTATGGGAGCCAAGCCTTATACAAGTGTGTTGACTCTTCCTTTTGGTGATGCAATGGCTTTCTTTCTGATCCAGTCTGAGAGGACCCAGTCCAGTACAGAACAACAGCATAGAAGAGAAGAAACCTACCTTAATGTCATTCTCCGGTCATGAGTTGAACATGGTGGCAATCTGGCCCTTGTCATGAATGATGATGAACAGCCCACTAGGAGAGACACAGCCACGGTCACCAGAGGGCGCCAGAACCCAGGAATGCACATCACCAGGCTCTGTCCTCAGGCCTGTCTAGAGGTTGTTACTTTGGAAGACACATCTTGAGTGTAAACCTCCTCCCACTAGACTGTCTATTCGGTGGGACCAGAAAACACCTGTCTTCCCACCGGTGCCATCCCCAGAGCCTACCCTACCATCACCCTCCACAGGGCATTTGTGAGCTTGTTGGATCCAGGACACTCACATACACACAAGTGAATTGGTCTGCATCTTATGTTTTTGTTTTCAGTTTTTTTCAGTGAATAGAGCCTCTGGACATATAATCAGAGTCACCTCAAAATGAGGATGACATGGGATAAAATGAGCCAAGGCCATGACCTAGCAGTCCATAAATGTGGATGGAGGAGGGTTACTTTTGCTAGAGAGTGATATCATAGCCAGATATTTCCTGCTCACTCCCTGGGGGACTGGATCAAACTAACAGGCATGTGGAAACCCTGATCCCAGTAATATTACTTGGAAAATGGTTTTTTGCAGACACATTCAAGGTAAGAGGAGCTATCATCTAGTCTGTTGTTTGTCTCCCGAAAAGAGGGAAAGAGAGGGTCACACAGGGAGAGGGAAAGAGAGGGTCACACAGGGAGAAATGGACATGTGGTTATGGTGGCAGACTGGGTGAATGCAGCAGAATCCACAAACTAAGGAGGGACTAGGCTTGCTTGTGATTTTCAGAAGCTAAAGAGACAAGATATGACTCCACCCCAGCCCCCCCACCCCCGCCATTGTTTTTATAAAGAGCATGGCCCTGCCAACACCTTCATCCCAGGTGCAAGCCTCCAGCAGTGGGATGAGACATTTCACTATTTGAAGCCAGAAGTTTCTGATGTATTTTGAAGAAATAAGATGCTTAGGACTCAAACTCAGGGGCTCATGCATGTGCTCTGTCTCTGAGTCATCTCTGCAGTATCCCCCACCACAACCAATTTTCCTGGGAGAAATAATATTTTACAGTATTGGCATCTGAGGACAGTTTCTTATATTCTTGTGATACGTGGAGATCTCGAGGGCCAACAGACATGTGAATAAACATTCAGTCACTGATTATCGGAGAAATGCAAGTAAGAACAACAAAGAGATGCCAGTTTTGAGGATGTCAGACATCAGAAAGGACAGAAACACCAAATGCTGGCAAGGGGATGGGGAGAGGTAAAGCCTTCTATATAGCTGGGGGGAATGGAAATTGGTCCAACCCTTGTGGGAAGCAGTATGGCGATTCTTTTTACTATTATGATCTTTCTCTTTTATAAATCATTCATATGCCCATAGAGTAGAGTCTCCACTAATACATCTTGATGTGAAGATCCTACAAAATTTTAACAATGAAGGTGACTATGACAGAGCCCACAGCTCTGGCTATTTGTCTTTGTTTATAGAACATGTTCTGGACATCTTTTAAAAATTGTATTATTTATTTATTGAGTGGGGGCAGAAAGAAATTGAGAGAGAAGATAGAGAGGAAGAGAGAAAGAGCCACCTGCAACACTGCTTCACCTCTTCTGAGCTTTCCCCCTGCAGGTGGTGGTGGTGGTGGTGGTGTGTGTGTGTGTGTGTGTGTGTGTGTGTGTGCGTGCGTGTGCATGTGTGTGTGGTGTGTGTGTGTTTGCATGAGTGTGTGTGTGTGTGTTTGCATGTGTGTACACCAAGGGCTGGAACTGGGTCCTCGTGTATTGTAACTATTCTTCTCTGTCAAATGCACCATTGCCTGGTCCCCATCCTTGACATGTATAGATCAATACATATCTCTTTTCTTTTCCCTTTTTTGGTTTTCTTTATTCTTCTTTTAATTAATCTCATATTGTCTACTGTGAACAATAATGACCATTACAAAAAGAAAAAGCTTGAAAATCATGGCACCTATATGGGAGGCTTGCAGGGTGTTTTGTTCAAAAGATGCCCCCTATGTTTGTGGTTTTGATTTTTTAAATATTTACTTATTCCTTTTGTTGGCCTTGTTTTGTTATTGTTGTAGTTACTGTTGTTGTTATTGATGGCATTGCTTTTGGAAAGGACAGAAAGAAATGGAGGAGGGGAAGACAGAGGGGGGAGAGATATATAGACACCTGAAGACCTGCTTTACTGCCTGTGAGGCAACTCCCCCACAGGTGGGGTGACTGGGGCTCGAACCGTGATCCTTATGCTTGTCCTTGAGCTTTGCACCATGTGCGCTTAACCCACTGCACTACCGACTGTCTCCTTCTGATTAAAAGTTTAAATTGTGGTTGACTGTTGGTGACTAATTGAGCAGACACATTTAAAGGATGCTTTTTTCTTTTCTTTTTATATTGTTATTCATTTATTGTGTCATGTGTGCTTAACCCACTGCACTACCACCCGGCCACCTGTTGTTATATATTCATTATTGGATAGAGATAGAGACATTGGGAAGGGAAGTAGGGAGAGACAGACACCGCAGCCCTGCCTCACCAGTTGTGAAGCTTCCCCCTGCAGATAGGGACCAGGGGCTTGAACCTGGGTCCTTGCACACTGTAATGTGTGTGCTTGATGAGGTGTGCCACTTTTATTTTATTGGATATCTTTTATTTTATTGTCACCACGGTTATCGCTGGAGCTCAGTGTTGGCTCTATGAATCCACCCCTCTCAGTGGCCATTTGTTATTTTTTACTTCTCCTGTTGTATTCAAAATGACAGAGAGAAATTGAGATGGGGTAGGGAGGTACAGAGGGAGAGAGATAAAGGCACAAGGACCTGGTTCAAGCCCATGGTACTCACTTGCAAGGGGAACTTCATAAGCTGTGGCACAGTGCAACAAATATCTCTCTTCCTCTCTCCTTCTCTATCTCCCCCCTCCTCTCAATTTCTCTCTGTCCATTTTTCAGGGAGGCTTTGTCAAGACTAACTTAGAAAGAGCATCAAATAACCCACAGTGGGACATAAGCCACAGGTGAGCAGTGATCTTGCCTTTATCTCATTGTCTTTCTCTCTTTATCTCCCAGTAAAATAAAACAAATATGATAAATAAAACCTATTAGCAGCAGCTGTGTTTCTCTCCTGTCCTTGGTCAACTAGTAACGTCAAGGGATGGCAATAAGACAGGACTAGAACTACTTTGGGAGCCCACCAAATCTCCAGAGCATCCAGAGGCCACAACTCTGCTGAGACCTCCAGCTCTCCCAGTTGAGAAACTTCTCTAAATGACAAGGAATATCAAAGATCACCAGAGGCTGCCACAAGGCGAGCGAGACTGGGATTACTTTGGGAGCACAACAAGTCACGGGTGAGTGAAAACACATGTGGCTCGTGGAAAGAGAGGACACTAGGGAGAGATTCCTGAGCGGCTGGTAATAGTCTGGCAGTTTTCCAATTGAGGAGCCACCTCCAGTTTGTTTTACCGACAAAAGACTGATGAATGGAGGAGAGGATGCCCCTAGACTCACCAAATACAACTGTGAGTCTCCATTTGCTACTGCCCTTCAGAGGCTGGAGCAGCAGCCTGGGGGGTGGGGGGGTGGCTGTGCTGACAACAAGGGGCAGAGAAGTGACCAGGAAACTCAGGAGGTCTACACCCTGGTAGTCTTGAACTGTGGCTGTATAATGGGAACCTTTCCACATTGTTCTCCTTATGAGAACATAGTGGATAATTGCTACAGAATCTACAGACTATAAAGGATACTTGTGTAGAAACTCACAGGGCCCAGTAGTATGGCCTGGCTTGGCAGTCAAGTTGGATTGAGCTGGAGCTTTGAATCTGTGAGGTGTGGGAGGCTCTTTGCATAACCACTGTGCTATCTCTCCCCCACGGTGCTTTATCCCTTGGTCAGGAGAGAGTGATTAAGCTAAAAAAATCTATTTATAGGTAAAGCCCCCCCCCAAGAGAAGAAGTCAAACTCTCCCTATTTGCAGACAACATGATAATATATACATAGAGAAACCTATGGAATCCAGCAAGAAGATTTTGGAAATCATCAGGCAATACAATAATGTTTCAGGCTACAAAAATAACATTCAAAAGTCAGAAGAAGCTAAAATCCAGAAATCAATACTTTTTATTACACAACAACAACAACAAATAAAACATCTAGGAATAAAGCTAACAGAAAAAGTGAAAGACATGTATACTGAATATTATGAATGACTAATCAAGGAAATTTTAAAAAGACACAAAGAAGTGGAAAGATACTCCATGTTCATGAGTTGGAAGAATTCACATCATCAAAATTTATATACTACCCCAGAGTCATATACAAATTTATTGCTATCCCCATCAAGATCCCAAACACATTTTAGGAGAATAGACCAAATGCTTAACAAATGTTTATCTGCAACCAAAAAAGACCTAAATATGCCAAAACAATCTTGAGAAGAAAAAACAGAACTGGAGGCATCACACTCCCAGATATAAAATTATATATTATAGGGCCATTGTCATCAAAACTGCTTGGTACTAAGACATGAATAGACACACTGACCTGTGAATAGAATTGAGAACCCAAGAGTAAACCCCCACATCATGGACATCTAATCTTTAACCAAAGTGTCCAGACTATTAAATGGGGAAATAGAGTCTCTTCAACAAATGGTATTAGAAAAAAATGGGTTGAAACATGCAGAAGAAAGAAACTGAAACACTATATTTCACCAAATACAAAAGTAAATTACAAGTGGATCAAGGACTTGGATGTTAGACCACAAACTATCAGATACATAGAGGAACATATTGGCAGTACTCTTTTCTGCATAAATTTTAAAGACATCTTCAATGAACCAAACCCAATTACAAAGAATACGAAGGCTAGAATAAACCTATGGGACTATACTAAATTAAAAAGCTTCTGACCAGCAAAAGAAACCACTACCCAAACCAAGAGACCCCTCACAGAATGGGAGAAGATCTTTACATGTCATTCTTCAGACAAGAGTTTAATAACCAACCATATAAAGAGCATGTCAAACTCAACAACAAGAAAACACATGACCCCATCCAAAAATGGGGAGAGGTCATGGACAGAATATTTACCACATAAGAGATCCAAAAGGCCGAGAAACACATGAAAAAAAAATGCTGCAAGTCTCTGATTGTCAGAGAAATGCAAAGAAAGACAACCATCAGATCCCACTTCACTCCTGTGAGTATGTCATACATCAGTGGCAACAAATGCTGCTGAGATAGTGTGGTCAAAGGAACCTTCCTGCACTACTGGTGAGATTGTAAATTGGTCCAACCTCTGTGTTGAGCAGTCTAGAGAACTCTCAGAAGGCTAGAAATGGACCTACCCTATGATCCTGCAATTCCTCTTCTGGGGATATATCTAAAGGAACCCAACACACCCATCCAAAAACATTTGTGTATACATATGTTTTAAGCAGCACAATTTGTAATAGCCAAAACTTGGAAGCAACAGCAGATGAGTGGCTGAGCAAGTTGTGGTATATATGCACAGTGGAATATTACTCAGCTACTAAAAATGGTCATTTCACCTTTTTCAGCCTATCTGCGTTGGAGCTTGAAGAAATCATGTTAAGTGAAATAAGTCAGAAACAGAACGATGAATATGGGATGATCTCACCCTGAGGCAGAAGTTGAAAAACAAGATCATAAGAGAAAACACCAGTACAATATGAACTGGGATTGGTTCATTGCACCAAATTAAAAGACTCTAGGTTGGGTGGCAGGGACAGTGCAGGACCTGGAAAAGGATGAAAGATCATCTTGTGGGGGTTATATTGTTATTTGGAAAACAGAAAAATGTTTTGCATGTACAAACTATTGTATTTACAGTCGACTGTAAAACATTAGTCCCCCAGTAAATAAATATATAAATAAAAATATAGAGGATACAGTGCAGGAGTTTTTATCAGTGCTGTGACACTTTCACAAGGTTTCAGCAGAAAGGAAGGCAGGCACTCCATACAGTAATCTGTCTTTTTAGCCTGGGATGTGAATGTGTATACTCTCTTCCCTGGTCCAGCTTTCTAGTCCTTTTTCCAACTAAGACACTGTTCTCCTAGACAATAACTTAAGTCACCTGCATGTTAGATGTCAAACTCAGGGAATAACTAGTAGGCTCATCTGCCCCTTGGAATACACTTAAAATAGACCTACTTGCGTTTTCCAAATAGATAACCCAAACATTCATCTGTAATATTCTTGTCTTTAGGTTTGTGACTAGTCAACAATGTTTTCTGCCTTATATCTTAACTGTTCTTCAGACACCAGGTTCCAGACACTATCATGATGCCAACCTGACTTCCCTGGGCAGACAACCCCACCAATGTGTCCTGGAGCCCCACCTCCCCAGATCTTTACCCCACTAGGGGAAGATAGAGACAAGCTGAGAGTATGGAACAACCTGTAAATGCCCATGTTCAGCAGGTTAGCAATTACAGAAGACAGACCTCCCACTGTCTACACCCCATAATGATCTTGGGTCCATACACCTGTAGGGATAAAAAATAGGGAAGCTTTGAAGGGATGGGATTGGATAAGGAGTTCTTGCAGTGGGAATTATACAGAATTATACCTCTTTTATCCAAGGATCTTGCCAATACTTCCATTTTATAAATAAATAATGATAAAGCAAAACTAAAAAAAAATAGAGAGATAGAGTATAGAGTACAGAAGTTTCCCTCAGTGATGTGAAACTCTCACATGGGTTCAGCAGAAGGTAAGGCAGGCACCCCACCCAGTGAGCTGTCTTTTTAGCCTAGGATGTGAATGTGTATAACACAATTTTTCATTACTATTTTACTTAATTATTCGATAGAGAAAGAAATTGAGGACAGAGAGGGAGATAAAAAAAGAGATAACTGCAGCACTGCTTCACCACTCATGAAGCTTCCCCTATTGCAGTTGAGGACCTGTGGCTTGAGCCTGGGTCCTTCCACATTATAACAAATGCTCAACCACTGCTCGGCCCTTCAATATAACAACATTTTTACTTTCCTGTTCTCCATATCTGACTGACTCCCTTATATGCTGGTAAGAATTATAATGTTCACCTCTAGCCAAGTGGACTAGTCCAACCTGTTTTTTACACCACCACTGCTGGAACAAACAACTAGAGCATACATGGAAAAACACCAGCATGGAAACAAGGTTGGAGCTCAGGTAAACTACGGACAAAAGAACAAGCTCAGGTTGTAGTCAGTCAAGTGGAAGAGACTTTCACAACAAAGGTAACAATCTATCCCCTGCTCAGTTCCACATGCTCCCAGCAGGTCTGCACTGCTCTGGACATTCATTCACCCTGATGAATGTTCAGCAGGGCCACCTGCCTGGAACAGCCAGAGGTTCTCTCCAATGGTCCACTGGGCCCAACAGAAAAGGCTAAAAACTCCAGAAAGAAAAAGCTAAAAGCTCCACATGTGCAGACAGTTGAAAGCAGGGAAAGAAAACCACCTATAATGATGGGACAAGACAACAGTAGAAAAACCCTTTATTCCGTATGTTCCCAAAGACTTCATGGGAACAGGCCTAAGCATGTTCACCAAACTGAGATTTACTGCAGAGGACACCTACAAATTCAGAGAAATGACAGAGCGATTCCTAACTGATCATAGGAACTAAGAGTACATTGACTGAGCTACCAAATAAAACAAAAAGTTTAATAAAAGCAGAAAAAACAGGGTTAGATAGCATAATGGTTATTCAAAGAGACTCTCATGCCTGAGACTCCAAAGTCACAGGTTCATTTCCACATGACCACAAGCCAGAGCTGAGCAGTGTTCTGGTTTAAAAATAAATAAACAAATAACTTTGGATGGGTGAAAGATTTAGAGCAGAGTACATGTGACCATATTTGAGGACTGGGGTTCAAGCGCTTATCCCCCACCTCTGGCGGGAGCTTCACAAGTTGTGGTGCAGGGTTCCAAGTATCTCTCCTCCTTGTCTATATGTCTCTCATCTTTTATCAAGAAAGAAAAAGATGGTGGGTAGGAGTGATGGCTCTGTTCTGCAGTCAGCAGTAACCTTAAAGGGGGGGAGTCCGGTGGTAGCACAGCAGGTTAAGCATGTGGCGTGAAGTGCAAGGACCAGCGTGAATATCCAAGTTCGAGCCCCCGTCTCCCCACCTGGAGAAGAGTCGCCTCACAGTAGGTGAAGTAGGTCTACAGGTGTTTGCCTTTCTCTCCTCTCTGTCTTCTCCTCCTCTCTCCATTTATATCTGACCTATATAACAACAACATCAATAAGAATAACTACAACAATAGTAATAAACAAGGACAACAAAAGGGAAAATATATACTAAAAAAATTTAAAAATAATAATAACCTTAATTGCAAGAGAGGGAGAAGAAGAAGAAGAAGAAGGAGAAGGAGAAGGAGAAGAAGAAGGAGAAGGAGAAGGAGGGAGAGGAAGAGGAAGAGGAAGAAGAAGAAGAAGAAGAAGAAGAAGAAAGAAGAAAGAAGAAGGAAGAAGGAGGAGGAGGGGGAGGAAAAGGAGAAGGAGAAGAAGGAGACAAAGGTCTTTTAGGTTTCAAAAATACAATTAACAAATAGGAATGAATTATTTTAGGGCCTTCCATCTAATGCTCCATGACTTCCTCCATTACTCTACTTGGTGAGCATATACTCTGTCTGTTGTACTCTGTTTGTGTTTTCTGTAGAACCAAGCACACTGTACCTTTTTTACATCTCTCTACACACTGCATGACAAGAATGTTCCATTATCCATAGTCACTAAGTACCCTTTCTCCAGGCCTCATATACCATTTTCTTTAAAGGGCATTTTAATCCAGGGATTCAGTTTCACTTCTAGGAGATTATTTTACAGAAAAACAGTGCTACAAAATATGTACAAAGACATATGTAAGAATACTTGTTGCAGCATTGCTAGTGAAACGCTAAGAGAATATGAGCCCCCCCCCCCAAAATTTCCAGCAGTTTGAACTAGTTGAATGAGGTATGGTGCTGCTCTTCAAAGTATGACTGTTTACTGCCCACAAATCAGTGGGTTGCCTGAACAACATACTAAACTTCTTGTAACCCAGTCTCTTGAAACAGGAGATATCAATAGCACCACATCAAAAGGTTGATTTTTAAAGATGACGTAGCTAGTACACAGGAAATGTTTGCAAAGGCACGTTGCACAGAGTCAGTATCTATTACCTTTTCCTTAATCCCTCAGTCATGATCCCACTATTATTACTAGGTGGTTTCTTTGACTCTAACCTAAGCTACAGTCTTGAGTCCATCCAAGATAAGAGTTTTCTTCAGACACCAATGTGAATAGAGTCTTGCTCAAATATTTGCCTACCAGAAGGTAAAAAAGAAAAAAATTGAAACCCCCTCTAGTGTGCCTATCACCCATCTCAACATTTATTTACTTCCTCATTTATCTAAATATATTTTTAACTTTTCTTTTTTTAATTTTCTCCCTTTTGATGACCTTTTAATTATTTTCCTTTTGTTGCCTTTGTTGTTTATCGTTGTTATTATTCTTTGTGTTGTCATTGCTATCACTGTTGTTGGATAGGACAGAGAGAGAAATAGAGAGAGGAGGGGAAGACAGAGAGGGGGAGACAAAGACAGAAACCTGCAGACCTGCTTTACAGTCTGTGAAGCGAAGCCCCTGCAGGTGGAGAGCCTGGAGCTCAAACGTGGAACCAGAGTGGAGCCTGGAGCTCAAACGTGGGACCAGGATCCTGATGTTGGTGGGTATGTTTTCTGCCAGGTGTGCTTAACCTGCTGCACTACCACCCTGCTCCCTATTTAAGTACTTATCAATGACAAAGAACCAGAACATCACTCCGCCACACATGTTGGAGTGCCCAATCCTGTATGCTACCCAATCTACTTGATCTTCAAGACTTTCCAAAAATAAGCCTATCATGCCATCCTAAAAGCTTCCCCTCTACTTGAAGGTGCAGCAGATGTTACTAGTTTATGATTCTAACTACTAACAAACACAGTTGTCATTGTCCCACTTTTATCCCATTCAAGTCTACTGAACACTTGAGAATCATTATCTTTCATAGGCTGTTTCTGACAGTGCACTGTTTGTTTTCTTCGAATCCTGCTTCTGTGACTTGAATATCCCCAAAACAGTCACTACTTTAAAGCACACATGCTAAGAAAGAGTAGATATTCTTGAGGAATAAGATAAACCACACAGTCTTAACCACAAGAGCAGGTCCTTTCTTCTTCTGGATCTTAAATATAAACTCCCAAGTATTTTCCCCCAGCTTTCACTATATAGAGACAGTTTAAAAATCAAGGTATATAGCTTCCCAGGTGGCGAAGCAGGTCTGCAGGTGTCTATCTTTCTCTCCGCCTCTCTGTCTTCCCCTCCTCTCTCCATTTCTCTCTGTCGTATCCAACAATAACAGTGACATCAATAACAACAACTACTACAGCAACAATAAAAAGACAACAAGGGCAACAACAGGGAAAATAAATAAAATTTTTAAAAAACTCAAGGTATAACCAACAGACATATAGTGCCTAAACCACATTACCAGTAACTAATTACACTTCCTGGCAGTTCCAAAATCAAAACAAAAACTAATGTTAACTGTTAACATCTCCTGATATGTGCTAATCCAAAGCAAAGAATGTACTTCCAAATCAAAGAATCTATAAGACTCTTTATAAACTCCCAATTATTAATTATTTAATTAATAATTATTTAATTATTTGTACTGAGTTTTTAATTAAATGTCTCATCCATATTAGGAAGAAGAGACTCATCTGAAGACAAAATAGAAAAAGATTCATTTAGGGGCCAGATGGTGGCACACCTGGTTGAGCTCACATGTTACAGTGCTCAAGGACTCAGGTTCGAGTCCCTGGTCTCCACCTGTAGGGGGAAAGCTTTGCAAGTAGTGATGCCGGGCTGCAGGTGTCGCTCTTTCTCTCTCTATCTCTAACTCTCCCCTCCCTCTTGATTTCTGGTTGTCTCTATCCAATACATTAAGATAATGAAAAAAAATAGAAAATGATTCATTTAAATATCCCAAAGTCTCTAGCTGCCAAATCATACCTGAGAGAAAATATGTGCAAAAAAGGGAAAACAATAATAATAAAAGGCATATTTTTGTTGGAGCTAGAAAGGGAGAGAAGGTGGGGCTGGGAAGGTACCTGCTTGGTCATATGATGCACTCAGATTCGAGATCTGTCCTAAGCAATAAGGGAAGCTTCAGAGAGTGCTGTGGGGTCTGTCTGTCTCTCACTTTCTCCTCCCTATCTCCTCCTCCACTTTGTTTCTGCCCTTCTCTTTCTGTCAGCGAAAAAGATAAAAAGAAGGTTGTCAGAGAATGGTGAAATCCTAGAAAAAAAAAAAAACAAAAAACCAGTATGGTACTAAACTGAAAAATATAAAATGAAAGTTTTACTATTTCACAACAGGAAGAGAGAGCCAGACAGACCCCACAGCAGCAGTAGCTGAAGCTTCCCTCAGTACTGTGGGGCAGATCTCGAATCTGAGTGAATCATATGGCAAAGCAGGTACGTTCCCAAGCCCACCTATCCCAGTTTTTTGTTAGTTTGCTTTTGGTTTTGCCTCCAGGGTTATAGCTGGGGCTCAGTGCTGGCACTACAAACTGGCTGCGCCTGATGGCCATCTTTTGTCCATTGTTGCTGCTGTTATTGTTGTTAGAGGAGGGGAAGGTAGATAAGAGGAGAGAAAGATAGAAATTTGCAGGTCTGCTTCAGGGCTTGCAAAGCAACCCCCCTGCAAGGAACTGAACTGGGATTAGTGTGCGGGTCCTTGTGCTTCACACTATGTGCGCTTAACCTGGTGTGCTAGCACCTGCCCCCCATCCTAGTTTTGAATCATCATTCCCAGACTATTCCCGCATCAGTCTGAAAACGTAATTCAGGAGCTGGGTGGTGGCACACTAGTAGAGTGCCTATGACAGTGCAGAAGGGTCTGTGTTCAAGCCTCTGTTCCCCAGCTGCTGCAGGGAGGGAAGCATCATGAGTGATGAAGCAGTGCTGCAGATGCTAGTGCTGAAGATGTTCCCTCCCTCCTCTTCTCTATCTCTCCCTTCCCTCTCAGTTTCTGTCTCTATACAACAAATAAATAAATGAAAGAGTAAAGAAGTGAGTGCAGATGTAAAAATAAAGATGCAATTTCATCAAACTTTGAGCTATGGGAGTGTCATAGCCAATGAGCTTTATCAGAATTTAACTACCATTAACTAGAAAAGAAAATCATCATAAAATTCCTTTTCAGAATCCAAGTGTTACAAATAACCTTCTCAGTCAAACTGAAAGTCACAGTAGATTAATTCAGGACCTGCTACCAACTACAATTCTATCAACAGAGCTTCTTGACCCACGACAACTAACACGTTCAGTGCAGAGTTAAGAAATGTACACATCAGGGGCTCTGTGGTAGCACATGACCATACACAAGGACCCAGGTTCAAGTTCTCAGTCCTGAACTGCAGGGGGCAGAGGAGTAGCAAGGCAGTGATGCAGGTGTCTTTCTTCCCCCCTCAGAATTTCTCTCTGTCCTACCAAATATAAGAAAACTAAAATAAGGCAAGAAGAAGAAGAAGAAGAAGAAGAAGAAGAAGAAGAAGAAGAAGAAGAAGAAGAAGAAGAAGAAGAAGAAGAAGAAGAAGAAGAAGAAAGAAAGAAAGAAAGCAGACACTGTATTACTGAGTCTCCTTGCATAAAAATTCCTAAAATACTGGTATCTTCCCTTTAAAAAAAAGGGAAAATATGTGTAAATGGTCCAACAGACCCTGAAAGTATACCAGAGGCTATGAATACATATGTCCATACATAATATATACCCATGATTTTATATTAATACTTTAAACGATTTATTATTCTTGGAGGATTTTAAATGGAAATCAACTCTATTTCTGTACTTTTCTTTAAAAAATCTAAATAATTTATTTATTAGTAAGATAGAGGCTATGGGGGAATAGAGGAAGACAGAGAAAGAACCATAGCATCACTCTGGCATGAGATGCCAAGGTTTGAACTCAAAGTTTCTTGCATGAGAGTCTAGTTGCTCAACTTAAAAAAAAAACAACTGACATACAGGGTGGATATAGACAGCAAGATGGTTATGAAAAGAGACTCTCATGCCTGAAGCTCTGAAGTTCCAGGTTCAATCCCCCGTACCACCATAAGCCAGAGCTGGACAGTGCACTGGTGTGGTGTTTCTCTCTCTATCTCTCTGCATCTCTCTCAAAAATAAAATGAATAAAATATTTTTAAAAACTGACATATATTTAATCTATGCCCCCCTTTTTTCTCGACAAAGAGGTAAAAAGAAAGTGAAGGAGACCAGAGCACTGGAGTTTTCTTCAAAGGAGTGGGGCTGGGCTCAAACCTGGGCCATGCAAAAGGCAATGCAGTGCATTATCAGAGTGAGCTATTTCATTGTTCTCTCCTATTCAGTATACATCCATTAATCAGGAAAATCCCTTTACAAAGAGAACATTTTGAGTGGTTTTCCCCAGGGGCAGAAGGTGTTAATATGAGGAGCAAAGGAAGTCTTTCCCTAAGAAAACAAGTTCCTAAGTTCACCAATTAGGAGACTGTTTCAATGTTCCGTTCTGTCCTGATTGAAGACCTGAAATTTTGAAGATGGCACTTGGCTTCCCATTCGTGAAAAATCTGAGGAGCTGCCAGACAGAGATAGAGGAGAAAGCCAGACACCTGCAGACCTGCTTCACCAGTCGCAGAACATTCCCCACGGGGGGGGTTTGGGGGGGCACATTCTTGGTCCTTGAGCATGGTGCTTTGTGCACTCAACCAGGTGCGCCACCACCCGGTCCCCACTTTACTTACTTTTTAAAGTTATTCTTAACTCCTCTTAGAAAACGTCACCTAAGTTTCTATAACCTTTACAGAACATCTGTAAGCTCTAATAGCAAGTATAATCAATTATGATCAATACACTATGTATAACCTTGGTTAATCTAATAGTCCATGTATACCAGAAAAGTATAAAGCTTAGTGATCTAAAATAAGTATTTAACTTTAAGAGATCAATGAGTGAAGGAAATCTTTAAATAAAAAACAGATTTATAAGTATCCAAGGAGGCTGTGAAACAGCTAACTCGGATAGTACAGAGCTTTGCCGTGCACAGGACCCAGGTTCGAGGCCAGGCCCAGCACATTGGAGGAAGCCGCGCTGCTGTGATCCTTAACACCATTCAACAAAGCAACTGCAACACTGAACAGCAGCAAGAAAGCAGAACTCTGGGACACTTCCAGGTGGCTTCAAAGAAGGCAAGCCAGGCTGCACCTCCAGATTATTCCTGACCATTTCAGGGGGTGACCTCGCCCGTGTCACACAATCTAGAATGGCATGCATCCTCTCTGTGGCCCTTACAAGGATCCCTGCTACTGACCTACATGGGCGATGGAAGTGGGGGGTGGGGTTGGGTTGGGGGGTGGAACCTCAGTCCCAGCTCCAGGAGAGGGCAGCAAGCAATGGTCCAAGATGTGCCTGCAGTGACCTGGCTCCAGGCGGGCATTGCTTGCTCCCCAACCAGCCTGGGCTCATGCCCTCGCCCGTCCTCACCAGTCTCCCAGCCACTAAGCAGCCAAACATGGCAGCGACCCTGTGCCAGCCTGCAGGAAGCTGGAACCATCGACAAGTCATGGGGATGCCAGGCCAGGCAGGGAGGGATCTTGTCCCATAATTAGCCCATAATTAGCTTAGGAGCCTGTATGACCTCTACAACCCTCTAGACCTGAGTTCACATAATGTGGTCATGAGTAGGAACATTCCATGCTGCCCCAATATTGACCCATCTTCCTCAGGTGTAGCATAGAGTATGTAGTCCATCCCCCCTTCATAGGATGGAACATTCTCTACCATTGTTGATCCAAGTTGAGGGCAAGGTCCTATGGGAGCCCAAAAGAGGCCTATTTTGTTGTTCCTGATAGAGATGACCAGTAACAATGGAGAGGGAGATTTATTCGAGTTCTAGGCCCATCAAGTATGTTTGGGAATCTCAGGACTCCCTGAGTAGAGCCCCAGCTGGCGGAATGACATCAGTCAAGTATGCAAGTCTCTTGCTCTTATTCAGCTTTTGCAGTCTTTGCTTTGATAAGATTAGCTTTGGAGTGAGTGAGAGAACTGTAATTGGAAGTAGGTGAGGAGGGTATCTATGTCTAAGTGGACACTATTTCATTATGAACTTGATACTGACTCACTACAGACTATTGTGTATTTTAGCTTTCAGTTATATATTTTCCCCTAATTTAAGGATACGTGTGAACATATGCTCTATCTAATGGGACCTGGCCTATATCTAGAGTTTGGATATTTGTTAGGAAGTGCACCTCCTGGAATGGAATCAGAGAATACCATAAAAAGAAAGGTTTGAGCCAAGTGATGAGGGTGAAAGGTTGCATTCCATGCCTGATGTCTCTGTACACAGTCTGATGAGAAGTATGCTGAGATGGTACTCGTTGCTTTGATTAGGTTGGAATCGGTGGATGCAATATCATTTGGTATGACTCGAGAGCAGCATGCAGGCAAATAAGCCCCACTCCAGAAGTTCTAGGATTGAGAGAAACATAGGCTCTATAGAAGAAGTGAGAGATTCCTATTGTCTTAGGGTTTAAGAAGACAAGAGATAGTTATTTCAATAATCACATTATTTGGCTATTGGGTTAACTTTGAAAAATCCCTTTGCTAGGATTTGCTACATCATACACACCATTACCATATTTTATGTTCTTTGACATTGTTTTGCATATAGTTATGCCTCTGGTTGTTTTTGTTCTCCCTGGACTAATTTTTTAAGAGAGTTAACATATCAAAGATTCATCCTATGCATTTAAAAATTCTGTCTGTGCATTAAAATCTTTGAAACATTCAATCAGTTTTCCCCCTCTCATATTAGTGATTTATATGACTACAAAATAATAGGGTGTACATAAACACAATTCCCACCACCAAAATATTATGTCCCATCCCAACCCCCCTCAGCATTGCCCCATGAAGCTGAACATCCACCCTCACCCTCCACCCAGGGTTTTTACTTTGGTGCCCTACTACAAATTTAGTCAGATCCTGCTTTGAGTTTCCCTTTCTGTCATTATTTCTCAACTTTTGTTTATGAGTGGGATTATCCCATACTTGTCTTTATCTTTCTGACATAGTTCACTTAACATGATTCCTTCTAGCTCCATCCAAGATGGGTCAGAGAAGGTGGGTTCATTGTTCTTAATAGCTGCGTAGTATTGCATTGTGTATATATACAACAGCTTTCTCAGCCACTCATCTGTTGTTGGGCACCTGGCTTGCTACCAGATTTTAGCTATTACGAATTGTGCTGCTATGAAAATAGGAGTACACATATCTTTTGGTTGGGTGTTATGGAGTCCTTGAGGTATATCCCCAGGAAAGGAATTACTGGGTCATAAGGAAGGTCCATGTCTAGCTTTGTAAGAGTTTTCCAGACTGCTCTCCACAGAGGCTGGACTAATTTATATTCCCACCAGCAGTTCAAAAGGGTTCCTCTGTCCCCACAGCCTCTCAAGCTTTTGTTGATGCTGTCCTTTTTGTTGTATGCCATTATCACAGGAGGGAGGTTATTCCAATTTTGTGTAGTATTTTGATCATTAAGGGATGTTGGATTTTGTCAAAGGCTTTCTCCGCATCTATTAATATGACCATGTGGTTTTTGGTCTTGGTTTTATTGATTTGATGGATCATGTTGATTGATTTACATATATTTACCTAATATTGCATCCCTGTGATAAACCCCACTTGGTCATAATGAACAATCTTTTTAATATATTGCTATATCCGGCTGGCTGGAATTCTGTTCAATATTTTAACATCTATGTTAATCAGAAATGATGGTCTGTACGTTACTTTTTTGGTTGTGTCCCTGTCTGCTTTTGGATGTAGGTTTCATAGAAGCTGACAGGGAGTATTCCTGTGTCTTCAGTCTTCTGGAAGACTCTTTAGAGTAGAGGTATTATTTCTTTTTGAAGGTTTTTACAATTCATTTGAAAAAAAAACATCTGGTCCAGGACTTTTATTCTTGGGAATGTTTTTGATACCTGTTTCAACTTCATTAGCTTTCATGGGATTGTTCATATTACCTAGTTCCCTTTATTTAATTTTGGAAGTTTGTAGATAACTAAGAAATCATCCATATCTTCCAGGTTCTCTAGCTTGGTGGCATATACTTGTTCATAGAAGCCTCGCATAATATGCTGAATTTCTGTGGGGTCTGTTGTGATATCTCCTCTTTCAGTTATGATCTGATTATTTGGGTCTTCTCCTTTTTTTTGCTTTGTGAGTCTGGCTAAAGCCATGTTGATTTTGTTCACTCTTTCCAAGAGCCAACATTTATTTTCATTGATCTTTTGTATGTTTTTTTTTTCAGTATTATTCGTTTCTGCCCCAACTTTAGTGATTTCTGTCCTTCTGGTTGCTTTTGAGTCCCTTTGTTCTTCTTCTTCTAGGTCTTTAAGGTGTGCAATCAGGCTGTTTATCTTTGCTTTCTCTTGTGACCTTATCTGTGCTTGTATGGCTATGAACTTCCCTCTCAGTACTGTGATAGCTATGTCTCAAATATTTTGATAGCTCGTTTTTTCATTTTCATTGATCTCTCAAAACATTTTGATTTCTTCCTTTTCTTCCTCTTTGACCCAGTAGTTGTTAAGGAATACTGTTGAGCTCCTACATTTTGGAACTATTATTAATATTTTGTTGATTGTTAAGTGTTAGTTTAATTCTACTGTGGTCTGAGAAGATGTTTGGGATGATTTCAATGGTCTTGAATTTCTTGATGCTGTCTTTGTAGTCTAATATATGGTCTATCCTTGAGAATGACCCATGTGGGCTTGAGTAAAATGTGTACTCCAGTTTCTTGGGGTGAATGACTCTGAAAATGTCCGATATTTCTAGTTTATCTCTCTCCACATTTAAATCCCTTATGTCTTTATTGATGTCTCTGCCTGGGTGATCTGTCAAGTTGAGAGACTGGGGTGTTGAAGTCCCCTACTAAGACTGTGTTTCTGTTAAAATATTTCTTTAGCTCTTTCAGTAGATGTTTGATATATTTAGATGGCTTCTTACTGGGTGCATAGATGTTAATAATTGTTAAGTCCTCTTGATTGACCGATCCTCTGAGCATTAAGTAATATGTATCTCTATCTTTTCTAATTTTATTTATATTAAAGTCTATCATGTTAGTTATGAGAATAGCTGTACATGCGATTTTTTGGTGGGCCATTGGATTGTATGAAAATTTTCCATTTTTCCCCTTTGAGTTTGTGATTGTCTTGATGAGTTAGGTGGGTTTCCTGTGGACAGCATATTGTTGAATTGTGTTTTCTGATCTATCTTCTTACTCTGTGTCTTTCAATAGGTGAATTCAGGCCATTGTTATTTACTGATATCAAATATTGACGATATTTTAACAGCATTATTGTAGATGTTTAGAGTGTTCTGATATATGGCGTATTACTGTTGGTCTGACTGTATTTGGGAGACCTTTCAGAGGTCCTTTCAGGTCTGACTTGATGATCCTTGATTCTTTCAACTACTGCTTACCTGAGAAAGTTTTCATGGCTCCGTATTATCTGATTGACAGTCTAATAGGATAAAGGAGTCTTGCTTAAAAGCCTTTCTCATTGAGCACTTGATAGATGCCTTGCCATTCTCTTCTGGCCTGTAGTGTTTGTGTGAAGAAGTATGCTGCTAATCTTATGAGTTTTCCTCTGTAGGTGACTCTTTGTTTTTCTCTTGCAGCCTTAAAGATCCATTATTTATACTTATTCTTTTCCATTCTAGATATGGTGTGTTTTGGTCACTTTAAACCTGGGTTGATTCTGTTTGGCACCTTCTGGGCTACTTGAACCTTTCTGTCTTTGATGTTGCCTAGACTAGAGAAGTTCTCAGCTATTATGTCCAGAAGAATGCTTTCTTCCCCTCCCTCCCTTTCTTCCTCTGGTAAGCCAATATAGCATATATTGTTTCTTTTTAAGTAATCCTGTAGGTCTCTGTTATTTTCAGTATCTCTAAATCTCTTTTTGACAACTCTTTCTAATTTCGTAGTTTTCTCTTATTTGTCCTCAATCTTGCTAATTCTGTATTCAGCCTCATTTTTTCTATTCTCTCCCCCCTCTGCTGTTTTCTGTAGTTCCACTATTTTGTTACTCCATTCTGATACTGTTTTAGCTTATTCAGCTAGTGGAGTTCTTAGCTCAGCTATTTCAGCTTTTAGCTCTCAAATTACCTAAAGATAATTAGTACTTTCTTCCAGAATCTCATTTGTTGTTTCCTTATTTCTGATGAATATACCTTCAAACTCTTTCCTCACTCCTGTGATTAATTCCTTAAGTCTCATTTGAATAAATCATTAAGTATCATTTGGATGTTGACCTCATTGTTCTGTGCTTCAACCTTTGGTGGGCTTTTAGCTGGTCTTTTTTCCTGGTTCATTTCTACAATATTTCTTCTTGGTTTTAACTGGTATATAGTATGTTTTGATGTCTCTAACTCAATACTTTTCAAATTTCTGTAAATTCATGCCTGGATTGACTTGTGTCTAAGTAATGTACTTTGGAAATTTACGGTTGTTTCAATATTATTTCACTCCCTGAGTTGGAGCACAGTGGCTTTTAAAGCATCTTTTGTTCTTCTTCTTCCTGTGGGCAATGAGAGCCTGAGGGCTTTTTAACTATAGGTAAGCTTCTTATCTTAATCACTCTCCCCAGACCAATAGATAAATCAGGGTGGGGGAGAGGTAACACAGTGATTATGCAAAGAGACTCCCAGCCCCAAAGGGCTCAATTCACCAGTTCTTCTAGCATCAGAGCCAAACTGAAAGTACTTGGCTCAGAGAGTTTCCAAACTCTTCTTGTTTATACTCTGTCAGTTCTGTGGCAATTATTCACCATCTCTCCCCAATTTATCAGGAAAACAATGTGGAAATATACTCACTATGCAGCTCCAACTATAGCCCACCAGGGTATAGATATTCTCCTGCTTTTCATTTTTTAACTTTTTTATTTATAAAAAGGAAACATTGACAAAACCATAAGATAAGAGGGGTACAACTTCACACAATTATCACCACCAGAACTCTGTATCCCCTCCCCTCCCTTGATAGCTTTCCTATTCTTTGACCCTGTGGGAGTATGGACCCAAGGTCACTGTGGGATGCAGAAGGTTGAAGGTCTGGCTTCTGTAAGTGCTTCCCTGCTGAACATGGGAATTGAGAGGCTGACCCATACTCTCAGGCTATCTCTCTCTTTCCCTAGTGGAGAAGGGCTCTGGGGAAGTAGAGCTCCAGGACCCATTTGTAGGGTTGTCTGTCCAGGGAAGTCTGGTAAGCATCATGCTAGCATCTGGAACCTGGTAGCTCACAGGAGAAGTAAGTTCTCTGCACCCCAATATCAGCATGGGGCTTCCCAGTTGCTGCTCCAGTCTCTGAGGGCCAGTAGTAATGGCGAATGACAGTTGCATTTGGTGAGCCTTACCTCAGTCAGTCTTTTTGTTAGTAAAACAGACTGAAGGTGGTGCCTCAACTGGTAAACTGCCAGACTGCTACCAGTAAGTTGGGAGTAAATGTAGGCTTCAGTTCCAGGAATCTTTCTTTAGGCTACTCTCTGTCCATAAGCCACATGTGTGTGCACTCATTGGTTGTTTGGTGGGTTCCCAAAGTCATTCTAGTCCTGTTTTGTTTTGGACCTAAGTTGTTTCCTTAGATGTTCTTAGTGGACTGGGGAGAGGAGAGGAGAGTAACACCTGTCCTATTATATTTCAAGAAAAGGAAAAAATACTGCCAGCAACTTCACTGTGCTGGCATGGAGCTCCAGTGATAACCTTGTTGGAAATAATTTTTTTTTTGCTTTAATGAAAAAAAAATACCCGCGGCCTGAGTTTCTTTCATGTTCTGCCCACCAAAAACTGGCTGATGCTTGATGCTGTGGCTCAGCCACTGACACTGGGCCACAGCTAAAGAAGGGGAACGAAACTGACCCTAGAGTGTCTGTCAGTGGAATTCTGTCTTATCCCCCCTAACTGATATGCTTCTCAGAAGAGAGCTGGGTGCAAGAGACAGGATAGAGTGGGACCACATACCCTGGGTCTTGACTCATGTGGGTATCAATCAAGGGATGGACTAGCTTTTATTAAAGTACAATTTTGTATGCAAGAGAGAAATCATGTGAGTACTGCTCTGGCCCAAATAGCATGCAAGTCCTGCACTCTGCCAGTGGAGCTACCTCCCCTGCCAATAAGTTTATATATATATATATATATATGGAGAAAGAGAGAGAGATATATATAGATATATAGATAGATATAGATATAGATATATGACACAAAATAAAGTCTCGGATGTATGTGAATGGGAATTTTTTGGCATATTGAAGGGGAAGCTTGTATTTGGGGAAGCAGGGAACACCCTATATGCTCCTGTGAGTGGGGGCACAGGGACTGGAGTGTCAGGAGAAGCATCTTGGAGGCGGCAAAGGACATAGGTGTTCTCAAAGGTTCTGTACTAAGGCGTGGGTGAAGCCTCATTGTAGAATGGCTTCAATAAAAGTACAGGCTGCCTGGTCATCAAAGACTCAGCACCAACCAACTGGTCAATCAAGCTCCATTGTTAGATACCTTCCCTCTGTGAGTCCACTGCACTCGATGGGATTCTGCCGGGCTAGCTTCTCAGGAAAGAAAGAGAGACCGGGAACTCATGTCAGAGTGGGAACATAATGCCATGCCTTTAGTGATCAGAGACAACTCCTTTATATTTAACTTTAAATGGAAGTGGCAAGTGGGAAAAGGAAATGGCTAGGAGAGGGGGTGGAAAAAAGTGCACCAAGGTTGAAAGCTTCCAGAGCAGCTGTTGAGAAGGTTGAAACCAGTGGGAGTAATCAATACTATGCAGGCAGGGCAGGTCTTAGGAAAAACAATGATTATGTAAATAGACCGTACTATCAGCAATGGAGCAGGGGGGCTTCCCTACAGGTTTCTCTTACATTATCTTACTAGAATGTCCTTAAATGCTAACCTTTTTCTTTTTAATGCTCATTTGTTTGTTTGTTTATGGAGTTCAGAGAGAGATCCAAAGCATCACTCTGGGACCTGCCATATCACGGATGGAACTTGGGCCTCATGTTTGATAGTGCCACACTTTACAAACACACCTTCTGAGTCACAGAGCATTTTTCGAGAGATCCTGGGCAAACTGAGTGCAAAATGCAACCTGGAGCCTATTGACCTCTCCCACATGGTGAAAGGTCAATGGGGAATGAAGGTCATTGTCTACTTCATCTAGACTTGAGAGCACTTTCGCTGGGGCCAGAGTAGTGCACCCACTGAGTACACACATTACCAGGTGCCGGGATCCAGGCTCAAGCTCACGGTGGTCCCAAACTTCACAAGTAGTAAAGTAGTACTGCAAGTGTCTCTCTTGACTGGTTTACTTTTGTCCCCTTAGTCATCCATGTTTGTGTTTTGGCTTTCTGTGACCGGGCCATATGTTTCCTCACCACCTGATGTCCTCACTGAGTACTTCACTGTGTTCTCAAACTGTAGTTCTTGGCACCAAGAGTGTGTGAGCTACATTCAGCCGTGAATCTGAATAAATTAAAGTGGAAAGAGCCCTCCTTCCACTTAGAATTACTTCAAGATTGTCCTCAGAATGCATGGACAACTGTCCCTTTAATGACAGTGTGCAATGGGACTCTGGGTGTGGAGGAAAGCAGTTTGACCTTGGCTCCCAGGATGCTGCCTCACTGGGTCTTAAAAGCATCTCCCCACACCTGTCTCACACCACCCCACCAAAAGAAAAAAAAAAAAACAGAAAACAAATAAACAAAAAACTAAAGCACAAAACACAAACATGGATGACTGAGGGGACAAAAGTAAACTAGGTCCACTTTGGTTAATACAAGCCAGTAGTGTCTTTTTCTCTTACTGTCTCATTTATACTTGCAAGCAAGTTGGGTGGGCCACTGGGTCAGAAGCATACCTGCTGAGGCTCATGTGAGGTAGCTCCAGCCAGAAGGTAAGCTTACTGAGGCCCTAACACCAGCTCTAGGGACTGCATGATAAAGGGGACTCAAGAAGAATTCTGGTACAAATACCCGTTTACTGGGGGGTTGTTTTTGGGCTACTATATAAAGTGAAACAAAGAACATTTTTCACATATGTCAGAACTCACAGGTTTCTTAAAGGTCATCTTGCCCCCTATGGTAAGGGGTTGGTATGACAAGAGTTGATGTGACACATAAAGGTCAAAACAGGCAGTCTTCTGATGCAGGAATTTAATTATCCAAAGGCATCTGAAAGAAGAATAGGGGTTGAACCAGTAAGGTGAGATAGAGAAGGAAGAACAAGGTTTGATGTAAATTAAGGACATCAAAGTAAACCAGGAAATAAGGTTTTGGGGGCTTTTCAGTGTGTGACAGGATGTGTTCTTCCTTTGTGATCAAAAGGTGAAGTGTATGTGTGAACTTTGAGTGAAATAACCTTAAAGCAAGCAACCATTTGGCCTGCGCTTCTAAGGCATGGGCATCCCTGTGGGCAAGCTGGTGCTATACAGAGTGTGTGGGATCATCTCTCCACGCCAGTGCCTGCCTGTGATGCTACATGTGGGTAACAACAAGCAGATAATCCCCCCAAAACTGGGCATAAGGCCCTGAGGACAGCAGGGATACTTCTAGCTCAGGGCACCTCCTCTGTACAGGCCATACAGGAGGAGAGATACAGAGACAGAAGAGAGAGACAGAGAGAGTGAGAGAGAGAGAGAGATGCCAGGCCAGGCAACATACATGACCTACAGAGAAGCAGTTAAAGAAGCCAGAACTCCTTTGTTCTGTTCCCCAAAAAGAATTTTGGCCCATATACCAGAGGCTACACTGAGTCCCAAGACCAAAATATAAACAAAGAAATAAATAACTGAGCTTGTCTGGAGGTTCAGAGGAGCCCCCTAGAATGGAAGCTTAGCCCCAAGGAACCTCCAGCACAATCACCTCCCACCTCCACATACGGACTTCTCATTTGGATGGGGTCCTGAGTAATCTCCCTGTATGTCTGCCCCATGAGCTGATGGGGTCCCCTGTACATCGGCATGTGGCAGGAGAGCATGCATAGAGAGGATTACAACCAGCTTCTGGACGAGTTCATGCAGGCAGTCACCCACAAGTGAGCTTCACAAGCCCCTGGGATGGGGTGTGGCAGGGATAGGCTCTATGAACAAACTGGGATGAGGAGGAGGATGCACAGAGTGGGGGGGATGGAGACTCCTGCCTCACCTCAGAACTCAGAGACAATCAGTGCCACCAGTGGTGAGTGTGTGGAGGGTATGGGGATAGGTGGTTACTGAGGCCATGGGGGAGGGAACCCAGATGAAGTCCTAAGGGAAAACCTCCAGGCCTGAGCTGTTCTGACTGGAGGCAAGCGCAGGATGTTATGAGTAGAGGGGAAATGTATCCTTCCTGCAGAAAGTTCTAGCATTCAGGATGTCTCAACCCTTTCTGAGAGTATAGTGTAGTACAGTACAGTATAGTTTTTACTATCACGGACTTCTCTACTCTGATATGGAAACCACTCACTTGTCCAGATTGAGGACTTTGCCAATGCCAGTGCCTTCCTTCTGATAAACAAGTACTGAAACATGTACTGCATATACAGTGATGACATCCAAGGTAGTTTTCTCCCTGAGACTGAGTGGCTGGGACAGGACCACCTGCTGCCAGTGTGCCACTGGGGCTCCACTGCCTCGTGGCTCAGGCTTTGCTGTGACCTGGGAGAGAGTTCAGGGGCTTTGCTAACCCACTGATCCCTGGTCTATACCTTGGAGACCATGGCCACATTAAGGGAAATGAGTATTACATTACTGAATATATCTGTGACGGTGTACAAGGATATATGTTTGAGCCTCTGGAAACCACATGGGAGCACCTACAAGACGGAAGCTTGTATGGCTTTCTATGTAACCTCTTCTTTCAGTCACAATATTCCAGATGCTAACATGATGCCAACAGGACTTCCCGGGGAAGACAACCCCACCAATTTGTACTGGAGCCCCATTTCCCCAGAAACCTGACCCATTAAGGAAAGAAAGAGACAGGCTGGAAGTATGGATCAACCTGTCAATGCTCTTATTCAGCAGGGAAGCAGTTACACCCCACAATGACCTTGGGTCCATACTCACTCCCACAGAGTTAAAGAATAGGAAAGCTATAAGCAGATGGGATGGGATATGAAGATCTGGCATTGGGAATTGTACCTCTCTTTTTCTATGATCTTGTGTTTCATTTTATAAATAGTATTTTAAAAAGAGAATCAAAAATAAAGAAAAAAGAGGGAAGTTTCATGAGCAATGGATCAGTGCCATGGTGTCACCCCTCTTTCTGTCTGTCTCACTCGTAGTCTCTCTCCATATCTTGATTTCTATCACATATATGCATTCAGCCCTAGCAAGAACACTGGTGAAAAAAAAAAAGAAAATGAAATTAAACATGTAAAGAGCTTTATAAATAATACAACCAGCAAGTGGAAGATGGAATAGGACAGAGCACTTTTGTGAGTCACAGTTTCAGCCTCTCTCCACAGAATAAGCTAACAAAGACCTGGGGCAGATACAGTAAATGTTTAAATTGCAAATGTATGGAGGTTATATGGTGGCATGGCCATTAGATCATACAGGTTATCAGGCTCAAGGACCCAAACATCATGAACAGTGAAGCAGTACAAGAGATTACTCTCTCATTCTCTCTCTCTCTCTCACTTTCTCTCTCTCTCTCTCCCTCTCTGCCTCTCTTTCTCTCACTGGGAGCAATACTGTCATGTGGGAAACAAACTCTAGTGATGATCTTGGTGGCAAAATAAGAAGAAAAGGGGAACACTTCTGGAGTTGGGCTACAGAACAATAGCAACTATTTTTCTCTCCTCTCCTCTCTCCTGGGTCAACTAGGAATACCACAGGAGACTCCTGGGACCACATGACGACTAGAATGACTTTAACTTCAGGAACCCACCAAATCAATGGTGAGTACAAACATATATGGCTCATGGACAGAGATGAGCCTAGGGAGAGATTAAGTGGCTGGTTTACCAGTTTAAGTGGCAGTTTAACAGTTTGCCAGTTTAACAGGTAAGTGGCAGTTTAACAGTTAAGACAACACCTCCACTCTGTTTCACCAACAAAGAAATGGTTGAAGGGAGGAGAGGACTCTCCTGAGACTCACCAAATGCAAGTGTGTATCTCCATTGTTACTGCCCTCAAAATCTGGAGCAGCAGCATAGAAGCAGTGTGCTGACACGAGGGGACAGAGAACTAATGGCAAAACTTAGCAGAAGATCTCTACCTTTGTGACTTAGTGGTGGGACTGTGAATGTCTCTTTGCAAAACTACTGGATTATCTTTGTCACACCCTGCTTTATCTCTTGATCAGGAGTCAGTGAATAAGCAAAGAAGCCTACTTAAAGTTTAAAATCACTCAGGCTCCTATAGCCTACAGGGAAGAGAAAGAACAAAAGAGGCTTTTAAGCCACTTACTTCCAACTCAGGGATTAAAATACTGTTATAACAACGGTCAATTTCCACAACTGTGAACCCTATAATTACCTTAATTATACACAAGTCAATACAGGCAAGAGTGATCAGTAATTTGAAAAGTACTGAGAGAGGGACCTCATAACATATATAAAATGGTTAAACCAACAAGAAGAAATACTGGAGAAATGAATGAGGACAAGAGTCCAAATAAAAGTCCCCCAAAGGTTGGATCACAAAATAATGAGGTCAACATTCAGACACTAGTTAAGGAAATACTCACAGGAGTGAGTAAAGAGTTTGAAAGAATTGTATCAGAAATGCTGAAACACCAAATGAGACCCTGGAAGAAACACTAATTATCTCAAGGTTATTAGAGAACCAACAACTGAAATAGCTGAGCTAAGAACACAACAAACTGAACAAGCTAAAACAGTATCAGAACAGGGTAACAAAATAAGAGAACTCCAGAAACAGTATAGAATAAATGAGGCTGAAGACAGAATTAGCAGTATCAAGGAAGAATTAGAGATGACTAAAAAAGAAGTAAGAGATCTCAAAAAGACATTAAGAGATATTGAAAACAACAACAGAGACCTATGGTATGACTTTCAAGGAAACAATATACGCATTATTGGCTTAGTTAAGGAAGAAAGAGAGAGAGAGGGGAAGAAAGAATTCTTCAGGACATAATAGGTGAGAACTCCTCTAGTCTAGACAACATCAAAGACATAAAGATTCAAGAAGCCCAGAGGTTCCCAAACAGAATTAACCCAGACATAAAGACACCAGGAAACATCATATTTAGAAATGGAAAGGATTAAGGATAAAGAAAGGATTCTGAAGGCTGCAAGAGAAAAACAGAGTCACCTACAGAGGAAGTCCCATAAGATTAGCAGCTGAATTCTCCACATAAACACTACAGGCCAGAATAGAATGGAAAGAAGTGCTCAAGGAGAAAGGCTTTCAACCAAGACTATTGTATCCTGCTAGACTGTCATTCAAACTAAACAGAATAGATGGAGGCATCAAAACCTTCTCAGATAAGCAACAGTTAAAAGAATCAACTATCACCAAGCCTGCCCTGAAAGAAGTTCTGCAAGGCCTCCTATAATCATTCAGACCACCATAAATAAGACATATCAGAACACTCTGAAACTCTACAAGAATGGCATTACAATATCTTCAATCTTTGATAACAGTAAATGTCAATGGCCTGAATTCACCTATGAAAAGACACAGAGTAGGAAGAAGGATCAGAAAATACAACCCAGCAATTTGCTGTCTACAGGAAACCCACCTCATTCAACAGGACAAACACAGACTTAAAGTGAAAGGATAGATAATTATCATACAAGCCAATGGTCCACAAAAGGGGCAGGAAAAGCTATTCTCATATTTGACATGATGGATTTTAAAATAAATAAAATTTAAAAAGATAGGAATGGACACTAATTAATGGTCAGTAGATCAGTCAATCAAGAGTACTGAACAATTACTAATATCTAAGCACCCAATAAGAAGCCATCTAAATACATCAAACATCTACTGAAAGAGCCACAGCAATATATTAACAGCAACATAGTCATAGTAGGGGACTTCAGACACCATTCTCTCATTTTGACAGATCACCCAAGCAGAAAACCATAAAGACATAAGGGAGCTAAATGAGGAGATAGATAAAAAAAATATTGGACATTGTCAGAGTCATTCACCCCATGAAACTGGAGTACACATTTTACTCAAGTTCCCATGTGTCATTCTCAAAGATAGACCATATATTAAGCCACATAGACAGCATCAGCAAATTCAAGAGCACTGAAGTCTTCCCAAGGATCTTCTCAGACCACAGTGGAATTAAACTAACACTTAACAATCAACATAAGATTAGTAAGAGTCCCAAAGTGTGGAATCTCAGCAGTACACTACTTAACAAGAGAAAATCAAGGAAGAAATCAAGATGTTTTGAGAGGTCAATAAAATTTAAGACACGAGCTATCAAAATACTTGGAATACAGGTATTGTTATACTGAGTGGAGGTTCTTATCCACACAAGCACATATAAGGTAACAAGAAAAAGCACAAATAAACAACCTGATTGCATATGTCAAAGACCTAGAAGAAGAATATCAAAGGAACTCTAAAGCAAATAGAAGGAAAGAAATCATTAAAATTAGGGCAGAAATAAGAATAAGATTGAAAATAAGAAAATGACACAAAAGATCAATGAAAACAAATGTTGGTTATTCAAAAGAGTGAACAAAACTGACATGCCTTTAGCCAGACTCAGAAAACAGAAAAGGGAGAAGAACCAAATAAATCAGATCATAAATGAAAAAGACATATCACAAAAGACACCACAGAAATTCAAGATATCATGTGGAGGCGTTTATGAACAAATATACGCCACCAAGCTAGAGAACCTGGAGAAAATGGACAATTTCCTACATACCTACAAACTTCCTAAATTAAATAAATGGAAGTAGATAACACGAACAGGCCCATCACAGCTAGTGAATTTGAAACAGTTGTCAAAGACATTCCCAAAAATAAAAGTCCTGGTCCAGATGGTTTTACAAATGAATTCTACAAAACATTCAAAGAAGAACTAACACCTCTACTTTTAAAAGTCTTCCAAAGGATTAAAGACACTGGAATACATCCTTCCAGCTTTTATGATGCTAACGTACTACTCAACATAGTGTTGGAAGTTCTGGCCCTATAAATCAGGCCTTTTACTATAGTAACAAAAAAATTAACAAAATATCTAGGAATAAATCTAATGAAAGAAGTGAAAGTCTTGCTTACCAAAAATTACGAGTCACTACTCAAGGAAATAGAAAAAGACACCAAGAAGTGGAAAGACATTCCATGTTCATGGGTTGGAAGAATTCACATCATCAAAATTTATATACTACCCCCCAGAGTCATATACAAATTTAATGCTGTCCCCATCATGATCCCAAAAACATTTTTAAGAGAATAGAGCAAATGCTACAAATGTTTATCTGGAACCAGAAAAGACCTAGGATTACGAAAACAATCTTGAGAAGAAAGAACAGGACTGGAGACATCATCCTCCCAGATCTCAAATATTGTATTTTCGGGCCACTATCATAAAAAATTCTTGGTACTGAAAAATGAATAGACACACTGACCAGTGGAATAGAATTGAGAGCCCAGATGTAAACCCCCACACTTACGGGCATCTATCTTTGACAAAGGTTCCCAGACTATTAAATGGGGAAAACAGTGTCTCTTCAACAAATGGTTTTGGAAAGAATGGGTTGAAACATACAGAAGAATGAAACTGAACTGATATAGTTCACCAAACACAAAAGTAAATTCCAAGTGGATCAAGGACTTGGAGGTTAGACCACAAACTATCAGATAGAGGAAAATATTGGCAGAAATATTTTCCACATAAATTTTAAATACATCCTCAGTGAAACTAAGCCAACTACAAAGAAGACTAAAGCAAGTATAAACCTAAGGGACTACATCAAATTAAAAAGCTTCCGCACAGCAAAGGAAACCACTACCAAACCAAGAGACCCCTTACAGAATGGGAGAAGATCTTTACAGGCCATACATCAGACAATAGGCTAATAACCAGAATATATAAAGAGCTTTCCAAACTCAAGAACAAGAAAATAAATAACCCCATCCAAAATGGGGGGGGAGGAAATGGACAGAATATTCACTACAGAAGAGAACCAAAAGGCCCGAGAAACACATGAAAAAATGCTCCAAGTGTTAGATTGTCAGAGAAATGCAAATAAAGACATCAATCAGATACCACTTCACTCCTGTGAGAATTTCATACATCAGAAAAAGTAACAGCACTCCTGTCATGGCCACAGAATGTGAGATCAGATCTAGAGGAATGAAGAGGTCACACAGGCAACTAAGCTAATTATGGGCTCCAGACAACATAACATCGCTGGAGTTTGAGTAATATTTATAGGCTTGTCCCATATTAGGGAGGTACTCTCTTCCCTGATCCAGCTTTCTGATCCTTTTACCAGCCATGACATCATCTCCCCAGACAATAATGAGGATCCTCCTGCATATCAGATTTCAGACTCAGGCAAAAACAACAACAAAAACAAAAAAGAAAACACTAGTATAGCTACAGGCCCTTTGTCCTTTGAAATATAACTAAATTATGCCTACTAGCTATCTACAAAATGGAGGACCCCCCCAACTCTTCATCTGCACTATTCCAGACTTTAGGTCCATGAATGGTCAACAATTTGTTTGGCTTTGTATATTAACTCTCTTTTCAGCCACCAGGTTCCAGATGCTAGGAGGATGCGACCAGACTTCCCTGGACAGACAATCCCACCAATGTATCTTGGAGCTATGTTCCCCCAGAACCCTTCCTCCTAGGGAAAGAGAAACAGGCTGGGAGTATGGATTGACTTGTCAATGCCCATGTTCAGCAGGGAAGCAACTATAGAACCAAGACCTTTATCCTTCTGCAACCCACAGGGATATTGGGTTTATACTCCCAAGGGGTTAAAGAAGAGGAAAGGCATCAGAGGAAGGGATGGGATTTGGAGGTATGGTGATGGGAACTGTGAAAAGCTGTATCCCTCTTATCCTATGGTTTTGTCAATGTTTCCTTTTATATAAATAAAAATTTTTTTTTAAATGACAACGTAACAGCAGCAAATGCTGGAGAGGTTGTAGAGACCAAGGAACATTCCTGCACTGCTGGTGGGAATGTCAATTAGTTCAACCTCTGTGGAGAAGAGTCTAGAGAACTCTTAGAAGGCTAGAAATGGACTTACCCTATGATACTGCAATTTCTCTCCTGGGGATATATCCTGAGGAACCCAACGCACCCATACAAAAACATCTGTGTTCACATATGTTCTTAGGAGCACAATTTGTAATAGGCAAAACGTGAAAATAACCCAGGTGTCCAACAACAAATGAGTGACAAGTTGAGCAAGTTGTGGTCTAGATACACAATGGAATACTACTTAGCTATAACAAATGGTAACTTCACTGTCTTCAGCCCATCTGGGATAGACATTGAAGAACTCATGTTAAGTGAAATAAGTCAGAAATAGAAGGCTGAATACAGGATGATCTAACTCTCAGGCAAAAGTTGAAAAACAAGATCAGAAGAGAAAATGCAAGTAGAAGCTGAACAGGAATTAAAAGACCCTGGGCTGGGTGGGGGTGGGGTTTGTGGAGAATACAGGTCCAAGAAGGATTCAGAGGACCTGGTGGGGTTGTATAGTTATAAGTAAAACTGAGAAATGTTATGAATGTACAACAAATTGTATTTACTGTCAAATGTAAAACTCCCCAGTAAAGAAAAAAAAAAAAAAAGGGAGGAGGAGGAGGTCAGGAAGATAGCACAGTAGTTATGCAAAGATTTGAATGCTTAAGGTTCTGAGTTCCCACGTTCAATCTCAAGCATCATCACAAACCAGAGCTGAGCAGAACTCTGGTGGGAATGTAAATTGGTCCAGTCTCTGTGGAGAGCAGTATGGAGAACTCTCACTAGGCTAGACACAGACCTTCCATATGATCCAGTAATTCCTCTCCTACGGTTATACCCCAAGGACTCCATAACACCCAACCAAAAAGAGGTGTGTACTCCTATGTTCATAGCTGCACAATTCATAATAGCTAAAACCTGGAAGCAACCCAGGTACCCAACAACAGATGAGTGGCTGAGAAAGCTGTGGTATATATACACAGTGGAAATCTATACAGCTATCAAGAACAATGAACCCACCTTCTCTGAACCATCTTGGACAGAGCGAGAAGGAATTATGTTAAGTGAGATAAGTCAGAAAGATAAAGATGAGTATGGGATGATCCCACTCATCAACAGAAGTTGAGAAAGAAGATCTGAAAGGGAAACTAAAAGCAGGATCTGACTAAATTGAAAGTAGGGCACCAAAGTAAAAACCCTGTGGTGAGGGGTACACATGCTGTTTCCTGGGTTGGTGGGTGTGGGTGTGGGTGGGTGGGATGGGACACAGTCTTTTGGTGGTGGGAATGGTGTTTATGTACACTCCTAGTAATTTAAAACAGACTGAGTCTTTTTAATATATAGGCTGTGTATTTGACTTGCGGACTCTCTCAAAAGCCTAGACCAAGTAGATCAAAAGCAACCAGTAGCACAGCTATAAACAATATACTGGGTACTATACAGAAAACCCTAGAAAAAGAGTTTGTTAACCCAATTACCAAATAATGTGATGATAACAATAACTATCCATTATATTTTTGAACCCTAAGACAGCAGGAACCTCACATCTCCACTATAGAGCCTATATTTCCCCCAGTCCTGGAACCTTAGGATAGGACCCACTTTCCCGCATGCCTCTCCCAATTCCTATCAAATAATATTGCATCTGCTGATCTCAACCTGGTTGGTGGAAACCCTGCTGGGGGATCAACTCCTAGGATTAGCTATATCTTGTGGGGAATTAGGAAGGAGACCTTTAATCATTTGTAAGACAAAGCAGGAAATTGATATGTAGATAATAAAAGAACAGGCCATAGTATCAGGAATGTAGGGTAGTTTGAGAGGCAGGGAGAGGATGGATCTCCCCTCAAGTCAAGCCCAACCACATGCTCACAATTTCCCAGCACTCCCTGGTTTTGCCCTGGTGGTACCTGCCAGGGAATCCATGGGGGGAAGGTGAGGGGTGCACACCAGGGCCCATCACCTTTATGCCTCCCACTGGCCACGTGTGGCTGCAATTAAGTGGCCCAAACTCTGCCTCACTGTGACACAGGGCTGACAGTGGACCCACATGACAGCTGGCCAGACATGATGGTGGGCCTCCAACAAGCCCACCTTCTGTAATAAAGGGTTCAATTGGAGGCCACACTGGCCCACTATTCAGCCCTCTGGTCCTAGTTGGTCTGAAGGTTTTGTCAGGTGACCAAGATCTGGGGGTTAGGAGCCTGAGGAGACATTGCAGTGGTTATGCAAAAAGGCTTTCACTCCTGAGGCTCTGAGGTACAGGTACAGTCCCCAGCACAACCAAAAGTCAGAACTGAGCAGTGCTTTGTTTAAAAAAAATGGATAGGGAGTAGGGCTGTAGTGCAGCGGGTTAAGCGCACATGGTACAAAGTGCTAGGACCAGAGGAAGGATACTGGTTCGAGCCCCAGGCTCCCCACCTGCAGGGGAGTTGCTTTACAGGTGGTGAAGCAGGTCTGCAGGTGTCTATCTTTCTCTCCCTCTCTCTGTCTTGCCCTCCTCTCTATTTCTCTCTGTCGAATCCAACAATGACATCAATAACAACAATAACTACAACAATAAAAAGCAGCAAGGGCAACAAAAGGAAATAAACAATATTAAAAAATAAAAAAATAAAATAAATGGATAAATAATGAAATCCCTCTTGAATATACATATATGAATTGTACACACACACATGCACAGGCACACACACACACACACACACACACACAAACATATATGAGATACTGGGGCCTGAGTGTTGGTGCACTTGGTCAAGTACAGGTGTTATCATGCACAAGGACCCAATCTGTCACCACCTGTCAGGGGAAAGGTTCATAAGTGGTGAAGCAGTGATATAGGTTCTCCCTATCTCTCCCCCCTCAATTTATTTTTAATTTCTTTATTATCTTTATTTTGACTAGATAGAAGCAGCCAGAAATCGAGAGGGAAGGGGGTGATAGAGAAGAAGAGACAGAGAGACACCTGCAACATTGCTTCATCACTTGCAAAGCACTCCCCCTGCGGGTGGGGACTGAGGGCTCGAACCTGGGTCCTTGTGCTATAACATGTGTGCTCAACCACATGTGCCACCATGTGGCCCCTCCTCAATTTCTCTTTGTTATATCAGATTAAATAAATAATGTAAGTAAATAAGCCCCCACACCTATGGACATCTAATCCTTGACAAAGGGTCCCAGACTATTAAATGGGGAAAACAGAGTCTCTTCAACTAATGGTGTTGGAAAGAATGGGTTGAAACATGCAGAAGAATGAAACTGAAATACTGTATTTCACCAAATACAAATATAAATTCCAAGTGGATCAAGGACTTGGAGGTTAGACTACAAACTATCAGATACTTAGAGGAAAATAGTAGCAGAATTCTTTTCTGCATAAATTTTAAAGGCATCTTCAATGAAATGAATCCTATTACAAAGAACACTAAGACAAGTATAAACCTATGGGACAACATCAAATTAAAAAGCTTCTTCACAGCAAAAGAAACCACTACCAAACCAAGAGACACCACACAGAATGGGAAAAGATCTTTACATGCCATACATCAGACAAGAGTTAAATAACCAACATATATAAAGAGCTTGCCAAACTCAACAACAAGACAACAAATAACCCCATCCAAAAATGGGGAGAAGACTTGGACAGAATATTCACCACAGAAGAGATCCAAAAGGTTGAGAAAGACATGAAAAAATGCTCCAAGTCTCTGACTGTCAGAGAAATGTAAATAAAGACAACAATGAGATGCCACTTCACTCTTGTGAGAATGTCATACATCAGAAAAGGTTACAGCAGCAAATTCTGGAGAGGGTTTGGGGTCAAAGGAACCCTCTTACACTGCTGGTAGGAATGTCAATTGGTTCAACCTCTGTGGAGAACAGTCTGGAGAAGTCTCAGAAGGCTAGAAATGGACCTACCCTATGATCCTGCAATTCCTCTCCTGGGGATATATTCTAAGGAAGCCAAAACACCCCTCCAAAGAGATCTGTATATGCATATGTTCTCGGCAGCACAATTTGTAATAGCCAAAACCTGGAAACAACCCTGGTGTCCAAAAACAGATGAGCAAGTTGTATATATAGACAATGGAATACTACTCAGCTATAAAAAATGGTGACTTCACTGTTTTCAGCCAATCTTGGATGGACCTTGAAAAATTCATGTTGAATGAAATAAGTCAGAAACAGAAGGATGAATATGGGATGATCTCACTCTCAGGCAGAAGTTGAAAAACAAGATCGAAAAAAGAAACACAAGTAGAACCTGAACTGGAATTGGTGTATTGCACCGAAGTAAAAGACTCTGGGGGTGGGGGGTGGGGACAATATAGGTTTAAGAAGGATGACAGAGGACCTGGTGGGGATTGTATTGTTATATGGGAAAATGGGGAATTTTATGCATGTACAAGCTATTGTATTTACTGCTGAAGGTGAAACATTAATTCCTCAAAAATGAAATTTAAAAAATTATGTAAGTAAATAAATGTTAGAAAGAAATATAAACTACATATATGTGAAATATATATACACATGAAATATATGTACATGAAATTTTATATAAATATAAGAAAAAAACAGGGTTAGGGTGGGGGCTTTGCGGGAGACAGGCAAAATAGCTCATTTGGATAGTGCGTTCCTTTCTCCTGTGCACAACCCAGGTTTGAGCCCAGCCCCCACCACACCGGAGGTGCTACGGTCTCTTTCACTACCTGTCCCCCTCTCTCTCTCTGCCATCAGGGTTATCACTGGGGCTCAGTGCCTGCATGACTCCACTGCTCCTAGTGACCATTTATTCCTTGAGATAGAGAAGTAAAGACAGCGAGGGAAGGAGAGATACCACAGTACTGTTCCGCCACCACAGAAGACCCCACCCCTCTGCAGAAACTCCCTTGTGGTGACTGGGGGACTTGAACCCAGGTCTTTATACATGGTAATGTGTACACTCTACCAGGTGAGCCAACTGCTGGTCCTCCTTTCTATTTTTAAGTCCTTAATATGTGATCCAAGAGCCCCTGCTCCATGAAAGTCACTGTTGGAAAAAAAAAAAAAAAAAAAAAAAAAAACTTTCTGTTGTAGGGTTCAAGACATGTTGTTCATCATTTGAGGTTCTGGGCTGTAGTGTGTGTGTGGGGGGGTGGGGGTGGAGTTAACTTCTCCCTTCAAAGGTAGCCTCAGATGGCACCCTAGGTTACCAAAATGTCTGGAGGCTCTGGAAGTCATCTACACTGCTGGAGCAGAGTGCCAAAGCTTATTTTAAGATCAAGGTGCTGTGCAGAGGCCCAGAGAAAGTATACTTGGTGACCTGGGCGATCAGGCTGAGTGTTAACAGTGCAAGGTGCAAGGTAGCAGTGGATATTATCAGGGTTATTCAGATTCCAGCCACCAAAGAACATGCCACTCACAGTACCAAGGCCCAGCCTTGGAAGCTGTTCTACTGATGGTCTTTGGTGCCATCTGCTGGTCAGAGCGCAGTCGCTCATGCAGGAGGCTGAAGGCTGTGCTGAAATAGATTCCTAGGCTGAGGAAATTCTGAAAGTCTTCTAGGGCAGATTTATAGGGGCTCAAAATAATCATCAGGGTTGGCAAAAGCACATCTGTGGACGCCAAGAAATTCAGATGAAAGAGGGTTGGTAGAAATACCTATCCAAAAAGATCTCTGCACCCCTAAGTTCGCAGCAGCATAGCTTCTTTTTTAAGAAAAGATTTTAAAAATATTTATTTATTCCCTTTTGTTGCCCTTGTTGTTTTATTGTTGTAGTTATTATTGTTGTTGATGTCATCATTGTTGGATAGGACAGAGAGAAATGGAGAGGGAGAGAGGAGGGGAAGACAAAGAGAAAGATAGATACCTGGAGACCTGCTTCACCACTTGTGAAGCGACTCCCCTGCAGGTGGGGAGACAGGAGATCAAACCAGGATCCTTAAGCAGGTCCTTGAGCTCTGTTCCACCTGCGCTTAGCCCTCTACATTATAGCGCTTCTCCCAGCAGCATGATTTCTAAGAGCCCAAATAAGAAGTAACCCAGATGTCTACTTATTTCACTAAGAATGGTCACCTCTACTGCATCCATGTTGTCCCAGAGGTCACAATGTCAATGTCATGGTTTTTGGTCAAAGAGTAGTATTCCATGGAATACATATCCCAGAACGTCCTCAGCCTGTCGTTTTTTTTTAAAGAATTTGTTTATTTATTCATGAGAAAGATAGGCAGAGAGAGAAAGAAACAGACACCACTCTGGCATGTGCTGCCGGTGATTATAATCAGAACCTCATGGTTGATAATCCAATGATTTATCCACTCTGCCACATCCCAGACAACAGCCTGTCATTTCTTGATGGGCATTTAGGCTGTTTCCACTCTTAGAAGACTCTGTACTGGAAGTGCTTCATGGATTCTTTCTGGACAACTCTGGGCATTCATAAGAATGGCTGTATTTCACTAAATATTGATTTTGATGCTCAGGGGGGATTGCAAGGGGGCCTGATCTGCTCTGGCACATGCTAGGCACACCCTCGGGGCTGGGAGGCCTGTGCTCACCTGCTGGAGAGTCTCCCTGTTGTAGGGGGTGATGCTCAGTGTTTCTGAGAGTTTATTCAGTGCCAGCCTCTCCCCACCCCCACCAAGCAAAGGCTCAGACTTTGGCTTTGGAGTGGAGAATGGTGCAAAGGAAGCTGGGAGTGTGCTGCCTGGACTGTCCCCTCCTTGCTTCCTGTCAGACATGCTCTCACCCAGGGCTCCCACATATGTTTGTGCAAACACAGGTATGTGAGGACATGGCTGCACATGTGTGTACATGTGTGTCTTATACATGCACATATGTGTGAGTGCACACATGTACACACAAAAGACTGTATGGAACCAGAAATGAGACGTGAGAGCCCAGGCCATAAACATAAATCAGAGGGGTCAGGTGGTGGCTCACCTCACAGAGAACATATGTTACCCAGGTTCAAGCCATGGATCCCTATCTGAAGGGGGAGCTTCATGAGCAGTGGAGCAGTGCTGCAGGTGGCTCCCCTTCTGTCTCTCCCTCTAATTCTGTCTCTCACTTCTCCCACTATCTCTGTCTCATTTAAAAAATAATGGCTACAGGGAATAGTGGAATCATGTAGGCACTGAGCCCTAGAAATATCCCTGGTGTAAAAAACAAATGTGGAGCAGTAAAGTTAACTTTGATTATTCTAGGAATGCTAAGGACATTCTTATTATGTTATTTCTATTAATATACATATACATGTATATCTTACATCTTTATTGTTGATTAAACCAATTTTTTACTGTTTTCTTGGCTGGATAGTGGTTTACAGGACAATGTCTCATCTGCAGAACATTCTCAATCCTGATTTAGGTCCTTCTGTTCCATCGTGCACCAGAAACCATCCCTCCAAGCACTCCACAGCCCTTTTGCTGCCTCCTTCCCCAGAATCCTTTGCTGTTTTTGTGCAATGCATGAAATGCAGTTCAAATTTACTTGGCGTTTTCCCTTTCTGTCCTTGACTGTTAAGATCTGCCTATGAGTGAGATCATCCAATAATCATCCTTCTCTTTTGGGCTAATCCTTCTCACTGGACAGCTACACCTGTTCTAGGGAACTCATGAATGTGCAGATGGTCTGATGCCATTTCTGCAGGGCTGGGAGCAGGGGCAAGGGAGGGACACCAACAATACAGATGACCACTGATGGCTGTCCTTGTCACTGTCTATCCCTAAACTCTCTGTGCAAGAGCAGAAGCCCAGAGATATCTTGTCCCACAGGCCCTAAATGCCCATCTTTTCAGAACCTCCCTCCACATCTGGCTTAAGGATTTCTCCAGACTTTCTGTTGCCAGCCCTGAACCTAAGCTTGTGAAAAATCTGAAAGCCCCACCTGAAGCTCAGCCCCGACAGTACCCATGGCTGCTGGTGGAGAGTGAAGTGTGCCACGTGGGGAGTCACTTGAACAGGAGGAAAGTGGTTCAGGGCAGGCAGCTGAGCAGTGAGAGAGCAGAGTGGTGGAGCAGTGACTAAACTACACTACATGAGTCACAAGCATGAGATCCTGAGTTGAGTCCTTGACATTGAGTGTGCCAGTGATGTCACTGTGTGACACAGGAAGCAGACACTCAGGAAACCCCTGCTGCCTGCTCTGCCTAGAGCCACACTGCCATCTGTCAGCCACAACAGGCCCCTTTGGCCCAGGTCTTAGTCTCCCCATATCTCCCAGTGTGCTGACACTCAGTGTAGTGTCCCCAAAGCATAGCTCTGTCCCATGACTCCTGGATTTGGGTTGAAAGATTCATGGGGGTTGGGGGGTGTTCCAGAACATTCATTCCTTCAGAAAAGTCCAGGCTTAGGGAGGCATGATCAGATTCACAAGTAACTGTTCTGGAGGAGAGAGGGAGAAAATAGCTCTTCATACTAAGGCCCTGGGTTCGAGCCCCTGCACCACATGAGAGCACCATGAAAGGTAAAAGGGGTGGGGAGCTTCATGGTGAGGGGAACGGTGCTAGGGTAACATTAGTCTCTCTCCCACTCTGGACACAGTGAAACATTTGAGGCCAGGAGGCCTCTGAGCGATGCAATTACACAAGCACAGGACCTTAGGTTTCTTGCCTTTAGCTACAGAAGGTTGTTACACACAGGGACCCAGGAGGGGGCTGTGATAAAGCCTTGATGTAGGAGTTGGAGACCTTCCACTACATGGGAGCACCCTGGATAAAGGCCAGTGGAGGGCTGGCAGAAAAGCTTCCCTGAACAGAACCCTGCTTGGCACTACACTCAACCCTGCTAGAGCCCAACCCCCACCACACTGAAGGAAGCTGTCCTGCTGGGGTCTTTCCTGCTCTCCCTCTGAAAGAATTGCCTGGAATGCTGAAGCATTGAATGGGGCTCCATGGATGGTGGGACAGTACTTTGATCTTGTCTTTTCTCTAAAAATACAGACTTACAGATTGTCTGGGAAGGTAGCTCAGTCACAATGAGCAGACATGAGTCCCCTGGATTCCTCCTCTAACAAGGCACCACATTAGATAAAAAACTGTGGACTGAAAAAATAGCTCACTAGAATAGTGTGCTGCTTTGTCATGTGCATGATCCTGGTTCAAACCTGGCACCCACAGAATTGAGGGAAAGTCAGTGCTGCTTCTCTTTCTCAATAAGTTAGCCCAGTGTGGTTAAGTCTTGATGACAAAAAAGAAAAAAAAAATATTAAGAGCAAGCGGGCACATAGAAACACTTTATTATTTTAACATCAATTCCAAGAGGAGGTTGCGCTTTTTTAGAAAAGATTGTGGGTGATACACAAGGAGGGTACAGGCACAAGCAGGGATGCACCCCGGCAAGGTGAGGCTGGGTGCCTCTTCCCCAGCTTCTTTGGCAGCAGATGCTGTGGGGAGCATGGACTGGGTGCCAAGGGCATGAGAATGAAGATAGCACTGCACAGCTTGGGGTAAGACTGGGGTCACCCTCCCCAGCTGCCCTGGAATTCAGTGATAAAGGGTCTAGGGTGAGCTTGGAGGATAGGAGGCTGCACTAAGGGGCCAGAGGGGTTGGAGTGGACTAAGGGGAGGGTATGGAGTGGGGGAAAGGGGGTTGGTGGAGTGAGGTGGAATGGGGAGGGTTGGAGTGGGGGGAGAGAGGTGGAATTGGAAAGGGAGTGGGTTGGGGAGGAGTAGAGTGGGGGAGAATGAGTGGAATGGGGCTGGGGTGAAGGGGGAAGGAGTGGGATGGGGGAGGGGTAAGGTGGGGGAGGGAATGGAATGGGAGAGGGTTGAAGTGGGGAGGGAGGGGTAATGGTGAGGGGGTGGGTTCAGGGAGGAGTAGAGTGGGGAGGTGTGGGATTTGAGTGGGGGAGGGGTGGGATGGGGATGGGCTGGAATAGAGCAATGGGGAGGGTTGGGCAAGGGGTTTAGACTGGGAGATAGGGGAGTTGAATGGGAGGGATGAGAGTGGCCTGGTGTGGGGTGGGGGGTGAGGACAGATGCATAATCCAGAGTTAGGCTGGGAGCACTCTCACCAGCTGTCCTGGTAACCTGACTGTGAGGTTGATAGTGGACTGGGGGTAGGCTGTGGTGCTGGACTAGTCTGAGGGGATCTGAGGCCAGGAGAGGGGAAGACTGGTGGGTGAAGGGAGTGAGGAGAGTTCACCACATCCTGTCTGACTCTGGTGCCTTCTCCCCAGCAGGCCTGAGGGTGCACTGGGAGGGTATAAGGTTTGTGGTTGGGTTGGGGGTGATGAAAGGGGTAGAGGTAGGTTGAGTGGTGGGAGTATGGGGTTGGGGTACTGGACTGTTGAGTGGGGTGAATCCTCCCTCTACCCCCCCACCCCCCAGTCTACCCCTAACCCCCAGGCCCTGCTACCAGGACAGCTGAGGAGAAGGCACCCAGCCTAACTGGCTGTGATGTTCAGTCCTGGTCCTCAATGCCCAGCCCCCCACCACTCCACCCCTCCTCCACACTCAACACCCCTTCACCCCAACTACCCTCCTTTCACCACCACCCCATCTCCTGTCCACCTTCAACCCCATGGCCCTGGCTGCCAGGGAAGCTGGGTGCCTCCCAGCTGCTCTGGCAGCAGGTATTGTGGGCCTGGAGGTAGAAGGGAGATGGGGTGGTGGAAGGAGCACAGGAGGGTAGAGGGGTTTTGAGTGGCGGAAGGGTGCAGTGGTGGGGGCCGGGGTCAAAAACAGCACAGCACAGCCAGTGTTAGGCTGGGTGCCTTGTCCTCAGTTGTCCTGGTAGCAGGTGCTGTGGGGTTGAGGGTGGACTGGGGGGTGGGGTGGGCAGAGGGTGGGCTAATGGGAGGAGAGTTGGATGGAGGGGAGGAGGGGTATGGTTAGAGGAGGGGGATGCACAAGTGGGGGGTGGCGGGAGGGTGGACTAATGGGAGTGGGAGGGGGTCTAATGAGGCAGAGGAGAGGACTGGTGGGAGGAGGAGGCTGAAACATCAGTCAGGGTGAGGCTGGGTGTCTCCTCCCTGGCAGCAGGTACAGTGGATGAGGAGGGACAGGGAAGGTGAAGGGAGGAGGCTGGACTTAGAGAGGGGGGTCCAAAAAGGTGAACTTTGGTTGCACTGGTTAGGGGGGGGCAATACACCAAAGCCAAATGGAGGCTAGGTGGCTTTCTCCAGCCATCTGGCAGTGGGTACCTTTAGGGCTGAGAAGGGACAGAAAATGAGGGTGGAGGAAGGGTGGAGTAATGGTTGGGTGCTTTGATAGTGGGGAGTCCAGTAGGGGTGAGCTGGATGGACTGCTATGTTTTGGTGAACTTGGAGGGGAGGGGTGCAATAAGGGAGAGGTGTGGATTTGGAGGGGGACTGGTAGACTGGGGCGGGGAGTAGAGTGAGGGTGAGGACAGCACACTACAGCCAGGGTGCTGTGGGCTAAGGGTGGACTGATGGAGGTGGATAGTGGGCTCTGAGTGGACGTGGACGTGGACTGGGGCAGGTAGGTGGACTGCAGGGTGGTTGGTGGATGAGGGGAGGGTGGTGGATGGGGGGGAAGGGGGTGGACTGCAGGGTGGTTGGTGGATGAGGGGAGGGTGGTGGATGGGGTTAAGGGGGTGGACTGCAGGGTGGGTGGTGGATGAGGGGAGGGTGGTAGATGGGGAAAAGGGAGGTAGACTCCAGGGTGGGTGGTGGGCTGTGCTAAGGGTCAACTGGGGTATGAGGGGATGGCCAGGGGAGGGATGAAGTGGACGGTGAGGGAAGGGGCTGTGGGTGGGGGGATGGGTTTGAGGACAGATCACTACAGCTCAGGTGAGGCTGGGTGCCTTCTCCCCTGCCACCCTGGCAGCAGGTGCTGTGAGGTTGAGGCTGGACTGGTGTCTGTGGTGGGGGTGGAGGACAGCACTCCACCCTAGGGTGAGTCTACATAACTCCTCCTCACAGCTGTCACATTATGTTCTGGGGTGCAGGTGGACTGGGGTGAGGCTGTGGGTGATCAGGCACACACGGATTCACAAAAGGAGGGAGGACAGACACAATCTTCTCTGCAAGCTCCCAGGTGGCATCCTGCTGGAGTCCCAAGACAACTGGGAGGCGAGGACCGGACTCTGGCTTCACATGAGCATGAGAGACCCTGGCAAGTGTTTGTTGTAGGGCCAGAAGTGGGTCTTGCCCTTGTTGGACGGGTCTCTCTGACACTGTTTACAGCGTTTGTAGTCATTGCACTGATCCAAAATAAATAGTTTGTCTGGCGCCCTGAAGTGGAAAAAGCACATGTGATGGTGAGAGGCCTTCCTCAAAACTGTGAAAAGGAGACAAGGACAGTGAACCCCCCCCCAGTACCTGTTCCCCTTGCCCCCAGCCTGCCCTTCTCCTCTCACTCACTGCCACAAATGACGGCCCTACATGGGAGTGGGGGAGGAAACACCTTCCACTAAAATCAAAACATCTTCTCTAGAACAGATTGTATCCCAGTGGGAAAGCTAGCATGGCAGTTGTGCAAAGACTTGCATGTCTGAGGCTCTGAGGTCCCAGGCTCAATACTCTGTATCATCATTAGCCAGAGTGAAGGAAGAGTAGAGAGAGTAAGAAGAGTAGGAGGAGAGGAAGGAGGAGGAGGACTTATCCATGGGTTAGCCAAGATAATAATTTGTCAATTGGTCATTTAGAATATTTGGGGCTACCGATATAGCCCAGTCATTCTGCAAGTGACTTTCATTTCCTTTTAAGTTTCAGTTTAATTCCCAGCCTGACCTAAGGTTCATGAAAAAAAAAAGTTTGTCATACTGAGGCTTTGATAACATCTGAAGGGATAGGCTCCATCTGTTTTGGCAAGTTTTTCACCTTCTCAGTCAGGCACATGTTAACTTTCGCCATTGACAAATGAAAATAAAACAAAAGATCATCAGCCTTTCTCAGGCTAACTGTCAACCTCCATGGACCGAGGCTAGAGGCTCTGCTCCTGGTGGTGAGTAGAGAGAGAGGGCTGAGAAGACAGGACAGGCACCCTCTGGGAGGATGGTCTGGGCCTGTTCCCAGCTGGGTGTCTTACTTTGTATAGCATCCATTACTCATGACTCCATTCCTAACTGACTGTCCATTTTTTTTACTTTTTTTTTTATCTTAAATTTTTTTTTTAATTTAAATATTTATTTTATTTGTTCCCTTTTGTTACCCTTGTTGTTTTATTGTTGTAGTTATTATTGTTGTTGTCGTTGTTGGATAGGACAGAGAGAAATGGAGAGAGGAGGGGAAGACAGAGAGGAGGAGAGAAAGATAGACACATGCAGACCTGCTTCACCGCCTGTGAAGCGACTCCTCTGCAGGTGGGGAGCCGGGGTTCAAACCAGGATCCTTATGCCAGTCCATGTGCTTAACCCGTTGCACTACAGCCCGACTCCCCTGACTGCCCATTTACCCATGATTCCTCAGCTCTGCTCTTAGAACAGAACATTCCATAAGCCAAGGATGGAAACTCACTCTCCCTGCTTCAAACTTGTTATTTCCAAAGAGAAATGCCCTGCACCCTCCACAAAAGAAAAACGAAGCTCCCTTGAGTAGAGGCAGACCAAAACACTGTTGGTAGACATTTAGCAGGCAGCACACCTGTCCCCACACTAAACCCAGACTTCTGTCCTCCATGGAGTTCTCTTGGCAACCCCCACTCATTTGCATGAAGCTCTATAGACCCACAGATCAGAGGGGAGGAAATGGGGAGAGGAGGCAACTTGCAACCCCAGAAGGCAATTACTTGTCAAAGGCCTTGGCATCTTCATCTCGCTGATGCTTCAGCACAACATCTTTATCCCATTCTTTTCTCAGGTGTTGATTGATGGTGTTCCTTCGATCCTCTTCTGCACATCTTTCTGCTAAATGCCTGGAGGGAAGGCAAGAGTCTGACTCCATCCACTGCCACCATCTCCCGCCTAGTCCTCTCTCCTTTGGATTCAGTGGGAAATCTGGTTTTGCTCTCTCTCTTTGGAATAAGAGGTAAAGTTGGAGGCCAGGTAGTGGTGCACCTAGTTGAAGGCACACATTGCAGTGTGCAAGGACCTGGGTTCAAGCCTCAGGTCCCCAACTTCAATTAGGAAGTGCAACAGGTTTCTCTCTGTTTTTCTCCCAATCTCTACCCAAAATAAATAAAAAATTTTCAAAAATAAAAAAAAGAAAGAAAAAGAGTCAGTAACATGAGCAGATACAGGGAACCCTAGCTGAAGGGTCCAAGGCTGCTTGCTTTAAGCCGAAACCCTCTTTCTGTCAATGAAAACGCTCTTTCTGTCAAAAGATGTTTGTTTCCTTTAATTAATCTGAAAACTCATCTCATGGACCTACCCTATGATCCTGCAATTCATCTCCTGGGGATATATCCTAAGGAACCCAACACGCACATCCAAAAGGATCTGTGTACACATATGTTCGTAAGCAGCACAATTTGTAATAGCCAGAACCTGGAAGCAACCCAGGTGTCCAACAGATGAGTGGCTGAGCAAGTTGTGGTCTATATACACAATGGAATACTATTCAGTGATAATAAAAAAAAAATGGTGACTTCGCCATTTTCAGCCCATCTTGGATGGAGTGTGAAGAAATCAGGTTAAATTAAATAAGTCAGAAACAGGATGAATATGGGAAGATCTCACTCCCAGGCAGAAGTTGAAAAACAGTATCAGAAGAGAAAGCACAAGTAGAACCAGAACGGCAGTTGCTGTATTGCACCAAAGTAAAAGACTCTGGGGTGCAGTGGGGGGGGGGGCAGTGTCCATGTCCAAAAATGATGACAGAGCATCTAGTGCGGTTTGCATTGTTATGTGGAAAACTGAGAAATGCTATGCATGTGCAAACTATTGTATTTATACTCATATTGTATTTATACTCATCCCATAAGGTGGTTTGTGACATGCAACAGCCTCAGCAGTTGACTGGGGAGTAGAGATGAGAAGCAGGCTGGGGCGAGCTAGGGTCAGTCATGACTCTCCACGTGTCCACACATGTTTCTACTAAGGTCGGTGTCAAGGGGTGGGGGAGGAGAGGGAGAGAAAGGAGGAGAGGGTTATGGTGAGGAAGGAAGGGCCAGGCCCCGTACTTTTCTTGGTTTTTCTGAAGCATTTTTTTTTCTTGCTGCAGATTTTTTATTTGGTTGAGGACACGCTGTCTTCTGTGACCTAGAGCGGCTTCCACCTGCTGCTTCATATATTCAATATTTCTCTGCCGCTTCTCGGCCTCCAGGGTCTTCTCATTCTGCCCAAAGTTGGTGACGGTGCCCATGGGCTCGTAGATGGGCAGTCTGGAAGGCCTGTGTTTCAGCTGGAACAGAGAGAGCCAGTGTGAAGGCTTGAAGCATTGGGGTACACTGACAGACCCACTGTTTATAGGAAGGAGCCAGGGCACCCAAACTCACATGAGGAAACCTGCTAGGTGGGTGGGGGCCCAGTATTGGAGGGTAGAATACACACCTACGTTCAGAGTGCTAGGAAGCAGTGTACAGTTCTCAAAATAGCAACCCGTCCATTTACCTGGTGTTCCAGTGCTTTCTTATACATTTCTCTCTCCTCAAATTGATGTTTCTTCAATTCAGCTTTTTGTTCATCAATCCTGATAATTGGAAGAGGAGGAGGTGAGGCCACACTTTATTCTAATGGAGACCAACATCATCAAAACACACCTAACAAGTAATAGTGGGAATAAGTTCCAAGAAAATAAAAGCTGGTACTTCCTTCTGGAAGCTTCCATTGCACCTGATAGAGACAGGCCTTGGAGCCTGGTGGTGTCTCATCTAGGAGAGCACACATGCTGCCATGTGCAAAGACCTGAGCTCAAGGTTCTCACCTGCAAGGGAGACACATCACAAGCAGTGGAACAGTGCTGCAGGTGTCTCTCCTTTTCTCTCTCTCTCTCTCTATTTCTGTCTCTCTTTCTCTCTCACTGTCTTCTCTCTAGCTCTCACAGTCTATCAAAGAAAGGACTGTCAGGTCTATGGCCATACCACCCTGAACACACCCGATGTCATCTGATCTCAGAATCTAAGCAGGGTTGGACCTGGTTAGTACTTAGATGGGAGAAAGGACTGTCAGAAATAGTGAAGCATCAGGGCAACAGGCCCCAAATAACCATAGTGGCAAATAAGAAAGGAATGGAGGGAGGGAGGAAAGGAGGGAGCAAGGGAGAGAGAGAGAGAGACACTAGCTTTATGGAGGCAGGAATTACCTCCATTTGGGGGAGTCTTCCCCACAGCAGTTTCCCTCACTGCTCTCCTGACCTCCTCCCTGACTCAAATGCTCAGCCTCAGGCCAAGTGCAACCAAACACTCTCTTTCCTCAGGACTGGGAATTGAGAGAAATGTTCATCCCAGGCTGAGCTACAGGAGAATGGCAGGTATGAGTATGTGGAAGACTTTCCATGATGGCCTGGCCCCTGCTTCTAGTCTGGGCCCCCACACTCCCGACCCTGGGCGCTGGGCTCCCAACAGACTGATGATAAACCTACACTTGGAAGGGTCCCTCCATCAGACTGGCCCCTTCTTCCTCTACTAACACCACTGACCACAAAGCCAAAGGCCATGGTCCCAACTAACAACTGTACCTGGCCTCCAAGGCTGTCCTGACACTAAGCATGGTGGCGATGATGGGCTGCATGGGGATCCTGGTTGGCTGGCTGACATGTGCTGCAGCACTAGTTGTGCTGCCCTACCCTTCCCTACTGGAGTCCCCCTGCAAGTCCACCAAAACTCACTCTTGTTTGAGTTGCAGCCGTTCTAGTTGCTCCAAGACTTTCTGATTTTCTTTCTTTTTCTTGGCCAGTTTACTATTGGCATCTATTTGTTTGAGAAGGTTCTTAGTATACTCATTTTTCTTTTCAGTGACAATAGCAGCACTTGCTGGTCGGTTTGCAAAGTAATATGGATTCTAGGATGAAAGAGGAGCAGTTCATTTCTTTGAGACAAGCAAGAAAGCAACTGATGGGCTAGCAAAATAGCTGGCTTATACAGTGACTGCTTTGTCGTTGGTGAGACCTGGGTTTCAGCCCTGCGCTACCACACTGAAGGAGCCTCAGTGCTGTGGTTGCTTTCTCCATCTATCTAAAAGAAAGAAAAGTCATTTTTCAAAGTGCCGATAAAGCAGCTACATGTTGAACTCACCTGCTCCAAGGTGACTCTGAGCAGAACTGACCAGAGGTCACAGGTCTGTTGTATGCTTTACATTGGTTTGTTCTAGCTCTCCCCCACCAAGAGAATTGCCATCAGTCCAGTTAGTTTCGAGGGCCTGCTTGGCCCCGCCCCTAGGAACCCCAACAGAGTTCCAGAGTGGCAGAGTTAGAGAGAGTTCTTGGCGCCGCCATGGGAAAGAGGCAGCAGAGTTCTGTTTGGTGATTAGTTTGTCTTAGTTTATAAATCGTTGATGCTAAATAAAGAAATACAGCTTCTCTGCCCAGCCGTATGTCTCTGGTCGTCTCTGTTACCCGCTCGTGAAGCTAGCCTGGCCAGCTAGAGACTCCGAATTTTAACAACACAGGTCTTTTTTTCTTCTCCATGGTGTGTCTGTGTGTGTGTGTATGTATGTGTGTGTGTGTGTGTGTGTGTGTGTGTGTGTGTGTCCCAAAGCCCTGCATGGTGAACAAAGGCAATACAATGGACTATCTATCAAGTCCAAGAGTTGTCAGGTTAACTAGAAAATGGTTTGAAAAGAGGATGATTTAGGCAGATAAAAATAGAAGCCAAAGATACTAAAAACATGAAAATGGTGGTGAAGCATGTTCACTACCATCTGAAATGAAGTTTTTTGAAACTTCTGCACCTACAGCTCACCTGAGGGTTTTACTGAGGTGGAGACCTTAGTTCTGAGGGTGTGGGGAGGGGCCCAAGATTCTATGGAATGAGCTCCCACCCAGAAAGGAAGTATCACTCTTGTAAAGCCCACAGGAATCCCTTCAATGTGCCCTCCAGAGGGTGGGTTCAAACATTCCCAGACAGGGTTATATGCAAGAGAGAGGCAGAAACAACTCTTACAGAAAAGTGGCATTTCGGATTCCTCTGTGATTTTATAGCATCTGCGACACCAAGGTTATAAGCAGCATTCCTCATGCGTTCTTCTTTTTCTGATTTTAGTCTCAACTTCGCAAGGAAAAAGAAAATAAACACACACTGGAAATGTCATTCTGTTTGTGAAGGCTACTAACTTTCTCTCTACAAAGACTGTGTTTCAAATGAGTCCAAACTGATTGGGCTTTTCTATGTTTGTTTTGCTCCCTGAGAAAATGTCTCCCAGTCAAGAACTTTCTTTTTCAAACCCAAGGCCTGGCGGCTCTAGCAAGTCAAGCAGAATGGCACCTGAAAATGGATGGCTGTCTATGTTCTTCCCTGCACTCATGCAACAGAGTAGAGTAAACCCTCCATTCATCCTCCAAACCCCTCCCCAATGCATTTATATAAGCTGTGAGGAGATCAGAAAGTAGCTTCAGCCCCAAAATGTAGTGCACCAAACAAGACTTTAGTCTGCTCCTGAAAACCTGGCCATGACCCAAACTTCATTCTCAAATGAAATGCCTGATTTGGCACACTGCCAGGCAGACATGCACAGGACATCTGCAGTGGCCTTGTCTTGTTTGCTGCCCCCACTGCACCACCTCTCAATCCAAGCATTCTACTACCTGGTCTTTGAATTCAGTGTCCTTGTCTTTCATTATCTGATATTGATGTAGAATTTGGTCGTCCTGTTCTTCTTCTTTTTTCAACTTGACATTAGAATACAGTGCACTGTTGGCCTTCCTGCGTTGCATACACACGTAACAAAGTTCCTACAATGACACCAAGGGTCTATTCCTACCTTTTGCTTTCTTATCTTCACACTTCTTCCTGTGCTCCCCAAGACTGGATTTCTCCAGGAGTGTGTTTGATAAAAAGACATATGAACAGCGATGTGCACAATGGGTTTGATAGGCTGAGTCCTCAGGTTGCAGGAGTGGCCACAATTCCACTTGATTTGCAAGGTCTATGTTCACTCAGAACCCTTGTTCTCCCAGCCCTGTTTGTGTTCAGTGGCCCCCACCCCCATCATTTATCATTTGTTTGTCTGAGGAGACTGGTACCTGTCCTGCTTTCTCATGATCCCTACAAGTTGTAGTCTCAGAGGTCTTAGGTTCTGTTTTGGTGTTCTTTGATGGACTGGGTGGATGTGGCACACTATAAGAAAAGAACAATAGGGAGTCAGGCTGTAGCACAGTGGGTTAAGTGCACAGGACACAAAGCACAAGGACTGGCATAAGGATCAAACCTGGCTCCCCACTTGTAGGGGAGTTGCTTCACAAGTAGAGAAGCAGAAATGCAGGTGTCTATCTTTCTCTCCCCTCTCTCTGTCTTCCCCTTCTCTCTCCATTTCTCTATGTCCTATCCAACAATAATGATAACAATAACTACAACAATAAAACAACAAGGGCAGCAAAAGGGAATAAATAAATATTAAAAAACAACACAATTTCACATCCAGAGTGAAATTAGAGGCAAATATAGCCAAAGGAAGATAGCTCAGTGGTTCTCTTCAGAGCTCTGCATTGTACAGGTGAGCGACCTATGTGTTTGATAAGCCTGGATTTCAATAATAGCATGCTTGTTTACATTTGACTTTTGAGCATTACTGACTGCACTTTCTCAGGCATGGGAGGTGCAGTGAACACACACACACACACACACACAAACACACACACACACGCACACACACACACAAACCCTCTTCCTGTGGAATCAACATTCTAAAGCAAAGTTACTAAACAAGGTAAGTGAGGTCTCCAGTGTATTTGGCACTGCTAATGACCATGCACACCTAGCTTCCCCCTGATAGACTGTGAGCCCTGAACATCTCTGCAGTCCTCACCATGGAGCACAAATGCAGGGACACCATGTAAAGGCATGCATGGAAACATCTAATATCCCTGAATCAAGATAAGACTCAGACTACAGTTAGTAAAGTGTGATCCCCACCTAACCCCCCACAAAAGACCATCATGTTACCTTTTGGTTCTTGTTTTTGTAAAGACAGTCTTATTAGGTTCCACTGTGGTAGGCAATATTACGGGTGCAATATTTCCAGATGCTGGAGTGGGTTTTTGACCTGGAGGTCTAGGTAGAAAGTTGACTGTAGAATAAGAGAAAGAGTTAAGTTTCCTTTCAGTCTTTTCCTTTGAGGCTTTAATGGTCATATAGATACAATGAAGAGAGAAAAATACAATAGGAACAGATAACACATTCTTACTCTACACCAATTGTGCTAAGTGCTTAATCTAATGCATAATGGGCCAGGGAGATAGCATAGTGGTTATGCAAAAGACTTTTTTGTGTCTGATGCTCTTAAATCACAGGTTCAATCCTTGGCAGAGAGACACAGAGACAGATACAGAGAGAGAGAGAGATAGAGAGAAGGGAAGAAAGTGAAAGGGAAAGATTGCATAAATAACAACTTAAGATAACAAGTAAAATCTCTTTATGAAAGGAACAGTCCTCAAAACATTGTCTGGCAACTTCTAGCTATCTCCAGTAACTTAGAAAAAAATTAAGAAAACCTTTGTGTTTCTACATATGTTTCAACCAAAGTCACATCAGCTACAGACATGAGAATCCTACTATTTTCTATTAAGCCATATAAGACAGTTGTAAACTCCTACTCAGAATATATATATATGGAACATGTTACATGCAGCTCACTTGATGCATTTCTGTTACCTACCTAGGCCACTTCCCTCCCCTGGTAGCCATCTGAACTTTGACTCTTTTAAGTAGTAGAGAGCCAGCAAAGAGTCTTAGTTGAGAATCTCAGGGATTAGAGTTAAGGTGAGATAGAAAATTCTAGAAGAGCTATTTCTTAGAAGAGCATATTTCTTGGGAGTCAGGTGATAGCGCAGCTGGAAAAATGCCAGTGGCACAAAACACAAGGACCAGTGTAAGTATCCCAGTTCTAGCCCCTGGCTCCCCACCTGCAGAGGAGTCGCTTCACAAGCAGTGAAGCAGGTGTGCTGGTGTCTGTCTTTCTCTCCCCCCTCTTGCCTTCCCCTCCTCTCTCCATTTCTCTGTCCTATCCAACAACAACATCATCAATGACAATAACAACTGCAACAACAATAAAAAACAGGCAACAAAAGGGAAAATAAATAATTATAAAATTAAAAAAAGAAAATTCTAGAAGACCAGTTTCTTAGAAGAACACATTTCTTATAACTCTAATGGTACTGATTTTCGGCACAGGAGTTGCTCAGCAACAATGCCCTGCTGCTTAGCAGAAAAGAGAAAACAGCTAAAATCGTTGGCCTACCTTGCACATCATCTTTGTCTGACTTCATTCTTAACACAGATTTCCTCAGTTTAGGTTGTTCAATTTTTTCCAGTGTTTCATTATTTCCTTTTAATTCAAATTCAATTCTAGGAATGGACCAAAAGGTTTGCCTGCTCACTGGATCTGAATAAGAAACTAGGAGAATTCTCAGTTCTGAGCAGCACCCCACCCAGCCTGATAATACTGAAATAAACCTACTTCTCTCCATGAGTGAGTGCCTGGACTTTGTTATGCAGAAATCACAGACTGAAGACTCTTTTCTTTTTTAGCCTGAGTCTGACTGTGACCTGCCTCTTCTAAACTGAGGTCTCAAAAGGTACTCATACTCTGGGAGGGAGGGGATGCCTTTGGGTTTTGGTTTCAGTTTGAATGTGACTTTTCTAGTTCTGTCACCAGATTCAATACAGGGCTGTCAGAGTGGTATGTGGTTGGCAGAGTGTTTGGGAGGCCAGGGTTGATCGGTCCATGGAACCTGTGGGGTAAGGCACTCACCTGGGGAATGAAAGAACACAGTTTGGACTTCTCTTCGAATTTTTGATGTTTGCTAAAGTTGAATTTACACTTTGAGGTGTCTGGAGAAAAAGGAGAGAGGAGATTTATAGCTGGTCTATAGTCCAGGACCCAGACACCTCACAGGCTCCCTGGAAGCAATGCTACTGGAAGGCTGGCTTGTTGGATGCTCAGTGACTAAAGCCTCAAGCTTACCCCCCCCCGCCCCCCATTTAATAACGATCTTCTGACTCTTCTCCCAGATCCAGCTTTCTAGTCCCTTTTCCAACTATGACACCATTTCCCCAGACAGTAACCTGTGTCCACCTGCATATCAGCTGTTAGGCTCAGGCAAAAATGGAGCCCTTAGAATAAACCTAAAATAGACAAACCTGTTTTTTCCAAAACAGAGACCCCAAATCTTCATCTGCAATATTGTTGCCTTTAGGTTCATGATTAGTCAACAATATGTTCAGCTTTCTATATTAACTCTTTTTCAGCCACCAGGTTCCAGATGATACCATGATGCCAACCTGACTTCCCTGGGCAGATGACTCCACCTGGAGACACACCTATCTCAGATCTCTGCCCCACTAGGGAAAGAGAGAGACAGGCTGGGAATATGGATTGACCAGCCAATGCCAGTGTTCAACAGGGAAACAATTACAGAAGCCAGACCTTCCACCTTCTGCACCCCATAATGATCATGAGTCCATACTCTCAGAGGGATAAAGAATAGGGAAGTTCCTTCCCTATTTCCTATTATACTTACTCCCAAGATATCCTTATCAAAGCAAAGACAGCAAAAGCTCAATAAGGGCAAGAGACTGGCATACTTTAACAATGACTCTTTAGTCACTATCAGGCCACCCCATCAAGCTGGGGCCCTAGTCTGGGAGTTCTGAGACTCCCAAACAGACATGATGGGCCTTGACCTCAAATAAATCCCTTTCTCCATTGTTACCAGTCATCTGTATCAGGAACAACAAAACAGATCCCTTTGTGGACCCCCACAGGTCCTTGCACTCAAATCAACAACAGTAGAGAATGTTCCATCCTCTGAAATGAGGCTGGACCACATACTCTATGCTACACCTGAGGAAGATGGGTCCTAATTTTGGGGCAATTGGAATGTTCTTACTGATGATCCAGAATGTGAGGTTTGATCTAAAGGGATACAGAGGTCAATCAAATAGGCTCCTAAGCTGAAGTAGGGCAACAGATCAGATCCAATAGATGGGGTTTACAGTCAACAATATTTATATACCTTTAGCATATTTGGAAGCTACTCTCTTCCCTGATCCAGCTTTCTGGTCCTTTTTCCAGCCATGACATCATCTCCCCAGACAATAACTAGGATCCATCTGCATATAACATTTCAGGCTCAGGGAGAAAAAAAACTAGTATATCCTCAGGCCCTTTGGACTTTCCTGCATGCTTCTCTCAATTCATGTCAAATAATATTGCATCCGCCGATCACAACCTAATCAACGCAACGAGTACCACCCCAGCATGCTTCACTTCAGACTGTGTCCAGAGACTTCAGGTGTGGAACGACAACCCTTCAGCTTCATCACTCAGGAGAGACCTTTCCTTTCATAGTATTCTCTAATTCCATTCCAGGTGGTCCACTCCCCAATAAAGTCCCCAAACCCAGATATAGACCAGGTCCCCTGAGATAGAGCATATGTTCACATGTGTCCATAAACCAAGGAAAAATATATACCTGAAAGCAGAAGTACACAAGTAAACTGGTCTGCAGTGAGTACCCCCCCTAACACTTCCTCTCCACTATTCCAACCTTAAGGTCCATGATTGTTCAACAATTTGTTTGGCTTTGTATGTTAACTCTCTTATCAGCCACCAGGTTCCGGATGCCAGCATGATGCCGACCAGACTTCCCTGGACTGATGACACCACCTATGTGTCCTGGAGCTCCACTTCCCCAGAGATCCACCCTACTAGGGAAAGAGAGAGGCAGACTGGGAGTATGGATCAATGAGTAAAAGCCCATGCTCAGTGGGGAAGCAATTACAGAAGCCAGACCTTCCACCTTCTGCAACCCAAAATGACCTTGGGTCCATACTCCCAGAGGGATAGAGAATAGGAAAGCTATCAGGAGAGGAGATGGGATATGGAGATCGGGTGGTGGGAATTGTGTGGAGTTGTACCCCTAGTATCCTACAGTTCTGTTATTGTCTCCTTTTGTAAATAAAAAAAATAAAGCTTAAAAAACAAATATAACTAAAATACGCCTATTAGCAGAGAATGGAGACCACCCCCAACTCTTCATTTGTGCCATTCTAGCCTTTAGGTTCATAATCAGTCAAAAACATGTTTGGCTTTACATTTTAACTCTCTTTTCAGCCAACAGGATGCAGCTGCAAGCACGATGCCAACCAGACTTCCCTGGACAGATAACCCCACCAATGTGTCCTGGAGCTCTGATCCCTCAGAACCCTACAGCCAAAATCATACTCAATGGTGAAAAACTGTAAGCATTTCCACACATATCAGGTACTAGACAGGGCTGCCTACTATCACCATTACTACCCAACATAGTTTTGGAAGTTCTTGCCCAAGCTTTCACGCAGGAGCAAGGAATTAAAGGCATACATATTGTAAGAGAAGTCAAATTCTCCCTATTTGCAGATGATATGATAGTATACATAGATAAACCTAGGAAATCCAGCCAGAAGCTTTAGGAAATCATTAAGCAATACAGTAAGGTGTCAGGCTGCAAAATTAATATTCAAATTCAGTGGCATTCCTCTGTGCAAACACTATGTTAGAAGAAGAAAAATCGAGAAATCAATTCCTTTTCCTACAGCAACAACAAGAACAAAAAAATAAAATATCTAGGAATAAACCTAACCAAAGAAGTGAAATGCTTGTATACTAAAATTGTGAGTCACTAATCAAGGAAATTGAAAAAGACACAAAGAAGTGGAAAGATAATTCCATGTTCAAGGGTTGGAAGAATTATCATCATTAAAATGAATATACTGCCCAAGGCCATATACAAATTTAATGCTATCCCCATCAAGAATCCATACACATCTTGTAGGAGTATAAAACGAATTCTACAAATGTTTATCTGGAACCAAAAAGACCTATAATTGTCAAAAATAATCTTGAGAAGATAGAACAGAACTGGAGGATCACACTCCCTGACCTCAAATTGTTTTATGGGGTCCTTGTAATCAAACCTTCTAGGTAATGGAACATGAATAGACACACTGCCCAGTGGAATAGAACCAAGAACCCAGAAGTAAGCCCCCACACACTGGACATCTAGTCTTTGACAAAGGTGCCCAGACTATTAAAAGGGGGAAAGCAGAGTCTCTTCAACAAATGGTGTTGGGAAAATGGGTTGAAACATGCAGAGGAATGAATGTGAACCACCAAACACAAAAGTAAATTCTAAATGGATCAGGGGCTTGGATGTTAGACCAGAAACTATCAGATACTTAGAGGAAAATATTGGCAGAACTCTTTTCCACATAAATATTAAAGACATCTTCAATGAAATGAATCCAGTTACAAAGTAGACTAAGGCAAATATATACCTATCGGACTTCATCAAATTAAAAAGATTCTGCAGAGCAAAAAAAGCAATACCCAAACCAAGAGACCCCTCACAGAATGGGAGAAGATTGTCACATGCCCTGCATCAAACAAGAGGCTAATAACCAAAATATATAAAGAGCTTACCAGCCTCAACCACAAGAAAACAAATGAAGCCATCCAAAAATGTGGAGAAGACATAGACAGAATATTCACCACAGAAGAGATCCAAAAGGATGAGAAACACATGAAAAAATGCTCCAAGTCTTTGACTGGCAGAGAAATGCAAATAAAGACAACCAATAGATCCCACTTCACTCCTATGAAAATGTCATACTTCAAAAAAGGTAGCGCAACAAATACTACAGAGGTTGTAGGGTCAAAGGAACCCTCCTGCACTGCAGGTGGGAATGTAAATTAGTCCAACCTCTGTGGAGAACAGTCTGGAGTACTCTCAGAAGGCTAGAAATGGACCTACCCTATGATCCTGCAATTCCTCTCCTGGGGATATATCCTAAGGAACCCAACATGCACATCCAAAAAGATTTGTGTATACCTATGTTCTTGGCAGCACAATTTGTAATAGCCAAAAACTGGAAGCAACCCAGGTGTCCAACATCAGTTGAGTGGCTGAGCAAGTTGTGGTCTATATACACAATGGAATACCACTCAGCTATTAAAAATGGTGATTTCACCATTGTAAACCCATATTGGATGGGGCTTGAAGAAATCATGTTAACTGAAAGAAGTCAGAAACAGAAGGATGAATATGGATGATCCCACTCTCAGGAAGACGCTTAAAAACAAGATCAGAAAACACAAGTAGAAACCGAACTGGAGTTGGTGTACTGCCACAACGTAAAACATTCCCTGGTGCAGTGGTGGTTGAGTACAGGTTCCAAAAGGATGACATAGAACCTAGTGGGGATTGTATTGTTATGTGGAAGACTGAGAAATGTTATGCATGTACAAATTATTGTATTTATTGTTGAATATAAAACATTAATTCCTCAATAAAAATAATAAAAAAGAAATTATGTGGGTGAGATACTTTTATCTATTTTTATATTTATTTATTCTCTTTTTATTGCCCTTGTTGTTTTATTGTTGTAGTTATTGTCCTTATTGAAGTCTTTGTTGTTGGGTAGGACAGAGAGAAATGGAGAGAAGAGGGGAAGACAGAGACGGGGAGAGAATGATAGACACCTGCAGACTCAAACCACGATCCTCATGCCAGTCTTTGCACTTTGGGCCTACTGTGCTCAACCCGCTGCACTACTTCCCAACTCTCAGTAAGATACTTTTAAACCATATTTTCCCCTGTCCCTGGCTCAGTCCTTCAGATGTTTTATCCTTCTGGCCATTTTATCTGAGTAAGACACTTAGAATCAAGCCTTTCTTTGCCCAAGGGGCACTTGTCATCTAAGACAGGCCAACACTGAAGGGTGACACCTCTATAGACAATTCAGAACTGTAAGAAAGAGAAATAATTAGAAGGTCAACATTACCTTTGCAATACCTTTTTCCAGATTGCCACTTGTATCCACTGCAGACAAGAAGTCCTGAAAAAATTTCATTTTTACTTTGTCATTTTCAATTGTAAGGATACCGATTCCTTGGAAAGTAAATTCAACTTTCTTTCGTGTGCAGATTGATCGTGATAAGAGCTGCAGAGTTTCTTTAATGCATCCTTCGACTGTGTCCCTGCTATAATGCCCCGCTATGGCAACCATGATAAAATTCAGTGGTACAACGGGAATATCCCCTGGAAGAGAAAAGGACAGTTGTGTGGGGGAAAGACAGTGAGCAGATGGCAGATACTCAGAAATAACTGTCTCTCTTTTAATGGGAAAGGTTTAGCCAGTAGAGCTACTTACCAGGTGTGTGGACCTTAGTTTGTCGTAGTCCATGCAGCTGCAATAGCTTCTCTGACATGATAAAGATCGGTATCTGGATAGAGCTAAACCTGTTCCCAGCATCTAGTTTTTGCCTCATAAAAGTAAATGTCCCAAAAGCAGGTATGTAGACCCCCTAGAAACGAAGCAAACAGAAGGTGGGAAGAAAAGAACCACATGCTGACTTCTCTGAAGGGATGATAAAGACGAATCCTGAGAGAATTTTAGACTAAAAGTTTTCAAATGATGTTTGCATAAAATATAACCAATTCAAAGGCTATATTTTTCTTTCTTAAAAAATTTCCTTATTGGGAAATTAATGTTTTAAATTCAATAGTAAATTCAATAGTTTGTACATGAATAAAATTTCCCAGTTTCCATATAATAATACAACCCCCCTTAAGTCCTCTGTCATCTTTCTTTGATCTGTATTCTCCCCACCCACCCACCCTAGAGTTTTTTACTTTGGTGCAATACACCCATTCCAGTTCAGGTTCTACATGTGTTTTCCTTTCTGATCTTGATTTTCAACTTCTGCCTGAGAGTGAGAGCAACCCATATTAATCCTTCTGTTTCTGACTTATTTCACTTAAAATGAATTTTTCAAGGTCCATCCAAGATTGGCTGTAAACAGTGAAGTCACCACTTTTTTTATTTTTTATTTTACTTATTTATTCCCTTTTGTTGCCCTTGTTGTTTTATTGTTGTAGTTATTATTGTTGTTATCGTTGTTGGATAGGACAGGAGAAATGGAGAGAGGAGGGGAAGACAGAGAGGGGGAGAGAAAGACAGATACCTGCAGACCTGCTTCACTGCCTGTGAAGTGACTCCCCTGCAGGTGGGGAGATGGGGTTCGAACCGGGATCCTTATGCCGGTCCATGTGCTTTGCGCCACCTGCGCTTAACCCGCTGCGCTACAGCCTTACTCCCAAAGTCACCACTTTTATAGTTAAGTAGTACTTTAATATATATATACCACAACTTGCTCAGCCACTCATCTGTTGTTGGACACCTGGGTTGCTTCTAGGTTTTGGCTATTACAACTTGTGCTGCCAAGAACATATGTGTATACAGATCTTTTTGGATGGGTGTGTTGTGTTCCTTAGGATATGTCTCCAGGAGAGGAATTACAGGATCATAGATTAGGTCCATTTCTAGCTCGAAAGCTATAATATTAAGAGAAACTATAGGGATGCTATAGTTGCATATATATATATATATATATATATATATATATATATAGAGAGAGAGAGAGAGAGACAGACAGACAGACAGAGACAGAGACAGAGAGAGACAGAGAGATGAGAGAGCATGATACCAGAGCACCACTCCAACACAGCCAGTGCCAGGCTTCACACTCAAGACCTCAGGCATGTGTGCAGGGTCAGTGCTCTACTGTCAAGTCACCTTCCGAAGTCCTACCTTTTGCAGCCTCAGCTGTCGTAGAATAAAGTCAGAAACGTGGCTCCATATCATAGAGACTTCTGAAATTCAAAGAAAACAAAAACACAATTTGATTTATGTAAATACCCTGTCACTATCCAAATGCAAATGCAAAAGACTCCTTCAAATAGCAAGTCATTCATAGCTAGAAACAGACAGAAATAAGGTCCTTCCTGAAAGTCAGTTTCCCTGATTGTTTAACTTTACCCCTGCTAAGCTCTGTAAATATGTAATAAATAGTACATCATGATATGTACTTGAAGGAAATCTTTATGGAATAAAGCAAACTGCTCAATTCACTGGAATATTCCCCCACCCCCAAACCACTACCCGAGACAGAGATACCACAGTCTTTCACTTCCAGTATGTGGAAGTTATACACAGTTTTTTTCTGATGTCCTAGGACTGAAGTACAGGTTGTTGAAGGAGAACTAGTAATTGCTCTTATGGACATTGGAGACAAACTGGGTGGTGGAAACCTACCCCAAAACATATGTTATGGTAAGCCAAGTACTAAAAGTAAGTCAGTCAAAGACTAAGATTTTGCCCTATTCTCTAAACCATGGTCTAAATCATGGCTAATTAATGTATTAAAACTGATCAGGGAATGTGAGGGCGATCTGGTTGTGACATCTGTCACCCCATTGAATGCCAGGTTGATTCGGCTCATCTGCCTGGTTAGGTGGGTGTCCCCTTGCTCCATCATCACTCCATGTGTGACCCTCCCAAAGCCGTGTGCTCTGTCGAGGAGGATGGCCTTCCCTAAGTAGAGGTGACCGGTCTTTGGGTGAAGGTATATGAGTAGCTGTGCTCCCCTGATTGAACCTCCAGACAAGCTCTGAATCTGTTCAGGTATTTCCTCTATCCTATCATATTTTCATTACCAAAAGAATTCTCCTCCTGGAAGCTAAGCACAAAAGAAGATTCTCCAACCTAGTCCAACTTGTACCCCCCAAGTTAAAATTTCATCACAATCAAATATACACAGGAATAAAATAGAATCTCACTATCTGGATATAGGGGAGCCCTTTCCAAGTTAGTGCGTCAAACCTACTGTCTTTTATGTAGATTTGAGGCAGGCAGCTCAGATTTCAGGAAACACATCTATTCAAAAAGGAAATGACCTAGTTGGGACCCAGAGAAACAGTATTTCTTGCAACCAAATGCTAGTAGAAAGGCTTGTGAGAGCTAAATTGGAAATGTAAGAGTCGTGTTTCTTCATCTGGATACTATACAAATCCACTGTGTGGTTTTGCTTTTAAGAATCTAATAGATGTCCTAATAAGAGCAGCATTAAATTCCTTTGACCTGATATTTCCTACTTCTCATTGAAGACAGAGAACACATGCACAGTATTCACTCCAAGAAGTTTTTCTTTTTTTTCCTCCAGGGCTATTGGAGCTTAGTGCCTGCACTATGAACCCATTGCTCCTGGACACCTTTTTTTCTTTCCTTTTTTTCTTTTTTTGGATAGGACAGAGAGAAATTGAGAGGAGAAAATAGTGCAGAGAAGAGAAAGGCACCTGCAGACCTGCTTTACCACTTGTGAATTGACCCCCCTGCTCGTGGAGAACCAAGGGGTTGAAACAGGATCATTGTGCAGCTCCTTGCAGTTTGCACTATGTGCACATAAGCCCGTGGGATACCACCTGGTGCCCTCTAGAACAGTTTCAGTCCTCTGCAGTTCAGTTGGAATAGACTTGGAAACCTTACAGACTTGGTATTGAACTAGTTTTTCTGATGCCCCAATATGCCAGTGTGCCAGAGAATTGGAATATGACTTTTATATTTGAAAATACTTGTCTGTCCTTCAACCGTGAGGTTTTTGCAGGAGTCACTGACACTGTTACCTTGCCGACAAGCTCACCTGGCATGCACCCACTGTGCCCTGGCGATGAGGGCTTGTGGCATCAAAGGATGGCTTTGTGGCACCATTCTCTCTTGGGATTCCCTGTGTCTCTATGCCATTTCTTCTCAGTTCCCTCAGCAGGTTCACTAGCTCAATTTAGGCATCAGTGTTGGAGCTTGTTGAGGTCTAGCTCCACATTCTCTTATTTCCCTCCATCCCCTCTGCTTACATCATGCCCAGGGCCTTGCCAACCATCACTATGCCAATCTCTGCCAAAGGCAAATTCAAAAGCCAAGGTTCCCTCCCCCCAACTCTCTACCACCAACACACTCACACAAAATCACATTTTTGATCCTATGCATGTGACTTCCTACCTGAATATCCCACAATCGATATGCTTGGACTGGAGAAATAAATAGCACAATGGTTATACAAAAAGACTCAAGCCTGAAGCTCTGAGGTCCAACAGTCAATTCCCAGCACAGCCATAAGCCAACAAAAATCAGTGCTCTGGGAAAAACCACACCTAACTCACTTAAAGCCAGAATCGGGCTTCCTTTAAATCTTGTCTTTGATGTAGGCTTTTGCTCTCGACGAATAGCATCATCACTTGATTCACTTGCATAGATCCAAACTCAAAAGCTGCTTGGAAAGTTCCTTTCTGCTATATCCTATCATTTACTACATCACTGTAACCAATAGATTTTCACATCTGTCCTTTAAGTCTGTCCACTCTCTACATTTCATTCTACCAATTCAGGCCAAATCGCCATCCTTTCTCTCTTAGATAACTCTGAAAGGAAACAATTGTTCCACGTTAGGTCATCCATTTTTGCCTGAGTGGCCCACATGCTTCTCTAGTGTGTGGCCTTTTCATTTTCCTGATTAAAGTTTAAAACATGGGGGAGGGCTGCGGAGGGGGGAACCCTACGAGGAAAAGAATTAGTAGAGAGAAAGAGACAGAATCAGAGAACCATTTTTGCGCATAGGATGTCATGGAATTATTCTTGAGACTTCAAGCTTGAAAATCCAACAACCTGGGCCAGCAAAATGCTTCCTTGGACACTGAAGTACTTTGCCATGTGTGCTATCCAGGTTCAAGCCCAGCCTCCAACTCCTTAAATGAAACTTTGTTCTTGTGAACTTTTGTACTCTCTATGCAAACAAATAACAAATACATGAAACAGAGTCCAACATCTTATTCACTGTGCCACCACCTGAGCTGTCACTTAGATCACTCATAAAGGCAATCCCGACATCTACTTAATTCTCCACACTGCCACCTGAGCCAGTGTTTCCCAGCACAGATCTTGGGGGTTCACTTCTCTTCTACCCCCTCATTAGGATTATCCTCAATGCCAACCTATGTGATGTGACTGACAGTGCCCCGAATAACATGACTTTTTCCTCTCATTAAGCAAACACTTTGGCTGGGTTAAGTGCACATAGTTTTTTGTGCAAGGACCTGAGTTTGAGTCCTGGCTCTCCACCTGCAGTGGGAATGTTTCACAAGCACTGAAGCAGGACTGCAGGTGTCTATCTTTCTCTCTCCCTACTCTCTAAATTCTGATGTCCTATTAAAAAAGAAAAGGAAAATATTGCTGCCAGGAGTTCTGACTTTGTATTACCAACATTACACCCTAACTATAACCTTGGTGGGAAAAAAAAATCACATACTTCCATGCCCAGTCAGACAGCAGCCATAGTGTTGTCTTTCACCTCCTTCCACAAACTGTCCATCCACCCTCAGTTAAGTGTGTTTGTTCTCCTTGTTCCCTCTACCAAAAAAAAAAAAAAAAAATCTTCCTCTCCTGCTCCACTGATCCTGATTCTCACTTCACATCTCCCCCTTCTTTAGTCAGCCTTGAAACATACCCCACCCTCGCCCTCTGTAAATGTCTTTCTTGTAGTTCAGGTCCTGGAATATGATGGCAGAGGGGTTGTATTGTTATGTGGAAAACATGAGAAATGTTATTCATCTACAAACTACTGTATTTACTGTTAAATGAATATATTAATCCCCCAATAAGGAAATTTAAAAAAAGCATTCCTTATAACCATACAAATTACTCCTCACACTCACTATACATGTGCATTTATATCTGTGCTTACTGGGTTTTGTGTATCTCCCAACACTAGGTTATAAATTCAAAATGTTTGACTTTGATCAGTTCCCCAGTACCCAGCACACAGCCATACACTTGGTGGTGCTGGGCAATGTCCACCTTTATGACCTGGGACTTTGCATCCAGGCTGACCTTTGTCACATACTGATTCCCCAACAATGTCCACCTTTATGACCTGGTGACTGGCAGTCAGGGTGGCCTTTGTGACATACTCATCTCCCAGGCAACTGACCTCTAGCCACACCAAGCCACAGAATGGGCTCTCCAAATGGCTTGATGAAAAGAATACTACCAAAATTTAGAAAGAAATCAAGAAAAAAACTGAGAAATTTGCCCAGGCATAGATTTCTTAAGACACATAACATCGGGAGTCGGGCGGTAGTGCAGTGGGTTGAAAGGGTGAAGCAGGTCTGCTGCAGGTATCTATCTTTTTCTTCTCTCCATTTCTCTCTGCCCTATTCAATAACTATGACATTAATAGCAACAACAATAACAATAAAAGAACAGGAGCAACAAAAGGAAATAAGTAAATAAATAATTTAAAAATATTTTTTAAAAAGAAGACCTATAAAATCATTACCTGTGATGTTTAATTTCAGAATTTGTTTCTGGGAGAAAAATCAGCTGATGTTTAGTAAGAAATGTTTTAACTATAATTTAATGGAAATGTGAAAGCTGGGAAAGTAATTAAATGTCCCACAGAGGAAGACGACTGACAGTGAACCAAAACACCATAGCACTCCTGTTCCTGACAGCAGAATAAAGTTCTTATAAAAATATGGAAGTCGAATAGATGTCAGGGAAGGGAAAGAAGAGATGCCTCTTCCTGGTTCATCTCACATCATTTAGTGAGAGTCTGGGCAAGAGCCCAGTGACTTAATGGTAGTGGTGGTGCCATTCTTGAGGCATCTGTTTTGCCAAGAGATCAGCATCCTCTTTCAAACAAGCCTAGAAAGTCTTCTAGGGGATGCTGCTCTGGTCCTCTCCCAAACATTAAGCAGCTCTTTTTATGGTTTCCCCCTCCTTACTTTCCAACAGAGGGGGAGAGAGAAAGTGCAAGAGAAACTGAAGAGATACCTGCAGCACTACTCCACTGCTCCTAAAATCTCCACCCTCTGAAGGTGGGAACTGGGGCCTTGAACTTGGGCCCTCCTCACCCCAGTTTCTTAACACAACACAACCCCAGGAATCAGGGACGCCACCGGCTGTCTAGTCCTGGCCAGGAAGCCAGGAGGTGGCTGTGTTGAGTGGCATTTATTGGACACAGACTTGGTGCCAGTATACAGATCATATAAGAGTTTGGGGCACCCCAGGCTGTCATAGTGTGGATTCCTCCTACCCGCCCCCCAGCCCAGCCAGCCTGCCCACGGAGAGGGACACAGAGGGGTGGGTGGTGTCCTTACCATCCCGGCTCAGCCGAGCTAGGGTGTGCAGCTTGTTCTTATTCATGTGCTGTCTCCAGATCGTCAACTCTTCTGCAGTGGCGCCCATGGCGGCAGAAGGGCCGAGGCCTGTCTTGTCCGCAGGGCGCATGATGCCCACCCTCCCAAAGGAGGTGGGCGGTGGGGCTCGCCCACCAAGGCAGGCACGGGGGTTGTCTGACTTCCGACTGTGCCTCGAAATTACGCTATAACTGAATGAGCGATTTGAATTTTTTTTTTTTTTTTTTAATATAAGGGCAAAGGCTCTTCCTAGCCTCCCCTCCACACCCCCTGGGCTCAGTACTTTGGGCAAGACTCCCAGAAGGGCAGTGTTACAGAGGAGCTAGGTTCCTGCCCTCCTGCACTCTCAGGATTCAGAGAGAAAATCTGGGCAACCTGGAGAAGGGGCGTGGCCAGGCAAGCAAGCAACAAAGGCTCAGAGGTCATCACCTGGGCGCCTGGCCCCCAGCCCCCACCCCTTTGCTAGAATGTTGCTGCCAGATATGTTCCACAGGCTGTCACTCTGACTCTCTCTGTTGACGGTTTTTTCCCCCTCTTTCATATTTTCTTTTAATTTTTATTTTTATGTTTTTAAATTTACTTTTTGGGGATTCATGTTTTACATTCCACAGTAAATACAATAGCTTCTACATGCATAACATTTCTCAGTTTTACACATAACAATAAAACCCCCACTAGGTCCTCTGTCATCATTTTCCAGGACTCTACCACACACCCACCCCAGAATCTTTTACTTTGGTGCAATACACCAACTCCAGTTTAGGTTGACTTTTTTTTTTTAATGTTATTTTCTTAAATAAAAAAATGAGTTTACAGCTGGGATGAACTTTTTTCACTATTATCAGTGATATGATAATGGCTGACAAGATGGTAAGATTACAAGGGTATAGTTGCACATTACACCCACGACCAGAGTTATGTGACACCCTTACCCCCACCACAAAATAACCATAGTTCTCACAAAGTTTTTTATTGTTTTTTGTTTGTTTTTCTGTTTCTGGTGTTATTGCTGGGGCTTGGTACCTCCACCAGTCCTAGAGGTTTTTGTGTCCCCCCCCCCCTTTTTGTTGCCCTTGTTGTTTTATCATCCTTGTGGTTATTATTGTTGTTATTGACATCATTGTTGCTGGATAGGAAAGAGAGAAATGGAGAGAGGAGGGGAAGACAGAGAGGAAGAGAGAAAGGTAGACACCTGCAGACCTGCTTCACCACTTGTCAAGCAACCCCCTGTAGATGAATAGCCTGGGGTTAAAACCAGGATGCTTACACTGGTCCTTGTGCTTCAGTCCATGTGCACTGCCACCTGACCCACCTCACAAAGTCTTAGAGACAATTTGGCTCCTCTTCCCACACACTCCCTTCATCTCTCTCCTCCTTTCTTCATTCTCCTTCATTATTTATCATTTCTCCTCCTCTTTTTCCCTTCCCTTCCGTCCCTCACCCCCCTCCTTTCCTAAGTTTGTGTTTCAACCCTCTATATTCCACACATGAGCAAAACCAAATGGTAGCTGCCTTTCTCTCCCTTATTTCACTCTGTATCATCACCTCCAATAGTCTTTATTTTTAAATTACAAAGCAGTATTTGTCTCATCTCATTTGACACTTCTTTATCCAGTTGCCCCTCCATTCCCTTACCTGTGCCCCATCATCCTGCACTGTTTTTTCCCCCTCTTCAACTGCTAGTTGTGAATTCTCACACGTTAAACACAGTCATGTAAACCTTGCCCAAGGCAAGAACTAGAACTCCATCAGTGATAGAAACAGCTGCTCTAGGGAGCTGGGTGGTAGTGCAGCAGTTTAAATGCACATGGCGCAAAACCCAAGGGCCAGAGTAAGGATCTCGACTCGAGCCCTGGCTCCCCACCTGCGGGAGGTCATTTTGTAAGTGTTGGAAGCAGGTCTCCAGGTGTTTATCTTTCTCTCCCTCTCTCTGTATTCCTCTCCTCCCTCCATTTCTCTATGTCCTATCCAACAACAACAACAGCTCTCCCAACAAAAACAACTACAACAAGCACAACAACAAGGGCAACAAAATGGGAAAAATAGCATCCAGTGGATTCTCTGTGCAGGCAAATAACTCTGGAGGAAAAAAAGAGAAAGAAACAACTGTTCCATCCTACTCCCCAGTCTGTCCCAACAGAGACTAGGGACTAGCTGGACTCTACTCGGAGTGCAGACCACACAGGCTTCAGTCCACAGTAAAGCTAGGGCACCATGGCTATTCCCCTGCCAATAATCTGCTCTGAAAAAAAAAACAGGAGAATAGTGCAGTGGGCACAGGGCCAAACCTATATGCCAGGTGGTACTAAGTTAACTGCTAAGGTTGGTCCCTGGCACAACTATACTTTCCAAACTTGTATCAGTCTTTGAGGACAGATACACAAAAGTGTTGGCTGTGGTTGTTTGGGGACCATGTGACATTTTAAGTGAAGGGGAAGAAGAGTTCAGGGAACTTTTTGCTCATTTTTCTCTCTTATTTACTGATCACCAAGAGTATGGGTTACTTTTCAAGTAGTCCAAGAGTTGGCCAAGGTAAGAAACACACAGAGTGAAGTGCAGGGAGAGTATAGGGATTTAAGCAAACAGAAATGAACTGGGTCAGAGTTTTCTAAGCTGTCTCAATGCACATACGCTTTTCTGCAAGCTTGGACTTGCATTGCAAAACCCACATGACAGTCACTTTTTCATTCACATCCCTCAGCTGCCACACAACCCAAAGACTCACACTCTGAATAAGGACAGTCTGGGAATGTATCTGAAAGAAAAGACATTTACAATGCCCTCACTTTTGTATTATTCAAAACTTGCCAGAAAGTTAACCCATGTCTACTGAGCATATATTAGCTTTTACCAGGCACTTGGTTGGTTGCTAAGAGATAAGAGGCGTGATGATGGGGCAGAGAGAGAACCCACCATGCAAGAGGTAGGCAATTCATTTATTCCCCATTTAACACATATTTATTGAAGAAAATATAATATAATGAAGGAAAAAATGGGAGCACTTAATATCTTAAGGAGTGGTAGGTAAAGCAGGGGAGCACAGGGCCTGCAAACATGAGTTCTGAAGTGAATTACCCAGAAAAGTGATCTTTCTCTCGTTAATAAATATATCTTAAAAAAAAAAGGTGGGGGATGTGGGAGAAAGGCGTTGGCACATACAGTAGAATGCACACATTAATATGCACAAGAACCCAAGTTCAAGCCCCAGTCCTTACTTATAGGAGAATGTAAAACTTTTTACAAAAAATCTCTTGGGTGGGGTAAATAGCATAATGGTTATGCAAACAGACTCTCAAGACAGAGGCTCCAAAGTCCCAGGTTCATTCTCCACACCACCATAAACCAGAGCTGAGTAGTGCTCTGGTGAAAAATAAATAAATAAAAATTCTCTTCAATATTAGCTATTTTAAATTAAATTTCTTGTCATTCTTTCATGTTAAAATATTTCCAGGATCAATAAATATATTTTCTGTAGCATGTATTTATTAATGAACATAAAATAATATAGGTTTATGAACTTCTGCATTATATTAATCCTTGCATATTAAATGAGTGTATATAGTACAAAGAAAATACATTTAATTAAACTATCTCATATATGTGGCAGAACTTGCTTTCAAACCACCCATCAGGAAGTAACTCTTATAACTACCCTTTAGTTTGGTGTTCTTCATAGTCAGGTCTTCTAGTAAAGATCTATTCTAAGCATAATAGTTATGCAAAGAGAGGCTTCAAAGTTATGCCTGAGGCTTCAAAGTCCCAGGTTCAGTCCCTCATACCACCATAAACTAGAGCTGAGCAGGGCTCTGATTAAATAAATAAATACGTAAAGAAAACAAAAAAAGCAACACGATCTCTTCTAAATTTGTTTCAACTGCATTTGTTTCAGCTGATCAGGTGATAAGAATATATATGTTGAGAAACATCTTTGCTGCATTGATTTTACTTTCTCACTCTTTTAACTCATTGATTATTATAAGTAGATAACATCTTAGAGATGAGTTATCAAAACTAAATCAATGGTAGTATATTTTTGAAGTAGGACTTCAAAATGAGACATACCTTTCAAAACCCAGAAACTTCTTGCTTTGTTTTACCTAGTAAGTAAAGTACAACAATGTCAATAAAACCAGTATGTTCTGAATCACTTTGTAAAACAATAACAGTAAGAACAAAAACACCACCACCAACAAAAACTAAGCAATGAATTTAAGCAACCTGTGTTTTGAGTTTCCAAAAATGTTATGACTTTCTATATTAAAATACAATGATATATGTTCTTTCTTCTAAACTACTAACTCTATTAGAGATGAAATCTCTTCTGTCCTCATTAAGACTAAATGCAAATTCTAAGAACATTATTTATATTTGATGACAGCAGAAATTGGGAGGGGAGACTGAGTTAGAAAGGAGAGACAGAGAGACAACTGCTGCCATGCCTCACCACGCGTGAAGCATTTCCCCTGCAGGGGGGACCATGGGCTTGAACCCAGGTCCTTGTGCACTGTACTGTGCGTTCTTAGCCAGGTGCACCACCTGGCCCTAAGATTCTCACATATTGCTTAATTGGTAGGACACTAGTCACCAATCAAGAGAGATAAGTGACTATGTGTATGTGCCCAAATAAAATCCTATGTGTAGCCTTCATTTCTTTTTATATAGGCAGAGAGAGAGAGAGAGAGAGAGAGAGAGAGAGAGAGAGAGAGTAGACAGACAAGCCACAGCACCAAATCTTCCTTCAAATCATTGGGGGCCAGACTTGAACATGGGTGCACACTTGACAAAGCAGCACACTACCCATTAGCTATTTTTGAAAAATAAATAGCTGAACAAAAATAACTTGTTTTATTGGACAGAGGTAGAGAGGTTTACAGACAGAGACACCTGCAGCTCTGCATCACCACCCATGGAAGTTTTCCTCCTGCAGTTGGGAACTGGAGTACTTGAATTCCTGTACATTTTAATGCACATACTTGGGCAGGTACATCACCACTTGGACCCTCAACTTTACTACTTCACCACCCACCTTCCTACTTTTTAAAAAACAATTATTGGGGGTGGGGGCTGGGTGGTAGCACAGCGGGTTAGGCTCACATGGTGTGAAGCACAAGGACAAGCATTAAGGATCCCAGTTCAAGTCCCTGGTTCCCCACATGAAGGATGGGGTCATTTCATATGCGGTAAAGCGGGTATGCAGGTGTCTCTCTCTCCCTTTCTTCCCCTTCTCTCTAATTTCCCTTGTCCTATCCAACAACAATAACAGCAATAACAAGGGTAACAAAAATGGGAAAATGGGAAATATGGCCCCCAGGAGCAGCAGATTCATAGTGCAGGCACCAAGCCCCAGTGATAACTCTGGAGGCAAAAAAAAAAAAAAGAAAAAAAACTTACGTATTAACATGAGAGAGAAGGGGAAATAATCACAGCATCACTCTGGCACACTGAACTCAGAATCTCATGCTTTGGAGTCCAGTGTTCTAGCCATTGCCCACCTTCAGGACCATAAAAATTTATTTTCAGAAAAGGAAGACAGAGACAGAAGTAGAGTTCTGGCACTTTAAAGTCAGGAATCAAACTTCTTTATTTTTTACTTTACATTTTAATTGTTATTGATTGGATAAAGACAGAGAATATAGAGAGGGAGAGAGAGAGAAGAGAGACCCGAGATACTGCTGTACTACTCCTCAAGCTTCCCTGCTGCATGTGAGGACCGGGGGCTTGAACTGGAGTCCTAGCACATGGTAACATGCATGCTGAACCAGGTGCTCCACAGCCAAGCCCCACAAGAAGCAAACTTCCTAAGTCCAGAGTTAGTGCACAGTGACACATTGTGGGCTATAAAGCCCCCTTAAATGATTCTTGTTCGGTTCTCCTGAGACTTGAATTGATACACATACTCATTGTATCAGCTGCAAGCTAAGTGAAGGAGCTTCTGAAAGGTGGGAAGATGGTGTGCCAGGAAGATGTGGAGGCAAATTACTTCTAGCTGAGATGACCCACCAGAATGCTAAGTCAGTCACTTCAGGCTTCATTTAAAAGGTGTAGTGATTCCTGAAAGTCCTGGGATAAGAGGATGGTATTAACACTCAGAGACAACTTCTTCAATTGTTTAGAATTGCACTCAAATAGACTTTGCCTTTCATGGCATGGCACAAACATATGACAGGGACAGCCAGAGGAATTTCTGAGAGAGATAAAGTGGCATCAAACACCTGAAAGATTAAGTATTCTAAGTTTTGCTATGCTGACAAGTGATTATGGCTTTTCAACCAGGTGAATCACCACCTGGCCCCAGAGACCATTCTTTTTTCCTTGGTTAGTCCTGGGGGTGGGGGGGAGAAACAGAAAAGGGAAGACACTACAGCACTGTCCACCACTGATGAAGCTTCCCTGGGTCCTCTAGATGCTCCCATGTGGGACCTAGGACTTGAATGTGAGTCCTCGTGCATGGTAATGTGTGCACTCAGAGGAAGCCACCTGCCAGCCCCTTACTACCTTTTGGTGGATAAAACACAAAGGATGTGATTCAAGTGAAGAAGGATCAGTTATATAATGTAACCAATGAGGGTGCTGTGAGATGAAGATTTGGTTAGGGTTTGGACACTGGAGCTGTGGCACCCATAGACACTAATTAGTGTTTGAAAAGTTAGCCATCATCAGCCCTGCAGAGCAGTTAGGCCATGGGATGTGCAAACCTGAGGCAGTTACAAACCTGGCATGCTAAGATGCTGTACTTCTTGTGGGGAGGCCTCTTCTCGGGCACAGACTCCCTGCTCACCTGCCCTGCTGTACACCAGATGCAGGGGCCTAGGAGAATGTTCCGTGGCAGCAGGAGTGAATTTAAAGACGGGTGCTGTCTTTGTTGATCTCACAGCAGCCTATGACATGGTCTGGCACCATGGTCTCCTAGTCAAGATCTCAAGATGCCTGCCTTCATGGGTGGCCAACACTATATCGTTTCTTCTCCAAAACAGAAGATTCCGGGTGCATCTGGGTGACAAGTCTAGCAGATGGAGACTTGTCTCAAGTGGCCTCCCCCTGGGCTCTGTTCTGGCTCCTACGCTATTTAATATCTACATCAATGACCTCCCAGAAACTTCTTCAAGGAAGTTCATCTAAGCCGATGACATCTGCTGTGCAACTCAGGCATCCAAGTTCAACATCCTCAAGGAAACACTCACGAAAGACATGTCTCTGATATGTGATTACTGTAAAAAATGGCGACTAATCCCTAGCACTGCAAAAACGGTATCATCTGTTTTCCATCTACACCATGCTTTGGCCTCGCGTGAGCTTAATGTGCAGCTTGGCGATACGAGAATCCAGCATGAAGTCCAGCCAATCTATCTTGGCGTTACTCTCGATCGCACTCAGTCATTTCACAAACATCTCATAAAAACTGCAGCAAAGGTGGGCGCAAGGAATAACATCATTGCAAGACTGGCCACCTCCTCATGGGGCGTGAGCGCTTCCACACTACGATCATCATCTCTAGCATTATGCTATTCCACTGCAGAATACTGTGCCCCAGTATGGTTCTGTAGCCCCCATGTCCACTTGGTCGATTCCAAATTATATTCCTCCATAAGGATAATTCCTGGAACCATCCGTTCCACCCCAGTTCCATGGATGCCAGTTCTTAGCAACATCGCCCGCCAGATATTCGTCGGGATGCGGCATCATCTAAGTTCATTTCCCACGTCTACGCTCAACCGGACCTGCCAATATACCCGGATATCTTCGCCCACCCTGTCCAACGCTTGACGTCTCGTCACCCTATCTGGTCCCCTATGACTACACTGAACTTCTCTGTTCCAGTCTCTTGGAAACAGAGTTGGCAGTCAGCTGAGGTAAAAAAACAAACACCTCATCACAGACCCCTGCAAGCGTCAACCCGGCTTTGACCTAGCACGTTATGATTGGGCCCTCCTCAATCGCTATCGAACAGGCCATGGCCGGTGTGCCGCTATGTTCCATCGCTGGGGGGCCAGAGATGACCCGGACTGCCCCTGTGGCTACAGACAGACTATGACCCACATAGTCAACGACTGCCACCTCTCCAGATTCAAAGGAGGTCTCGAAACTTTACATCAGGCTCAACCTGATGCTGTTGACTGGCTACGGAAGAAGGGCAAACGCTAGAAGAAGAAGAAGGTGACAGGTTCAGGTCCTGGCAGAGGGGGGAGAGATAGAGAGAGAGGAAGAGAGAGAGAGAAATAGGGGACATAGGAGAGAATGAAAGAAGATTGCATAAATAGCAACTTAAGATAACAAAGAAAATCTCTAAATCGAAGGACCAGTCATCAAAAGGTTGTCTGACAACTTCTAGGTATCTCGAGCACCTAAAAAAAAAAACAAACAACAAAAAAAAAACTTTGGATTTCTCCATATGCTTCAAGCAAGGTCACATGAGCCACAGACATGAGGACCCTACTATTTTCTATTAAGCCACATAGCTCAGTTTAGAACTACAACTCAGATATATATATATATAATGGAACACGGTACATTCAGCTCACTTGATGCATTGCTTTTATCTACCTAGGCCATCCTCCTTACCTAGCAGATATCTGAACTTTGACTCTTTTAAGTAGCAGAGAGTCAGCAAAGAGTCTTAGATGAGACTCTCAGGGATTAGAGTTAAGGTGAGATAGAAAATTCCAGAAATCTCCTAGCTGGCTTGTTCCTTAAGTCTATTTCATTCTGTACTTCATGGATATATTCAATTCAATCCTGTTGCTTTTTTACCAAGCTGATGTCTGGGGAGTGACAATTTTGAAGTTAGAACAGAAATTTAACAAACTCTGCCAACTACTTTTTTCAGAAGAGATCAGAATTGTTGGCCAATATGCCAAAGTTTGGGGTAACATTTGTCAACCACCCACAAGTGTCTACACTGCTTGGGGAAGAGGATGAAGAGGCACTGCATTACTTGACAAGAGTTGAAGTGGCAGTATTCAAAGATAGTAAATCAGGTAATAGAATAGACTTTTATTTTGTTGAAAACCCTTACTTTGAAAATAAAGTTCTCTCCAAAGAATTTTATCTGAATGAGAGTGGTGATCCTTCTTTTGAAGGATCCACTGAAATCAAATGGAAATCTGGAAAGGATTTGATCAAATGTTCAAGTCAAACACAATATAAAATCAACAGGAAGAGACAGCATGAGGAACCAGAGACCTTCTTCACCTGCTTTATTGACCATTCTCATGCAGATGCAGGTGAGTTAAGAGAGGTCATTAAAGATGGTATCTGGCCACATCCACTACAATACTACTTGGTTCCTGATATGGATGATGAATAAGGCGAGGGGGAAGATGATGATGATGAAGAAGAAGAAGAAGAGGAAGAAACATTAGAAGATATGGAGAAGTGGGAGCCTGGTGGTGGTGCACTTGGTTGAGCTCACATGTTACAATGCACAAAGACCTGGGTTCAAGCCCCCAATTCTCACCTGCAGGGGGGAGATCTTCACAAGTGGTGAAGCAGTACTGCAGCTGTCTCTCTGTCTCTCACCCTCTCTATCCCTCCCTTCCCTCTTGATTTCTGACCGTCTCTATCCAATTAACAAATAAAAATAATTTTTTTTAAAAAAAGAAGATATGAAGAAGGAGACAAGGATGAAGGAGAAGAAGATGGTGATGAGGGGGAGGAAAGAGAGGAAGATGAAGGAGATGACTAATGAAACACTGATTAATTCCTGCATTTTTAAATTTTCTCCTGTCCCTAGGAGCAAGTCGCAGTCTTTATTTTTTTCCGTTTTTTTCTCTCCCCTTGTACACAATCACCCTGTCTTTGAGGTCTCCACTCTCCTTTATACCATAGTTATCAACTTATTGGGGGGGAGGATACCTTGACAGAATACAGTTGAAAAGAATCTCTATCCTTTTCTGTTCCAAACTAATATTTTTTTATTTTTTATTTTTTTACTTAAGAAAGGATTAATTAACAAAACCATAGGGTAGGAGGCGTACAACTCCACACAATTCCCACCACTCAATCTCCATATCCCACCCCCTCCCCTGATAGCTTTCTCACTCTCTATTCCTCTGGGAGCATGGACCCAGGGTCACTGTGGGTAGTAGAAGGTGGAAGGTCTGGCTTCTGTAATTGCTTCCCTGCTGAACATGGGTGTTGACTGGTTGGTCCATACTCCCAGTCTGCCTCTCTCTTTCCCTAGTATGGTGGGCCTCTGGGGAAGTGGAGCTCCAGCCACATTGGTGGAGTCTTCAGTCCAGGGAAGCCTGGCCAGCATCCTGATGACATCTGGAACCTGGTGACTGAAAAGAGAGTTCACATACAAAGCCAAACAAATTGTTGAGCAATCATGGACCCAAAGCTTGGAATAGTGGAGAGGAAGTGTGAGGGGGATACTCACTACAAACTCTAGTGTACTTCTGCTTTCAGGTATATATTTTGCAGCAAACTAATATTTTTTTCCACTTAAAACATTTTTAAGAAAACCTTTATCTTTCTGCAGTTAGCAGAAAGACAGCTTTGTGTTGTTGTTGTTTTTCAATTTTTTTTATTTATAAAATCAAACACTGATAAAAACCATAGGATAATAGGGGTACAACTCCCCCATCCTTTTTCAACAAAAACTTTTGGAATCAATACCACCATGCTCTGTGGGAACAAAGAACAACTTTCTGCTCCCACAGCTCTGCTAGAAGCTGGGGGCTTCTGTGTAGTAGTGCATAGAATTCTAGCTTTTTTCCTCCTTTCTCTCAGATCTTGAATCTATGGCAAAGCAGGCACCTTTTCAGTTTTTGTTTTTGCCTCCGGGGTTATAGCTGGGGCCCAGTGCTGGCACTACAAATTAACTGCTCCTGTTGGCCATCTTTTGTCCATTGTTGCTGCTTTTATTCTTGTTATGACTGCTGTTAGGACAGAGAAAAATTGAGAGGAGGGGAAGTTGGAGAGGAGGAGAGAAAAACAGACATCTGCAGACCTGGTTCATGGCTTGCAAAATGACTCCCCCCTACCCCCCGCAGGGAACTGAACTGGGATCATTGTGCACATCCTTGTGCTTCACACTATGTGCGCTTAACCCGGTGCGCTAGCGCCTGGCCCTCATCGTAGTTTTGAATCATCATTCCCAGACTATTCCAGTCTGACTATTCCAGTCTATTTTCAGTCTGAAAATGTAATTCAGGAACTAGGTGGTGACACACCAGTACAGTGCATATGACAGTGTAGAAGGACCTGGGTTCAAGCCTCTGGCCCCTAACTGCTGCAGGGAGGGAAGTGTCATGAGTGATGAAGCAGTGCTGCTGATGCTACTGCTGCGTATGTTAGTGCTGCAGATGTTCCTTCCCTCTCTTCTCTAATTCTCCCTTCCCTCTCAATGTCTGTCTCTATCCAACAAATGAATAATGAAATGAAATAGTAAAGAAGTGAGTGCAGATGTAAAAATAAAAATGCAATTTCATCAAACTTTGAGCTGTGGGAGTATCATAGCCAATGAGCTTTATCAGAGTTGAACTACCGTTAACTGGAAAAGAAAACCATCATAAAATTCCTTTTCAGAATCCAAATGTTACAAATAATCTTCTCAGTCAAACTGAAAGTCACAGTAGATTAATTCAGAACCTGATGCCAACTGCATTTCTATCAACAGAGCTTCTTGACCCATGACAACTAAGATGATCAGGGCAGGTTAAGAAATGTACACATTGGAAGTTGGGGGATAGCACAGCAGGTTAAGCGTACATGGCACAAAGCACAAGGACCGGTATAAGGATCCCGGTTCAAGCCCCTGGCTCCCCACCTTCAGGGGAGTCGCTTCACAAGCGGTGAAGCAGGTCTGCAGGTGTCTATCTTCTCTCCCTCTCTCTTTCTCCCACTCCTCTCTCTATTTCTTTCTGTTCTATCCAAACGGTGACAGCAATAACAACAACAATAATAACTACAACAATAAAAACAACAAGGGCAACAAAAAGAAAAATGAATAAATATTTTTAAAAATCTTAAAAAAAAAGAAATATACACATCAAGGGCGGGTAGGTGGCACACTTGGATTACACATGACCATGCACAAGGACCCAGGTTCAAGATCTCAGCCCCCAACTGCAGGGGGTGGAGGAGGGGGGAAGCTTTAAGGGTAGTAAGGTAGTGATGCAGGTGTCTTTCTTTTCCCCTCAGAATTTCTCTCGGTCCTATAAAATATAAGAAAACTAAAATAAAGGCAAAAGAAAAAAAAAAGAAAGCAGACACTGTATTACTGAGTCTCCTTGCATAAAAGTTCCTAAAATACTGGTATCTTCCCTTATGTATAAATGGTTCAACAGATGCTGACAGTATACCAGAGGCTATGAATACACATGCGCACACATAACATATACCCATAATTTCATATCAATACTTTAAAAGAAGCATTATTCTTGGAGGATGTTAAACGGAAATGAACTCAAATTCTGTACTTTTTCTGAAAACCTAAATTATTTATTTATTAGTAAGGCAGAGGTTATGGAGGAGGAGAGGTAGACAGAGTGAGAACCAGAGCATCACTCTGGCATGATATGCCAAGGCTTGAACTCAAAACTTCTTGCATGAGAGTACAACAACATCACCTCTCAGGTGTACAATGACCTTTTTTTAAAAAAACTGACATACAGGGCATGGGTAGATAGCATAATGGTTATGCAAGGAGACTCATGCTTGAGGCTCTGAAGTCCCAGGTGATCTAAAATAAGTATTTAAGATATCACCGAGTGAATGAAATCTTTAAATAAAAAACAGATTTTTAAGTATCCAAGGAGTCTCTAAAACAGCTGACTCAGATAGTACAGAGTTTTGTCATGCTCACGATCCAGGTTCGAGGCCCGGCCCAATGCACTGTAGGAAGGCGCACTACTATGGTCCTTAACACCATTCAACAAAAAGGCTGCATCACTGAACAGCAGCAAGAAAGCAGAGCTCTGGGACATTTCCAGGCGTCTTCCAAGGTGGCGAGCCAGGCTGCCTCCAGAGTATTCCTGACCATTTCAGGGGGTGACCTCGCCCCTGTCACACAATCTAGCCCAGTGGGCATCCTCTCTGGGGACCTTACAAGGAGGCCTGCTACCGACCAACACGGGGCGACTGGGGAGAACCTCAGGTCCGGCTTGCCCTGGAGTCCTCCAGGCTACACCCGGCCCGGTAGGTCTACACTGTCCGAGCACCGGGGTCATTAAAAAAACAGGGTCCTCAGACCAGATGAGAACTCCCGACTGCCTGCCGGGTGACAGGAGCTCCAGCAGACGTCTACACTGCCAGCCACGCAGCTTGACCTGGGTGGGAACTGCAGCTCCTGGAGAGGGTGATGAGCAAAGAAAGGCCCAGCCAGGATGCACCTGCAGAGGCCAGGCTTGGGGCCAGACATCCCTGCTCCCCGCCCAGCCTGGCGCTCACCACCACCCCCACCCCGCCCTTCCTCACCAGTCTCCCAGCCACTAAGCAGTGAACAAGGTGGAGACCCTGTGCCAACTGTCGGGCAACTGAAACCTTTGATGAGTCGCAGATAAGCCAGGCCAGGAGGGGAGGAATTCTGTCCAGCAGATGCAGGAGGCTCTAGGGCCCACACTACAGGGCCACCCACTGCATGACCTCTGACCTCCCTCACAACTAGCTACCTGCCCTGGGGACCAGTACTTCAGGGGCATGTGCCAAGCTCTTCCACAATCACCTATCGTGATTTTCTTTGGGCGGTGGGAGAGTGCATTGAATTTTGTAAACCACTACTAATCACAATTTTCAAAAAGGAAAAATAAATGTGCAAGATGGTGTATTATCATGATCCTTGTTATATAAATAAGGGCCATAAGCCTAAAAAAAAAAAACCTGTCAAAAAATCAGTCTTTGTATTTTGTGATCACCTGACTTTTCTTTCCAGATGTTAAGAGAGAGAATCAGACATCTCTTTCTCTCTCAGGTACATGGTAGCTAAACTGAACTCAATAGTTTGTGAAGACAGCTCTACTATTTGTATTCTGAACATAATCTGCTGACACACTGAAAGTGTCACTCAGAAACAATAGGATGCTCTGGATCTCCCACCCCACCACTACCTTGTATTAAGAAATAAATTAAATATTTTATAAATCCTTTTCAACTTTTTATTTATTTATTATTGAATGCAGTCACAGAAATTGAAAGGGGCAGTGGGGATAAAGAGGGAAAGAAGGGGGTCGGGCAGTAGTGCAGTGGGTTAAGTGTACATGGCACAAAGCATATAAATATCATGGTTCACAGCCCCCAATCCCCACCTCTAGGGGAGTAGCTTTATAAGTGGTGAAGCAGGTATGCAGGTGTATATATTTCTCTCCCTCTTTCTGTATTCCCCACCTTGCTGTGCTAGCTTCACTGGAGAAAGAGACGAGGAACTCGTGGCAGTGTGATAATACAATTCTTATTGATGCGGACACCCCAGAATCAGGAGCCAGCACAGTGGGTTTAGCCACAAAGAGCTAGCAAAATAGCCATGCTCATGGATTGGAAGAATAAATATCATCAAAATGAATATTCTCCCCAGAGCCATATACAAATTTAATGCAATACCCATAAAAGTTCCACCAAGCTTCTTTAAGAGAATAGAACAAACACTACAATCATTTATCTGGAACGTGAAAACACCTAGAATTGCCAAAACCATCTTGAGGAAAAGAAACAGAAATGGAGGCATCACACTCCCAGACCTTAAACTATATTATAAAGCCATCATCATCAAAACAGCATGGTACTGGAACAAAAATAGGCACACAGACCAGTGGAACAGAATTGAAAGCCCAGAAATAAATCCCAACACCTATGGATATCTAATCTTTGATAAGGGGGCCCAAAGGATTAAATGGAAAAAGGAGGCTCTCTTCAATAAATAGTGCTGGGAAAACTGGGTTGTAACATGCAGAAGAATGAAATTGAACCACTTTATCTCACCAGAAACAAAAATCAACTCCCAATGGATCAAACACCTAGATGTCAGACCAGAAACAATCAAATACTTCGAGGAAAACATTGGTAAAACACTTTCCCACCTACACCTCAAGGACATCTTTGATGAATCAAACCCAATTGCAAGGAAGACTAAAGCAGAAACAAACCAATGGGACTACATCAAATTGAAAAGCTTCTGCACATCCAAAGAAACTATTAAACAAACAGAGAGACCCCTCACAGAATGGGAGAAGATCTTCACAGGCCATACATCAGACAAGAAACTAATCACCAAAATATATAAAGAGCTCAGCAAACTTAGCACCAAAAAAGCAAATGACCCCATCCAAAAATGGGCAGAGGATATGAACAAAACATTCACTACAGAGGAGATCCAAAAGGCTAACAAACTTATGAAAAACTGCTATAGGACACTGATTGTCAGAGAAAGGCCACAAATATTCTAAATGGCCAATTAACAAATTGTAATCCTGGGTAACCCATGGATAACTCCTCCTTCCTCTTCTCCTACCCTTCTTTCTCTCTCTACTCCTCCTTCAGTCTGGCTTATGATGGTACAGAGGATTGAACCTGGGACTTCAGAGTCTCAGACATGCAAGTCTTTTGCAGAACCACCATGCTATCTTTCCCACTGGGATACAATCTCTTCTAAAGGAGATGTTCTGATTTTGGTGGAAGGCATTTCCTCCCCCTCTCTCATGTAGGGCCCATCATTTGTGGCAGTGAGTGATAGGAGAAGAACAGCCTGGGGGAATGGGAGCAGGTACTGGGGCGGGGTGGTCACTGTCCTTGTCTCCTTTTCACAGTTTTGAGGAAGGCCTCTCACCATTGCCTGTGTCTCCTTCCCAGTTGTCCTGCTAGCAGGGACTGGAGTGTTGAGGGTGGACTGGGGGGCTTGAGAGAGGAGGTGCCCAACTGAATTGGAGGCACCCACTAAACAACCCCAAATCCCACCCCCATCCCTACTAGTTGACCTGCCTCTACCCCATTTAGCACCCCAAACCACCCTATCCCATTCAATGTCCCCCACCCCAACCACCATCCTTCCACCTTCCCAGTCCACCCTCAGGGCAGCTTGGGACAAGGCACCAAGCCTAAGACTGATGTGGTGTGCTCGCCTAAACCCCTACATTCACCACTCCACCCCACACCATCCCATCAAACCCCCTCCAATTAGTCCAGGATCTCTCCCCCAATCCCCACAACCTGTCCACCCTCAACCTCACAGACCTGGTACCAGCACAGCTAGGGAGGAAGCACCCAGCCTAATTCCGGATTCCCTATTTTTCCTCCTTCTGCCCCCATGTACCACAGAGAGGAAAAACGAAAGAAGAATCTAGAGAATGAGACGATTCTACAGAGATACCACTCTAATCCTAATTTCTTTGCTTTTTCTTTTTGCTCTCTGCCTTTTTAGGTCCATTATGACCTGCATTCACGAGCTATGCAGAGTATCTGTCAACCAGCTTCTCCTACACTCTTACATTCCTCTGCAGGTTGGGCCCCGACAGACCTATTCCTACCTTTAACCCCCACCACATGTCGCCCCCATTTAGCAGGAAGCAGCCAGAATGACTTCGGCACCCTATATAACCAAAAAGGTAAGAATGATACAACGGGGACGGCCTGACCATTGAAGGCGCTTGTGGCTAAAAACACTCAATCATAAGAATGTGGAACCCAGCAATACCAGCTCCTCCCTGGAACGCCTGCTGGAGCCTAGCAGTTTCCTAAACCACAGACCCACCACACTTAATGTCATGGAAAATGCCCACTGAACTCTCACCTAAGTTCCTTGTTCTCCTCACCTATAAGAATCTCCGTCCCTGACCCTGGCTGTGACTCCATGCCCACTCCACCCTACCCTGCATGCCTGGACTGGAGAACCTTGCCCCAGGAGCACACAAATAAAACCCTTGTTGATAATATTCACGGCCTGAATTTTTCTATCAGGTTCCTTTCGCCACCCACCAGACCATACAATCAGTAGACAGCAGACAGGCACTGATCTCCCCAAACAAGTAAATGATGGGGTGGCTTCACTGAACACACACAGGGCTGTGAGAACAAGGATTCTGAGTTGATGTAGACACTGCACATCAAGCTGAATTGGGGCCACTCCTGCAACCCGAGGAGCTCAGCCTACCAAAATCATCGAGCCTGGCATACCCTCCTACCTATGATGGTTGTGGGCTTCACCTGCTGCACCACCTCCTCCAAGGAGCCCTTCTCAGCATGATCCTGGGCAAAAGTCTCTTTCTCAGGGCTCAGATGACTCCTCCCCTGCAGGAGAGGAAGAAGGCATGTGGCTGTGGGGAACCTGGGCAAAATTGCTGCATTTGAGCCACAGAGTGTACTCTTCATACTTCTTTGCGAGACACACACACACACACACACACACACACACACACACACACACAAACACACACTCACACACACAGAAGGAGAGCCACCACAGCACCAGAGCTTCTCCCAGTACAGTGACACCCTCCCATGTGGTGCTAGGGTTTGAATGTGATTCAAGTGCATGGCAAGGTATCTACCCTGCCCACTGAAATATATGGCTCTCAGATGCAGGTGTCCATGGTTCTTAAACTTTAATTTTATTATTATCATTATTGCCAGCAGTGTCATTGTCCAGGATCAGTGGTTACATAACTCCACTGCTCATGGTGGCCACTTTGTTTCCTTCCTTCCTCCCTCCTCCTTTTCTTCTCTTTTCTTTTTCAAAATATTTATTTATTTTCATTTTTGTTGCCCTTGTATTTTTTATTGTTGTAGTAGTTATTATTATTGTTGTTGATGTTGTCATTGTTGGATAGGACACAGAGAAATGGAGAGAGGAAGTGTAGACAGAATGGGGGAGAGAAAGACAAACACCTGCAGACATGCTTCACCACCTGTGAAGCAACTCCTCTGCCGGTGGTGAGCCAGGGGCTCGAAGCATTCTCTTTTCTTTTTTCTCCCTTCTTTTATAGAGACAGAGACTGATAGAAAGGGAATAAGGAGGGACATCTTCAGCCTGTTCTACTATTCGGGAAACTTTTCCTTTGCAGGTCAGGACCAGGCACTTGAACCCAGGTTCTCACAAATGGGAACGTGTGTGTTCTACCAGGTGTGCCACCTCCTAGCCCAGGTTTTTACATTTTCAGCTCTGACCTTTGAACTGTCTCTCCTGTCCCTCTCCCCAGTTTTCTATGCTAGTGGAATCTGGGATCTGAATTCAGGCTCTGAGTGACATCTGAGGGGAATCACTCTGTGCTGCAGATGTCTCCCCTTCTCTCTACTTCCTTCTCATTTTTTCCCTATGTATTCCTCTCTATCTCTCCCTTTCTCTGCAATAAAAATGGCATTCAGGAATAGTGAAACAGTATAGTAACCCTGGTGGCAAAATCAATCAATCCATGAATGCAAATAAAGAGCAGGCCCTGCCCTCCTTGACCTCCTCTCTCTCCTGCCTGCCAGGCTTGCCTCCTCACAGGTGAGCACCCCATCTCCAACTGCTGTAAGACACCCCATGTCTTGCCCCCAGACCAACACATCTTGACAATGAGTCCCCTGGAGTCCACCATCCAGATCTTCTTGGTGGCCTCAGCTGCAGGGACGCCTTCCTTCTCCAGGGCCATGACCAGGAGGTGAGTGATGCCCAGGGCAGCCTGGGGGTGCCACACAGGACAGGCTCAGACCCAGGGAGGCAGCAGCCAGCCCTCCTCCCTCCACACCTGGGGCATGAAGGGATCCTCAAGTGAGAGGGTGCAAAAAGCCCATAGGTCTGGAGGTTCCTCCAATGCAGTGGCCGTGCACATGGCAAAGGAGTGCAGTGTCCAGATGAGGCATCGTGCCAGGCTGCCTCTAGGCTTCTCCACTTCCTGGCAGTACCTACCTCCCATGCTCTTTGGAAGATGAACACATGGCTAGAGAGCTGGCTTCTGGTGACCCACAGAGTCACAAGGATCCCAGCCACAGCCATGGGATCCTTCTTCGACCTGTATTCTTCCCAAACATCCACCCCAGAGTCTTTTACTTTGAGGCAATATGCCAATTCCATTTCAGGTTCTATTTCTGTTTTTTTTTCTGATCTTGTTTTTCAACTTCTGCCTGAGAGTGAGATCATCCCATATTCACCCTGATATTTCTGACTTATTTCAATCAACATGATTTTTTCAAGGTCCATCCAAGATCAGCTGAAAATGGTGAAGTCACCATTTTTTTTAGAGCTGAGTAGTATTCCACTGTGTATATAGACCACAACTTGCTCAGTCACTCATCAGTTGTTGGATATCTGGGTTGCTTCCAGGTTTTGGCTATTACGAATTGTGCTGCTAAGAACATATGTATACACAGATGTTTTTGGATGGATGTGTTGGGTTCCTTAGGATATATCCCAGGAGAGGAATTGCAAGATCATAGTGTAGGTCCATTTCTAGCCTTCTGAGAGTTCTCCAGACTATTCTCCACAGAGGATGGACCAATTGACATTCCCACCAGCAGTGTAATAGGGTTCCTTTGACCCACAATCTCTCCAACATTTGCTGCTCTTACCTTTTCTAATGTATGACATTCTCACAGGAGTGAAGTGTTATCTCTTGTCTTTACTTGCATTTCTCTGACAATCAGAGACTTGGAGCATTTTTTCATGTGTTTCTCAGCCTTTTGGATCTCTTCTGTGGTGAATATTCTGTCCAAGTCCTCCCCCCATTTTTGGATGGGGTTATTTGTTGTCTTGTTTTTGAGTCTGACAAGCTCTTTATATATGTTGGTTATTAAACTCTTATCTGATGTATGTCATGTAAAGATCTTCTCCCATTCTGTGAGGGGTCTCTTGGTTTGGGTAGTGGTTTCTTTTGCTGTGAAGAAGCTTTTTAATTTGATGTAGTCCCATAGGTTTATACTTGCCTTAGTCTTCTTTGCAATTGGATTTTTTTTTATTGGTGATGTCTTTAAATTTTATGCGGAAAAGAATTCTGCCAATATTTTCTTCTCAGTATCTGATAGTTTGTGGTCTAACATCCAAGTCCTTGATCCACTTGGAATTTACTTTTATATTTGGTGAAATACAGTGTTTCAGTTTCATTCTTCTGCCTGTTTCAACCCATTGTTTCTAACACCATTTGTTGAAGAGACTCTGCTTTTCCCATTTAATAGTCTGAGCCCCTTTGTTGAAGATTAGATGTCCATAGGTGTGGGGTCTCATTTCCGGGCTCTCAATTCTAATCCATTGGTCACTGTGTCTATTCATGTTCCAGTATCAAACAGTTTTGATGACAATGGCCCTGTAATACAATTTGAGATCTGGAAGTGTGATGCCTCCAGTTCTGTTTTTTATTCTCAAGTTTGTTTTGACAAATCTAGGTCTTTTCTGGTTCCAGATAAACACTTGTAGCATTTATTCTATTCTCCTAAATATGTGCTTGGGATCTTGATGATGATAGCATTAAATTTGTTTATGGCTCTGGGTAGTATATTCATTTTGATGATGGTAATTCTACCAACCCATGAACATGGAATATCTTTCCTCTTCTTTGTGTCTTTTTCAATTTCTTTGAGTAGTGACTCATAATTTTCAGTATACAAGTCTTTCACTTCTTTGGTTAGGTTTACTCCTAGATATTTTGTTATTTTAGTTGCTATAGTAAAAAGAATTTCTTTCTGGGTTTCAATTTCTTCTAGCTTAGTGTTTGAATAGAGGAATGCCACTGACTTTTGAATATTAATTTTATAGCCTGACACCTTACTGTATTGCCTGATGATTTCCAAAAGCTTTTTGTTGGATTCCTGAGGTTTTCTGTGTATACTATCATGTCATCTGTAAATAGGGAGAGTTTGACCTCTTCTCTTTCAATCTGTATCCCTCTAATTCCTTGCTCCTTCCTGATTGCTATGGCAAGAACTTCCAACACTATGTTGAATAGTAATGGTGATAGTGGGCAGCCCTGTCTAGTACCTGATCTGAGTGGAAATGCTTCCAGGTTTTCACCATTGAGTATGATGCTAGCTGTAGGTTTGCTATATGTAGACTCCACTATCTTCAGGAATTTTCCATCTATTCCCATTTTTTGTAGTGTTTTGATAATAAAGCCATGTATTTTGTCAAAGGCTTTCTCTGCATCTATTGATATGACCATGTGGTTTTCAGTCTTGCTTTTGTTGATGTGCTGGATCACATTGATTGATTTATGTATATTAAGCCAACCTTGCATGCCTGGGATAAACCCCACTAGTTCATGATGAACAATCTTTTTAATATACTGCTGTATCTGGCTGGCTAGAATCTTGTTCTGTATTTTTAGCATCTATATTCATCAGAGATATTGATCTGAGGTTTTATTTTTTGTTTATGTCCCTGCCTGCTTTTGGTATCAGAGTGATGTTGATTTCATAGAAGCTGGCAGGGAGTATTCCAGTGTCTTCAATCTTCTGGAAGACATTTAAAAGTAGAGGTATTAGTTTTTCTTTGAAGGTTTTGTAGAATTCTTTTTTAAAACCATCTGGTCCAGGACTTTTATTTCTGATAACTATTTCAATTTCATTAGCTGTGATGGGCCTGTTCATGTTATCCACTTTCTCTTTACTTAGTTTTCGAAGTTCGTAGATATGTAGGAAATCGTCAATTTCTTCTAGATTCTCTAGCTTGGTGGCATATAGAAGCCTCACATGATATCTTGAATTTCTGCGGTGTCTGTTGTGATAGCTCCTCTTTCATTTATGATATGATTTATTTGGGTTTTCTCTCTTTTTTGTTTTGTGAGTCTGGCTAAAGGTTTGTTGGTTTTGTTCATTCTTTTTAAGAACCAACATTTACTTTCATTGATCTTTTGTATGGTTTTCTTGTTATTTCAATGTTATTTATTTCTGACCTAACTTTAGTGATTTCTGTCCTTTTGGTTGCTTTAGGGTTCCTTTGTTGTTGTTCTTCCTGGTCTTTAAGATATGCAGTCAGGCTGTTCATTTCTGCTTTTTCTTGTTTCCTAATGTGTACTTGTACAGCTATGAACTTCCCTCTCAGTACTGCCATATCTGTGTCCCAAATATTTTGATAGTTTGTGTCTTCATTTTCTTTGAAGTCTCGAAACATTTTGATTTCTTCCGTGATTTCCTCTTTGACTCAGAGGTTGTTAAGAAGTGTGCTGTTGAGCTTCCAAATTTTGGGACTATTAGTAATCTTCTGTTGATTGTTAAGTGTTAGTTTATTTCCACTGTGGACTGAGAAGATGTTTGGGATGATTTTAATGCTCTTGAATTTGCTGATGCTGTCTTTGTGGCCTAACATATAGTCTATCCTTGAGAGTGATCCATGTGGACTTGTGTAAAATGTGTATTCCAGTTTCTTGGGATGAATGACTCTGACAATGTCCAATAGTTCTAGTTTATCTATCTCTTCATTTAGCTCCCTTATGTTTTTATTGATTTTATACCTGGATGATCTGTCAAGTTGAGAGACTGGGGTGTTGAAGTCCCTTACTATGACTGTGTTGCTATGCATAAATTACTTTAGCTCTTTCAGTAGATGTTTGATGTATTTAGGTGGCTTCTCATTGGGTGCATAGATGTTAATAATTGTGAAGTCCTCTTGACTGACTGATCCTCTGAGCATTAAGTAGTGTCCATTCGTATCTTTTTAAATCATATCTATTTTGAAGTGTATCGTTTCAGATATGAGAATAGCTATTCCTGCCCATTTTTGTGGGCCATGGGTTTGTATGATAGTTTTCCATCCTTTCACTCTAAGTCTGTGTTTGTCTTGTTGATTTAGGTGGGTTTCTTATAGACAGCATATTGTTGGGTTGTATTTTCTGATCCATCTTCCTACTCTGTGTCTTTTAATAGGTGAATTCAGGCCATTGACATTTATTGATATCAAAGAATGAAGATATCTTAACACCATTCTTGTAGAGTTTTAGAGTGTTCTGATATATGACCTATTTATGATGGTCTGACAGTTTATAGAAGAGCTTTCAGAACTTCTTTCAGGGCAGGCTTGTTGATAGTTGATTCCTTCAACTGTTGCTTGTCTGAGAAGCTTTTGATGCCTCCATCTAGTCTGAATGGCAGTCTAGCAGGATACAGTATTCTTGGTCGAAAGACTTTCTCATTTAGCCCTCAATGGATACCTTGTCATTCTCTTCTGACCTGTAGTGTTGCTGTGGAGAAGTCTGCTGCTAATCTTATGGGATGTCTTCTATAGGTGACTCTTTGTTTTTCTCTTGCAGCCTTCAGGATCCTTTATTTATCATATTCCTTTCCATTCTAAAGATGATGTGTCTTGGTGTCTTTATGTCTGGGTTAATTCTGTTTGGGACCCTCTGGGCTTCTTGAACCTTTATGCCTTTTTGTTGTTGTTGTTAATATTTATTTTATTTTCTTTATTTATTCCCTTTTGTTGCCCTTGTTTTTTTTTTATTGTTGTAGTTATTATTGTTGTTGTCGTTGATGGATAGGACAGAGAGAAATGGAGAGAGGAGGGGAAGACAGAGAGGAGGAGAGAGAAAGACACCTGCAGACCTGCTTCACTACCTGTGAAGCGACTCCCCTGCAGGTGGGGAGCTGGGGCTCAAACTGGGATCCTTATGCCAGTCCCTGTGCTTTGCACCACCTGCGCTTAACCTGCTGCACTACAGCCCGTCTCCCATCTTTATGTCTTTGATGTTGTCTAGACTAGAGAATTTTTCAGCTATTATGGCCTGAAGAATGATTTCTTCCTTTCCCTCTCTTTCTTCCTCTGGTAAGCCAATGATGTGTATATTGTTTCCTTTTAAGTCAACCCATAGGTCTCTGTTGTTATTTTCAGCACCTCTTAATCTCTTTGTGAGATGTCTTACTTCTTTTTTAGTTGTCTCTAATTCGTCCTCAATCTTGCTAATCCTGCCTTCAGCCTCATTGATTCTATTCTCTCTGCCCTCTACTGTTTTCTGCAGTTCATTTATTTTGTTACTCTGTTTTGACACTGTTTTAGCTTGTTCAACCAGTTGAGTTCTTAGCTCAGCTATTTCAGCTTTCAGCTCTCTAATAACCTTGAGATAGTTAGTTACTGTTTTCTTCCAGAGTCTCATTTGTTGTTCCCGTGTTTCTGATTACAATTTTTTCAAACTCTTTACTCACTCCTGTGATTATTTCCTTAGCTAATGTTTGGATGCTGAAGTTGCTATTTTGTTGTTCTCCCTTTGGGGGGCTTTTAGCTGGACTCTTGTCCTGGTTTCTTTCTCCAATAGTTCTTCTTGTTGGTTTACCTATTTTATATATTATGTTATGATTTCCCTCTCTTAGTACTTTTCAAATTACTGACCACTATTTCCTGGATTGACTTGTGTCTATGTAAGGTAATTAAAGGGTTCACAGTGGTGGAAGTTAACAGATGTGAAATAGTATTTTAATCCTTGAGTTGGAGCTCAGTGATTTAAAACTCTCTCTTTTATTTTTTTTTCTCTCTCTTTAGGCTATGGGAGCCTGAGGGTTTTTAAACTATAAGTAGGCTTCTTAGCTTAATCACTGACTCCTGACCAAGAGATAAGGCAGTGTGTGGCAGAGATAGTCCAGTGGTTATGCAAAGATACTTTCACAGTCCAACAGCTATGCCACAGAGGTATAGGTCTTCTCCTCTGTTTCCTGGTTAGATCTCTGTCCCCTGTTGTCCCTCCCTACTACTGCTCCAGATTCTGAGGGCAGTAGCAATGGAGACTTAGAATTGCACTTGGTGAGACTCCAGGGAGTCCTCTCCTCCCTTCAGCTGTCCCCTTGTTGGTGGAACAGACTGGAGGTGTTGTCTCAACTGATAAACTGTAGGACTGTTAACAGCCACTTAGACTCTCCCTAGGCTCCTCTCTATCACAATCCATGTGTATCTGCACTCACTGGTGATTTGGTGGATTCCTGTAGTCATTCTAGTACTGTCTTGTTTAGGTCCCAGTTGGTCTCCTTTGGTATCCCTAGAGATTGGAATGTGCTGTTTAGGTAAAGCTTGAGGAGGAATGTGTGCTTTGCCTTGCTCAAGGCAAAGATTAGAATGTAATGTGCACCTGTTTTCCCTTGGGGCATCCTGCTTGTGCAACCCCCATCCCTCGAGAGTGTAAATAGGGGGTCTTAGAGTTGCCTGAGGGATCTGTCCCAGCTAGACCCTCAGTGCTGAGTTCCCCTGTGTGTGTGTCTTGTGTGTCTGTGTGAATAAATACTTTAACTTTGTCAATTGCCTGTGTCAGCCTCAGTTTGTGATAGGGCTCTGTCAGTAGCAACTTAACACTGTTCTCAGCTCCCACAGTGAATCCTTAAGCACCCAAGTCCTAAGTTCCTTTTTAAGTCTCAAGTTACAACACAGATCCAAGCCCCTTTTAAAGTTAAATTTCAACAAATGGCGCCTCAACGTGTTGAATATATATTTTTAAATTTATCCCACCTCTATTTTAGTTGACTTTCATTTCGTCCCACCCACTTTTTTCACATTACAAATCCATTGTTCCTGGCGGCCAATTAAAACAAAAAAATCTGAGGAGTCAGGTGGTAGCGCAGAGGGTTAAGCGCAGGTGGCGCAAAGCACAAGGACCAGTGGAAGGATACTGGTTAGAGCCACTGGCTCCCCACCTGCAGGGGTGTCACTTCACAGGTAGTAAAGCAGGTCTACAGTTGTCTCTCTTTCTCTCCCCCTCTCTGTCTTCCTCTCCTCTCTCCATTTCTCTCTGTCCTAGCCAACAACAATGACATCAATAATAACTACAACATTAAGGGCAACAAAAGGAATATATAAATATAAAAAATAAAATAAAAAAATGTTTTTTTTCATTTCAGAAGGACAAAGAGAAACTGAGAGGGGATGGAATGATAGAGGGGAAAAAAGATAAGACACCTGTAGACTTGTTTCGTGATGGTTGGGAGCGGGGCTCGATGCCAGGTTCTTGCCTTTGGTGGTATGTGTGCTTAACTGGTGCACCACAGCCCGGCACCCTTCTGGTTCTTTTTCTTGTTAATGAATAATTATTTCTTTAAAGGAAAGAGTGATAATGCCTGCTGTAAGGATTTAATGAAGCGATACTTATAAAGGCGCACTGTAATTTTTTTTTTTTTGTAATTGTATTTATCTTCCCTTTTGTTGCCCTTGTTGTCTCTTTTTTTATTGTTGTTGTAGATATTGTTGTTGTAGTTGATGTCGTCGTTGTTGGATATGACAGAGAGAAATGGAGAGAGGAGGGGAAGAGAGAGAGGAGGAGAGAAAGACAGACACCTGCAGATCTGCTTCACCACCTGTGAAGCGACTCTCCTGCAGGTGGGGAACCTGGGCTTGAACAGTGGTTCTCATGCAGGTCCTTGCACTTAGCGCCACCTGCGCTTAACCCGCTGCGCTACAGCCGGGCTCCCGCACTGTAATTTCTTAAACACTACACAGAGGCAATAACTCAACTGTCAATCAATTCTGATTCCAGAATTTGGGAGCCCAAATTTTCTCAACGGGGGTGTGTTTTCAGGGACCATAACCTACAGTAAGTAGGCGCGGAGCCTTCTGGGACTTGTAGTTTTCATTTATTGTCACTCACTTATAGTGACAGGGCTTGGCGCAACCCGGAAATACTTGTTCCAGGGGCAGATAGCTAGCTGTGAGGGGGCTCAGAGGTCCGCCTGACCTGGCATCCCCGTGACTCGTGGACGGTTTCGGCCGCCTATAGGCTGGCGCAGGGTCGCCGCCATGTTCGCTGCTTAGTGGCTGGGAGACTGGTGAGGATGGCGGGGGCATGAGCCCAACTGGGCGGGGAGCAGGCTATGCCGGCCTGGAGCCTGGCCACTGCAGGCACATCTTGGGCTATTGTTCTCTGCCCTCTCTCGGAGCTCCAGTTCCCACCAGGGAGAGCTGCATGACTGGCAGTGTCGACGTCTGCCTGAGCTCCTGTCACCCGGCGGGCAGTCAGTTCTCATCTGGTCTGAGGACCCTGTTTTTTTTTTTAAAGACCCTGGTGCCCCTGCAGTGTAGGCCTACAGGGCCTGGTGTAGCCTGGAAGACTCCTGGGCAATTGGGCCTGAGGTTCTCCCCACTCGCCCAGTGTTGGTAGGTAGCAAGCCTCCTTGTAAGGTCCCCAGAGAGGATGCCCCCTGGGCTAGATTGTGTGACAGGGGCGAGGTCACCCCCTGAAATGGTCAGGAATACTCTGGAGGCAGCCTGGCTAGCCACCTTGGAAGCCGCCTGGAAATGTCCACAGCTCTGCTTTCTTGCTGCTGTTCGGTGTTGCAGCCTTTTTGTTGAATAGTGTTAAGGACCATAGCAGCGCAGTTTCCTCCAGTGCGCTGGACTGGGCCTCGAACCTGCCTCTTGAGCATGGCAAATATCCGAGTCAGCTGTTTCAGAGCCTCCTTGGATACTTATGAATCTGTTTTTTATTTAAAGATGTCCTTCACTCAGTGATCTCTTAAATACTTATTTTAGATCACTAAGCTTTATGCTTTCCTGGTTTGTTAATGACATGGAATATTAGATTCACTATTATTAGATTATTAGTGGTATAATGATTGTAATTGATTATACTTGGAAGTAGAACTTACAGCTGTACTATAAAGGTAATAGAAACCTACCAGACTTTTAAACTAAGAGAAGTTAAGAACAATGATAAAAAATAATAATAAGTGAACTGGGACTGGTTGGTGGCGCACCTGGTTAAGTGCACATAGCACCAAGCTTAAGGCCCAGGGAATACTCTCGAGTGGTGAAGCAGGTCTACAGGTGTCAGGTTTTTCTCTTTTCTACCTCTCCCTTCCCTCTCAATTTTCTCTGTCCTATCCAACAAAATAGAAAAAAAGGAAAAACTGGCCGCTGGAAGTGTTGTATTCACAGTGCTGGCACCAAACCCCAGTAGTAACCTTGGTGGGAAATAAACTAAGGGAGAATTTCGTATGTTCCAGGTGCAAAGTGCTGCACAGCAAGTAGAAGATAAATTTGTTTTTGATTTGCCTGATTATGAAAATATCAACCACGTGGGGAAAACCACGGTCTTCCTCTCCTCCATAACCTCTGTCTTACTAATAAATAAATAATTTAGCTTTTGAGAAAAAGTACAGAAATTGAGTTGATTTCCATTTAACATTCTCCAAGAATGATGCTTCTTTTAAAGTATTGATATTATGAAATTGTGAGTATATGTTAGAAGTGGGTATATGTATTTATAGCCTCTGGTATACCATCAAGATCTGTTGGACTATTTATACATTTTTTTTCTTTTTTTTTTTTAGGGAAGATACCAGTATTTTAGGAATTTTTATGCAAGGAGACTCCGTAATACAGTGTCTGCTTTCATTTTCTTGATTGTAGTTTTCTCATATTTGATAGGACAGGGAGAAATTGTGATGGGGTGGGAAAAAGACATCTGCATCACTGCCTTACTACTCCTGAGCCGCCCCCCTCCCCAAGTGGGGACTGAGAGCTTGAACCTGGGTCCTTGTGCATGGAAATGTGTAATCTAAGTGTGCCACCACCCAGCCCCTGATGTGTACATTTCTTAACTCTGCTCAGAACGTGTTAGTTGTCATGTTTCAAAAAGCTTTGTTGATAGAATTGCACTTGGTAGCGAGTCCTGAATTAATCTACTGTGAATTCAGTTTGAGATTATTTTTTAATTTTTTAAAAAATGTATTTATTCCCTTTTGTTGCCCTTCTTGTTTTATTGTTGTCGTTATTATTGTTGTTGTCGTCATTGTTGGATAGGACAGAGAGAAATGGAGAGAGGAGGGGAAGACAGAGAGGAGGATAGAAAGATAGACACCTGCAGACCTGCTTCACCGACTGTGAAGTGACTCCCCTGCAGGTGGGGAGCTGGGGCTCGAACTGGGATCCTTATGCCGGTCCTTGTGCTTTGCGCCACCTGCGCTTAACCCACAGCGCTACAGCCCAACTCCCTGAGATTATTTTTAATACTTGGATTTTGAAAAGGAGTTTTGTGATGAAATTTTTTTCAGTTAACAGTATTTAAGCTCATAAAACTCATTGGCTATGATACTCCCACAGCTCAACGTTTGATGAAATTAAATTTTTATTTTTACATCTACATTATAACTCTTTTTAGTATTTTATTTATTTATTTGTTGGATAGAGACAGAAATTGAGAGAGAAGGGAGAGATAGAGGGGGGGGGGGGACATTGGTAGCATTGCTTCATCACTTGTGAATTCCCTCCCTGTAGCTGAGGACTGGAGGCTTGAACCCAAGTCCTTGTGTACTGTCATATGTACTCTACTGTTGTGCTACCACCCAGCTCCTGAATTACATTTTCAGACTGATGCTTGAATAGTCTGGGAATGATGATTAAAAACTAGGATGGGGCTGGGGAATCCTGGCGTTCTCTTAGCAGGTTGAGTGCATATGGTGCAAAGTGCAAGGACTGGCTTAAGGATCTCAGTTTGAGCCTGGCTCCACATCTGCAGGTGGGTGGCTTCACAAGTAGTGAAGCAGGTAGGCAGATGTTTATCTTTCTCTCCCCCTCTCTGTCTTCCCTCCCTCTCTGGATTTCTTTCTGTCTTAAAAATAACTTGGTTGGGGAGCCAGGTGGTAGTATACTGGGTTAAGTGCATGTAGTGTGAAGTACAAGGACTCATGCTGTGATCCCAGAGTCTCCTGCAGGTGGAGTCGCTTTGCAAGCTGGGAAGTAGATCTGCAGGTGTCTTTCTCTCCTCCTCTCTACCTTTCCTCAAATTTTTTCTGTTCTATTCAACAGCAGTAGTAACAACAATAACAGCAGCAGCAGTGGACAAAAGATGGCCACCAGGAGCATTCAGTTTTTAGGTAGTGTTAGTACGATCCCCAGAGATAACCCTGGAAGCAAAAAGAAAGAAACAAACAAAAAACTGGGATAGGTGGGTCTTGGAAGGTGCCTGCTTTGCCATAGGATTCACTCAGAATCCAGATCTGTCACACAGCACTGAGGGAAGCTTCAGTGAGTGCTGCTGTGGTGTGTGGCTCACTTGCTCTCTTTCTCTTTCTCACACCCTCCCCACCCTCCCACCCCCCACCCCCACTTTGCCTTTCCCTTTCTGTCTGGGAAAAAGATAAACAGAAAGTTATCACAGACCTGTGAAAATCCCGGAAAAAAACAAAACAAAAAACTAGCATGGGACTAATCTTGAGAATGTAAAATGAAAGGTTCACTATTTCAAAACAGGAAGGAACTTTATTCCCTTCCTTTCTACCTCCAACAAAAGTCTGTCTTATTTTATTATTTTTTTTGCATATATTTCTCTCGTAGGTATGATGTGGTAGCTACAGAATTTGGGATCTTTAAATGAATCTTTTCCTATTTTGTCTTTAGGTTGCGTCTTCTTCCTAACGTGCATGAGACATTTAACTGAAAACTCAGTACAAATAATGAACTACTGGAAGTTTATAAAGAGTTTTATAGAGATTCTTTGCTTTTGTAAGTACATATGAATGCATATAAGCACATATCAGGAAGTGTTAACAAGGTTAAACATTTTTTTTTGTTTTATTTTTGAAACTGCCAGGTAGTGCTATTAGTTACTATTAGTGTGGTATAAGTACTGTATGTCTGTTTGCTATAACTTGATTTTTAAACTGTCTATACTGTGAAAGCTTAGGGAAATACTTGGAATTTATATTTAAGTTACAGAAGAAAAAATGATCTGAATTTGTGGTTAAGACTGTGTTGTTTATCTTTTTTAAAAATATTTATTTAATTTATTTATTCCCTTTTGTTATCCTTGTTGTTTTATTGTTGTGGTTATTATTGTTGTTGTAGTTGTCGGATAGGACAGAGAGAAATGGAGAGAGGTGGGGAAAACAGAGAGGGGGAGAGAAAGATAGATACCTGCCGACCTGCTTCACAGCCTGTGAAGCGACTCCCCTGCAGGTGGGGAGCCGGGGGCTCAAACTGGGATCCTTGCGCCGGACTGTGTTGTTTATCTTATTCCTCAAGAATATCTACTCTTTATTTGCATGTATGCTTCAAAGTGATGACTGTTTTTGGGATATTCATATCACAGATAAGCAGGTTTCAAAGAAAACAAACGGTGCACTGGTTGAAACAGATCTATGAATGGTATCGTTTCTAAAGTGTTCAGTGGGCTTGGATGGGATAAAAGTGGGAGAATGCCAACTGCGTTTGGTAGTAGTTAGAATCATCAACTAGTAACATCTGCACCTTCAAGTGGAGAGGGAGCTTTTAGGATGGCATGATAGGGTTATTTTTGGAAAGTCTTGAAGATCAAGTAGATTTGATGGCGTACAGGATTGCACACTCCAACATGAGGTCCTGAGTTTAATCCCTGGCATCACGTGTGGTAGAGTGATGCTCTGGTTCTTTCTCATTGATAAATATTTAAGTAAATAAATGTTGAGTTGAGTTGTGTTATAGCCACACTGGGGGAGGGGTTTCTATTTTTTTTCCCTTCTGGTGGGCACATATTTGAGCAAGACTATATTCATATTGGTGTTTAAGGAAAACTTGTCTGGGATGACTTGAAGAATCTTGCTTAGGTTAGAGTCAAAGGGTAATAGATGCTGACTGTGCAATGTGCCACTGCAAAATTTTCCTGTGTATTAGCTATGTTATATTTTAAAATCAACCTTTTGATGTGGTGCTATTGATATCTCCTGTTTCAAGAGACTGAGTTACAAGAAGTTTAGTATGTTGTTTAGACAACCCACTGATTTGTGGGCAGTAAACAGTCATACTTTGAAGAGCAGCACCATGCCTCATTCAACAAGTTCCAACTGCTGGAAATTTGGGGGTGGCCTCCTATTTCCTTAGCGTTTCACCAGCAATGCTGCAACAAGTGTTCTTGCATGTGTCTTTGCACATATTTTGTAGCACTGTTTTTCTGTAGAAGGAACTAGAAGTGAAACTGAATCCCTGGATTAAAATGCCCTTTAAACAAATGGTATGGGAGGCCTGGAGAAAGGGTACTGAGTGGCTGTGGATAATGGATCACTCTTGTTATGCAGTGTGAGAGGGGGAGAGAAAAAAAGACACCTGCAGACCTCCTTCACTACCTATGAAAGGACTCCCCTGCAGGTGGGGAGCTGGGGGCTGAAACCTGGATCCTTAGGTTGGTCCTTAAGCTTTGGGCCATGTGCGCTTAAACCAGATGCGCTGCTGCCCGACTCCTCATGCAGAAGCTTTTTAATATGATGTAGTCCCATAGGTTTATTCTTGCCTTAGTCTTCTTTATAATTGGATTTATTTCATTGAGGATGTCTTTAAACATTACGTGGAAAGATGTTCTGCCAATATTTTCCTCTAAGTATCTGAAAGTTTCTGGTCGAACATCCAAGTCCTTGATCCACTTGGAATTTACTTTTGTGTTTGGTGAAATATAGTGGTTCAGTTTCATTCTTCTGCATGTTTCAACCCGGTTTTTCCAACACCATTTGTTGAAAATACTGTGCTTTCCCCATTTAATAGTCTGGGCCCCTTTGTCAACGATTAGATGTCCACAGGTATGGAGGCTCACTTTTGGGCTCTCAATTCTAATCCACTGGTCAGTGTGTCTGTTCATGTTCCAGTATCAAGCAGTTTAGATGACAATGGCCCTATAATACAGTTTGAAATCTGTGAGTGTGATGCCTCCGGTTCTGTTCTTTTTTCTCAAGATTGTTTTGGCAATTCTAGGTCTTCTCTGGTTCCAGATAAACATTTGTCGCCTTTGTTCTATTCTCCTAAAAAATGTGTTTGGGATCTTGATGGAGATATCATTAAATTTGTAGATGACTCTGGGTAGTATATTCATTTTGATGATGTTAATTATTCCAACCCATGAACATGGAATATATTTCCACTTCTTTGTGTCTTTTTCAATTTCCTTGAGTAGTGACTCATAATTTTCAGTGTACAAGTCTTTCACTTCTTTGGTTAGGTTTACTCCTAGATATTTTATTGTTTTTGTTGCTATAGTAAAAGGAATTGATTTCTGGATTTCAATTTCTTCTAGTTTAGTGTTAGCATACAGGAATGCCACTGCCTTTTGAATGTTAATTTTATAGCCTGATACCTTACTGTATGTCCTGATGATTTCCAAAAGCTTCTTGCTGGATTCCTTAGGTTTGAGTTCTTTTTTTTTGAAGGTTTTGTAGAATTCATTTGTTAAACCATCTTGGCCTGGTCTTTTATTCTTGGGAAGGTTATAATAACTGTTTCAATTTTGTTAGCTGTGATCGGCCTGTTCATATTATTTAGTTCCTCTTTATTTAATTTTGTATGTTTGTAGGTATCTAAGAAGTTGTCCATTTAGTCCATGTTCTCTAACTTGGTGGCATATAGTTGTTCATAGAAACCTCACATAATATGTTGAATTTCTGCTGTCTTTTTTGGTATCTCTTCTTCAATTTACAATCTGATTTATTTTGGTCTTCTCCCTTTTTTTTTTTCTTCAATTTTGTTAGTCTGGCTAAAGGTTTGTGGATTTTGTTTACTCTTTTGAAGAACCTACATTTACTTTCATTGATCTTTTTTTATAGTTTTCTTATTTTCAGTGTTATTTATTTCTGCCCTAACTTTAGTGATTTCTGTCCTTCTGATTGTTTTAGGTTTCCTTTATTCATCTTTTTCTAGGTCTTATTAAGGTGTGAAGTCAGGCTGTTTCTTTGTGCTTTTTCTTGTTTCCTAATGTGTGCTTGTATGGCTGTCAGCTTCCTTTTCAGTACTTCCTTAGCTGTATCCCAAATGTTTTGATAGCTTGTGTCTTCATTTTCATATAGTCTCGAAATATTTTTATTTCTTCCTTTATTTCCTCTTTGTCCCTGTAGTTGTTAAGTAGTGTACTGTTGAGCTTCCACATTTTGGGACCATTAGTCATTTTTTTCTTGATTGTTAAGTGTTTCATACCACTGTGGTTTGAGAAGATGCTTGGAATGATTTCAGTGCTCTTGAATTTGCTGATGCTATCTTTGTGGCCTAAAATGTGGACTGTCCTTGAGAATGACCCATGTGGACTTGAGTAGAATGTGTATTTGTTTCTTGTGGTGAAAGACTCTGAATATGTCCAATAGTTCTAGATGATTTATCTCTTCATTTAGCACCTTCATTTCTTTTATTTATTTATTTATCTATTTATTTAGTTGTTTTTTATTGATGCAGTTATTATTGTTATTGATGTCATCATTGTTAGATAGCATAGAGAGAAATAGAGATATTGTGGAAGACAGAGAGAGACAGAAAGACACCAGCAGACCTGCTTCACCACCTGTGAAGTGACTCCACTTCGGGTGGGGAGTCGGTAGCTTAAACTGGGACCCTTATGTTGGTCTTTGCACTTTGCACTACTTGCACTTAATCTGCTGCACAACCGCCCATCTCCCTATCTCCTTCACTTCCTTAGTGATTTTCTACCTGTATGATCTGTCATGTTGAGAGAGTGGGGTGTTGGATACCCCAATATTACTGTGTTGTTGTCTGTATATTATTGTACCTCTTTTAGTACATGTTTGATGTATTTAGATGACTTCTCAATAAGTGCATAAATGTTAATAATGTTAAATCCTCTTGATTGATTGAGTTAGGTAGTGTCCATCCATATCTTTTTAAATTTTATTCATTTTAAAATCTATCGTGTCAGATATGATAATAGCTGTTCCTGCTCTTTTTTGTGTGCCCTTGGCTTGTATGATAGTTTTCCATCCTTTCACTTTGTATGTGTTTGTCTTGTCGAATTAGGTGGGTTTCGTATAGACAACATATAGTTGGGTTCTGTTTTCTGATCCATCTTCATACTCAATGCCTTTTAATATGTGAATTTAGGCCATTGACATTTATTGATATCATATGCTGAAATTATTTTAACATCATTATTGTAGATTGTTAGAGTGTTCTGATAGATGGCATGTTTATGGTGGTCTGACTGTTTATAGGAGGACTTTCAGAACTTATTTCAGGGCAGGTTTGGTGATAGTTGATTCTTTCAACTATTGCTTGTCTGAGAAAGTTTTTATGCTTCCATCTAATCTGAATGGCAGTCTAGCAGGATACAGTAGTCTTGGTTGAAAGCCTTTGTCATTAAGCAGTTGACAGATATCTTGTTATTCTCTTTTGGCCTGCAGTGTTTGTGTGGAGAAGTCTGCTGCTAATCTTATGGGTTTTCCTCTGTAGGTGACTCTATGTTTTTCTCTTTCAGCCTTCAGGATCCTTTCTTTATCCTTTTTCCTTTCCATTCTAAATATCATGTGTCTTGTTGTCTTTAAGTGTGTGTTGATTCTGTTTGGGACCCTGGGCTTCTTGAACTTTTATGTGTGTAGAGTAGGGAAGTTCTCAGCTACTTTTTACTGAAGAATGCTTTCTTCCCTTCCTCCTCTTCCTCTGGTAAGCCAATAATACATATATTATTATTATTCTAATTTTTTAATTATTTATTTATAAAAAGGAAACATTGACAAAACCATAGGATAAGAGCAACCAACTTCACACAATTCCCACCACCAGAACTCTGTATGACATCCCCTCCCCTCCCCTGATAGCTTTCCTATTCTTTAACCCTCTGGGATTATGGACGCAAGGTCAATATGGACTACAGAAGGTTGAAGGTCTGGCTTCTGTAATTGCTTTTCCACTGAACATGGGCATTGACAGGTCCATCCATACTCCCAGCCTGTCTCTTTCCTTAATGAGGAAGGACTCTGGGGAAGAGGAAATGCTAAAATCTGCCAGGGGCCAGCCCCAGCACGTCTCAGGGATCCCAAAGGAGGGGTGTTGGCCAAGAATGAGAGATGAGTGAGTTGATGCTGAATCAAGCTCAGGCCGACATCTCTGTCATGCTCAAGCAGAACTTTATTTTTATAGTCTCATAAGGCATAGATCATTAATACAGAAATCACCAAGGTATAGATTATTAAAACAAAAATCACCGAGTAAGCACAGCACAGGTAGGGAACACCTGCTTTGTGGAATATTCACATTCCAGGGGCACTTTTCTCCCTACAGATCACATCACAGTTTCTAGGTCTTTTGTTATTTCCTAAACCTGTGTGCTAGTCAGATGTCCTTTTGATTAAGATTAATATTCTCCCTATATGTATGTTTATGCCATCCTCTTGCCCCTAGGCATCGAAAGCTGTGGTTCATAGAAAATTCAAGCTTGTTATGTTTCTAGGGTCCTTAAACTAATTGAACAGCCCATTTTTCATATAATCTGTTCCATTGTTTGATCAAGGAGTTTTGTTTTGTTCCTTACTGAGAAGGCAGCAAGGTGATACTTAATTTTACCCCATAAAATTAAGCTCGCTTTTTTGTATGCTTATTATGTGACCTAGATTCTCATGTACTATTCCTGTATAAGGAAGTGGGAGCATGGTGAGTGGTAGCTTAAAAGGCCCATTGTATGTATCTAGGCAGGTACCTTAACTTTCCATTTATTAGTTAGGCTATGTAAGGTGCCCCCTCCACTGTGGGAACCACCAATCTTTCTCTATGTTTTAGGGGGACTACTAAAGGAAGTGGTGTAGATAAATGGGGAAACAATTCTTCCTCTTGGAGTCTCCTGAAAAATTCTGCATTACTGATATTCCTTGTTCCATTATGATCAATCTTACAGGGTACAATGCAGGTTTTGTCATTACTTTTGTTATTGATCAGGCTCTGAGCCTGGCCATAGGTAAATATTATTAAGACCACACAGAGCTTAATCCCAAGACCTATACATGGCAAAAGGCAAGATGGTTTCAGTTTGGCCTGGAGAGTCCAGCCTAGCTGAACTTCCTGCAAAGCTGGTAGTGTGTCAAGCAGGTCGCATGATAGTGCCTGTGCCATCTCCCCCTCTTTTATTTTGTAAATGAAACTTTCATGTTTCATTGAAATGGCTTTGAGGCTGTGCCTTAACACTCACTGAGCTCTTATGGTTGTTTTTGCTTTAATTTTAACTATGATTAATTATCCCTAAGCAAGCTTCCTGGAGTAGCTATTGTTTCTAAAAGGTGAGTTTTTATGAAGCAAATTAACAGTCTACCCCTATTCTATAAGCTTCTCAAGGCTGTGGGAAGAACCCACTGCTCTCTATATTTCCCTCTAACCTTTTCTGCTAGGGGTGTAGGTACTGGGATGATAAAGGGGCGGGGGGAGCTAGGAATTGCCTTACAGACAGCTTATCTGATAATTGGTCCATTGCTGTTTTGGACCTCTTTAGTCTGGGGGTCTTTAAGGGGTTGTTTTTTGTTAAACAGCATTCTCCTTAGGAACTTGCTATTTTCTCAGTTGTCATTTGGAAATTAACCAATAAATCTTATAAAATAGCCAATAATACCCAATATTAATATCATGATTAGTGGAACAAAAAGGCAGAGTGGTTTCGGTTCATTCCAGGGCCACTCACCTTGCAGAGGCCCCCCACCATGCTTGGATCTTGTCAGATAGCTGGTGTGACTTCGCCTTCCCTAAAAACTGGTCCTTAAAGTCTTTAAAACCATTCTTCCCTCAGAGTTAACATTGAAAATCTTTTATCTGATACTTGCTCTCATTCATTGATTTCTCTCTTTTTATTCTGTCAACTTCCAGCTATACTAATTTAATACAATTTAGAAAAAGCTACTTTTTATGGTGGGGGAAATGTTATGTGATGATTTGTATTTTTATTTAGCAATATGGTAAAAACTCGTTCTTTACAGTTAAAAAAGCAAACTTTCAAATAATAACACACACACATATATATGTATGTATATATATATACATACATATATATACATATATATATATATATTTTAGCTAGAACACTGCTCAGCTATGGTTATGGTGGTGTAGAGGATTAATTCTGGGCAAATAAAAATTATTCTGGGCAAATAAAAATTATAAAAATACATTTATTGGGAGTCATGCGGTAGCGCAGTGCGTTAAGCACACGTGGCGCAAAACGCAAGGACCGGCTTAAGGATCCCAGTTCGAGCCCCAGCTCCCCACGTGCAGGGGAGTCACTTTACAGGTGGTGAAGCAGGTCTATAGGTGTCTATCTTTCTCTCCCCTTCTCTGTCTGAACTACTCTGCAAGGACTACTGAGCATCATTCTGGTACATGTGAAACTAGGGATCAAGATTTCGGACCTTATGCTTTCAAGCCCAGTATTTCATTCCCGACCCCACCTAGCAAGCCACTTAATTTATTAATTAACATGAAACTGAGAGAACAGAGCATTGCTCCGGCAATCCATGCATTGAACTCAAGTCCTCATGCTTAAGACTCCAACACTCTTAGCCATCTCCCAGTCTGCTTCAGAACTGATTTTTAAAGGGTTGAGTTTATTCCATAGGTGGTAGACCATTATATTCACATGACAGAAGCCACAGTGCCACTCCAGTAGGTGTGTGTGGCACTGGGAATTGAATCAGGAGCCTCCTGCATGTAAGTCCTGCACTCTACCAATGGAGCTATTTCTCTGACTGCTTATATCAGTACTTTACTGCATTTACACTGGAAGTTCTTACTTATTTATGAATTAATTTATATGGACCCCAGTTAGGCTTGAAATATGTGTATATGTTCTTTTTTTTTTTTTTTTCCAGGAGAAGGGAGCCAGCATCCTTTTGGAGCCATGAATATGGTGTGGACTCCATCTGTTGCTCAGATTGGAATTTCAGTGGAATAACTGGATAGCGTGGCTCAGCAAACTCCTGTAGGCAATGCTGCTGTGTCCTCAGTTGACTCCTTCACTCGGGTAATGTCATCTTATTTCCTTACTCCTTTAAAAAACAATATATACTTTAAAAATAAGCCTGGTGGGGAGTCGGGTAGTGAGTTAAGCACACGTGGCACAAAGTGCAAAGGCTTGCATAAGGATACCGGTTCGAGCCCCCAGCTTCCCACCTGCAGGGGAGTCACTTCACAGGCAGTGAACCAGGTCTGCATGTGTCTATCTTTCTCTCCCCTTCTCTGTCTTCCCATCCTCTCTCCATTTCTCTCTGTCCTATGTAACAATAATAATAACTACATCAACAATGAAAAATAACGACAACAAAAGGGAAAATAAATAAATATAAAAAATTTATATAGTAAAAAATAGCCTGGTACTGGAAAGTTAAAAAAATGAAGGTGGATATATGACATTAATTACTGACTTTATGAATGCTTTTAGTTTATTTGTATATGCTTAAGTATCTTAGTATTTGTAAATGTTTTGATGAGTTTTTTTTAACATTTATTTGTATGTGTGCTAGAACAAGAGAATTCTGTTTATAGTGATTTCTATGACATTTAGGCTTAACTATTATACTTTACATATATGTTCTAAATTTTAAAAATTATTTTATTTATTTTATTTTTGACAGAGTTGCAGAGAGAGAAAGACACAGAGAAACACCAGAGCAAGACACAGCTCTGGCTTATTGTGATGCGGGGGACTGAACCTGGGACTTTGGAGCCTCTTTGCATAACCATTATCCTACTTACTTTTTTTTTTCTCTACATTTTACTTACTGATGAGAGCATATGGATGAGAGAGAGCGAGAAAACAAGAAAATCTTTGGTGTATATAGTGCCAGTGCTCAATCTCAGACCCTCTGTGCACACAGGTCTGATGCTATCAGGTTCATCCTCACTACTTCCATTTTTTTTAAGATAAAATATTGGGCTATAAGTAGTTTAGCAATCTACACAACAGACTTTCATGTAAAAGGCCCCAGAGGTCCAGAGCTGAGCAGTTCTCTGTTTTTTTTTTTTTTTTTTTTAAACCAGAGCACTACTCAGTTCTGGCTTATGGTGGTGTGGGGGATTGAACCTGGGACTTTGGAGCCTCAGGCATGAGAGTCTCTTTGCATAACCATTATGCTATTTACCCTCTTCCCTGCTTTCTTTTTTAAATATAATTTATTTAATTGTTTTCCCTTTTGTTGCCCTTGCTTTTTATTGTTGTAGTACTTATTATTGTTGTTATTGATGTCATCATTGTTAGACAGGCAGAGAGAAATGGACAGAGGAGGGGGAGACAGAGAGGGGGAGAGAAAGACAGACACCTGCTTCATTCACTGCCTGTGAAATGACTCCCCTGCAGGGTGGGGAGCCGGGGGCTCGAACTGGGATCCTTATGCTGGGTCTTGTACTTTGCGCCATGTGTGTTTAACCACTGCGCTACCAACCGACTCCAAGCAGTTCTCTTCTTAAAAAGAGAAAAGCAAAATTACACATATGGTCCACTGCCCTTCCGTTTCCCTCCTTATATCTGTTCTGTGTCTTTTTTTTATGATAAGACATTTATTTATTTATTTATTTATTTATTTATTTATTTATTTAATCTGCCTTCAGGGTTATCACTGGGACATGGTTCCTGCACTACAAATCCACTGCTCTTGGAGGTCATTTTTCCCATTTATGTTGCCTTTGTTATTATTATTGTTGGATAAGATAGAGACATCGAGAAGGGAGGGGAAGACAGAGAGGGAGAGAAAGGTAGATACCTGCAGACCTACTTCACCACTTGTGAAGCGACACCCAAAACGCCACCACCACCACCACCACCACCCTCCCCCCTTGCAGGTGGGTACCCTGGAACTCGAACCGGGATCCTTATGTAGTCCTTGTGCTTTGCCCCATGTGCGATTAACCTGCTGTGCTACCACCCTACTCCCTTGATAAGACCTTTTTATCTGTGTTCCAGTGGATAGTGGCATTACTTCTAGATCTGGAATCTGTACCATAAATCAGTACATTTATCTATGTGTGTGAGTTTCTTTGTATTTGAAATGCCTGGAAGCATTTGTCCTGTGATCCTAGTGCCTTCTGGTATGTCGATTACATGGAGCAGTCTGCAGCCTAGAGGAGGGCTCACACCAAGCTGGCACCTTGATCTTGAACTTGCAGTCTCCAGAATTGTGAGAAATCTTGTGTTACCATCTACCCAGTCTGAGGTCATTTGTGATAGCAGTTGAATGGGAAAAGATACACTGACACTTATTTTTTTATTAATAAATGTCATATATATATATATATATATATATATATATATATATTAACCCAGGAAAGCTAAATTCTGGTAATATGCCAAGTTATCTTCTGTTAAGTTCAGTTATTAATAGAGAGCTCAGCTAGCGTTTAGGCAGTTTAGATTTGGAGAATACTGAAGAAACTAAATTTCTCCTGTTATCTCTTCTGAAAGGTGAAGGAAACCCAAAGAGCTCATGCAGAAAGGCATCTTAGCAGTTTTATTGTGACTGGATTTGGGAAAGGCAAATTCAATGAGCTGTCATAGAAGACAAGGTATGAATGAATACGAGTAAACAGTATGTGTAAGGCAAGAAATAGTCTCCATTTTCTGGATCCAATACATTAGAAAACATAATACAGTTTGCAGCTGGTGTCCCAGTACCCCCCAGAGTACTTTTTTCCAAATCTGTCTTTAAAAATATAAATTTATCTTTATTTTACTTGTTAAAAGAGAGAACCAGAGCCTCACTCCAGCATGTACACTACCATGTACTGACTGAACTTGGAGCCTCATGCTTGAGTCCAACAATTTCGCCACTGTGTCAGCTCCTGGATCACCTTTTATTTTTATTTATTTTTTTCACCAGAGCTTTATTTAGCACTGGTTTAAAGTGGTTCCAGAGATTCATTGGGACCCCAGAGCCTCAGACATAAGAGTCTTTTGCAATGAGGATCCTGGTTAGGGACCCTGGATTCCCACCTGCAGGGGAGTCGCTTCACAGGCGGTGAAGCAGGTCTGCAGGTGTCTGTCTTTCTCTCCCCCTCTCTGTCTTCCCCTCCTCTCTCCATTTCTCTCTGTCCTATCCAACAACAACAACATCAATAATAACTACAACAATAAAACAAAGAGGGCAACAAAAGGGAATAAATAAATATTAAAAATGAAAAAAAAAGTCTTTTGCATAACCACTATGCAATCTCCTAACCCAAATTTCCCTTTCCAGTGTTTTTTATGCAACCAAAAACACACAGTACAGTCTTTTGTGAGTCCCTTCCTTCATTTAGCATGTTTTCCTGATTTACTCATTTTCAGCATGTATAATACATATTTTTTGCTAAAAAATATTTTTTCCATTTCATGATTAAGCCACATTTCCCTCAGTGGAACTGGGGCCTCATTTATATGTAATTTCATTGTTCTTAGATTGATTTTTCATTCAGCTAGAAAGGGGGAGAGACAGACGATTCCAGAGCTGCCCCTGTTTCCATGTCACCTTGTACTTGGTGCCAGTGCTTGAGTCCCACCCACACAATTAGACAAGGCATGTCCCCTAGATCATGAGCTGTCTCTCTAGATGGATAGACCGCATTTTAGCCATACTTTTGGGTTGATTGCATCTTTGGCTGTTATGAGTAATGTTGCTGTGTATATTCATATACAAGGTTTATTTTATTTTTTTGTTTTTGTTTTGTCCTCTCTGGGGCTTCACTTTTCTGTAAAGAAAGGGACAGATACCACAGCAACAAAACGTTCCTCAGTGTGATAGTGCCCCCATGTGGTGTAGCAGTAGCTCAAACCTGGGTGGTGCACCTGGCAAAGCAGACACCCTCCCAGGTAAAGTATCTCACTGTCCCCTGTATACATGTTTTTTTAATGGGCATGTGCTGTCATTTCTCTGGCATATATTTTCAAGAATAGAATTATAGGTTCTCTATGCCTAACTTTAAAAATATTTTTGTTAGTGATTTAATATTGATTTACAAAATTATAAGATAACAGGAGTATAATTCCATGCTTTTCCCATTGCCAGTGTTTTCTGTCCCCATGCCCTCCATAGGATACTGCATTTGTTCTCCCAAGATCACAAATATAGGTTGACTATTATTTGTACAACTGTCAGTCTCTCTCTCTATATATATTTCCCCATTTTCCCTATGATCTTGCTTCCTCTTCCTTTCTAAGTCACACTTAATACTTGTGAGTCCCCCCCCCTTTTTTTTTCTTTTTATCTTTCTTTTCCTTCTCTCTTTGGTTCCTGATGAAATTGGAGTTCAGAGCCTTGTAGTCACCTTTCCCTGACATTTACCCCTCTGGGAGTATGGACCAAAATTCTTTATGGGGTACAGAAAATGGAAGTTCTGGCTTCTGTAATTGCTTCTCCACTGGACATGGACATTGGTATCTTGTGTTGGGTTTTTGGTTTATTTATTAAAAAGAGAGAAAGAACAGCATTACTCTCCCATACTTGACGCCAGGTCACAAAACCATTGCACCACAAATGCAAAGTCCTATACTCTACCTGCACAGCTACCTTTCATCACAGATTTTGTTGTAAGAGTTATAGGAATAAATTCTATATGGAGGCCAGGTAGTGACATGCCAGGTAGGGCACAAAGACCTGAGTTCAAGCTCCCAGCCTTGACTAGCTCAGAGGAGTGCTGCAGGTATCTCTCTTTTTCCTTCCCACTCTATTCCCCCATCTCTCCCCCCCCCTCTCTCTCTCACACACACACACACACACACACACACACACACACACACACACAGGTTTTCATAGCTCTTGGCCCAGTAAAATAGAATAGTTTGCATACATATGGCCCACAAGGAAATGGACTGGGAACACTGGTGCAGAGAGCATCTTGATCTCTCTTGACACTAGTGCCACTTTATCACTAGTGTCCCTCACCTCCCAGAGCAGAGGCTTTCCCCAGAAATTGCTTCGCTCCAGCCCCCTCCATCAGGACTATTGCTAGGGGTGAAGACACAGTTTTTACATAGTTTTCTTCCGTCAGCCAACAAGATATTTCATCAATGTGCATGTACAGAGTGAGTGGGCTTAGGACACTAAGGAGAGTGAGATGACCTTTTTCATGCAAAACCAAAGAGGAAGAGAGAGACTTGGGAGTCAAGAGTTCTCCTCAGGGAGACACAGAGGAAGCTGGATTTCACCAGGAGCACAGGCACTCAAGGCAGGGGTAAGAACTCTGGGGAAACTCAGTGGAGAGCCATGCTGGCAACAGAAACTCTTCTTCCTTCTAGTGAAGTCAACACTCTTCCTGGGATCTGGTGCCTCCCAAAGAATGACCCACACCCTCTAGCTGACTGATACAAATATGGGATATAAAGTATGTGATGACTGTGTTAAGAAGATAATAAAGGACAGACGGGGTGGGTGGTAGGATAGGTAACATATGGTTATGCAAAGAGATTCTGATGCCTGAGACTCCAAAGTCTTAGGTTCAGTCCCTTGCACCACCATAAACTAGAGCTGATCAGTGCTCTGGTAAGAAAGAAAAAAAATGACAGTGTGATAATAAAATAAAAATTTAAGTCTTCCATCTCTACTTCTCATCAGCAAGGCAGTCACTTTGCAACTAAGTGGGTTACTGTCAGTGAGAGACACATAATAGGGATAAAGTATTGTTTCCCAGGACTGCTAATACAGTTTATACAAAAGTGCTTGTAACTATACAGCATAGCACAAATTATGTGTTATGACAATTATAACAAGTACCTATGATGTCATTTCAGTTGTCCTGATGATAAAAATGATCTTTTATGCTTCTTTTTACTGGGTGGTTAGATGTATAGATGAATTGATAGAAAGATTAGACATACAGAAAGTCATATTCATAGTTAGGGAGACAACATCGTGGCTTTGCAAAAGATTTTCATGCTTGATGATCTGAAGTCCCAGGTTTAGTCCTGAGCACCACCATAAGCCAGAGCTGAGCAGCACTCTAATCTTTCTGTATCTCTATTTTTCTCTCCCATTAAAATAAAATAAAATATTAAAAAAGAGGTCCTATTTATGAACATTCCCTGTTACATAACAAATTACAAAAACTTTTCTTCATCATCTTTGTTCAGGTGAAAGCAAAACTATCAGCCATGCAAGTTAGACTGTGACTGTGGTATGCAGTATATCAGCAATTTCAGAATATGGTACAAAACTTTTTTTAAATTTTTTATGAGAGGGATAGGGGAGAGAGAAAGAACCAGACATCACTGGTACATGTGCTACCGGGGATCGAACTCAAGACCTAACGCTTGAGAGTCCAACACTTTACCTAGTAGGCTAAATCCCATACCACTGGTACAGAACATTTTAACAAGTATCAAGTTATGACTAATTACAAGATAAATTATTAGTTAGAACTATAATTTACAGAGGATGGGCTGTGTTGCATCTGGTTGTGCACATGTTACAATGTGTAAGGACCTGGATTCAAGTCCATGGTCCCCACCTGCAGGGGGAAAGGTTTACAAGTGCTGAAGCTGTGTTGCAGGTTTTTCTCTCTCCCTCTCTATTTCCTTCTTCCATGTCCACTTCTCTTAGTCTCTATTCAATAATAAAAAATATTTTACAAAATGAATTAGAGGGTGGGAGTAAATAGCAAAATGGTTATGCAAAGAGACTCTCATGCCTGATGCTCCAGAGTCCCAGGTTCAGTCCCGCACACCACCATAATACAGAACTGAGTACTGCTCTGGTAAAAAAAAAAAAAAAAAAAAAAAAAAAAAAGAATTGTAATTTACAGATATAGAAATTGAGAGATGGAGAGATAGCATAATAGTTATGCAGAGACTCTCTTCCATGAGGTTTTAAAATTCCAGTTTCAGTTCCCCATACACAAGCCAGAACTGTATTAAATAAAATTAAAAAAGAAAAAAAACTTGAAAGGCAGACATGACAAATGAGCAGCAGAGAAAGGAAGAAAAAGTTTACTCTTCTTAGATTTTAAGTTGATTTAGAATCTGTGACTCCTCCAGACGCAACCTATGTAATAGGATAACATCTGTGCAAATCATATATCTAAATGCAGGTTTATATTCAAAATGATAACTTAAAGGAACTCATGGAACTCAAAGAGTCTGACACCAAATAACTCAAGTTTGTAAATAGGCAAAACCACTGACCAGATATTCCTCCAAAGAAGATCTACAACAGGATTGTGGGAAAAGTTGAGTACTCACCAGAGAAATGCAAGCCAAAACCTCAGTACCTGCTAGAGTAGATATTATTCAAACAGAAATGAGTGCTGAGAGGAGAAGAAATCAGAGGCCCTGGGTGTACTGTTGATGGGTAGGTAAAGTGGAGCAGTCCCTGTGGAAAACAGACTAGATGTTGCTCACAAAAGGAAAAGTAGAACTACTTCCAAATAAACTCATGTCTAGGCCCTTGAAGATGTCCTTGTACACCCTTGTTCACTGCATAGTTAGCATGAACTTGTCTTGAAAATGATAAAATGTAAGTAACCCCATGCTAACAGAGCTGCCAAGTCCCAGACCCCTAGACTGGAACCCAGAGGCCAGATCACAAAACCCTTCACTGGTGTGTCTAGTGCAGACTGTCTTTGGACTGGTGCTCCACTGCTCCAGTTAATGCAAGCCGGTGGTTTCTACCTAGTGCACATTCTCTAATAGAAATGCAAATGACGACAGCCCTGTAGATGCAAATTCATTTTTTCTTCTTTATTGGGGGGAATCAATGCTCTACAGTCAAAAGCAAACACAACAGTTTGTACATGCATAACACCTCCCACTCCTCCACACAACACTACATCCCCCAGTAGGCCCTCTATCATCCTGTCCCAAGACCTGAACTCCCTCTCCCACTCATTAACTCCAGAGTCTTACTTTGCTGCATTATACCACCTGCAGTTGGGGTTCAACTTAGTGCTTTCTCTTCTGATCTTGTTTTTCAACTTCTGCCTGTGAATGAGGTCATCTCATATACATCCTTCTGTTTCTGACTTATTTCACTTAACATGATTTCTTTAAGCTCCATCCAAGATGGGCTGAAAATGATTACATCACCATTTTTACTCTCCTTATTTACCTTTCTCACTTCTTTATTTATTTTCTGCCTGGATAATCTTTCAAGTGAATAGAGTGGTATGTTTAAGTTCCCTATTATGACTGTGTTACTTGCTGTTAATATATTGCTGTAGCTCTTGCAGTAGATATTTGATATATTTAAATAGCCTCTCCTTGGTTGCATAAATGTTGATCATCATTAAGTCCTCTTGATTGATCCTCTGAGCACTAAGTAATGTCCATCCCTATCTTTTTAAATTTTATTTATTTTAAGGTCTATTGTGTCAGATATACACATAGCTGTTCCTGTCCTTTTTTGTGTGGTCCATTGGCTTATACGATAGTTTTCCATCCTTTCACTTTGAGTCTGTGTTTGTCTTGCTGAGATAGGTGGGATTCCTACAGACAACATAGGACTTTTTTTTCTTTCTGATCCATGTTTCTACTTTGCCCCTATTAATACGTGAATTCATGCCATTGACATTTATTTATTTATTTACTATTGGATAGAGACAGAAATGGAGAGGGAAGGGGGAGATAGAGAGGGAGAGAGACACCTGAAGCCCTGCTTTACCACTTGTGAATCTTCCCCCTGCAGGTGGGGACCAGGCACTTGAACCCAGGTTCTTGTGCACTGTAACGTGAGTGCTTAAATAGGTGTGGCACTGCCTGGTTCCCTCATTGATGTTTATTGTTATCATAGATTGAAGATATTTTATCATCATTATTGTAGATATTTAGAGTGTTCTGTTATATGGCATATTTAAGGTGATCTGACTGTTTATACAACTTTCAGAATTTCTTTCAGAGCAGGGTTGGTGATAGTTGATTCTTTCAACTGCTGCTTGTCTTAGAAGGTTGTTATGCCTCCATCTATTCTGAATGAGAGTCTAACAGTAATCTTGGATGAAAGCCTTTCTGATTGAGCACTAGATAGATATCTTGCCATTCTCTTCTGGCCTTTAGTGTTTGTGTGGAGAAATTTGCTGCCGATCTTATGGGTTTTCCTCTGTAAGTGACTCTTTGTTTTTCTCCTGCAGCCTTTGGGATCCTTTCTTGTTGAGTTATGTTGGTTTCCTGTAGATATCATATTGTTGGGTTGTGTTTTTGGAACCATCTTCCTTCTCTGTGCCTTTTAATAGGTGAATTCTGACCATTGACATCTATTGATATCATAGATTGAATATATTTTAACATCATTATAGATTTTTAGTGTGTTCTGATATATGACATAATTATGGTGTTCTGACTGTTTATAGGAGACCTTTCAGAACTTCTTTCAGGGAAGGCTTGGTGATAGTTGATTCTTTCAACTGTTGCTTGTCTGAGAAGGTTTTGATGCCTCCATCTAGTCTGAATGACAGTCTAGCAGGATACAGTAGTCTTGGCTGAAAGCCTTTCTCATTGAGCACTAGATAGATATCTTGCTATTCTCTTCTGGCCTGTAGTGTTTGTGTGGAGATGTCTGCTGCTAATCTTATGGGTTTTCCTCTGTAGGTGACTCTTTGTTTTTCTCTTGCTGCCTTCAGGATCCTTTCTTTATCCTTATCCCTTTCCATTCTATATATGAAGTGTCTAGGTGTCTTTAAGTCTGGGTTAATTCTGTTTGGGAACCTCTGGGCTTCTTGAACCTTTATGTCTTTGATGTTATTTAGACTAGAGAAGTTCTCTCTCTCTTTTTTTTTCCTCCAGGGTTATTGCTGGGACTTGGTCCTTGCACTACAAATCCATTGCTCCTGGATGTTTTTATTCCCCCTTTTTTCCCCTTGTGTAAGGATCCCGGTTTGAGCTGCCGGCTCCCCACCTGCAGGGTATTCACTTCACAGACAGTGAAGCAGGTCTGCAGGTGTCTATCTCTCCCCCTCTGTCTTTCCCTCTTCTCTCCATTTCTCTCTGTCTTTTCTAACAACAATGACATCAATAACAACAATAACAACTACAGCAATTTTAAAAAAGGCAACAAAGGGAATATATATTTAAAAAATTTTTAAAAAGCTTTAAATCAAAACCATAAACATACGGGGCATCATTTGTTTTTTTAAGTTGTTTTTTAATATGTATTCCCTTTTGTTGCCCTTGTTTTTTTATTGTTATGGTTATTAATATCATCTTTGTTTGGATAGAACAGAATGAAATGGAGAGATGAGGGGAAGACAGAGGGAGAGAGAAACATAGACACCTGTAGACCTGCTTCACGGCTTGTGAAGTGACTCCCCTGAAGGTGGGGAGCTGGGGGCTTGAACCGGGCTCCTTACATAAGTCCTTGTGCTTTGTGCTGCATGTGCTTAATCTGCTGCGCTACCTCCATACTCCCACAGGGCATCTTTCGAACAAAATCCCCTGCAATCCTTCCATATAGGTGCCAACATTTACAAGCTTTTTCTTTCTTTTTTTTATTTTCCCTTTTGTTGCACTTGTTTTATTGTTGTTGTAGTTATTATTGTTGTTGTTATTAATGTCGTCATTAGGACAGAGAGAAATAGAGAGAGGAGCAGAAGACAGAGAGGGAGAGAGAAAGATATAGACACCTACAGACCTGCTTCATTGCTTGTGAAGCGACTCCCCTGCAGATGGGGAGCCAGGGTCTCGAACCGGGATCCTTACTCCTACCCTTGCACTTTGCACCACTTGCACTTAATTACTGTGGCGCTATCACCCAAATACCGGTTTTTTCTTTTTTTAATGGTCATTACTGTTCACAGTAGACAATAAGAAGAAGAGATTAAGAAAAAGCCATTAAGAAAAAAGCCATTAAGAAAAATAATAAAGAAAAAAAGGGAAAAGAATAGAGAGATGTGTTGCTCTATAGATGTCAAGGATGGGGACCAGGCAGTGTGGTGCATTTGGCAGAGTACAATAGTTAAAATACACAAGGACCCATTTCAAGCCCTTGGTCCACACACACACATATCTGTCTGCAGGGGGAAAGCTTCAGAAAAGGTGAAGCATTGTTGCAAGTGGCTCTTTCTCTCTTCATCTCTGTCTTCTCTCTCAATTTCTTTCTGCCCCTACTCAATAAATAAATAATAAAAAAATTAAAAGATGTCAAGAACATGTTCTATAAACAAAGACAAGTAGCCAGAGTTGCGAATTGTGGGTTCTGTCACAGTCACCTACATTGGTAACATTCACATCAAGATGTATTGGTGGAGACTCAACCCTATGGGGCATGTGGATGATTTATAAAAGGAAAAGATAATAACAGTAAAAAGAATCTCCAGACTGCTTCCCACAGGAGTTGTACCAATTTTCATTCCCCCCAGCTGTATAGAAGGCTTTCCCTCTCCCCATCCCCTTGCCAGCAGTTGGTGTTTCTGTCCTTTCTGATGTCTAACATTCTCACAGCTGGCATCTCTTTGTTGTTCTTGCTTGCATTTCTCTGATAATCAGTGACTGGACATTTATTCATGTGTCTATTGGCCCTGGAGATCTCCACCTATCACAAGGATATAAGAAATGGTACTCAGATGTCAATAACTGTCCTATAAACCATTATTTCTCCCAGGAAAATTGCTTGGGGCAGGGGATGGTCTGCAGAGCTGGCTCAGAGGCAGAGCACATGCATGAGCCCCTGAGTTTGATTCCTCCGCATCTTATTTCTGAAAAATACATCAGAAACTTCTGCCTTCAAACAGTGAAATGTCTCATCTCAATGCTGGAGGCATGCAGCCTGGGATGAAGGTATTGGCAGGGTCATGTGCTTTCTAAAAAATATGCCAGGGATTGGGGGGGGTGGAGTCCTGTCTTGCCTCTGTAGCTTCTGAACTTCACAAGCAAGCCTATTCCCTCCTTAGTTTGTGGATTCTGCTGCATTCACCCAGTCTCCCACCACCACCACATGCCAGTCTCTCCCTGTGTGTCCCTCTCTTCCCCTCTTCTCTGGAGACAAACAACAGACTAGATGACAGGTCCTCTTACCTTGAATGTGTCAGGAAAAAAAACCCAGTTTCCAAGTAATTTCACTGGGATTAGGGTTTCCAAATGCCTATTAGCTGGATCCAGTCCCCCAGGGAGTTAGCAGGAAGTACCTGGCTATGGTATCACTCTCTAGCAAAAGTAACCCTCCTCCACCCTCATTTATGGACTGCTAGGTCATGCCCCTGGTCCCATGTCATCCTCATTTTGAGGTGACTCTGATCATATGTCCAGAGGCTCTATTCACTGAAAAAACGAAAAACAAAAAAGTAAGATGTAGACCTGTACACTTGTGTGTATGTGAGTGTCCTGGATCCAACAAGCTCACAAGTGCCCTGTGGAGGGTGATGGTAGGGTAGGCTCTGGGGTGGCACCGGTGAGAAGACAGGTATTTTCTGGTCCCACAGAATAGACAGTCTAGTGGGAGGAGGTTTGCACTCAAGATGTGGCTTCCTAAATAACAACCTCTAGCCAGACCTGAGGACAGAGCCTGGTTAAGTGCATGCCTGGGCTCTGGAGTCCTCTGGTGACTGTGGCTGTGTCTCTCCTAGTGGGCTATTCATCACCATTCATGACAAAGGCCACATTGCCACCATACTCAACTCATGGCCTGAGGATGACATTAAGGTAGGGATCTTCTCTTCTGTGCTGTTGCTCTGTGCTGGACTGGGTCCTCTCAGCCTGGACCAGAAAGAAAGCCACCAGAGCACCAAAGGGAAGAGTCAGCACACCTGTCAGGCCTGACTCACCCACCTGTCAGCTACGCACAGGAAGGCCTGACAGAGGGAGAGTGAGTCAGAACAAGGCCTCCAGGTATCGCGGCGGCTAAGGATTTGAACCCAGATCCTGGTGCAGGGTAGCCTTGGTTTCTCTGAAGGATGATGGCAGATGGGTTTCCTCCACTGAGCCTGCAGCAACCACCAACCCTTAAAGGGGAGTCGAGGGGACAAGGGCCCACATTGGCTCAGGCAGGTTGGCATCCAGAGGAGGACCACTGCAGGAGCACTCCCCCTGTCTTGCTTGCTGTGGTGGTGACAGATGGGGAACACATCCTTGGCCTGGGGGACCTGGGCTGCTACGGCATGGGCATCCGAGTGGGCAAGCTGGTGCTTTAAACGGCATGCAGGGTCATCATCCCATGCCAGTGCCTGCCTATGATGCTGAATGTAGACCACCTGCTGCCAGCGTGCCACTAGGCCTCCAGTGCCTCATGGCTGAGGCTTCGCTGTGACCTGGGAGAGAGTGCTGGGGCTTTGCTAAGCCACTGCACCCTGGTCTAGACCTTGGAGACTATGGCCGCATCCAGGGAGATGAGTACTACATGACTGCATGTATCTGTGACTGTACAAGGACGCAGGGTCGAGCCACTGGACACCACATGGGAGCACCTACAAGAGGGAAGCTTCCTGAGCTATGGAGCAGTGCCATGGTGTGTCTCCTCTTTCTATCTCTCTCACTCTTAATCTCTCTCTGTCTCTTAACATCTATTGTGTATATATATATATATATATATATATATATATATATATATATATATAATGTAAGCATTGAGCCCTATCAAGAACACTGGTGGCAAAAAAAAATGGAATGAAACATGTAAAGGGCATTCTAAATAATGCAGCCAGCTAGTACAAGAGCACCTTTGTGAGCCACAGTTTCAGCCTCTGTCCACAGAAAAAGCTAACAAAGACCTGGGGCAGATACAGTAAATGTTTAAAGCACTAATATATGGGGTCATATGGTGGCATGGCCAGTAGATCATACAGGTGATCATGCTCAAGGACCCATGTTCAAGCCCACAGTCCTCCTGCAACAGGAAGCAGGAAGCTGCATGAGCAGTGAAGCCATATGACAGATTCCTCTCCTCTCTGTCTCGAAAGACCAGATATCCTTGGTATCTACACTTGCAGGGAATGATGAAGTGTGAGCAATGGGTTCCCTTTCTGGTGGCCATGAAGACCTACAGGATGTGGGAGGAGCTTCTAGCAGACACTGACAAGGATGTCCTGGGGTGGAAGTACCCAGGAGGGTCCAGAGTAGAGCCCTCAACTATGGGGACTGGATAGCTGTCCCCAGGGCCAACATGGGCCTGTGACTGCAGGCAGGGGACACTACAGGGACAGGAGTCTCTGGGGAGCAGCTCTGCTCACTACCAACCCAGTGGCTGGGCATGCTGCACCTGCTGCCCCCTGCCTTTCCCTCTTGCCCTGTCAGGGCTGCCACCATGCTGAGACAGAGCAGGCCAAGTAAAGCAGTCCTGGTGTTGGGGTTGGGAGGTGGAGGTGGAGGCCTGGGTCCTTCATCCTTGGGCTGACTCTCTACAGAACTTTAGAGGAAATGCATGGCTGATTCAGGGGATTACTGCTGTTCTCTTTGGGACCTGGAATGTCCCAGTGACCACCAAAAAGGGGGTTGTAACAGGAGAGTCCTTGCTGGAGGCCAGCAACTCCCCACCAGGCTGGGTAGAGGGAAGCCCATCAGGTCCTCCCTGGTTTTGCCCTGGTGGTACCTGCCAGGGAATCCATGGGGGGAGGGTGGGGGGTGCACACCAGGTCCCATCACCTTTATGCCTCCCACTGTCCACCTGTGGCTTCCATTAAGTGGCCCAAACTCTGCCTCACTGTGACACAGGGTTGACAGTGAACCCAGAGTGACAGCTGGCCAGTCATGATGGCAGGCCTCCAACAAGCCCACCTTTCTATAATAAATAATTCAACTGGAGGCTGGCCCACTAATCAGCCCTCCTGACCCATTTGGTCTGAAGGTTTTGTCAGGTGACCAAGAATCTGGGGGTTAGCAACTTGAGACATTGCAGTGGTTCTACAAAAAGGCTTTTACTCCTGAGGCTCTGAGGTACGGGTACAGTCCCCAGCACAACCAAAACTCAGAACTGAACAGTGCTTTGTTTAAAAAAATAGATGGGTAAATAATGAAATCCCTCTAGAATATACATATATGAAATACACACACACACACACACACACATATATATATATATATATGTATGGGTGGTGATGCACCTGGTTAAGTGTGTGTATTATCATGCACAAGGACCCAAGTTCAAGCCCCCGGTCTGTGCTATATGCAAGAGGAAAGCTTCATAAGTGATGAAGCAGTGCTGTAGGTTCTATCTCCCCCTGTCTCTCAGTTCCTCTCTGCTCTATCAGATAAGATAAAGTAAATAAATAAATGTTAGAAATAAATGTAAACTACATGGCCCGGGAGTTCACGCAGTGTTAAAGCTTTGGACTCTCAAGCATGAGGTCCCGAGTTTGATCCCCATCAGCACATGTGCCAGAGTGATGTTTGGTCCTTTCTCTCTCCTTCTTTCTCATAAATAAATACAATCTTTTAAAAAATATAAACTGCATATATGAAATATATATACATATTCAAAAGAAACAGGGTTAGGGTGGGGGCTTTGAGGGAGACAGGCAAAATAGCTCATTCAGATAGTGCTCTCCTTTCTCCTGTGCACAACCCAGGTTTGAGCACAGCCCCCCACCACACTGGAGGAGCTATGGTCTCTTTAACTCCCATTCTCTCTCTCTCTCTCTTTCTTTCTCTGTCAGAAGTACACAGAGTACTGTCTGTGACTCAGCTGCAGCAACACTGCCTAGGTTTCCCACAGCCACATGCCTTCCTTCTCTCTTGCAGGGGAGGAGCCATCTGAGCCCTGAGAAAGAGACTTTTGCCCAGGATAATGCTGAGATGGGCTCCTTGGAGGAGGTGGTGTGGTGGGAGAAGCCCACAACCATCATAGGTAGGAGGGTCGCCAGGCTTGATGGGTTTGATAGGCTGAGCCCCTCGGGTTGCAGGAGTGGCCCCAATTCAGCTTGATGTGCAGTGTCTACATCAACTCAGAATCCTTGTTCTCACAGCCCTGTGTGTGTTCAGTGGAAGCCACCCCATCATTTGCTTGTCTGTGGAGACCAGTGCCTGCCTGCTATCTCATGATTGTGTGGTCTGGTGGGTGGTGGCGAAATGGACCTGACAGAAAAAGTCGGGCCATGAATATTATCAACAAGGGCTTTATTTGTGTGCTCCTGAGGCAAGGTTCTCAGGTCCAAGTGGGCCGGGGGTGGGGGTGGGCATGAAGTCGCAGCCAGGGTCAAGGAGGGAGATTCTTATAGGTGAGGAGAAAAAGAAACTTAGGTGAGAGTTCAGTGGGTATTTTCCATGATGTTAAGTGTGGTGAGTCTGTGATTTAGGAAACTGCTAGCCTCCAGCAGGCATTCCAGGGATGGGCTAGTATTGCTGGGTAACACATTCTTATGACTGAGTGTTTTTAGCCACAAGCGCCTTCAATGGTCAGGCACTCCCAGATTTATCATTCTGACCTTTTTGGTCATATAGGGTGCCAAGGTCATTCTGGCTGCTTCCTGCTAAACAGGGGCAATATGGGGGTGGGGTTAAAGGTAATAATAGGTCTTCCGGGGCCCAACATGCAGAAGAATGTAAGAGTGTAGGAGAAGCTGGTTGACAGATACTCAGCATAGCTCTTGAATGCAGGTCATAATGGACCTAATAAGACAGGGAGCAAAAAGAAAAAGCAAAGAAATTAGGATTAGAGTGGTATCTCCACAGAATCTTTTCATCCTCTAGATCCTTCTTTTGTTTTTCCTCTCTGTGGTGTGGGGGGTGGCGGGGGAGGACAGATAGGGAATCCAAAGTTAGACTGAGTGCTTCCTCCCCAGCTGTCCTGGTATCAGGGCTGTGAGGTTGAGGGTGGACTGGGGATGGGGACTGCGGGGAGAGAGGGTGGCCTAATTGGAGGGGGTTTGATGGGGTGGTGTGGGGTGGACTGGTGGATGTAGGGGTTTAGGCGAGCACACCACAACCAGTCTTAGGCTGGATGTCTTGTCCCCAGCTGCCCTGAGTGTGGACTGGGAAAGTGGAAGGATGGTGATTGGGGTGGGGGGTGTTGAATGGGATAGAGTGCTTTGGGGTACTAAATGGGGTAGAGGCAGTTCAATTAATCCCCAGTAGGGGGTGGTATTTGGGGTTGTTTAGTGGGGTGCCTCCTCTTCAGTTGGGTGCCTCCTCCATCAAGCCCCCCAGTCCACTCTCAACCCTCTAGCCCCTAATACCAGGACAATTGGGGAGGAGGCACAGGCAATAGTGAGAGGCCTTCCTCAAAACTATGAAAAGGAGACAAGGACAGTGACACCCCCCCCCCCCCCAGTACCTGTTCCCCTTGCCCCCAGCCTGCCCTTTTCCTCTCACTCACTGTCACAAATGATGGGCCCTACATGGGAGAGGGGGAGAAAATGCCTTCCACTAAAATCAAAACATCTTCTCTAGAAGAGATTATATCCTAGTGGGAAATATAGCATGACAGTTCTGCAAAAGACTTGCATGTCTGAGGCTCTGAGATCCCAAGTTCAATCCTCTGTATCATCATCAGCCAGAGTGAAGGAGGAGTAGAGAGAGGAAGAAGAGTAGAAGAGCAAGGAGGAACATGAGGAGTTATCCATGGGTTACCCACAATAACAATTTATTAACTATTCATTTAGAATACTTGGGGGCTGGGGATATAGCATAGAGGTTTTGCAAATGATTTTTGTTTCCTTATATGTTCCAGTTTGATCCCCAACTCCACTATAAGCCTGAGGTGAGCACTGGGCAGAAAAATTAAGTTTGGCATATTGAGGCTTTGATAGCATCTGAAGGGATAGGCTCCATCTGTTTTGTCAAGTTTTTCACATTCTCAGTCAGGCACATGTTAACTTTCCCCATTGACAAATGAACATAAGACAAAAGATCATCAGCCTTTCCCAGGCTAGCTGTCAGCCTTCATGGCCTGGGGCTAGAGGCTCTGCTCCTGGGTGGTGAGTAGAGAGAGAGGGCTGAGGAGAGGGGACAGGCACCCTCTGGGTGGATGGTCTGGGCCTGTTCCTTGCTGGGTGTCTCACTTTGTATACCACCCATTACCCATGACTCCATTCCTAACTGACTGCCCATTTACCCATGATTCTTCAGCTCCCCTCTTAACTGAACACTCAGTAAGCCTGGGATGGAAAGTCACTCTCTCTGCTTCAAACTTATTATTTCCAAAGAGAAATGCCCACACTCTATCCCTCACCCTCCACAATAGGAAAACAAAGCTTCCTAGAGTAGAGGCAGACCAAAACACAGTTGGTAGACATTTAGCAGGCAGCACAGCTATCCCACACTAAACCCAGATTTCTGTCCTCTATAGAGTTCCCTTGGCAATCCCCACTCGTTTGCATGAAGCTCTATAGATCCCCAGATCAGAGTGGAGGAAATGGGGAGAGGAGGCAACTTGCAACCCCAGAAGGCAATTACTTGTCAAAGGCCTTGGCATCTTCATCTCGCTGATGCTTCAGCACAACATCTTTATCCCATTCTTTTGTCAGGCGTTGATTGATGGTGTTCCTTCGATCTTCTTCTGCACATCTTTCTGCTAAATGCCTGGAGGGAAGGCAAGAGTCTGACTCCATCCACTGCCACCATCTCCCCCCAAGTCCTCTCTCCTTTGGATTCAGTGGGAAATCTAGTTTTGCTCTCACTATTTTGAATAAGAGGTAAAGTTGGAGGCCAGGTGGTGGTGCACCTAGTTGAAGGCACACATTACAGTGTGCAAGGACCCAGGTTCAAGCCTCCGGTCCTCAGTTTCAGGAGGGAAGTGAAGCAGGTTTCTCTCTGCCTCTCTCCCTATCTCTATCCAAAATAAATAAAAATTTTCACCAAAACAAAAAAAACGTAAAGAAAAAGTCAATGCCTTGAGCCCACACAGTGAACCCTACTTCTCAGATAATTGAAGGTACTAGGACTGCTTACTTTCAGCCAAAACCCTCTTCTGGTCAATGAATTCCCACACAAAGCTGCTCATTTCCATTAACTGATCTAAAACCTCATCTCATGAGGGGGTGAGTGACAAGGGACAGCCTAAGAGGGTGACTGGGGAGAGTGAGATGAGAAGCAGGGTGGGGTGAGCTAGGGCCAGTCATGAACTCTCCATGTGTCCACCCATGTTTCTAGTAAGGTGTCAAGTGGGAGCGGGCAGGAAAGGGAGGTGAAGGAGGAGAGGTTTATGGTGGGGAAGGAGGGCCCAGGCCCCTTACTGTTCTTGGTTTTTCTGTAGCATGTGTTGGTCTTATTGCTGACTTCTAATGTGGCTCTGGCTAATTTTTCTTTTGTCTCCTGCACTGCCTTCCATTTGTTCTTTCATACAGTCTATGCTTCACTGCTGCTTTCTTGTTCTTCCCAAAGATGGTGAAGTGCCCATGGGCTCATAGATGGACTGTCTGTAAAGTCTGTGTTTCAGCTGGAACAGAGAGAGCCAGAGTGAAGGCTACAGCTTTGGGGTACACTGACAGAGGTCGTCTTTCTTTTTTTTTCTTCCCTATGGTGTGTGTGTGTATGTGTGTGTGTGTATGTGTGCGTGTGTGTGTGTGCAGTCAAACCCCAGGGTCACAGGTGTACAATCCCAGAATCTCCCACTAAGCTCTACCCCTGGCCAAAACCCTACATGGTGAACAAAGGCAATACAGTGGGCTAACTATATGTCCAGAGAGTTGTCGGGTTAACTAGATAATTGTTTGAAAAGAGGACTATTTAGGCAGAGAAAAAAAAGAAGCCATAGTGACTAAAAACATGAAAGTGTTGGTCAAGCATGTTCACTACCACCTGAAATGAGGCTTCTTGAACTTTCTGAACCTATAGCTCACCTGAGGTTCTTCCTCATGTGGAGACCTCAGTTCTGGGTCTATGGGGAGCAGCCACCCAGAGAGGAAATGTCACTCTTGCAAAGCCCACTGGCATCCCTTCAATCTGCCCTCCAGAGAATAGGTTCAAATAGTCCCAAATAGGGTTATATGAAACAGAGAGGCAGAAACAACTCTTACATAAAAGTGGCATTCTGGTTCTTGTGTGCTTTCATAAATTCTGCAACGCTGAATTTACAGACTGCATTCTTTTTTTATAAAAATATGTTATTTATTTATTTATTTTTGTCAATGACAAAGAGAGAAAGGAACAGAAATCACTCTGGTACATGTGCTGCAAGGGATTAAACTCAGGACCTTATGGTTGAGAATCTGTGCTTTATCCACTATGCCACCTCCTGGACCACTAGTCTGCTCTCTTCATGAACCTCTCTTTTTCAGCATTTTGTCTCAACTTTGCAAGGAAAAAGACAATAAATAAAAAACATGCTGGAAATGTATTTCTGTTTGTGTGGGCTACTAATATTCTTATCTTTCTTTCTACAAAGACTATGTTTTATAGGAGTCCAAACTTGCCCCGACCAGCAGGGCGGTGAACAGGGGCTAGGAACCCAATGAAACCTGAAATGAAGGAACATGAGACACGAAAGAACGACAGCAAGTCAAGTTTCTGATCAAGCTGTAAATTTTTATTGAGAATACAGGCATTATAAGGCTTTGGGGAAGGAGAGGGAATGCTGGAGGAGGGGAAGGGGGAGCAAACTTCAAAGCGGAATGTTCCTTGCAACAAATGGAAGGAACCAAACTGTGTGTTGACTCACTTGTGTTGACTCACTTGATTACTGATAAATGGTTTACCTAAGGGGAAATGGCCTGCCCAGGGAGGAATTAACATTTGTCTTGAGGGGTTCCGTTGTCTCAAAGCTTATCATCTATAAAGCAGAGAAATGGCTCCTGACATATCCTCACTTTGTTATAATTTAAAATTGAGGCAGGCAATGGGGGTGAGGAGCAGAGACCCTAACAGCAGGTTTGGTGGGCGTAACCAGAGGAGGGAAGTATTGACCTGATTCCTCCCGCGGGGTGGGTGCAAAACCATCCTTCCAGCATCTTATAAGGCTCTTGGTGTCTTTTTGGGGAGGGGAGGCAGAGCCACAGTTTCTAGGGAAACAATTTTTGTTGCTGACACCAACCTCCATGCAAATCAGGTTTGATTCACGGGGGACTCAGAGGTGGACTATAGGGTCCTCCCCCTGCAGTGCTTTGCCTTGCACCCCTTACTGGTGTCCTTGCCCTGCCATGGTTGGATGTCTCAATGCATAATTCTGAGTTTTATGCCATCCGAAAAGGGGGTCTGTCATCCTCAGGTTCAGCCAGGCCTCTGTCAGCCAAATCAAGTCTGTGATAATGTATTTGCAAAGGTTTTGATGCCAAGGAGTCAATCTGCCGTTTTATAAAATCAGTAATCTTATTAAAAATAAAGGGTCTTAAGGTAATCATTAACAAAAGACTAATAAGGTTCTCATAAGGGGCTCTGTAGTGACTCAAGACTATTTATGGTGGAGTCTATAACCTGTTGTAATTTGTCAGAAAATTCATGGGAGGAATATATAGAGTGTCCTAGCGTGCCACCAGCAAGTCTAAGGGAAGCAGTCAGTGGATGTGATGTCCAGGGGAAGAAAGAGCACGTCTGGTCTTCTGGTCAGCGCCAACTGATGAAATTTTCTTCTTCTGGTCAGCTGTGGAACAAGCAAAACTAGGAGGCAAGGACCAGGTAGAGAAGAATTGACATGAAAATATAGGATGGTGTTTACCAAAACACAGAGGAGGTGCATACACATTAGAAGTCAAGGTGAGGTTCCTTGAACATCGAGGAATATTTTGAGAAAAGTGAGCAGTCAATAAACATGCAAAGATGAAGTCAGCAGTGGTAGGTCAGCAAAAAGAGAAGACTTGGATAAGCTGGTGAGGTTAGCTGGAGTATATACTGCCATGGCGTCCTTTGTGGTAAGGACTTGCCAACAGGGACTCTGTGGATTTTGCAAGAGCAATGTCATCCACCATAATAAAAGGAAAACAAACATGGACATCCAGTGTTGAAAAAAGAGAAAAAGAATATGTCTCTATGACTGGAAAAGTGTGTGGCTTTGTCAATGAGATATAATAAATGGACAATTCAAATTTTTGTAAATATTAAAAAGGTTTAGTATGTTACTTCATTGACACTTTAGCCAACTGAATACTGGGGGGTGCATTTCCCTTCTTTTTTATTAATTAAGCTTAAGGGTTTTAGTTTTTCTTGTTTGAGCTGTAGCCCATACAAATTTAGAAAAAAATATCAACTGAGAAAAAAAAAGTTTTTTTTGTTTACTAAACATGGGCAGGTGAATTACATCAATCTGTCAGAGAGCATTGGCTTTTATCAATGGAGATTAATCTTAAAAGTCTGAATAGCAAGATCTTAATTAAACAATGTAGGAGCCAGTAAAGTGTTCTCACTATGGCAGGTCAAGCGTTAAAATTTTTTTAAGAGGCTTGTAAAAAAATGAGAAAAATTTTAGGAAATGAGTGACTTTAGGAGTCATCACACACCCATAAATAAAAAATTAAAAATGTTTAGTTTTAAATCTTACCATATGAGCAGTCAGTTCTTCATGTGCAGATGTACCTATAATTATTTACTTAGGGAGAAACTTGTACCAAGTTAATTGATGATGTAATGGTTAGAATTGACTTGAGTTTTTTCTATGATTTTAGAAGGCTCTTTATTAGAATATACCAATATGTTATAGAAAGTCAATACCTAATGTGTTGACATGATAAAATGTTTACCATTTTTTTGGCATTATTTTAAACTGATTAGACAGTTTAAGCACACTATTATACCTTTAGTTTACAAAGATCTTTACTCATCACAAGGCTATCATGAGTAAGCATAGATATAAAACTCTTAATAGATTTTGTTTATTAGAACTCTAATATGGCGACTTAAAAGGCTAAAATAAAACCTCATAGTTTAAATGTTCAAAATATTAATTTTGTTAAATCAGGATTTGTCAAAACAAATCTTTTATCAGACCAAAAACACAATGTATTACCTTAATTTATCAAGAATAAACCTCTGGCAGTGTCTTAAAACAAACCAGATAATTTTTAAAAGCAGAAAGATATAAAGAGGAAAACCAGCACAAGAGCCTCTGGCATGTAAATAAATAACATAACTATTGTGTTATCTTTTACTAACCCAAGCCAGTCTTAAAAACAATTTTAAGTAAAATGTTAAACTTTGTTTGCTAGGACCTTTGTTTATCACAAAGCTATCACACCCTTAGGGCAGCTATGAACAAGGGTGGGTACACAACTTAATTAATCTTTCACTTTGATTTGGATAGGTAACTTTCAAAGCTAAGATAAACCTTATAGCTGAAATGTTAAAATAAATTTTTACTGTTAACATTTCTTTTATATGACCATTTTACACTAAATAATTTTGTTGAATCACATCTGTTGAATAAAATTTTTTTTTATCAGGCCAGGAATAGCACGTTTAACCCTTTTTTTTCCTGGCAAGGCCACTGCTCTACACTGACTGGGTTATTAGAAAGTCAGTTTAAGCATGGAATTAAATTAAAAAACAGTGGCAGTTGATATTGAGGTGCTGGTAATATCTACAATTTTCACAAGAGTGAGAGAGACTGTAGAGGCATTTTACCATGCATAGATATCTCAGAAAATCTTTTCAACTAATGAATTGATGCTGATATTAGCTATCAGAAGGATGAAACTGTCCTATATTTTACTCTGGTAAAGGTGTGCCAACTCTATGAGTCTGGATCTTTAAAACCACATTTAGCTTAACTAAATCTTATTTAAAACTTAAAACAAACTTAAGTTACTTAGGGGTTAACACACATTAATGAAAACAAGGTTAGCACAGACTTAAAACATACATTCTTGGTGAAAGGAAAATTTTCCCTTTGAAAAACCGCTTTGGATTTTGGATTCTTAATTCACAGACTCTCTACCCCCCCCCCCCCAAGGAGGGGGCTTTGTGGCTTAGGGAAATGATTGACTGACTGAATTTGCCAATCTGTGGAGCAGTAGCTCTGTGCCATGATTGGCTGCGAGGGCGGAACAGGCGGGCTTAGTTTACCGCTGCCACGCAGAGAAAAATCTTTGGAATTCTTTTTCTGGGCTAAGGTACATTTTACAGTTTTAAAGAAAGTGGTCAAATCAGTATTATTGGCCAAGTCAAGGACCGGAGCACAAAATGGAGGGGCAGTGGTGTAGGGAGGCAGTCTGGACAAGGAAGAGTGAAGGTGTTAGTGTTAGCCAGTTTGAGCCTGGCTCCAAGTAACAGGGAAAGCCAAAACCGGTTTTGATTTGGATGGTTTAGTCTTAGTTTTAGTTTTAGGGATTGGGTTTTTTGGTAAGGCTAAAAATGTAAGCTCTTCTGTGACTGCAGCTATTTCTTTCATTAATTGAAGCTGCTCTCTGCGGTCAGCAAGGACCTTGCGGAAAGTGGAAATTCCTGGAAGGGCTCCTGAGCATGCCCACCTGACAGAAGGATTGTCAAGGAGAGGGTCAGGCTGCAGAGCAGGGGCATGGATATAGGGAGGGAAATTAAAGGGAGGAGGACACCAATCGGGATTGTAGTATCTGGCAGCCTCTTTTTCTAGCAAAGCCTCATTCTCTGCGGGAAGTGCTTCAGGAGAGGGAGGGTTTTGTAAAACTGGATAGAGGTGGGGGAAAGAATGCTGGTTTTCATTCTCATGTGAATTAGCAATATGAGGGTCAATAAAGGGAACTTTAGTGAGTGAGGTGGAACCTGTAGGGAGGGGAACAGGGCTTTTACTTTCAATGGGTGCTGGGAGGCTTTTATTTTGACTGGGTACTGGGGGATCAAGATCAATAATCACAGAAGGGCATGGGTATGGGGACTTTGTCCTGGACAGCGGACTAGAAAGTTGCCGGAGGACCTTTTCACCCTCTGTAATAAGGTTTTTAATATCAGGGTGATTATAGATTTTTAAGATATCATTAATTAAATTCCAGTAACAAAAGGCAGAAACAGGTACACGTTCAGGACCAAAAGACTGATAGTGATCGTTAAGACAATCAACAATTCTCCTCCAACGCTTCTCATCTATAGTGCCTTCCTGGGGGAACCAGGGGCAAATATTTTTAATATAATCTAAAAACTTCTTTAATTCTTTCTTTTTAACCCTAGTTCCTCGTGTCTTGAGTGACTCCTTGAGTCCTTTAATAAATAAATCTTGTTTGCTAAATTCATGTCCCATGGTATTGCTTACCTCAGCCGCTGTGACACAATCCTCCAGATGCGACTCACGGTCAGGTATCTCCGTGGCGATCTATGCGAGTCTTTGCGTTACCCCCCTCGGGCCGCGGTGACTCAGTGAATTCGGGTAGGCCTACCCTCTCGATCAGCAGAGTTTCTAGGTCCAGAAGGCTTCTTCGCCCCACGTTCCGGGCGCCAGAATGCCCCGACCAGCAGGGCGGTGAACAGGGGCTAGGAACCCAATGAAACCTGAAATGAAGAAACATGAGACATGAGAGAACGACAGCAAGACAAGTTTCTGATCAAGCTGTAAATTTTTATTGAGAATACAGGCATTATAAGGCTTTGGGGAAGGAGAGGGAATGCTGGAGGAGGAGAAGGGGGAGCAAACTTCAAAGCGGAATGTTCCTTGCAACAAATGGCAGGAACCAAACTGTGTGTTGACTCACTTGTGTTGACTCACTTGATTACTGATAAATGGTTTACCTAAGGGGAAATAGCCTGCCCAGAAGGGAATTAACATTTGTCTTGAGGGGTTCCATTGTCTCAAAGCTTATCATCTATAAAGCAGAGAAATGGCTCCTGGCACAAACTGATTGGGCTTTTCTGTGTTTTGAATTTTTTCTGCTAGCTGAGGAGAAGTTTTTCAGTCATGGTCTTTCTTCTTCAAATTCAAGGCCTTGCCCAAGCAAGCCAAGCAGAATGGCACATGAAATTCTGTGGCTGTCTATGTTCTTCCCTGCACTCATACAACATAGTAGAGTAAACCCTCCTTTCATCCTCCAAACCCCTCCCCAATGCATTTATATAAGCTGTGAGGAGATCAGAAAGTAGCATCAGCTCCTAAACGTAATGCACCAAATATGCCTTTAGTCTGATCCTAGAAACCTGTCCATGACCCAGTCTTCATTCTCACATGAAATTTGGCACCAGTCAGGCAGAAATTCGAGGGATATCTACAGTGGCCTTGTCTGCTGCGCCCACTGCACCGCCTCTCAATCAAAGCATTGCACTACCTGGTTCTGGTTCTTGAACACTAATTCTTTCTCCTTAAGCTTTTGATAGCTCCATAGAATCTTGTCCTCTAATACTTTTTTTTTCCCACACTGTAGTATACCGCACTGCTGGCCTTGGCACACTGCATGCACATATAACATTGCTCCTAGAATGACACCATGGGTCTGTTCCTACCTTTTGCTTTCTTACCTTCATACTTCTTCCTGTGGCCCCCAAGACTGGATTTCTCAAGAATGTGTTTGACCAAAGGATGTATGAACAGCCATCAGCAGGATGGGTTTGATAGGCTGAGCCCATTGGTTTGCGGAAGTGGCTACAATTCTTCTTGTTGTGCAGTGTCCACATCAGCTCAGAAACCTGTTCTCACAGCTGTCCCCTGGGAAAGGTGTCAGAGAGATAGCAGGATCGAGGGGCTTTTCTCAGCTTAGTGAGTGCCCAGAGTTTCTGTTTGACTAGGCCAGATTCATTGCACAGTAACAGTACTCTCCATGTAATAAAACACAGGTTCCCCCCCTCTCTGCCTTCAGAAGGTCTAGTGCTTCCAGTTTTAAGTGCCACCTGGGCATGTGAGCTTCTCTGGTGCTGGAGGGAAGCCAGTCAAGCTGTGGTGGAGTTGATGGCTAGCTAGAGCTTGTCTTTTAAGTCTTGGGTTGTTACAAGATTGTTATCTAAGGCTCCTCTGGCTACTATATGTAAGGCCAGAGATATGGATGGTTGTCGTGAGGTACACGTCATAGACCACCCGAGGCCAGTTCAGTGACATTTGAGAGCCTTTTTGTTTTTGTAATATTTATTTAATTAATTAATGTATTCCCTTTTGTTTCCTTTGTTGTTTTTTATTGTTGTAGCTAGTATTATTGCTATTATTGATGTCGTCATTGCTGGGTAGGACAGAGAGAAATAGAGAGAGGAGGGGGAGAAGGGTAAGAAAGACACCTGCAGACCTGCTTCACTGCCTGTGAGTTGACTTCCCTGCATGTGGGGACCTGGGTGTTAGAACCGGGACTCTTCCACCGGTCCATGAGCTTTGTGCTATGTGCACTTAACCTGTGGTGCTACCACCCAACTCCCAGAAACTTGGGAGTCTTTATTAAGCCACCGGTGACTACACTCAACAGCTAAAAGTACTGCTCATAGTGCTGTCTGGAGCTCAGTGTAGCACAGCCATTTATAGGGGCAGGTGCAAAAGCAAGCTAGGTTACAGAAGCCCAACATGTGGTGGTTAGGGTGGTCTGTTGCTGCAGTCAGGACAACCCGTTACAGAAACAATTAACAATGGACAATTAATAATTTCAGAACACTAGTATCTACTTTTTTCTTGGCAAGTAAAGTGGTTGAATAGGTTGAGGTTAAGTTAAGATGGAGTCAGTTATGTTAAGGAAGTGGGAAGTGTGACCCTGTCACATTTCCCACTGGTTTTAGGAGATGATACCTAAAATCTTTGGCCTACCTTGAAGATTGTCTTTGCCTATTTGACTTTTGGTGTGATATTTTCAGTAATTCTATACAATCTGGTTTTTAACTTGAATTCAGTTCTAGAAGTGGGTCAAAATGTTTGTCTGCTCACTGGACCTGAATAGGGCACAAGAATTCTCAGTTCAGAGCAACACCCCAGCCATCCTGATGATTCTGAAGTAAGCCTGCTTGTCTTCTGGGAGTGAGTGTCTGGACTTGGTTTTGCAGAAGTCACGGACAACTGTCCAGTGTTTCATTGATGCTTTTTAACTTGAATTCAATTCTAGGAATGGGCCAAAATATTGTTCACTGGATCTGAATAGGACATTAGGAGAATTCTCATTTCTGAGCAGCACCCCAGCCAGCCTGATAATTCTGAAATAAGCCTGTCTCCCAGGATTGAGTGTCTGGATTTGGTTATGCAAAAGTCACAGACTTACTCTCCTTCTCGTTTTAGGCTAAATCTGACTGCTACTGGTCTCTTCTAAACTGAGGTCTGAAAAGGTACTCTTCTGCAGGGTGGGTGGGGATGACTTTGGGTTTTGGTTTCAGTTTGAATATCCTTTTTCTAGTTCTGTCACCAGATCCAGTACAGTGGTGTCAAAGTGTACTTGGCAGAGAACTTTGGAGGCCAGTGTTGTTAGACACTGATGGAACCTCTGGGGTATTGCACTCATCTAGGGAAGGAAGGAACACTGTTTGGATGACTCTTTGAAGCTTCTGTGTTTGCTATACCTGAACCCACAGTTTGAGGTTTTTGGAGACTAAGGAGAGAGGAGAGTTACACCTGGTCTATAGACCAGGACCTGGATAACTCATAGGCTCCCTGGAAGCAATGCTAGTGGAAGACTTCCTTGGTGGGTGCTCAGTGACTAAAGCCTTGAACTTACCATCCAATAAAAATTTTTCTCCCTACTCTTTTCCTTGATCTAGCTTTCTAGTCTTTCTTTTCCAACGATGACACAAAATCCCCAGAGAGCCTGCATATTAGATGTCAGGCTCAGGAAAAAATTCCTTCTATCTCCTTCCAAGATGGGTCAGAGAAGGTGGACTCATTATGTTACATAAATGATCCCCATAGCACAAGACTTGATCCAGTATTTGGTTCATTAGAGGACTTTATGACACCGGTGTTTAAGAGACTCCATGTCACTCTGGGAAGTTCTCTCTGCACCTTTGAAAAGCACACAGTTTTATTGAGGTCCCCCTCAGCAGGAGGGTGGAGAGAGCAGGTTTTTTTCATTATTAAAAAGTAGGCAGAAATAGACAAAGGCAATCTTTCTGGTTATTGCTATACATCTTCCTTATCTGTGGTGTGCGTAAAGAAAGGGGAGAACTAGTGCCTGGCATGCATCAGTCTAGAGACAGCTCAATTTACTCCCTAGTCATCAGTTAACCTTTAGCACTGCTGTCTGGGGCCCATTAGCTTAGCAATGTGGAGGGAAGGGAGGGGTAGCAACTATAGCCAGTGTTTTAATTGCCAGGAGAGCAAGCACAAAGGAAATACAGTGTGAGGCTATGTCTCCATATCAAAGAGGTAAGGCACTTCTTCACCAGGCACATAAATTAAAATATCCACATGGGGTAAATCAGGAGAGTATGCACTCTGTGTTCTTCTATCTCCCATAATTATGGGAATAATAATTTTAGCTTAATAGCTATGTTTTATTCCTTTATATATATATATATGTACATATATATGTATGTATATATCAAATTGTGCTGCTGAACATAGGTGTACACGCATATACCCTTGAGGTTTAAGTGGGAAAGTGTTTCACCAATGATTTCCTCTAAGTATTTGATAGTTTCCAGTCTGACATCCAGGTCTTTGATCCATTTGGAGTGGATTTTTGTTTCTGGTGAGATAAGGTGGTTCAATTTCTTCTTCTGCATGTTACAACCCAGTTTTCCCAGCACGATTTATTGAAGAGAGTCTCCTTCTTCCATTCAATACTTTGGGCCCCCTTATCAAAGATTAGATGTCCATAGGTGTGGGGAGTTATGTATATTTTTAATATTCAAGTTATTTTATTCAGTGTTATGTCCAGGCTTTGGAAATCTGTTGTTGGGCACCTGGGTTCCTTCCATGTTTTAGCTATTATGAATTGTTCTGCTATGAACTTAGATGTACACCCATCTTTTTGGTTGGGCATTATGGAATCCTTGGGGTATATCTCCAGGAGAGGAATTACTGGGCCATATGGAAGGTCTTTGTCTATCCTTGTGAGAGTTCTCCAGACTGCTCTCCAGAGAGGCTGGACCAATTTACATTCCCACCAGCAGTGTAGAAGGGTTCCTCTGTCCCCACAGCCACCCCAACATTTGTTGCTGCTGTCCTTTTTGATGTATGCCATTCTCACAGGAGTGAGGTGGTGTCTTCATGTTGTTTTTAATTGCATTTCTCTGACAATCAGCGACCTGGAACATTTTTTCATATGTTTGTTAGCCTTCTGCATCTCCTCTGAGGTGAATGTTTTATTCATATGCTCTGCCCATTTTTGAATGGGGTCATTTGCTTTTTTGGTACTAAGTTTGCTGAGTTCTTTGTCTATTTTGGTGATTAGTCTCTTGTCTGATGTTTGGCACGTGAAGATCTTCTCCCATTCTGTGAGGGATCTCTTTGTTTGTGTGATAGTTTCTTTGGCTGTGCAGATGATTTTCAATTTGATGTAGTCCCATTGGTTTGTTTCTGCTTTAGTCTTCCTTGCAATTGGATTTGTTTCATCAAAGATGTCCTTGAGGTTTAGGTGGGAAAGTGTTTCACCAATGTTTTCCTCTAAGTATTTGATAGTTTCCTGTCTGACATCCAGGTCTTTGATCCATTTGTAGTTGAATTTTGTTTCTTGTGAAATAAGGTGTTTCAATTTCATTCTTCTGCATGTTATAACCCAGTTTTCCCAGCACCACTTATTGAAGGGAGCCTCCTTCTTCCATTTAATACTTTAGGCCCCCTTATCAAAGATTAGATAACCATAGGTGTGGGGGTTCAGATCTGGGTTTTCAATTCTGTTCCACTGCTCTGTGTGCCTATTTTTCTTCCAGTACCAGGCTCCTTTGATGATGATGGCCTTATAATATATTTTGATCTGGGAGTGTTATGCCTCCATTTCTATTTCCTTTCCTCAAGATGGTTTTGGCAATTCTAGGTGTTTTCAGGTTCCAGATAAATGAATGTATTTTTGTTCTATTTTCTTAAAGAAGCTTGGTGGAACTTTAATGGGTTTCGCATTAAGTTTGTGTATGGCTCTGGGGATAATATTCATTTTGATTATATTAATTCTTCCAATCCATGAGCATGGGATGTCTTTCCATTTCTTGGTATCAGTTTCTATTTCCTTAAAGAGTGACTCATAGTTTTCAGTATACAAGTCTTTCACTTCTTTGGTCAGCTTTACTCCTAGGTATTTTATTAATTTTGTTTCAACAGTGAATGGGAGTGATTTCTGGATGTCTTCTCCTTCAGGTTTAGTGTTTGCATAGAGAAATACCACATTTTTTTGTACACTGATTTTATAACCTGACACCTTGCTATATTGCCTAATAACTTCCAGTAGTTTTCTGCTGGATTCTTTAGGTTTTTCTATGCATACTATCATATCGTCTGCAAATAGTGAGAGCTTGACTTCTTCACTTCCTATCTGTGTTCCTTTAATTTCTTTCTCTTGCCTGATTGCTATGGCAAGAACTTCCAATACTATGTTAAAGAGTAATGGTGACAGTGCACAGGCGTGTCTAGTCCCTGATATGAGGGGAAATACTTTCACCTTCTTTCCATTGAGTATGATGTTGGCTGTAGGTTTGCTATATATGGATTCCACTATCTTGAGGAATTTCCCATCTATTCCCATTATTTGTAGAGTTTTGAGCATGAATGGGTGTTGGATTTTGTCAAAGGCTTTCTCTGCATCTATTGAGATAATCAGGTGGTTTCTGGCTTTGCTTTTATTGATGTGGTGAATGAGATTGATAGACTTACTGATGTTGAACCAGCCTTGCATTCCTGGGATGAATCCCACTTGTTCATGATGAACAATTTTTTTGATGTGCTGCTGTATCCGGTTGGCCAAGATCTTGTTTAATATTTTGGCATCTATGTTCATCAGAGATATTGGTCTGTAGTTTGCTTTTTTTGTTGTTTCCCTATCTGCTTTTAGTATCTGTGTGATGTTGGCTTCTTAGAAGGTGGAAGGGAGTATTCCTGTTTCTTCAATCTTATGGAAATATTAAAAACTATGGGTACTAACTGTTTCCTGAAAGTTTTGTAGAATTCGTTTGTGAAGCCATCTGGTCCAGGACTTTTGTGGTTGGGGAGATTCTTAATAATGGTTTCAATTTCTTTGTCTGTGATTAATGCATTTAGGTTTTGTAGTTCTTCTTGATTCACTTATGGGAGGGCATATGTTTCTAGGAATGCTTCCATTTCTTCCAGATTCTCTAGCTTGGTGGCGTATAGTTCTTCATAGATGTTTCACATGATTTTCTGGATTTCTGTGGTGGCAGTCGTGATATCTCCTTTATAGTTTACAATTCTATTAATTTGCGTCTTCTCTGTTTTTTTTTTTTTTTTTTTTTTTTGAGGAGTCTGGCTAGGGGGTTGTCAATTTTGTTTAATCTTTCAAAGAACCGACATTTGAATTCATTGATCTTTTGTATGGTTCTCTTATTTTCGATGTTTATTTCTGCTCTAATTTTAGTGATTTCTGTACTTCTGGTTGCTTTACGGTTCCTTTGTTACTCTTCCTCTAAGTCCTTGAGGTGTGCAGTAAGGTCATTCATTTGAGCTGTTTACTGTTGTTTAATATGTGATTTTTATGGCTGTAAGTTTCCCTCTCAATACTGCTTTATCTGTGTCCCAAATATTTTGATAGGTTGTGTCTTCATTTTCATTTGTTTCCAGGAACATTTGAATTTCCTGCTTGACTGACTCTCTGACCCAGTGGTTCTTAAGGAGTATGTTGTTTAGTTTCCAAGTTCTTTGACTTTTAATAGTTTTCTGTTTGTTGTTATATGTTAGTTTTACTCCACTGTGGTGTGAGAAGATACTTTGGATGATTTCAATGCTCTTGAATTTATTGATGCTATCTTTGCGGCCTAACATGTGGTCTATCCTTGAGTATGTGCTATATGGATTTGAAAAGAATGTGTATTCCAGTTTTTTGGGGTGAAGGACTCTGAAAATGTCCAAGAGGTCTAGTATGTCAATCTCTTCATTTAATTATCTTCTATCTTCGTTGATTCTCTGCTTTGTTGATCTACGTTTGAGAGTCGGATATCAAAGTCTCCCACTATTATTGTATTACTATTGATGTATTTTTGAACTTCTTTCAGTAGGTGCTTGATGTATTTAGATGGTCCCTCATTGGGTACATAGATGTTAACAATTGTTAAGTCTTCTTGGCTCATTTGATCCTCTAATAATTATGCAATGTCCTTGTCTATCTTTTATTACTTTATTTAATTTAAAATCTATTGTGTCTGAGATGATAATTATTGTTCCTGCCTTTTTTTGTGGTCACTTACCCTGTATGATAGTTTTCCATGCTTTCACTTTAAGTCTGTGTTTATCTTGTAGTGTCAGATGGGATTCTTGCAAGCAGCATATGATTGGGTTATGTTTTCTGATCCATCTCCCCACTCTGTGCCTTTTGATGGGTGAGTTTAAGCCATTGACATTTATTGATATTATGTATTTAATGTATTGTAGTGCCATTGTTCAACAATTTTTGTTTGCTCTGATATATTGCAAGTATTATAGTGATGTTCTTGTTTATAAGAGGTCTTTTAGAACCTCTTTCAGGACCGGTTTGGTAATGGTTGCCTCCTTTAGCTGTTGTTCGTCTGAGAAGGTTTTGATGACTCCATCTAGTTTGAATGAAAGTCTAGCAGGATACATTATCCTTGATTAAAACCCTTTTTCATTCAGGGCTCCATAGATATCTTGCCATTCTCTTCTGGCTTTTAGAGTCTGAGTGGAGAAGACTGCTGATAGTCTTATGGGTTTTCCCCTGTATGTGACTTTTTGTTTCCCTCTTGCAGCCTTTAGGATTTATTCTTTATCCTTACTTCTTCTCATTGTGACTATGATTTGTCTTGATGTCTTCCGGTCTGGGTTGATTCTTTTTGGAACTCTCTGGGCCTCTTGAATCTTGATGTTCTTTCTGTGGTTCAGGCCTGAGAAGTTTTCTTCTATAATTTTCTCTAGAATTTTTCCTTCCCCTTCCTGTCTTTCTTCCTCTGTCAGGCCAGTTATACAAATGTTATTTCTTTTATGATCATCCCATATGTCTCTGTTGTTGTTTTCAGTGTCTCTCAATCTCTTTTTGAGCTCTTTCACATCTTTATTAGTTCTCTCTAACTCATGCTGTGTGTGAGTAATTCTGTTTTCTGTTTCTGTTAGTCTGCTTTCCCTTCCATCAACTTCTTTCTTCAGTTCAGCTATTTCAGCTTTCAGTTCTCTACTATTACTACTAGCGTTTGCCCTTCTTCCGTAGCCAGTCAACAGCATCAGGTTGAGTCTGATGTAAAGTTTCGAGACCTCCTTTGAATCTGGAGAGGTGGCAGTCATTGACTATGTGGGTCATAGTCTGTCTGTAGCCGCAGGGGCAGTTCGGGTCGTCTCTGGCTCCCCAGCGATGGAACATAGCGGCGCACTGGCCATGGCCTGTTCGATAGTGATTGAGGAGAGCCCAGTCATAACGTGCTAAGTCAAAGCCGGGTTGACGCTTGCAGGGGTCTGTGATGAGGTGTTTGTTCTTTACCTCAGCTAGCTGCCAGCTCTGTTTCCAAGAGACTGGAACAGAGAAGTTCAGTGTAGGCATATGGGACCAGATTGGGTGACGAGACGTCAAGCGTTGGACAGGGTGGGCGAAGATATCCGCGTATATTGGCAGGTCCGGTCGAGCGTAGACGTGGGAAATGAACTTAGATGATGCCGCATCCCGATGAATATCTGGCGGGGCGATGTTGCTAAGAACTGGCAGCCATGGAAATGGGGTGGAATGGATGGTTCCAGAAATTATCCTCATGGAGGAATATAATTTGGAATCGACCAAGTGGACATGGGGGCTACGGAACCATACTGGGGCACAGTATTCTGCAGTGGAATAGCATAATGCCAGAGATGATGATCGTAGTGTGGAAGCGCTCACGCCCCATGAGGAGCTGGCCAGACTTGCAATGATGTTATTCCTTGCGCCCACCTTTGCTGCAGTTTTTATGAGATGTTTGTGAAATGACAGAGTGTGATCGAGAGTAACGCCAAGATAGACTGGCTGGGCTTCATGGCGGATGCTCGTATCGCCAAGCTGCACATTAAGCTCACGCGAGGCTGAGGCATGGTGTAGATGGAAAACAGATGATACCGTTTTTGCAGTGCTAGGGATTAGTCGCCATTTTTTACAGTAATCAGATATCAGAGACATGTCTTTCGTGAGTGTTTCCTCGAGGATGTCGAACCTGGATGCCTGAGTTGCAAAGCAGATGTCATCGGCGTAGATGAACTTCCTTGAAGAAGTTTCTGGGAGGTCATTGATGTAGATATTAAATAGCGTAGGAGCCAGAACAGAGCCCTGGGGGAGGCCACTTAAGACAAGTCTCCAGTTCTCTAATTGCCTCTAGATAATCAGTTTCATTGGGAGTCTCAACTGTTGTTTCCCTAATACTGCCATTCCTTTCCTCTAATGTTGTTTTCATTTCTGTGATTAATAAGTTTGTTATTGCTTACATACTTTTCTTATCTATGGTTACTTCTTGGTGATTTGTAGTTTCTTCTGGGCTCTTGTCTTCATTCTTTGGAGTATCAGTTTTATTTGTTTTTGATATACTCATTTTTTTGATTTATGTGTTTCTTATTTTTATGTTCTGTTGTTCCTCAATTGTTTTGTTTTGAGTACAAGCAACACTGTACTAAATACATGACAAATGCAATCACCAACCTCAGGAATTATAATAGCAACTGAAGCAAGGATTGAAATAATTTGTTCACTACCAGTTAGCCAAACAATGTCTCCAGTCTGTGAAAAAATGGCAAACAAGTCCAAGTGTAGAAGACAGAGAAAGGAAAGAAGGAATAGCAATAATAGATAATTATGCAAATCCACTATTCACTGTATATTCTAGGGGTAGCAAGAGGAGAAAGGGAAGTAGAGCAGAGATACACACATACAGAGTCCACTCTGAGTCAGGTTTCTTCCCCAAAATAATTCACAAATGAATATCAGTGAATTCAGAAAGACAAAGAAGAAGGAAGAAGAAATGGAAGACAAGGTAAAAAAAGAGAAACAAGAGAGAGAAATGAAAAACAGCTGTAATAAAAGAGCATTGAAAGGAACATTTTTAATTGGCTAATTAATTTTTAATTTAATTTAATTTTTTAATTAGCTAGGAGGAGGGAGAAGAGGAGAGTCTGTAGAGTAGGTAGGAGTAGTGAAACAAGTTTGTCTCGTAGTGGATAATATGCCCAGTCCCCTAGTAATGAAAGATACCCTAAGAGTTAATTCTGGTCAGCCTAAAGGAAGCAGGGAAAGAGATACACCTTTATATAATATTAATAATAAAATAGAGTATGGTAAAAATCCTGTCCCATATTGCCTCAAGCCTCCTGAGCAGAGGCAGCTGATTATTCAGAAAGTAAAAAACAAAAAAATCCTCAGGACTAGACAAGCATAGCAGGAATAGACAGTTATGCAAATCTATTATACACTGTATACTCTAGCGTAGCTAGAGGAGAAAGGGAAGTAGAGCAGAGATACATGCAGAGAGAGTCCACCCTGTTTCAGATTTCTTCCCCAAAATAATTCCCAAACGTGTATCAGTGAATTCACTAAGTTGAAGGAGGAAGGAAGAAAGGATGACAAGAATGAGAAAAAGAAGAAAAGAGAGAGAGAGAGAAAAAAAAGATAAGAAAAAGAACAGTAATATAAGAACAGTTAAAGGAGAGTCATGTATTTATTCATTTATTATTATTTAATTAGTTATATGGCGGGGGAGGGAGAAAATGGGTAGGGGTGGTAAGAAGAGTCAAACAAGTTATTTTAGCAGTGAATAAGTCACCTAGTCCCCTAGCAATGGAAAATACACTAAGAGTTAATTCTGGTCAACCTGAAGGAGAGGGGAAAAGGGATATGTGTTTATCTTGTATTGATCATAAAATAGAACAGATTAAAAAACCCTCTCCTGTCTTCAGCTTGTATGGCTCCAGATTGCCTCAGGCCCCCTGAGCAGAGGCAGCTGATTGGCTACTTAGAAAGAAAGAAGGCCGAAGGTTTCAGAAGGAATAAAATTAGAATGAATTACATCCCCTTGTGGTACAGGAATCTTGGTAAAGAAAGAAGCTCAGCAGGGGAGCCTGCTAGGACCAGATCTGTGGCCCCCAGGAACTGGTTATGGGGGGAGGGGGGGACGGGGTGCTCTTCGGGAATAATAATTAAAAAAAAAAAATTTCCCTTTCTTTTTACTCTATTTTCTAACCCAAATTGAGTTATAGTCACCTCCTTGGTGTCAAAGCTAGGGCCTCTTATTGACTGCCCTACTAAAGGCAAAAAAATCCTACTGTTTCCAGTAGATGAAGTCAGAGCTCAAGCCACTAGCAGCTTCTGGAATCTCCCACTGTTTCAGTTTCATTAGCTGTGTTGGGCCTGTTCATATTATCTAGTTCCTCTTTATTTAACTATGGAAGTTCCTACATATCTAGGAAATTATCCATTTCTTCAATGTTCTCTAGCTTGGTGGCATATAGTTGTTCATAGAAGCCTCATTTCCATTAACAGCAGGAATAATCTTAAACAATATTATTATTATATTATTATTATAGGTATATATTATTTGAAAAGTTACCTCTGTTTGGGGCATCCCAGTCTTGCCTTATAAGTTTCCTGGGTCTGGGGTAGTCTAAATCTACCCTTGAAACTTCCCTTGGTCTGGAGTAGTCTAAATTTTCCCTTAAATGACCATCTGTGTTCTGACTGTCTCTCTGTTCTGACCTTCTGTGTGAATAAATATTTTTCCCTGGAGCTAAGTCTAATAGCCTTTCTTCTTAACCCATTCTTGGATGGGTCGAACTAGATTATACACCAAGTTTTTTTTAATGAAATCTTCTGGGAGTTGGTCGGTAGCACAGTGGGTTAAGCTCACATGGCACAGAGCACAAGGACCGGCCTATGGATCCCAGTTTGAGCCCCAGCTCCCCACTTGCAGGGGAGTAACTTCAAAAGCACTGAAGCAGGTCTTCAGGTGTCTATCTTTCTCTCCGCTTCTCTGTCTTCCCCTCCTCTCTTCATTTCTCTGTGTCGTATCCAACAACGATGACAAGACAAATAACTACAACAATAAAACAAGAGCAACAAAAGGGAATAAATAAATAAATAAATAAATATGAAAAAAGAAGTCTTCTGCTATAAAGTAAACATACACCATGCTGACTCTCTTATGGTTAACCTTTGCATATATGAATGTTCACTGAATTTTAGGTAATGAAAGTTTACTTACTTCTACCCATATACCCTAACATTAGCTATTTAACTGCACAACTTCTACATTCATCATGTATGCCTATAAGTGGAAGCAAGGGTATGTGAGTGAGGGTACGCAATAGGGCCTCTTTATATTTAGATGGAGATTACAGTCTGTCACTCATGCTACATGCCACACATGATTCTGGTTTTTGGTCTAAGTACAGCTGATAGAGAAGCTGTAATGGTGACAAATAGCTCTTTTTCTGAAAGCCTCCCAGTAGGTACAGCAGCTTTTGCTCTTAGGCCATTTTTAGTCTTGTTACACTCACTGCTATAATTGTTGTCACAATGTACTTCCCCCAGAGATCTCCTTTTATTGTTCCCAGGTATTATTTGTGCATATCCAATATAACCAATAGGTCTTTAAATTATCAATGTAAGAAAAAATAGCTTCAGTTTAGTCTTAGGACTCCACGCTTTGTGGTTAACTCTAGTCTGCTGGGGCTGTGTCATACAGCAGACCTGACTTTGCCTCCATCATTGTCCTCAGGTAATACTTGTGTATTTTCAATATTGCCAATAAGTGTTTAAATTATCAATGTAAGCAAAAAAGTTTCAATTTAGTCTTAGGACTCCCTGCTTTGTGGTTAGCCCTAGCCTGCTGGCGCTGTGCCATACAGCAGGCCTGACATTGCATCTGTCACTCTGCTCTTTTGATTTCTCTCTGACCTATCCAAAACAACAACAGCAATGGCAACAATAACAACAAGAAAAAGGGCAACAAAATGGGAAAAGAATGGCTTCTAGGAGCAGTGCATTCCTAGTGCAGGTACAGAGCCCCAGAGATAACCCTGGAGGCAAAAAAAAAAATGATTAGAGACAGAGAACTTGAGAGGGGATTAGGACAATAGATAGGGAAAGAGTCAGAGAGACACCTGCAGCACTGTTTAACCACTTGTGAAGTGTTTCCCATGCAGGTTAGGCCAGTGGCTTATACCCTGGTCCATGTGCATTGTAGCTTGTGCACTCCACAAGGCTTTTCATGACCTAGACTCATCTTCAACCCTATCTCTACCTTTATATCTCTAAAAGAGAGGCAGAGTGAAAGAGACCACAGCACCAGATCTTCATTTAGTGCTATGGGGACTGGGCTACAAGCTGGGTTCTGCACATGGCAAAGCAACACACTTTCCAAGTGAGATATTTCATTTCATTGGTGCCCCCCTATATAGTATATGAAAAAGCTACTCCATTAGCATTAAAATAATATGAAAGACAATGCCATCTTTATAGATTTGCTTTTCGCTTTTAATGAGCAGAATCAGAAATGTATAAATTTTCATTTTTGTTCAGTAGCAACAATTAACAACAGATGGAAGCATTTCAGTTGTTGGTTAGATCAGAAATTGAATACAAAGAGCAACGAGCATTCCAGACTGATAATGAAGATGATCATATAAGCAAAACACTTGTGAAAACTCAGATAATCTTTCTTTTTTTATCTATAAACTTACCAGAATGTTTTCATTAGTGATTTAATATTGGTTTACAAAATTAGAAGGTAACTGGGGTACACCTTTCCCATCAGCATAACTCTGTATCCCTACTCCCTCTACTAGAAACTGCGATATTTCTCCAAAAACACAGATAGAGGTTGACTGTTCTTTCTATAATTCTCTATATTTATATATATTTGTTCCCCCACCCCCTTTATACTCCTGCCTTCTCTTCCTTTCCAAGGCACACCTACTACTTCTGAATGGTTTTATTTTCCCTTGCCCAGTGGGTCCTGATGGAATTGGAATTCAGAGTCCTCTGTTCATCTTTCCCTCTGGGAGGCAGACAATCTCTTAAATAATTTTCTGTCAAACTGTAAAATTGAATAGTACATATCTGAAGGGTAAAGAGAAGAATATTTTATGATAAAACCTTGGATCTGTGATCAGGGATGTTTGTTGGTATTCCTCTATCTCTCATGGCCATGTCCCAAAGTTGAGGGGACTCAGTGTGTAAATGGAAATTTGGAACATGTTCTCAAGGAGCATTGGAAGGATATGTATAGAGGTATATTGCTCATTCTAAGCTATGCTTTTAACTCTAAAGCTGATGGTGTTAGAGGCCAGGTGGTTGTGTATCTGTTAGAGCATATGTGTGACCATGCAAGAGAACCCAGGTACAAGAACCGAATTCTCTACTTCAAGGGGGAAGCTTCACTAGTGGTGGAGCAGTGCTACAGGTGTCTTAGTCTTTCTCTCTATCTCTGTCTCTCACCCCCTATCAAATAAATAGAAGGGAGAAGTGGCCACTGGCAATAGTGCATTCATCCTGCAGGCATGGAGTTCTAGTGATAACACTGATGGCAAAAAAATAATTCTGACAATTTTGTAAATTTTGGATCACTGATGGAACTGCAGGTGTTTTTCTCCCTTCTTCTCCCCCTTTCTCCTTTGATTCTTTTTTAATTTTTAATTATAAAAAGGAAACATTGACAGAAACCATGGGATAAGAGGAGTACAGATGCACACAGTTCCCACCAACAGAACTCTGTGTCCCATCCCTTCCCCTGATAGCTTTCCTATTCTTTATCCCATAATGACCCAGCGTCATTATTTGGTGCAGAAGGTTGAAGGTCTGGCTTCTTTAATTGCTTCCCCACTGAACATGGGCATTGACAGGTCAATCCATACCCCCAACTGGTCTTTCTCTTTCCCTAGTGGGGTGGAGTTCTGGGGAAAGGAGGGCTCCAGTGTGTATTGGTGGGGTCGTCTGTCCAGGGAAGTCCGGTTGGCATGGTGGTATCATCTGGAACCTGGTGGCTGAAAGAAGAGCTAACATATAAAGCCAAATAAATTGTTAACTAATCATGAACCTAAAGGCTGGAATAGTACAGATGAAGATTTGAGGGTCTTAGTTTTGTAGATAGTAGCCCTATTTTAGTTATATTTCAAAGGGTCTATGACTATACTCCTGTTTTTTTATTTTTATTTATTTATTTATTTGTTTTTTGTTTTTCTGAGCCTGACATCTGACATGCAGGTGGGTCCATGTTATTTTCTGGGGAGATGTTGTCATGGCTATAAAAAGGACCAGAAAGCTGGATGAGGGATGAAAGTACTCCCAAATATGAGAAACTTTATAAATATTATTGACTGTAAACCCCATCGATTTGATCTGATGTGGGTCCCATATTTGGATTAGGATCCTATGTGATGTCAGCATCCCTGTAGATCTAAGCTCACATTCTGTGTCATGAGTAGGAACGTTCGAAGCTACCCCAGTTTCAGGAACCATCTTCCTCATGTGGAGCATGGAGTATGATGTCTAGTCTCCCTTCAGAGGATGGAACATTCTCTGCTGTTGCTGATCCACACTGAAAAAATGGTTGTCTAGAATGATCTCATGAATGATCTCATGTGCAGACACTGAGCACCTTGGTGACATTGAAGTAAAAAATAAAAAGTACGACACAGTCTGAAGTGAAGCATGTTGGGGTGGCAATCGTTGCGTTGATTAGATTGTGATCGGCAGATGCAATATTATTTGATATGGATTGGGAGAGGCATATGGGAAAGTGGGCCCTATCGAAGGGTTCCAGGACTGGGGGAAGTAGATGCTCATAGTGGAGATGTGAGGTTCCTGCTGTCTTAGGGTTCAAAAAGACAATGGATAGTTAATGTTATCATCACATTATTTGGTAATTGGGTTAACTTTGAAAAGTCCTTTTGTAAGGGTTTGCTGTACAGTACCCAGTATCTTGTATACAGCTGTGCTATTGGTTGCTTCTGATCTACTTGGTCTAGGCTTTTGAGAGAGTCTGCATATCAAATACACAGCCTATATATTAAAAAGATTCAGTCTGTGTTTTAAAAAACTTCAAGACATACAATTAATTTCCCCCTCTCCTATTAACTAGTGATTTATATGACTACATTTTACTAGGAGTGTACCTAAACACCATTCCCACCACCAAAAAGACTGTGCCCCATCCCTCCCACCCACTGCCACTCCCCACTGTCCCAGGAAGCTGTATGTCTACCCCTCAGCACAGGGTTTTTACTTTGGTGCCCTACTTACAATTTGGTCAGGTCCTGCTTTTAGTTTTCCTTTCACATCTTCTTACTCAACTTCTGTTGATGAATGGGATCATCCCATACTCATCTTTATCTTTCTGACTTAGCTCACTTAACATAATTCCTTCTCACTCTGTCCAAGATGGGTCAGAGAAGGTGGGTTCATTGTTCTTGATAGTATTCCATTGTGTATATATATAACACAGCTTTCTCAGCCACTCATCTGTTGTTGGGCACCTGGGTTGCTTCCAGGTTTTAGCTATTACGAATTGTGCTGCTATGAACATAGGAATACACACCTTTTCTTGGTTGGGTGTTATGGAGTCTTTGGGGTATAACCCCAGGAGAGGAATTACTGGATCAAATGATAGGTCCATGTCTAGGCTTTTGAGTGTTTTCCAGACTACTCTCCACAGAGGTTGGACCAATTTACATTACCACCAGCAATGTAAAAGGGTTCCTCTGTCCCCACAACCTCTCCAGCATTTGTTGCTGCTGTCCTTTTTGATGTATGCCATTCTTACAGGCATGAGGTGGTATCTCAGTGTTGTCTTAATTTGCATTTCTCTGACAATCAGTGACCTAGAGCAGTTTTTCATATGTTTGTTAACCTTTTGGATCTCCTCTGAGGTGAATGTTTTGTTCATATGCTCTGCCCATTTTTGGATGGGGTCATTTGCTTTTTTGGTGCTAAGTTTGCTGAGCTCTTTATATATTTTGGTGATTAGTTTCTTGTCTGATATATGGCATGTGAAGATCTTCTCCCATTCTGTGAAGAGCTGAAAGGGAAACTAAAAGCAGGATCTGACTAAATTGAAAGTAGGGCACCAAAGTAAAAACCCTGTGGTGAGGGGTAGACATGCAGCTTCCTGGGCTGGTGGGGGGTGGGGTTGGGTGGGTGGGATGGGTCACACAGTCTTTTGGTGGTGGGAATGGTGTCTATGTACACTCCTAGTAAAGTGTAGTCACATAAATCACTAGTTAATTAATGAGAGGGGAAAATAATTGTATGTCTCAAAGTTTTAAAAACACAGACTGAGTCTTTTTAAGACAGGCTGTGTATTTGATATGCGGACTCTCTCAAAAGCCTCAACCAAGTGGTTCAGAGGCAACCAGTTGCACAGCTATTTACAAGATACTGGATACTATACAGCAAACCCTAACAAAAGGACTTTTCAAAGTTAACCCAATTACAAAATAATGTGATGATAACCTTAATTATCCATTGTCTTTTGAACCCTAAGACAACAGAAACCTCACATCTCCACTATACAGCCTATATTTCTCCCAGTCCTGGAACCTTAGGATAGGGCCCACTTTCCCGCATGCCTCTCCCAATCCATATCAAATAATATTGCATCAGCCAATCGCAACCTAATCAAGGCAACAATTGCCACCTCAACATGCTTCAGCTCAGACTGTGTCAGAGACTTCACGTGTGGAATGACAACCCTTCATCTTCATTACTCAGGTGAGAACTTTCCTTTCATAGCTTTCTCTAATTCCATCCCAGGTGGATCTCTTTCTGACAAAGTCCCCAAACCTAGATATACACAAGGTTCTGTGAGAGAGAGCATATGTTGACACGTATCCATAAACAAGTGGAAATATATACCTGAAAGCAGAAGTACACTGGAGTTTGCAGTGACTACCCCCCCCCAACACTTCCTCTCCACTATTCCCACCTTTGGGTCCATGATTGCTCAACAATTTGTTTGACTTTGTATGTTAACTCTCTTCAGCCACCAGGTTCCAGATGCCATCAGGATGCCGGCCAGGCTTCCCTGGACTGAAGACCCCACCAATGTGTCCTGGAGCTCAGCTTCCCCAGAGACCCACCCTACTCGGGAAAGAGAGAGGCAGATTGGGAGTATGCACCGACCAGTGAATGTCCATGCTCAGCGGGGAAGCAATTACAGAAGCCAGACCTTCCACCTTCTGCAACCCACAATGACCCTGCGTCCATGCTCCCAGAGGGATAGAGAATGGGAAAGCTATTAGGGGAGGGGATGGGCTATGGAGATTGGGTGGTGGGAATTGTGTGGAGTTGTACCCCTCCTACCCTATGGTTTTGTTAATTTAACCTTTCTTACATAAAAAATAAATTTTAAAAAAGGATTGTTTCCCAGGACTGCTAATATGATTTATACATAAGTGCTTATAACTATACAGCATAGCACATGTTGTGTAATATTATAATTATAACAAGTACCTATGATGTCATTGCAGTTTTCCTAATAATAAAAATTATGATATGCTACTTTTACTGGGTGGTTAGATGTATAGATGAATTACTAGGAAGATTAGACATGGAAAATCATATTCACAGCTGGGGGGACAGCATAGTGGATCTGCAAAAGACTTTATTATTTATTTTTATTTTTTAACTTATATTTATACAAAGAAAACACAGACAAAAAACATACTAAGAGGGATACAACTTTGCACAGTTCTCACCACCAGAACTCCATATCCCATCCCCTCCCTTGAAAGCTTTCCTATTCTTTATCCCTCCGGGAGTATGGACCCAAGGTCATTATGTGGTACAGAAGATTGAAGGTCTGGCTTCTGTAATTGCTTCCCTACCGAACATGGGCATTGATAGGTCAATCCATACTCCCAATTGGTCTTTCTCTTTCCCTAGTGGGATGGGGTTCTGGGGAAGCAGGGCTCCAGTGTGTATTGGTGGGGTCGTCTGTCCAGGAAGTCCGGTTGGCATAGTGGTAGCATCTGGAACCTGGTGGCTGAAAGAAGAGCTAACATATAAAGCCAAACAAATTGTTGACTAGTCATGAACCCAAAGGCTGAAATAGTGCAGATGAAGAGTTGGGGTGTTTCCATTTTGTATATAGTTAGTAGGTCTATTTTAGTTATATTCGAAAGTGTCCATGAGTGTACTCATGCGTTTGTTTGTTTTTTTTTTCCTGAGCCTGACATCTGATATGCAGGTACGCCCAAGTTATTGTCTTGGGAGATGTTGTCATGGCTGGAAAAAAGAACCAGAAAGATGAACTGGGAACATTCTCTACCATTGTTGTTCCATGTTGAAGGCAAGGTCTTATGGGGGCCTGAAAAGGGGTCTATTGTGTTGTTCCTGATAAAGATAACCGGTAACAATGGAGAGAGGGATTTATTTGAGGTCTAGGCCCATCATGTCTGTTTGGGAATATGAGGACTCCCAGACTAGGACCCAACTGATTGGGTGGCCTGATGACTAAAGAGTCATTGTTAATGTATGCCAGTCTCTTGCCCTTATTCGGTGCAAAAGACATTCATTTTTGTTTTCTCTGTTGTCTTTTTTTTTTTTTTGCATCCAGGTTTATTGCTGGGGCTCAATTCCTGCACTATGAATCCACTGCTCCTGGAGGCCATTTTTTCCCTTTTGTTGCCCTTGTTGTTTATCATTCTTTGTTGTTACTATTATTGTTGTTGTCATTGTTGGGTAGGACAGAGAGTACTGGAGAGAGGAGGGGAAGACAGAGAGGGTCAGAGAAAGGTAGACACCTGCAGACCTGCTTCGCCACCTTTGAAGCAACTCCCCTGCAGTTGGAGAGCCTGGAGCTCGAACAGGGTTCCTTACCCGGGTCCTTGCACTTTGTGCCACATGCACTTAACCCGCTGCACTACTGCCCGGCCCCCAGACTTTCATTTTTGAGGGTCTGAAGTCCCAGGTTTGGTCATGAGCACGACCATAAGCCAGAGCTGAGCAGTACTCTAATCTTTCTGTGTCTGTATTTTTCTCTCTTTTTTAAGAAATTATTTATTTGTTCCCTGTTGCCCTTGTTTTTTGTTGTTGTTGTTGTTGTAGTTATTCTTCTTTTCGTTGTTGTTGGATAGGACAGAGAGAAATGGAGAGAGGAGGGGAATACAGAGAGGGGAAAAGAAAGATAGACACCTGCAGACCTGCTTCAGTGTCTGTGAAGTGACTCCCCTGCAGGTGGGGAGCCTGGAGCTCAAACTGGGATGCTTATGCTGGTCCTTGCACATTGTGCCACATGCGCTTAACCCCCTGCGCTCCTGTATTTTTCTCTCTTATTAAAATAAAATATTTTTAAAAGAAGTGATATTATGAACATTCCCCATTACCTAACATTACAAAAAATTTTCTTCATCATCTTAGTTCAGGAGAAAGCTAAACTCTCAGCCATGCAAGTACAGCTGTGACTATGGTATGCAATATATCGGCAACTTAAGTATATGGTACAAAACTTTTTTTTTTTTTTTTTTTTTTGCGAGAGGGATAGGAGGGAGAGAGAGAGAACCAGCTATCACTTTGGTACATGTGCTGTCAGGGACCAAACTCAAGGCCTAATGCTTGAGAGTCCACCACTTTATCCATTATGCCACGTCCCAGAACTGGCACAGAACATTTTGACTAATAACAAGTTATGACTACTCACAAGGTAAATAATTAGTTAGAATTATAATTACAGGGGCTTGGCTGTGGTGCACCTGGTTGAGTCCACATGTTACAGTGTGCAAGGACATATATTCAAGCCCCTGCTTTCCACCTGAAGGGATAAAGTTCACAAGTGGTGAAGCTGTTCTGCAGGTGTCTCCTCTTCTCTCCCTCTTCCCTCTCCACTTCTCTTAGTCTCTATTCAATAATGATAAATAAAGTATAAATAAAGTTTTTTTACAAGTATTTTAAACTATTGAGAATATAGTAAGGGCCAGTATGCTGTAGCCTTGGGTGATGGACACTTGATTTGTTCCATAGTTATTGATCCTTGTGAAAGTTGTGAAGAGATCAGAGCACTGCCTAGTTCTGGCATATGGTGGTCTTGGCATATGAAGCTGAACCTCAGGGGTTTCAGTCACACAAGCTTGGTGTGCCTCTTGCAGGGCTACCTCCCTGGCCCTGGCTACTGTTTGGGTAAATAAATTTCATAGGTACACAAGCAGTGTCTGGCTGTCACTGCAGAGCTGAGTAGTGAAGCAAAGAGCCAAATAATAAATATTGAGTGGAAGGCATTGCTTTTGTTTGATCACATGCTATACTTTTTTTTTTCTTTTTGCCTCCAAGGTCATTGCTGGGACTTAATTCCTGCATTACAAATCCAAATCCATTGCTCTTGGTGGCCATCTTTGTTCCATTGTTGTTGCTGTTGTTATTGTTGTTGTTTTGGATAGGACAGAAAAATTGAGAGGGGGAGAGGAAGACACCTGCAGACCTGCTTTGCTGCTTGTGAAGCAACCCTCCCTGCAGGTGGGAGCCTGGGGCTTGAATCGGGATTCTTGAGCCGGTGCACTTTGCACTATGTACACTTAACCCTGTGTGCCATCACCTCTCCTCACCCCCGTGTAGTTTTTTGATGAAAAGGCTTGTTAAATCTAATGGTATAAAGAGAAATGAGAACTTCTGTGTCAGAAACTTTTATCAGTTCTTGAGAACCCCCATGTGTTGAATTGTAACCCTTTTATTTTTTGAAAACAGTGACTTCTTAACTGACACTTATTAGGTTGATGAAAATGTTTACACTTGTGGGTGGACATCTGATTGCAATACCAGCCATCTTCTGCTGGCTGTGGCTGGATCTAGAGGCATAGTTAGGATTATTAATCCCATAACAATGCAGTGCATAAAGGTAGGTTTCTGGTTCAGTTGTAGTGCAGTAGTACTCCCTCCCTCTCTCCTTCCCTGCTTGTCCCACTTACCCTCTCAGTGCACCCCTGAGTACTACCTCAGAAGTATTTCTCCTCACTCGGGATAGTTTCCTTCAGTACTATGAGGGTCAGGCTCAAACTGGGGCCAAGTGCATGGCCACGTGAGCATACTATGAAAGTAAGTTATGTTTGCCTGTCCTAAAATATTTTTAAGACCTACAGGTATATTTTTTCTGCTCATGGAAGTTTGAGCTCATACCTTTAAATTTACATGAGATATAAATATTTAAAGTTACAGTATAATCTCATTTTTGTTCTTTACACAGCTGATGTCCAAGTTGTTTAAAATATATATATTTATTTATTTTTCCCTGTTATTTCCATTGTTGTTTATTGTTGTTATTATGGCTGTGGGCGCAAGGAATAACATCATTGCAAGACTGGCCAGCTCCTCATGGGGCGCGAGTGCTTCCACACTACGATCATCATCTCTGGCATTATGCTATTCCACTGCAGAATACTGTGCCCCAGTATGCTTCCGTAGCCCCCATGTCCACTTGGTCAATTCCAAATTATATTCCTCCATGAGGATAATTTCTGAAACCATCAGTTCCACCCCGGTTCCATGGCTGCCAGTCCTTAGCAACATCGCCCCGCCTGATATTCGTCAGGATGCGGCATCATCTAAGTTCATTTCCCACGTCTACGCTCGACCGGACCTACCAATATGCGCGGATATCTTCACCCACCCTGTCCAACGCTTGACGTCACGTCACCCAATCTGGTCCCCTACGCCTACACTGAACTTCTCTGTTCCAGTCTCTTGGAAACAGAGTTGGCAGTCAGCTGAGGTAAAGAACAAACACCTCATCACAGACCCCTGCAAGTGTCAACCCGGCTTTGACCTAGCACGTTATGATTGGGCCCTCCTCTGTTCGCTATCGAACAGGCCATGGCCAGTGCGCCGCTATGTTCCATCGCTGGGGGGCCAGAGATGACCCGAACTGCCCCAGCCGCTACAGACAGACTATGAACCACATAGTCAACAACTGCCACCTCTCCAGATTCAAAGGAGGTCTCGAAACTTTACATCAGGCTCAACCTGACGCTCTTGACTGGCTACAGAAGAAGGGCAAACGCTAGAAGAAGAAGATTATTGCTGTTGTCATTGTTGTTGGATAGGATAGAGAGAAATCAAGAGAGGAGGAGAAGACAGAAAGGGGGAGAGAAAGATAAACACCTACAGACCTGCCTCACGGCTTGTGAAGCAACTCCACTTCAGGTGGGGAGCTATGTGCTCCATAGGAGATCCTTATGCTGTCCTTGTACTCTGCTAGACATGTACTTAATCCGCTGCACTACCGCGTGACACCCAAAGTCCATACTTTTCAAGTTACTATACAAAAGTCAGTATCTAAATGTAAGTGATTTTGACCTTTTTTTTTTTTTTTTTTGTCTGTGCTAGACAGACACTCTGGTGGCAATATTTGGTGGTGTGGAAGGGCGCAGAGATGAAGTTCTCAGTGCTGTAAGTTGAGAGCTGCAGGGCAATGACCTTCAGGTGTATGTAGCTGGGCATGACCCTTGTGGGCCTCTTCCCTTAGAAGGAAGAATGTGATTTGTCTCATGAAATCTTCCAGCTTCACTGACTTATGACATAGAGGTTTTTAATCTTACAGTTGAAGACCTGAAGGAAGTTCCTTGGTGTTTGAGCCATATTCATTTTTTTTTTTTTTTTTTTTTACTAGAGAACTGCTCAGCTCTGCCTTATGGTAGTACCAGGATTGAACCTGGGTTTTTAGAGCCTCAGGCATGAGAGTATCTTTGCATAACCATTATGCTGTTTACCCCAACCCTTGATCCATATTCTTTCATATTCTTTTTTAAATTTCTTTATTAGGAGATTAATGTTTTACATATCACAGAAAATACAATAGTTTGTACCTGCATAACATTTCCCAGTTTTCCACATATCAATACAACCCCCACTAGGTCCTCTGTCATCCTTTTCCAGGACCTGCACTCTCCCTCCTCCCCCAATCCAGAATCTTTTAATTTGCTGTAATACACCAACTCCAGGTTCTACTTGTGTCTTCTCGTCTGATCTTGTTTTTCAACTTCTGCCTGAAATTCCATATTCATCCTTCTGTTTCTGACTTATTTCCCTTAACATGATTTCTTCAAGCTCCATCCCAGATAGGCTGAAAATGGTGAAATCACTGTTTTTAATAGCTCAGTAGTATTCCATTGTGTATATAGACCACAACTTGCTCATTCACTCATCTGTTGTTGGACACCTGAGTTGCTTCCAGGTTTTGGCTACTACAAATTGTGCTGCTATGTAGATAGGTATACACAAATCTTTTTGGAAGGGTGTGTTGGGTTCCTTAGGATATATCCCCAGGAGAGGAATTGCAGGATCATAGGGCAGGCCCATTTCTAGCCTTCTGAGAGTTCTCCAGAATGCTCTCCCCAGAGGTTGGACCAATTTATGTTCCCAACAGCAGTGCAGGAAGGTTCCTTTGACCCCACAACCTCTGCAGGATTGGTTGCTGCTACCTTTTCTGATGTATGACATTCTCACAGGAGTGAAGTGGTATCTGATGTTTGTCTTTATTTCCATTTCTCTGACAATCAAAGACTTGGAGGATTTTTTTCATGTTTCGTGGCCTTTTGTGTCTCTTCTGTGGAGAATTTTCCGCCCATGTCTTCTCCCCGTTTTTGGATGGGGTCATTTGTTTTCTTGTTGTTGAGTTTAGCAAGCTCTTTATATATTTTGATTATTAAACTATTGTTATAGTGATTCAATTTCATTCTTCTGCATGTTTTACCCCATTTTTTCCAACACCATTTGTTGAAGAGACTCTGCTTTCTCCATTTAATAGTCTGGGCACCTTTGTCACAGATTAGATGTCCATATGTGGGGGCTTACTTCTGAGATCTCACTTCTATTCCACTGGTCAGTGTGTCTATTCATGTTCCAGTACCAAGCAGTTTTGATGACCTGACCCCATTATACAATTTTTAGATCTGAGAGTGTGATGCCTCCAGTTCTGTTCTTTCTGCTCAAGATTGTTTTGGCAATTCTGGGTGTTTTCTGGTTTCAGATAAACATTTGTAGCATTGGTTCTATTTTCCTAAAAAATGTGGTTGGGATCTTGATGGAGATATCATTAAATTTGTAGATGGCTCTGGGTAGGTTATTCATGTCAATGATATTAATTCTTCCTTGATAGTCTTTTTAAATGATATTTATTGGGTTTTCAGAAAAGTTATGATACATGTTTCATAGAAAAATACTCCATTATTTTTCCTACAACCAAAGACATAATATAGGTTTGTGTGTTTAGGTACTGCACCTGGTGTGTGAATGATTCCACCCTTCTGAACTGCTTTTTAAAAGTTATTATTAATCGTTAGTTACAAGATTATGAGATATACACTTTATAGTTCGATACCATCTCCACCCTTCCTCCTCCCAAAGATAATCACTGTAGTTTTCATAATTCTTAACAGTTTCCTTGCTTCTGTTTTGTTTGGATTCCCCCACCACCACTTTGGCAAATTCATGTAAATCAGATCTCTAAATTCCACAGCACAGATCTGTAGACACTGCAGCACCAGAGCTACTTTTTCCATAGTACCCACCATATATTGCTGGGATTCAGACTGGGGCATTGCGCTACGTGATGAACTCTCTCTTGATCCCACATAACATAATTTTAAATACTGAGTGTGTCCTACCTATCTACTGTAGCACTGCTCAAGTATGGCTTATGGTAGTGCCTGGGGCCTTAGAGACTCAGGCATTAAATTTTATGCAGAACCATTTTACAGTCTCCCCTTCCCCTGGGTTAATTCCTCTTCACTGAAATAGGTACACTTCTTTATACTTGGGTGTTGTGAGTCATTTGATGTCACAGTACCTCCCAGAATGGGTGGCTTCAAGTTTGTTGGCAAGTGGCCTGACAGAGGTAGTCATGAGCAGAACTTCCCCCCCTTCAACTTAACTTCTTTCTTCTGCCGTTTCTCCTGGTATGGGGTTTTTCTCTCTCTCTCTTCCCTCCTTGGAGCTTCATGTAGCCCAAGCATAATTCCAAGATGGATATAATGTACCCACTCCACATTTACAATCGCTCAGTGAAGTGAGCACTTGCTTTTATTACTACCAAATAATTGTTGTTTATAGCCTCTTGTAGTTTGTGTATTCCTTATGTAAATAAACAAACAAATGTGGCTGTTTCATTCTTCCTTATTTAGTTTTATTTTTTAATTTTTATTTATAAAAAGGAAACACTGACAAAAAACCATACAATAAGAGGGGTGCAACTTTGCACAGTTCCCACCACTTGAACTCTGTATGCCATCCCCTCCCTTGATAGCTTCCTATTATTAATCCCTCTGGGAGTATGGGCCCAGCATCATGGGGTGCAGAAGGTGAATGGTCTGGCTTCTATAACTGCTTCCTTGCTGAAGATGGGCACTGGAAGGTGGATCCATACTCCCATGCTGTCTCTCTCCTTCCCTAGTGCGGCGGGGTTCTGGGGAAGTGGGGCTTCAGGACACATTGATGGGGTCATCTGTCCAGGAGGTCTCATTGACTAATCATGAACCTAAAGGTTATAATAGTGTAGATGAAATGTTGGGGGGGGGTCTCCATTTTGTAGATAGCTAGTAGGCCTATTTTAGTTATATTCCAAAGGGCCCATGACTATACTAGTTTTTTATTTTTATTTTTTTGATCCTGACATCTGATATGAAGGTGGATCTAAATTAATGTCTGGGGAGATGATGTCATGGCTTGAAAAAGACCAGAAAGCTGAAAGTCAGGGAAGAGAATAGCTACCAAATATGGGAAAGGTTATAAATAATGTTGACAGTAAACCTCATCAATTTGATGTGATCCTGGTCCCATATTCAGCTTAGGAGCCTATGTGACCTCTGCATCTCTTTAGATCTGACCTCACATTCTGTGGTCATGAGTAGAAACGTTCCAAGCTACCCCAGTTTCAGGACCCATCTTCCTCAGGCAACATAGAGTATGTTGTCCAGCCTCCCTTCAGAACATTCTCTACCATTGTTGATCCACATTGAGGACAAGGTCCTATGGGGGCCCAAAGAGGGGTCTATTGTGTTGTTCCTCATAGAGATGACCATTAACAATGGAGAGAGGGTTATATTTGAGATCTAGGCCCATCATGTCTGTTTGGGAATCTCGAGACTCCCTGACTAGGGCATCGGCTGACGGGATGGCCTGATAGTGAGTAAAGAGTCATTATTAGAGTATAATAGTCTCTAGCCTTTTTTAAATATTTATTTATTTATTTTCCCTATTGTTGCCCTAGTTTTTCATTGTTGTTGTAGTTATTATTGTCGTCATCATTGCTGGATAGGACCTAGAGAAATGGAAAGAGGAGTGGAAGACAGAGAGGGGGAGAGAAAGATAGATACCTGCAGACCTGCTTCAGTGCCTGTGAAGCGACTCCCCTGGAGCCAGGGGCTCTCTAACCGGGATCCTTATGGCAGTCCTTGCGCTGTGTCTTGCCTTTATTCAGTTTTTGGAGTCCTTACTTTGATAAGGTTAGCTTTGGAGTGACTGAGAGAAGTATCATAGGAAGTAGGTGAGGAGGGTATCTAACTCTAAGTAGACACTATTTCATTAGGAACTTTATGGTGTCTCTTTAGGTCTTTATACTTGCTTGCTGCATATACTGACTCACTACAGACTATTGTGCCCTTTTGCTTTCAGGCATATAGTCTGCCCTAATTTATGGATATATGTGAATATAGGCCCTGTCTCATGAGACCAGAGCACTGCTCAGCTCTGGCTTATGGTGATGTTGAGAACTGAACCTGGGACCTTTGGTGCCTCAGGCCAGAAAGACTTTTTGCACAACTATTATGCCATCTCCCCAACCCAATACCTCTGTCTTTTACTGTAGTAACCTCTACAGCCTTTCCATACTTAGAAAAAAGCTGTTCTTAATAGGTGAGTCATGGGTGACTAGGTAAAGGGGTGAGTTGGTTGCGTACACTGTACTTGAGTTCAGTCCTCTACTCTCTGTTCTTCAGAAGTTCATGAGTGTTCATCTCAATTGAATCTCAGTTCGGGAGTTGGACAGTAACACAGTGGGTTAAGCACACATGGCACAAAGTGCAAGGACTGGTGTAAAGATCCCAGTTTGAGCCCCCCCCCCCGCTCCCCACCTGCAGGCGGTGGTGCTTCACAAGTGATGAAGTGGGTCTGCAGGTGTCTATCTTTCTCTTCCTCTCTCTGTGTTCCCCTCCTCTCTCTCTTTCTCTCTGTCCTATCTAACAACAGCAACATCAATAACAACAATAAGAAGAACTACAACACTAAAAGAAGGGCAACAAAAGGGAATAAATAAATAAATAAATAAATATTTTAAAAAAGAATATCAGTTTGTTTGCCTCACTTCAGGCAACTTCCATGGCATGAACTTAGTAGTGGAAATCAGGTGCCAGAGCACAGAAGATATCTACAACAGCAGGACTTCTTCGTGGAGCCCTATTAGTTTCTTCAGCTGGAGGAACAGAGCTGCAGGTGTCTCTCCACCTCTCTATTTCCTCCTCCCCTCTCAATGTCTGTCTATCCAATAATACTAACTAATTGCCGGATTAGCTTTGCGGGCGGGAGACAGAGACGACCAGGGACTCATGGCTCAGCTGAGAACGCAGTTCAGTCTTTATTCAAGAGTGGGGATGCAGTTCAAAAAACTAATCTCTTCTAATCACAACACGATTCTGTCCTGCATCTCTCTTCTCTGGCGGAAGAGTCAGGAACAAAGGAAGTACATAGGATAGGGGACGTGGAGAAGGGAAGAGGGGGAACCAGGGAGGACTAAACTTAATGTTCCAGAGGCAGGGGAAGTGAGGGCCAAACCAATATCCAGGAGGCAGGGGGGTGCCCAGCTAACAGTGGAGACACAAACAGAACTCATCACAAGCAACACAAAGCGAAACCAATGTGATGATAAAAACAGAAGGCTTCACAAGCAGAATCTAGAAGCATACCAACAAATAATAATATTTAAATTTTTTTAAATGAGAGATAGACACCTACAGACCTACTTCACCACTTGTGAAGTATTCTCCTGTGGGGGTTGGGGTGGGCACTCAGACCTTAGGAGGGAGTCCTTATACTTTTTACTAGTATGCTTAACTGGGTGTGCCAATGTCTGTCTTTCTCCCTCTCTATCTCTTCCTCCCTTCAATTTCTATCTGCTATGTCAAATAAGTTAAAAGAAAAACAGGGAGGGAAGAAGGAAGGAATGTGAAAAAATAGCCTCCAGGAGTGGTGGCTTTGCCATGTAGACACCTAGCCCCAGTGATAACCCTGGTGGCAGTAAACATAAAATAAGAAGTGCAAATTTCTGCCTCCCTTAAGTTTTATCAAAACATTCAAGGACATAACTAGGTAACTGGAGCATACAGATGGACTGTGTAAAATAAACAGATTAATTGAAAAGGGTTTATCATATTCCATGGTGGCAAGGCAGTTTATCCAAAGCATTCATTAACTGTGCACGTAAAGCACTCACAGAGGGATTTTTTTTTTTTGCTTTTAAATCTAATACATCTATAGAACAGTATATTAGATAATTTAGTGTGAATTTTAGAAAAAATGTAAAAATGAAAGCAAACTAGTGTTTTTTTTTTTATTTAAGAAAGGATTAATCAACAAAACCATATGGTAAGAGGGGTACAACTCCACACAATTCCCACCAGCCAATCTCTATATCCCATCCCCTTCCCTGACAGCTTTCCCATTCTCTATCCCTCTGGGACCATGGACCCAGGGTCATTGTGGGTTGCAGAAGGTAGAAGGTCTGGGTTCTCTAATTGCTTCCCCGCTGTACATGGGTGTTGACTGGTCAGTCTACACTCCCAGTCTGCCTCTATCTTTCCCTAGTAGGGTGGGTCTCTGGGGAACCGGAGCTCCAGGACACATTGGTGGGGTCTTCAATCCAGGGAAGCCTGGCCAGCATCCTGATAGCATCTGGAACCTGGTGACTGAAAAGAGAGTTAACATATGAAGCCAAACAAATTGTTAAGCAATCATGGACCCAAAGGTTGGAATAGTGGAGAGGAAGTGTTAGGGTGTTACTCACTGCAAACTCTAGTGTGCTTCTGCTTTCAGCTAAAACTAGTGTGTTTTAACAAGAGTTATTTTAAAAATATTTATTGTAGAGAGAAGAGAGCACCAGAGTATGGTCACTCTGGCACATGCTGTTGCTGGAGGTCAACCTTGGGGACACTGTGCTTCTGAGCCCAGATTTTTATCTATTGTGCCACCTCCCAGGTTACAACAAATTACACTGGAAAAATATTTGATTTTGGGGCCATGCAGTGGTGCACTTTGGTTAAGTGCTCACATTACAGTGCTCAAGGCACCAGGTTCAGAGCCCCTCGTCCCAACCTGCAGGAGGAAAGTTTCACGAGTTATGACACAGGCTGCAGGTGTCTCTGTTTCATTCCCTCTTTTTTTTTTCTTTTTTGCCCCCAAGATTATTGCTGGGGCTCAGTGCCCATACTATAAATCCACTAGTCCTGGAGGCTATTTTTCCCCTTTGTTGCCCTTGTTGTTTATCATTGTCATTTTTATTATTATTGTTGCTGTCATTGTTGTTGGATTGGACAGAGAGAAATCAAGAAAGGAGGGGAAGACAGAGAAGGGGAGAAAAAGATGGACACCTGCAGATCTGCTTCACCGATTGTGAAGCAACTCCCCTGCAGATGGGTGTCGGGGGCTGCAAACCAGGATTATTATGTGCTTTGCACCATGTGCACTTAACTCACTGCACTACTACGAACACCCCTCTTTCCCTCTTTATCCCCACCTTCCCTTTCAATTTCTCTGTCTGAATACAATAATATATAAATAAAAGGTTGAAAAGGATTTATAAAATTAATTGATTTCTTAATACAAGGTAATGGTGTGGTGGGGAGATCCAGAGCATCCTATTGTTTCTGAGTGACATTTCAGTGTCTCAGCAGATTATGTTCAGAATACAAATAGTAGAGCTGTCTTCACAAACCCTTGAGTTCAGTTTAGCTACCACATTGCCATCATCATCATCATCATCATCATCATCATCATCATCATCATCATTCCATGACCAAGAGCTTTCACTGACTTTACCCTGTTCTGGAAGTTCACCATATACTGTTAGGGTTGCAGATTCCTCTCCACTGTGCATATGGCATCAGCTTTGTTACCCCAGTGGTCTGGAGCACCAACCAGTGTAACATGTGAGGTGTTTCTCCAGATCCTCTGATATGACATCTCTTTATACCATCAAAATGCATTGCTTCTAATCATACACTTCTTAACAAGTAATTTCCTACGCACACTCTTGACTGTCCTCTGCAATCATCAGTTCTCTCTCTTAGTTCTTTGCCTCTTTGTTTTTATTCTTGTGCATGGGATTGGCAGACACCTCACAGTCTGCCTACATCCTTCCTGATTATGGCAGTGAAACGGCCACTGCTTTCAGAGATGACTACAAGTCTCTTCATCTTTTTTTCTTTTCTGAGACTTTAAATAAAATTTAAGTATTCATAATAATCTTAAGATGACTAACCAGTTGCCCAGATGAAGTGAATTTCCTGGAGTTACAAATACAATGAGCTTTTGGGTGGGAAAAGATGAAAGTAGTGAAGTAGCAGGGCCCATATTGAAGAACCATGCATTCTCAGACAGAATTTCTAATTTTCTTTTCCTATAAACCACTTGAAGTCTCTGAACACCAAAGGGCCTAGAACTGAAGGTGATTTTGTCTGGCAGAGACAAAATTATGATTTCCAAAGTAAATACCCCATACAATGTATTGCTTTTTTGTTATCAAATTCTGTTGCTAATCAGACTTCTTATCCTCAAGTGTGGATACTGAATCAGCTTAAATGAATATATGTCATTGTCTCTTGGTAGATGGGTTACCCTGTTTCATGAACTGTCAGTTCTAAAATGACAAAGGGAAAACCAACTTTTTTTTCTTGTTTATAAAATGACAACGGGAAAATCAATTTTTTTCTTGTAGTTATTTTTATTGTTATTGATGTTGTCATTGTTACATAGGACAGAGAGAAATGGATAGAGGTGGGGAAGACAGGGAGAGAAAGACAGACATCTGCAGACCTGCTTCACTGACTGTGAAGCCACTCCCCTGCAGGTGGGGAACCTGGGGCTTGAATCTGGATCCTAACAGGGTCCATGTGCTTAGTGCCACGTGTGTTTAACCCTCTGCGCTACTGCCCGACTCCTGCTACTTTGTTTTTATATTTAATAATGAGTTTTGCAAACATTTCTTTATTTTTATTGTTGTTATTGATGCCGTTGTTGTTGGATAGGACAGAGAGAAATGGAGAGAGGAGGAGAAGACAGAGAGGGGAAGAGAAAGATAAACACCTGCAGATCTGCTTCACCGCTTGTGAAACGACTGCCCTGCTGGTCGGGAGCCAGGGCCTCGAACCGGGATCCTAACACTGGTCCTTGAGCTTTGCGCCAGTGCGCTTAAGCCACTGCACTACCACCCGACCCCCGTAACATTTCTTTTTTCTCCTTTTTATTTATTTATTCCCTTTTGTTGCCCTTGTTTTTTTGTTGTAGTTAGTATTGTTGTTGTCGTCGTTGTTGGATAGGACAGAGAGAAATGGAGAGAGGAGGGGAAGACAGAGAGGAGGAGAGAAAGATAGACACCTGCAGACCTGCTTCACAGCCTGTGAAGCGACTCCCCTGCAGGTGGGGAGCCGGGGTTCGAACCGGGATCCTTATGCCGGTCCTTGTGCTTTGCGCCACCTGCGCTTAACCCGCTGCGCTACCGCCCGACTCCCTCTCCTTTGTTTTTTTAAGTCTTGTGAAATGCCATTGTGGCCTGGTAACCTGACAAGATGGAAGATGATATAGATAACATTAAACCCAATGAATCTAAATAAATTAAATAATAATTAAATACAGTGTGACTATCCTTGAGTGATTTGTTTACAGTCGGTATGACATTTGGTACATGAGGTTTTATGGATTTCTGAAAAAAGGTAGCAAAATTTACATATGAAATTACAAAATTATGATTATTGTTTTCTCTTCTGCACATCTTTTGTTGTTTCATGTAAGAACTTACTCAATGCTTTGCATGTTTCTCTTTTTTTTTTCCACCTTAGATGCTATTCTACCTTTGTGACTTCACTCACCATCTGTACTGCTATTATGAATGAATTGATAGCTGCCAGTGGTGGCAGTTTGGTGTATATTTTCCATAACATCTGTACTAAGATTTAATATTGGAGGCTAGGGTATTAATCCATCTGTGTACCATTACCAGAAAAACTTGAAAGAATCAGTATATAAGGCAAAGACAAAAATAGCAGCCATCTGAAATTCTTAAAACATTTGATATTAGGATGAAAGTATTGAAAGAGTTTTCTATAGCTTTGGCTATACTGTTAAAGCAGAAGAAACAATTAGCTGGTGCAAGTTGTAAAGTCATTGCCAAATGATTTGCATAATACCTTAATTTTCAAAGTTCAAGTAGCATCTGTGTATATCCTGCTTTTTCCTAAGATGCATACACACTGATGGTGAAGTTTGTTTTATAAATTAAGCACAATAAGAGATTAATAGCAATAACAAAGGGATAGTTGCAATATTATTGTAATAAAAGCTGTGTTTCTCTGCCACCAAATAGCATGTAATTTCTTATCAAAATTGGCCATGGGGTAACAATTACTGGAATGGAAAAGTTCAGATGAGATTTCAAGTCCATTTACAATGGTTCTCGCACCCATTTACAAATCAGAAGTAAAAAACACAATTGAATGATAATATACTCATTTTCAAGAGGTGACTTTTCTAAAGTTAGAAAGGTGTCTTTGGACAACTTGACTACTCAGTGGCCTTATTTTGATAATTTGATGTTATAAAAAATAGGTTTATACAGATGCTTGCATTGGGCAATTGGGTTGGCAGACTCTATGTTTGGGATTTAGAAGCTGAAGATCCTCACAAAGCTAAGTAAGTATTTAGAAATTCATAATTTATACCCTTTTCTCTAAAATGTTTTATCACTTTAGAGATTCTTATATCATTCCAGAGTCATTTTGATGCACCTATTTAGTTTTTACCAAAGCACTGCTCAGCTCTGGCTTATGGTGGTGCTATGGTTTGAACACTGGGGCCTGGAGCCTCAGGCATGAAAATCTTTCAGATAACCACTATGCTGTCTCCCCAGCCCTACTTTTTTGTTTTTTTTAATTGCTTTTCAGGAGTATAGTGAAGGAAACTTAGTTCTCTATGTAAGTTACACAGTACATCTTAAATTTAAAATATGCTCATTTTGCACAGAAGTCTTTGTGTGAAGTCTGTTTTGTTTTGAATGCCTTCTACATGAGGTGGAACATTGTTCACTGTCTCATTCACAGTTTTAAGTGAGTTAGATGTAAATGAATGAAACATGACAGCATTCTGCATGAATAGTATAACCTGTTGTCATGTTTTCTCCCTAGATGTACAACATTGTCTCATCATAAATGTGGTGCTGCTATCTGTCAAACCAGCTTTAGTAGAGACAGCAACATTCTCATAGCCATTTTTTGTGTCAATGGCAGTATTTGCCGATGGGACCAACTTCGACAAAATACCTTTTCCTAATCAAAATTAGGGTGTGTTTTCTGAGTACAGGAGAACTAATGTATCTTGCTATTAAGGGCACTTAGAGCCATTAAAGTTGTCTGTCAGCATTCAATCAAGGTGAGCTGAATGTAGTGATGTTTACACAGTTCACATTCTTTGTACTGTCTCCTGCTCAGACTCTACTGCTTTTAATAAATTTTTATTTTTGTAAAATTGTGTTGCTTCATTGTGATGAAAAGAACGGTTGAAAGCAATAAATGTATGCCTTACCTTTTTGTAATGATCTTTATTTTTGTAGTTCTTTTTCCTGGAAAAGAAATGCAATGTAGTAAAGTATAAGCTCCGTATAGGACATAAATTGTGCTTCTGCCAGGCCAAATAAAGGTTGGATTATTTACTTCTAAACAAAACAAAACAAAAATGAGATTCTGCTGCCGCCATGTGTTGACCTTGGATAAGTATCTTAGAATTTGTTCCAGTTTCCTTATATGTAACAGGGATAATCAGCTTCATAGGGTTATTGTATCAATCCAGTCAGTTAACACATGTAAAGTACCTGGAATGCAGCCTACACTAAACCGTAAATACATTTTTAAGTTTATTAAAAATTTTAGTTTTAAAATATTGTCAGCATGGCTGCACTACTCTGACCTGGCTTTCAAATAGACTCGTCACCAAAGTTTCCTCCAATGCAGAGGGAGCTGGGCTTGAACCTAGGTTGCAGGCATGTCAGAGCATCCCAGTATTAATCTATTTTATTTATTTACTTATTTATTTTAACCAGAGAACTGATCAGCTCTGACTTTTGGTAGTATGGGTGATTGAACCTGGGACTTTGGAGCCTGAGGCATCACCATTATGATCTTTGCATAACCATTATGCTATCTCCCCCCACCCACACCACACTATTAAAGTGAGATATTTTAATGGCCTGCAAATTATATATATATATGTATATATAATTTTTATAAGTGTTCCCTGAGGAGTAAACTCTGGCTGTGAGCATACTGAGCAAACTCCCAAGCCTATTTTTTCTTTCCATTTATCTAGAGAGACACCAAGCACCATGCCACCATTCATGGAGCTCTTCCCCCACTCCTCCCGTTCTCTTATGCTCTCTGGTTCTCCTGTTTCATACCTGGTTTGAACCAAGGTATGAAACCCAGGTATTGAAGCCAGGTTTGAAAGGTCAGGTGATTACAAAATACAAAGACTGATTTTTTGACAAGTTTGTTTTAGGTTTATGGCCCTTATTTATATAACAACGACCATGATAATACATCCTCTTGCACATTTATTTTTTCCTTCTTGAAAATTGTGATTAGTAGTGGTTTACAAAATTGAATGCACCCTCCCACCTCCCAAAGAAAATCACTATAGGTGACTGTCACTCACCTATAGTGGCAGAGCTTGGCACATGCCCTTGAAGTACTGGTCCTCAGGGCAGGTCGCTAGTTGTGAGGGAGATCAGAGGTCATACGCTGGGTGGCATAATCTTTTTTTAAAAGGCCGTTGTGCACCTGAGAGGTGATGTTGGACTCTCATGCAAGAAGTTTTGAGTTCAAACCTTGGCATCTCATGCCAGAGTGATGCTCTGGTTCTCTCTCTGTCTGTCTCCTCCTCCATAACCTCTGTCTTACTAATAAATAAATAATTTTGGTTTTCAGAAAAAGTACAGAAATGGAGTTCATTTCCATTTAACATCCTCCAAGAATAATGCTTCTTTTAAAGTAATGATATGAAATCATGAGTATATGTTATGTGTGAGCATGTGTATTCATAACCTCTGGTATACTGTCAGGATCTGTTGAACAATTTATACATTTTTTTTCATTTATTTTTTAAGGGAAGATACCAGTATTTTAGGAACTTTTATGCAAGGAGACTCAGTAATACAGTGTCTGCTTTTTTTTTTCTTTCTTTGCTTTATTTTAGTTTTCTTATATTTTATAGGACAGAGAGAAATTCTGAGGTGGGAAGAAAGACACCTGCCAATATTACTGCCTTACTACTCCTGAAGCTTCTCCCCTCCTCCACCCCCTGCAGTTGGGGGCTGAGATCTTGAACCTGGGTCCTTGTGCATGGTCATGTGTAATCCAAGTGTGCCACCACCCTGCTCTTGATGTGTACATTTTTTAAAAGATTTTTAAAAACATTTATTCATTTTCCCTTTTTGTTGCCCTTGTTGTTTTTATTGTTGTAGTTATTATTGTTGTTGTTATTGGTGTCATCGTTTGGATAGAACAGAGAGAAATGGAGAGGGGAGTGGGAGACAGAGAGAGGGAGAGAAGTTAGACACCTGCAGACCTGCTTCACCGCTTGTGAAGCGACTCCCCTGCAGGTGGGGAGCCGGGGGCTTGAACCTGGATCCTTATACCAGTCCTTGTGCTGTGCGCCATGTACACTTAACCCGATGCACTACCCCTGACTCCCAATGTATACATTTCTTAACCTGCACTGAAAGTGTTAGTTGTCATGGGCCAAGAAGCTCTGTTGATAGATATGCAGTTGGTAGCAGGTTCTGAATCTATTGTGACTTTCAGTTTGACTGAGAAGATTATTTGTAACACTTGGATTCTGAAAAGGAATTTTATGATGATTTTCTTTTCCAGTTAACAGTAGTTAAACTCTGGTAAAGCTCATTGTCTATGATACTCCCACAGCTCAAAGTTTGATGAAATTGCATTTTTATTTTTACATCTGCACTCACTTCTTTACTATTTCATATCTTTATTTGTTGGATAGAGACAGACATTGAGAGGGAATGGGGGAGTTAGAGAAGAGAGGAAAGGAACATCTGCAGCACTAACATCTGCAGCAGTAGCATCAGGAGCACTGCTTCATCACTCATGATGCTTCCCTCCCTGCAGCAGCTAGGGATCAGAGGCTTAAACCCAGCTCCTTCTGCACTGTTATATGCACTCTACTGGTGTGTCGCCACCTAGTTCCTGAATTACATTTTCAGACTGAAAATAGACTGGAATAGTCAGACTGGAATAGTCTGGGAATGATGATTCAAAACTAGGATGAGGGCCAGGCGCTAGCACACCGGGTTAAGCGCACATAGTGTGAAGCACAAGGACCTGCACAATGATCCCAGTTCAGTTCCCTGCAAGGGGGGGGGGGGTCATTTTGCAAGCCGTGAACCAGGTCTTCAGATGTCTGTTTTTCTCTCCTCCTCTCTAACTTCCCCTCCTCTCAATTTTTCTCTGTCCTGTCTAACAGCAGTCATAACAAGAATAACAGCAGCAACAATGGACAAAAGATGGCCACCAGGAGCAGTCAATTTGTAGTGTCAGCACTGAGCCCCAGCTATAACCCTGGAGGCAAAAATAAAAACAAGCAAACAAAAACTGGGAAGGTGTCTGCTTTGCTATATGATCCTCTCAGATTCAAGATCTGAGAGAAAGGAGGAAAACAGCTAGAATTCTATGCACTACTACACAGGGGCCTAACAGCCCCCAGATTCTAGCAGAGCTAAGGGAGCAGAAAGTTGTTCTTTGTTCCCACAGAGCATGGTGGTATTGATTCCAAAAGTTTTTGTTGAAAAAGGATAGGGGAGTAGTACCACTGTTATCCTATGGTTTTATCAGTGTTTGCTTTTATAAATAAAAAAATTCAAAAAAAAAACCACAAAGCTGTCTGTCTTTCTGCTAACTGCAGAAAGATACAGGTTTTCTTAAAAAGGTTTTAAATGAAAAAACATATTAGTTTGGAAGAGAAAAGGATAATCTATTCAACTTATTCTTCTCAAGGTATCCCCCCAAAAAATAAGTTGATAGCCATTGTATAAAGGAGAGAGGAGACCTTAAAGACAGGGTGACTGCACACAGGGGCAGGGAAAATGGGGGAAAAAAAGACTGCAACTTGCTCCTAGGGACAGGAGAAAATTAAAAAAGGCTGGAATTCATCAGTGTTTCATTAGTCATATCCTTCATCTTCCTCTCTTTCCTCCCCCTCATTATCAACTTCTCCTTTATCCTCATCTCCTTCTTCATATCTTCTTTTTTTTAAAAAAATATTATCTATTTATTGATTGGATAGAGACAGTCAGAAATCAAGAGGGAAGGGAGGGATAGAGAGGGTGAGAGACAGAGAGACAGCTGCAGTACTACTTCACCACTTGAGAAGCTTTCCCCCCTGCAGGTGGGGACTGGGGGCTTGAACCCACGTCCTTGCACATTGTAACATGTGAGTTCAACCATGTGCATCACCACCAGGCCCCCACTTCTTCATATCTTCTAATCCTTCTTCCTCTTCATCATCATCATCTTCCCCCTCACCTTATTCATCATCCATATCAGGAACCAAGTAGTACTGTAGTGTATTTGGCCAGATACCATCTTTAATGACCTCTCCTAACTCACCTGCGACTGCACCAAAATGGTCAGTAAACCAGGTGAAGAAGCTCTCTGGTTCCTCATGCTGTCTCTTTCTGTTGGTTTGATTTTGGGTTTGACTTGAACATTTGATCAAATCCTTTCCAGATTTCCATTTGATTTCAGTGGATCCTTCAAAAGAAGGATCACCACTCTCATTCAGATAAAATTCTTTGGAGAGAACTTTATTTTCAAAGTAAGGGTTTTCAACAAAATAAAAGTCTATTCTGTTACCTGATTTACTATCTTCAAATTCTGTCACTTCAACTCTTGTCAAGTAATGCAGTGCCTCTTCATCCTCTTCTCCAAGCAGTGTAGACACTTGTGGGTGGTTGACAAATGTTAATCCTAAATTTGGGATATTGACCATCAATTCCGATCTCTTCTGAAAAAATGGCTAGCAGAGTTTGTTATATTTCTGTTCTACCTTCAAAATCGTCACTCCCCAGAAAGCAGCTTGATAAAAAAGCAACAGGAAGCAATGGAATATATCCATGAAGTACAGAATGAAATAGACTTAATGAACAAGCCAGCTAGGAGGTTTCTAGAATTTTCTATCTCACCTTAACTCTAATCCCTGAGATTCTCAACTAAGACTCTTTTCTGACTCTCTACTACTTAAAAGAGTCAAAGTTCAGGTGTCTGCTGGGTAAGGAGGATGGCCTAGGTAGGTAAAAGTAATGCATCAAGTGAGCTGAATGTACCATGTTCCATTATATATATATCCTGAGTTGTAGTTTTAAACTGAGCTATGCGGCTTAATAGAAAATAGTAGGGTCCTCATGTCTGTGGCTCATGTGACTTTGTTTAAAGTATATGGAGAAATCCAATTTTGTTTTTTTTTTTTAAGTGCTAGAGATACCTAGAAGTTGTCAGACAACCTTTTGAGGACTGGTCCTTCGATTTAGAGATTTTCTTTGTTATCTTAAGTTGCTATTTATGCAATCTTCTTTCATTCTCTCCTATCCCCCCTATTTCTCTCTCTCTCTCCCTCTCTCACTATCTTTCCCCCTCTATGCCAAAGGCTAAACCTGACACCTCAAAGCATCAGACACAAAAAAGAATTTTGCCTAACCACTTATGCTATTTCTCTGGTCCATTTTGCATTATATTAAGCACTTAGCACTGTTGGTGTAGAGTAAGAATGTGTTATACGTTCCTATCTTATTTTTCTTTCTTCAGTATATCTATATGGCCTCTAAAGCCTCAAAGGAAACGATTGAAAGTAAACCAACTCTCTCTCTTAATTCTGCAGTCAACTTTCTACCTAGACCTCCAGGTTAAAAACCCATCCCAGCCTCTGGAAATATTGCACCCGTAGCATTACTTATCACATTGGAGCTTAATAAGTCTGTCTTTACAAAAACAAGAACCAAAAGGTAACATGCTGGTCTTTGGGGGTGGCGCACACTTTACTAAATGTACTTTGAGTTGTATCTTGATTCAGGAATATTAGATATTTCCATTCATGCCTTCACATTGTGTCCCGGCGTTTGTGCTCCATAGTGAGGACAGCAGAGATATCCAGGGCTCACAGTCTCTCAGCAGGAAGCTAGGGCTGCATGGTCATCAGCAGTTCCAAATACACTAGAAATTTCACTTACATTGTTTAGCAACTTTGCTTTAAATGTTAATTACACAGGCAGTGTGTGTGTGTGTGTGTGTGTGTGTGTGTGTGTGTGTGTGTGTGTGTGTACTGACTGCATTTTCTATGCCTGAGACAGTGCTGTCCATAATGCTCAAAAGTCGAGTTGTAAGAAAGCATGCTGGGATTGAGGTCCAGTCTTATCAGACACATAGATCCCTAACCTCTGCAATGCAGATCCCAGAAAAGAACCACTGAGACAACTTCCATTGGCTGTATTTGCCTCTAAGATGATCATTACTCTAGATGTGTAATTGTGTAGTTGTTATTTTCTTATAGCATACTACATCCACATAGTTCATCAAAGAACACCAAAACAGAACTTCAGACCTCTGAGACTACAACTTGTAGGGATCATGAGAAAGCAGGACAGGTACTGGTCTCCCCAGACAAGCAAATGATGGGGTGTCTGCCACTCAACACAAATAGGGCTGGGAGAACAAGGGTTCTGAGTTGATGTAGACCCTGCACTTCAATCAGAATTGTGACCACTCCTGCAACCAGAAGTCTCAGCCTATCAAACACACTGTGCTGATCGTTGTTCATACATCTTTTTATCAAACACAGTCCTGGAGTAATCCAGACTTGGGAGAGCACAGGAAGAATTCTGAAGGTAAGAAAGACCCTTGGTGTCATTGTAGGAGCTGTGCTATGGGTGCATGCATCGTGCCAAGGCCAACAGCCTGCTGTACTGCTGAAACATAAAAAAAAGGATCCAGAGACCAAGAGATTCTATGGAGATACCAGATAATGAAGACAAGGACGCTGTGTTCAAGAACCAGGTAGTGTTATGCTTTGATTGAGAGGTGGTGCAGTGGGGGCAGCAGACAAGACAAGGTCACTGCAGATATCCTGTGCATGTCTGTCTGGCAATGTGCCAAATCATGCATTTCGTGTAAGAATGAAGTTTGAGTCATGACCTTGTTTCCAGGAACATACTAAAGGCATGTTTGGTGCACTACATTTTGGAGCTGATGCTACTTTCTGATCTCCTCACAGTTTATATAAATGCACTGGGGAGGGGTTTGGAGCATGAAGGAGGGTTTACTCTACTCTGTTGCATGAGTGCAGGGAAGAACATAGACAGTCACACATTTTCAGGTGCCGTTCTGCTTGGCTTGCTTGAGCCAGACCTTAGGTTTGAAAAAGAAAGGCCTTGACTGAAAAAACTCTTCTCAGCTAGGAAAAAAACAACAACAGAAAAGCCCATAATTTGGACTCCTATGAAACATAGCCTTTGTAGAGAGAAATATTAGTAGTCCACAAAAAGAACTACATTTCCAGCATGTGTTTTATTTACTTATTAATTTTTTATTTATATTATTTTTCCCTGTAATGCTGGCCTACAATCAGAAAAAAAAAAAAAAACAGTTCATGAAGAATGCAGCTAATAACCTTGGAGTCACAGATGCTATGAAGGCACATAGGAACCAGAAATGCCACTTTTTCTGTAAGAGTTGTTTCTGCCTCACTCTTGCATATAACCCTGTCTGGGAATGTTTGAACCCACCCTCTGGAGGGCAGATTGAAGGGATGTCAGTGGGCTTTACAAGAGTGATACTTCCTCTCTGGGTGGGAGCTCATTCCATAGAATCTTGGGCCCCTTCCCACACCCCCAGAATTGAGGTCTCCACCTGACTAAGACCCTCAGGTGAGCTATAGGTGCAGAAGGTTCAAGAAACCTCTTTTCAGATGGTAGTGAACATATCTGACCATCATTTTCATGTTTTTCGTCACTATGGCTTCTTTTTTTATTTGCCTAAATCATCCTATTTTCAAACCATTATCTAGTTAAACTGACAATTCTGGACATAATAGTCCAGAGTATTGCCTTTGTTAAACATGCAGGACTTTGGGCCAGGGGTAGAGCTTAGTGGAAGACTCTGTGGTTGCATGCCTGTGGCCCTGGGGTTTGATTACACACACCACACACACACACACACACACACACACACACACACACACACACACACACACACCATAGGGATGAAAAAAAAGAACTGTTGCTTCTGGTAAGTTTTGCTCAGAGTCTCATTTGAGCACGTGAGTTCAACATGTGGCTGCTTCATTCGCACATTTAAACATTATTATTTTTTCTTTTAGATAGATAGAGAATGCAACCAGAGCACTGAGGCTTCCTTCAGTGTGGAGGGGCCGGGCCTGAAACCCAATTCTCCAATGACAAAGCAGCCACTGTATAAGCCAGCTATTTTACTAGCCCATCAGTTGTTTTCTTGCTCAGCTCAAAGAAATGAACTGCCCCTCTTTCATCTTGGAATTCATACATCTTTGAAGACCAATCACCAATGCTGCTGTCATCTCTGCAAAAACAAGAGGACTATTCTGAGTTTGCTAAAACAAAGAGATGCCAATTGTGAACTAGCCAAGAAAAAGCAACAAAACCAGGAAGTCTTGGAGCAACTAGAACTGCTGCAACTCAAACAAGAGTGAGTTTTGGTGGATTTGCAGGGAGACTCCAGTGGGGAAGGTTCGGGCAGCACAGCTAGTGCTTCAGCACATCTCAGCCAGCCAACTGGGGTCTCCACGCAGCCCTTCATCGCCACCATGCTTAGCGTCAGGACAGCCTTGGTGGCCAGGAACAGTTGTCAATCAGCATCATGTCCTTTGGCTTTGTGATCAGTGGTGTTAGTAGAGGAAGAAGGGGCCAGTCTGAAGCAGGAACCCCTCCCAGTGTAGTTTTATCAACAGTCTGTTGGGGGCCCAGGACCCAGGGTCAGGAGTGTGGGGTCCCAAACTGGAAGCAGGGGCCAGGCCATCACGGAAAGCCTTCCCTATACTCATACCTCCCATTCTTCTGCAGCTCACCCTGGGATGAATATATCTCTCATTTTCATTTCCTGAGGAAAGAGAGTATTTAGTTGCTCTTGGCCTGAGGCTGAGCATTTGGGTCAGGGAGCAGGTTAGGAGAACAGTGAAAGAAACTGCTGTGGGGTAGACTCCCCCAAATGGAGGTAGTTCATTCCTCCATAAAGCTAGTCTCTCTCTCTCTGTCTTCCTCCCTTGCTCCCTCTTTCCTTCCCTCCCTTCATTCCTTCCATATTTACTACTATATTATGTGGGGCTTGGTGTCCTGATGCTCCACTATTTCAGGCAGTCCTTTCTTTGATAGAATGTATGAACTAAAGGGAAACAGAGAGCAGGAGAGGCACCTGCAAAACTGTTCTACTACTTGTCAAATATCTCCATTGTGCGTGAGGACCTTGAACACAGGTCTTTGCAAATGGCAGATAGTGTACTCTTCTAGATGAGACACCACCAGGTCCCAAGTCCTGTCATCATCAAGTGCAATGGAATCTGCCCACTATCACCAGTGCTATTCAACATAGTGTTGGAAGTTCTTGTCATGGCAATCAGGAAGGAACAAAGAATTAAAGGCATACATATTTGTTGTATGCTTCTCATTGGTTTTGGTTTCCCCTACCCTGCCTCTGGAAGATTGTGGTTTAGCCCCTGCTAGTTTCTGGCCTCCCCTTCTCCCTGCCCCCAACCCTACATATTTCCTGAGTTCCTGCCTCAGCCTCCAGAGGAGAAGAATGCAGGACAGATCTGTGTGGTGATTAGGTTAAGAGTCTCTCTCTGCCACTGGAGGAGAAAGACAAGGGAGCACATGTTTGCCCACTCGTGAAAAAAGATTAAACTGCGTTCTCAGCTCAGCCGTGTGTCTCTGGTCGTCTCTGTTACCCACCTGTGAAGCTAGCCCGGTTAAAACAACACATATTGGAAGAGAAGCAGTCAAACTCTCCCTATTTGCATAGGACATGAGAGTCTACATAGAAAAATCTAACCAGAGAGATGGGCACTAGTGAAGCGGGTTAAGCTCACATGGCGCAAAGCACAAGGACTGGCATACAGATCCTGATTCAAGCCTGTGGCTCTACACCTGCAGGGGAGACTCTTCACAGGTGGTGAAGCAGGTCTGAAGGCGTCTATCTTTCTCCCCCCCTTTTGTCTTCCTCTCCTCTCTCCATTTCTCTCTGTCCTATCCAACAACAATATCATCAATAACAACAACAATAATAACTACAACAATAAAACAACAAGGGCTACAAAGGGGAATAAATAAATATTAACAAAAATATTTTTTAAAAAAGTAAAACCTAGGGAATCCAAAAAGAAGCTTTCAGAAGTCATCAGGCAATACAGTAAGGTGTCAGGCTACCAAATTAACATTCAAATGTCAGTGGCATTCCTCTTCGCAAACACTAAGTTAGAAAAAGTTGAAATCCAGAAGTCAACTCCTTTTACTATAGCAATAAAAACAAAAAATATCTAGGAATACACTTAACCAAAGAAGTAAAAGACTTGTATACTGAAAATTATGAGTCACTACTCAAGGATAATGAAAAAGACACAAAGATGTGGAAAGATATCTCATGTTCATGGGTTGGAAGAATTAGCATCATCAAAATGAATATACTACCCAGAGCCATACACAAATTTAATGCTCTCCCCATCAAGATCTCAACCACACTTTTGGGATTGATGTTACCCTGCATGCAGGGCAGGTCTGGAGGTAAAAGAAGATAGGATGGGTGGGGATATTTTAGGCAAAACAATCATTATGTAAATAGGCCATACTGTCAGCAATGCAGGATGGAGCAGGAGGGCTGGCTTAATGCCTGACAACTGGCTGCTTTAAAAATATTTAATTCAAAAGACTTAAGAGAAAAGAAATTCATCTAGGAAAAAAAAACTACAGAATATTGTTGAATGGATAGATAGTATTTTGTATTTCTAAACTTACTGGATAGATACGGAAATTGAGAGAAGGGGGAGACAGAGTGAGACACACATTGACTCACACATGCACCCCTGGCTCACTGCTAGGGAAGCTTCCACCTCACAGGTAGAGATGGGGCTTGAACCTGGGTCTTGTGTGCTCATTTGCATACACTACTGCACTGAGATTTTAAAGGGGGTAAAAATATTCTTTAAAAAAGGTTAGACATACCACGTAATGCTTGATGAGATATTTCTTCCATATCTGTTTGCAAAATAAGAAAAGACAAGGATGTCCATTTAGTCTTCCTTAGTGATTATGGAATGAAGTGACTTGTAACTACATGTAGAAGGCCTCAGGGAGCCAGGCACACTTGTTTGAGTACACACATTACAGTGTGCAAGGAGCCAGGTTCAAGTCCCTGGTCCCTGCCTACAGTGGGAAGCTTCATGAGTGGTGGAGCAGAGCTGCAGGTGTCTCTCTATTGCCCTCTCAATTTGTACCAGTTCATTAGTAAATAAATAAATAGTAATATATGTAAAATTTAGAGAGACAGAGAGAGAGAGAGAAGGATGGTACATATGATAGCAATACCAGCCTTCCTCTGCTGGCTGTGGCTGGATCTAGAGACATAATTAGGATTATTATACCATAATGCCAGGATTTTGTGGGGAGGCCTCTCTCAGGCACAGATTTCCTGGCATGTCCACCCTGTTGCGCACCAGGAGTGGGTGCTTAGGAAAATGTGAATCGAGGCAGCCGGGGTAGGGCCTTACGGGATTCTCTGTGTCCGTTGCTAGTGACATGACATAAAATGACCCAGAGACTGTGTTTAGGAATGATCCGTTTATTGAACAGCAAAGCAGGGGTTTAAGGGATCATAGGAGGAAGTAACATGTATATTCCATATATGGTAGGAAGTCAAGCGGCCTGGAGGGGGTCAGGACTTCTCTAGTGAATGATCTAAGGAACGAGGGAATTGTTAGAGGTTGAGAAAAGGTCAGGGTTTGATTAGTGACTATTGAGCAAGGGTTTATTTGGTTGGAGGAATGAGGAAATGGGGTTATCAATAACCAGAATACAGAGACGGGTCCTGAGGGCAGAGAGAAGATGGATCAGGTATGATCAAAAGAACGGAGTGGGTTGGGAGAGGGCCTGAAGTTACTGTTTGACAGAGAGCAGAACAATGATGTATGGGTCATATACGATCAAAGAGATGAACTTCCAGTAACCCCAGAGCTAACTAACTGGTTTGGAAACGAGGAAGTGGGCTGTGTGTCAGGGGCTACAGGGTCTTTGTGAAGCAGGGATACTGATGGGGGGGGGGGCAGATCCTGTTGGTTGTTTCCCTCCTTGCTTGGTCTCTAGTGGAGAGAGAGAGGCTAACAGGATGGTCATGCCATCCAGGCACCCATCTTTCAATGGGAGGTCCCACACCAAGCTCAACCACAATCTCACAATTTCCCTACACCATAACAATGCAGTGCATAAAGTAGGTTTCTAGTTCTGTTGTAGTGCACTTTCATTCCCTCCCTCTCTTCTCTCCCCCTTCCTCCCCCTCACCCCTGTAATGCAACTCTGTGAAAGAAAGCTTCTTGTGCTGAATTTAAAGCTAGTGGAATAATGTCTGTAAAATTTCTCATTTGACTTTGTTTAAACAGCTTATTTCTACCTTCAGAAAGGTCCTTAGTAAAAATTTTCACTTTTGAGTAATAAAAATTAAAGTGGAAATGCAAAGATTTTTATTTGTGAAGCACTTTCCCTCCTATCTTGCCTTATTTTTTTAAAGATTTTATTTATTTATTTATTTATTTATTTATTTATTTATTTATGAGAAAGATACAAGAGAGAGAGAAATAACCAGACGTCACTCTGGTACATGTGCTGCCAGGGATTGAAATCAGGACCTCATGCTTGAGAGTCAAGTGCCTTAGCCACTGTGCCACCTCCTGGACCACTCTTGCCTTATTCTGAAAACGTAAATCACTAGTAACAGAAGAGTGATTCCATATTACAAGATACTCACATGAACTACACTGCCTTGAAGCTTTGCTAAGAATTTTTTTTAATTTTTTTAATTTTTATTTTTTTAAGAAAGGATAAATTAACAAAGCCATAGGGTAGGAGGGGTACAACTCCACACAATTCCCACCACCCAATATCCATATCCCACCCCTTCCCCTGATAGCTTCCCCATTCTCTATCCCTCTGGGAGCATGGACCCAGTGTCATTGTGGGTTGCAGAAGTTGGAAGGTCTGGCTTCTGTAATTGCTTCCCAGCTGAACATGGGCGTTCACTGGTTGGTCCATACTCCCAGTCTGCCTCTCTCTTTCCCTATTAGGGTGGGTTTCTGGGGAACCGGAGCTCCAGGACACATTGGTGGGGTCTTCAATCCAGGGAAGCCTGGCTGGCATCCTGTTGGGATCTGGAACCTGGTGTCTGAAAAGAGTGTTAACGTACAAAGCCAAACAAATTGTTGAGTTATCATGGACACAAAGGTTGGAATAGTGGAGAGGAAGTGTTAGGGGGGTACTCACTGTAAACTCTAGTGTACTTCTGCTTTCAGGTATATATTTTACACTAGTTTATGGATACATTTGAACATATGTTCTCTCTCACAGATACTGGTGTCTATCTAGGTTTTGGGACTTGCTAAGAACTTTTGCCAATCTAAAGGTTTCATCCTGGGGCACATTGGAGTCTCTTTTCAATCTTTGTTTGTGCCTTGGCTAATCTAACCCGAACTGGAGTGGCTATAGGTGAGTCTTGTGAGTTTTTTTCCATCTAAGAATAGGGGTAACTTCAAGTCATAATCAAGACTAAGAAGTATTGTTCAAAGTGAAACTATTTTCCCAATTTCTTTCTTTTATTTTTTTATTTTTACACCAGAGCACTGCTCAGCTCTGGCTTATGGTAGTGTGAGGGTTTGAACCTGGGACTTCAGAGCCTCAGGCATGAGAGTCTCTTCATGTAACCATTATGCTATCTACCTCACCCTTATTTCCCCATTCTCTTAAGACTAAGGGAAAACTTATTGATGTCTAAATGTGAAACTGGAAATGTTTAATTTATTCTAGTACTATGTTGGTCATGGAAATGCTATTAATGAGCTGAAATTCCACCCAAGGGATCCAAATCTTCTCCTGTCAGTAAGTAAAGGTAAGAAAAGTAAAAGTACGTGTAGTCCTATTTATTTGGGTATGGTTTATTTATTTATTTATTTTTTTATGAGAGCAAGAAGACTAGAGGACTGTAACTTCTGTCCACAATTATAAAATTTCTGTTGACTATAGAGGTGGTGTAGTGGGTAATGTGTTGGAGTCTTAAGTCTGAGGTTCTTCCTTCAATCCTAGTATTACCTGTGCCAGAGTGATGCTCTCTGGTTCTTCCTCTCTCTCTCTTTTATTTTAAATATTTTAATATTTATTTATTCCCTTTTGTTGTCCTTGTTTTATGTTGTAGTTATTGTTGTTATTGCTGCTGCTGTGGTTGGATAGGACAGAGATTAATGGAGAGAGATGGGGAAGACAGAGAGGGGGAGAGAAATATAGACATAGACACCTGCAGACTTGCTTCACCTCTTGTGAAGCAACTCCCCTGCAGGTGGAGAGATGGGAGGTCAAACAGGGATCCTTTTGTCAGTCCTTGGGCTTTGCACCACTTGCTTAACCTGCTGCACTACTGACCAATTCCCTCTCTCTCTCTTTCTTTTCCCTCCTATCATAAATAAATAAGTACCTTTTTAAAATAAAGAAGAAACAAAGATTTAAAATATTTTTTATTGTGTAGAGGCAGGGAGACACCTGAAGCCCTGCTTCATTACTTGTAAAGCAAACAGACAAACACCTCATCACAGACCCCTGAAAGCGTCAACCCGGCTTTTTTTTTTTTTATGATTGGGCCCTCCTCAATCGCTATCGAACAGGCCATGGCCGGTGCGCCGCTATGTTCCATCGCTGGGGAGCCAGAGACGACCCGAACTACCCCTGTGGCTACAGACAGACTATGAACCACATAGTCAACGACTGCCACCTCTCCAGATTCAAAGGAGGTCTCGAAACTTTACATCAGGCTCAACCTGACGCTGTTGACTGGCTACGGAAGAAGGGCAAGCGCTAGAAGAACTTGTAAAGCTCTCCCTTTGCAGGTAGGGACCAGGGCCTTGAACCTGAGTCCTTTCTCACTATAGTGTGTGTGCCTAAGCAGCTGTGTCACTACCTGGGCCTGAATTTTTTTTTTCTGTTCTATTTTTCCTTGTTTATATGCAGGGCCTCACATATGGTCGGCATGTGTTTTTCCATTGACTCTTTGACCCTGTGATTTCCTCTTTTTTTTTTTTTCTTTCTTTTTTGTCATCAAGATTGCTGCTGGTGGTTATCAGTGACAATGTACCCCACCTTTTTCTTTTCTTTCTTTTTTTAAGATGTAGTTATTTACACATGGGTAGTTGAGAAGAGAGAGCTAGAGCATCATTCTTGCACATAACCTGATGCTCTTGAACCCGAGACTTTTGGCACTGTGCCACCTTCTGGGCCATGGCTTTTCCTTAAAATCTATTTAATTAAATTAATTTTTTATTTTTTGTGGGGCTGGGAGACACCTTACCTTGTAGACAGCAGTGTACATTACCATGCTTGAGGATCAGAATTTAAGCCCCTGACCAGCACATGGGAACATCTGTTTGGGGGAGACTTCACAAGGGTCAAGAAATGCTGTGGTGTCTCTTCCCCTCTCCTCCCTAACCCATCCTCTTCTCTCTCTCTCTCTATCTCTATCTCTCTGTCCATCTCTCTTTACCAGAAAACTGCTAAGCTCTTGTTTATGGTGGTGTGGGGGAATGAACCTGGGACTTGGAAGCATCAGGCATAAGGGATTCATTGCATAACCATAATGCTGTTTGCCCCTCACTCCCTATCTCCCAGTCTCTAAAGAATAATATAATAATTCTCTGGGAGCTTTGTTATCTGAACATTGTGGAGAGACAGGACCATAAAAGTGATGGTAAGGAATTAAAATACTTCCTGTATTTTCTCATGAGAAAGAATACATAAGAGCAGAGCAGAGATTTGTCATGTATGATGCCAGGAATTGAGTCTAGGGTGTCAGGCAGGCACCTGGTATTTTGGGTTTAATATAGGAATCTTATACATCTACATGATCCCCTTCCTTTCAACCTTCTCCCCAAGATTTTACTGTTCTCTCAAGTGTACACATTATTATGAGCAGATCCAGGTTCACACCCATAGCTTCCACCCACACTAGGGAAGTTCCCCCTGCACCTCCCCCCTGAGCAGTATTCAGCTCAGGCTTGTGGTGCTAGGAATTAAACCTGAGATTCTGGTACCTCAGGAATGAACGTCTTTTTGCATAACCATTATGCCTTCTCCTCTCTTGATTTCCTTGTGCTGTCAAATTAAAATTTTCAACAATATTTAAAAGTTTCACTTATCTATTTAAATTGTTATGATATACCAGAGCATTGTCCAGCTGTGACCTAAAGAAATCCCAGGAATTGAACCATCAGCCTCTGGGATTTCAGATGTATGGACTAGTGATCTAATGAACTGAGCTACTCCCTTTACTTTGTTATCATGCCTGTGGTTAGTATCTGGTGGCAAATATCAGTATAAACTTAAATCCATGAGTACCACCTCAGATTTCTCCTCATTAGGGAAAGCCATTATAGCACTGAAGCTTCCTTCAGTACTATGGGGGCCAGGCTCAAACTGGGGACAAGTGCATAGCCAAGTAAGCATACTATGAAAGTAAGTTATTTCTGCCTGTCCTAAAATGTTTTTAGGACCTAGAGGTATATTTTTTTCTGTTCTTGAAAGTTTGAGCTCATACCTGTAAATTTACATGAGTTATAAATATTTAAAGTTGCAGTACAATCCTATTTTTGTTCTTTATACAGCTGATGTCCAAGTTTTTTAGAACATATTTATTTTCCCTTTTGTTTCCCTTATTGTTTATTGTTATTATTATTGTTGTCATTGTTGTTGGATAGAACAGAGATCAATCAAGAGAGGAGGTGTCAGGCCTTAAAGCCAGTCCTCCTTGCTCTGCTCCCTGCTCCCTTGTTGACACTATGGTCTATTTACATAATCATTGTGTTGCCTGAAAGATCCCCACCAATTTATACCCGCAGGGTATTGCTAATTCAGTTAAAACCATTGCAGCAGTTGCTAAGGATGCTTCCATCTTCCCAGCATACTTTTTACTCTCCCCACCTCCTTTCCTAGCAATTTCCATTTCAGGCTTGCCACTTCTGTTTTGTACCCTATAAAGCTTGCTGCTCTTCTGGTTTCACGCTCTTTCTCTTCCAAGTTCTGGCCAGGAGATGGGCTGGAGTGCATAGCGGGAGGTGGCTATTTTGCTAGCTCCATGTGGCCTAAACTCACTGTGCTCACTCCTGATTCTGGGATAACCGGATCAATAAGGAATTGTATGACCACACTGCCACGAGTTCCTCGTCTCTTTCTTTGGTGAAGCTAGCCCAGCAAGGAGGGGAAGGCAGAAAAGTGGAGAGAAAGATATACACCTGCATACCTGCTTCACCACTTATGAAGCGACTCCCCTGCAGGTGGTGGTTGGGGGCTGTGTACCATCATCTTTATGTGCTTTGCACCATGTGCACTTAACCCACTGCACTACTGCACGACCCCCTCTTTCCCTTTTTAGCCCCACCTCCCCTTTCAATTTCTCTGCATTCAATAATAAATAAATATAAGGTTGAAAAAGATTTATAAAATTATTTAATTGATTTCTTAATACAAGGTAGTGGTGGGGTGGAGAAATCCAGAGCATCCTATTGTTTCTGAGTGACATTTCAGTGTCTCAGCACTGATTAAGGTCAGAATACAAATAGTAGAGCTGTCTTCACGAACTCTTGAGTTCAGTTTACCTACCACGTTGTCTTCATCATCATCATTTCCACGACCATGGAGCTTTCACTGCCTTTACCCTGTTCTGGAAGTTCACCATATACTCTTAGGCTTGCGCCTCATCTCCACTATGCACATGACATCAGCTTTGTTACCCCAGTGGTCTCAAACACCAGCCAGTGTGACATGTGAGGTATTTCTCCAGATCCTCTGATGTGACATTTCTTTACACCATCAAAACGCATTGCTTCTAATCATACATCTCCTATGCACACTGCTGACTGTCCTCTGCAAACATCAGTTCTCACTCTTACTTCTTTGCCTCTTTGCTTTTATTCTTGTGCATGGTACTGGCAGTTAACTCACTCTCTGCCTACATCCTTACTGATTATGGCAGTGAAACAGCCACTACTTTCAGAGATGACTACAAGTCTCTTCATATTTTTTCTTTGCTGAGGCTTTAAATAAAGTTGTAAGTATTCATAATAATCTTAAGATGACTAAACAGTTGCCCAGTGAAGTGAATTTCCTGGAGTTACAAATGCAATGAGCTTTTGGGTGGGGAAAGATGAAATAGTGAAGTAGCAGGGCGCATATTGAAGAACCATGCATTCTCAGACACAATTTGTAATTTTCTTTCTCCTATAAACCAATTGAAGTCTTTGGACACCAAGGGGCCTAGAACTGAAGGTGATTTTGTCTGATAGAGGAAAAATTGTGATTTCCAAAATAAATACCCAATACAATGTAATGCTTTTGTGTTATCAAATTCTGTTGCTAATCAGACTACTTATCCTCAAGTGTGGATACTGAAAAATTTCTTTATTGAGGACATACAATCAGCATAAATGAATGTATGTCCCCAATAAAGAAATTTTTTAAAAAGTAAATAACCATGAAGGCAAAAAAAAAATAAAGAAAAGTTACTTACTGACTGTGCATAATTGATCATTCTTTTCATGCAGTGTTTAGTGATTTGTAAAGATGGTACAGTGTGCTTGACACTACACAAAACACAAACCGAGCATATGCTCACCAAGTAGAGTAATGGAGTAAGTCATGGAGCATTACAATGGAAGGCCTTAAAATGATTCACTCCCATTTGTAATCGTGTTTATGAAACCTAAAACACCTTTTTTTTCTTTTTCTTTTCTTTTACTTCTCCTCCTCCTCCTCCTCCTCCTCCTCCTCCTCTTTCTTCTCTTCTTCTTTCCTTCTTCCCATTAAGCTTATTGCTGGTGCTTGCTGCCTCCACAGAAAATCTATCACTCCTACCCACCATATTTTCCTTTTTTGATAAAAGATGAGACAAATAGAGAAGGAGGAGAGACACCTGCAACACTAATCCACCACTTGTGAATCTCCCCCCTACAGTTGGGGGCTAACGGCTTGAACCCCAATCTTCAAGCATGTAGTCTTTCTGTTCTAAATTTTTTTTACTTTCTTTATTGGGGAATTAATGTTTTACATTTGACAGTAAATACAATAGTTTGTACATGCATAACATTTCCCAGTTTTCCATATAACAGTAGAACCCCACGAGGTCCTCTGTCATACTTTTTGAGCCTGTACTCTACAACCGCCCACCCCACCCCCTCCCCCCCCGAGTCTTTAACTTTGGTGCAATACACCAACTCCAGTCTACAACTTGCTCATTCACTCATCTGTTCTTGGACAACTGGGTTGCTTCCATGTTTTGGCTATTAAAAATTGTGCTGCCGGGAGTCGGGCTGTAGCGCAGCGGGTTAAGCGCAGGTGGCGCAAAGCACAAGGACCGGCATAAGGATCCCGGTTTGAACCCCGGCTCCCCACCTGCAGGGGAGTCGCTTCACAGGCGGTGAAGCAGGTCTGCAGGTGTCTGTCTTTCTCTCCCCCTCTCTGTCTTCCCCTCCTCTCTCCGTTTCTCTCTGTCCTATCCAACAACGACGACAACAACAATAATAACTACAACAATAAAACAACAAGGGCAACAAAAGGGAATAAATAAAATAAAATATTAAAAAAAAAATTGTGCTGCCAATAATATATGTGTACACAGATCTTTTTGGGTGGGTGTGTTGGGTTCCTTAGGATACATCCCCAGGAGTGGAATTTCAGGATCATAGGATAGGTTCATTTCTAGCCTTCTGAGAGTTCTGCATACTGTTCTCCACAGAGGTTGGACCATTCACATTCCCACCAGAAGTGCGGGAGGGTTCCTTTGACCCCACAACCTCTGTAGCATTTGTTGCTGCTACCTTTTCTGATGTATGACATTCTTATAGGAGAGAAGTGGTATCTCTTTGTTGTATTCATTTGCATTTCTCTGACAATCAAAGACTTGGAGCACTTTTTAATGTGTTTCTTGGCCTTTCGGACCTCTTCTGTGGTGAATATTCTGTCCCTGTTCACTCCCCATTTTTGAATGGGGTTATATGTTTTCTTGTGATTGAGTTTGGCAAGCTCTTTATATATTTTGGTTATTAAACTCTTCTCTGATGTTTGTCATGTAAAGAGGGCTGTCTTTCTTTGGCTATTGGTTCCTTCTTCTTCTAGCATTTGCCCTACTTCCATAGCCAGTTAAATGGCTTTGAAAGTGACTGGGATCCATGTGGATTCAGTCGGCTAGGAAGGATCGTCAGTTTCCCCAATGAATGGGTACTCACGGGGTGCACCATGGGAAGGTCGATCCAATGCACCCCATTGATTCCTTTTGCTGTGCAGAAGCTTTTAAATCTGATGAAGTCTGATAGGTTTTTACTTGCCTTAGTCTTCTTTTTAATTGGATTAGTTTCATTGAAGATGTCTTTAAAATTTATGCAGAAAAGAGTTCTGCCAATAGTTTCCTCTAAGTTGTGCTAGTTACTTGTCTAACATCCAAGTCCAAGTCCTTGATCCACATGGAATTTACTTTTGTATTTGGTGAAATATAGCATTTCAGTTTCATTCTTCTGCATGTTTCAACCCATTTTTTCCAACTCCATTTATTGAAAAGACTCATTTTTTCCCCACTTAGTAGTCTGGGCACCTTTGTCAAAGGTTAGATGTCCAGGATGTGGGGTCTTACTTCTTAGTATACTTAGTATACTATTCCACTGGTCTGTGTGTCTATTCATGCTCCATTACCAAGCAGTTTTTATGACAATGGCTCTATAATACAATTTAGATCTAGGAGTGTGATGCCTCCAGTTCTGTTCTTTCTTTTTTGTTTCTATTTCTTTATTGGGGAATTAATGTTTTACATTCAACAGTAAATACAATAGTTTGCACGTGCATAACATTCGCCAGTTTCCCATATAACAATACAATCCCCACTAGGCCCTCTATCATCCTTCATGGACTTGTATTCTCACGACTGTTTTGACAATTCTAGATATTTCCTGCTTCCAAATAAGAATTTGTAGCATTTGTTCTATTTTCTTAAAAAATGTGGTTGAGATCTTGATGGGGATAGAATTATTTTTTCTATGGCTCTGGGGGTAGTATATTCATTTTGATGATGCTAATTCTTCCAACCAATGAACATGGAATGTCTTTACACTTCTTTGTGTTTTTTCTATTTCCTTGAGTAATGACCCATAATTTCCATTATACAAGTCTTTCACTTCTTTGGTTTGGTTTTTTCCTAGATGTTTTCTTGTTCTTTTTTGTTGTTGTTGTTGCTATAATAAAATGAATTGACTTATGGATTTCCTCTTCTTCTAATTTAGCGTTTGCATAGAGGAATGCCACTGACTTTTGTATGTTAATGTTGTACCCTGAAGCCTTAGTGCATTGCCTGATTATTTCCTAAAGCTTATTGCTAGATTCCTTAGGTTTTTTTTTTTATATTGTCATGCCATCTGCAAATAGGGAGACTTAGACTTCTTCTCTTCCAACCTGTCTCCCTTGAATTCCTTGATCTTGCCTGATTGCTATGTCAAGAACTTCCAACCCTATGTTGAATAATAATGGTGATAGTGGGCAGCCTTGTCTAGTACCTGATCTGAGGGGAAATGCTTCCAGTTTTTCACCATTGAGTATTATGTTGGCTGTAGGTTTGCTATATATAGACTATAGTATCTTGAGGAACTTCCCATCTATTCCCATTTTTGTACTGTTTTGATCATAAAGGGATATTGTATTTTTGTCAAAGGCTTTCTCTGCATCTATTGATAGGACCATGTGGTTTTTGATATTGCTTTTGTTGATGTGTTGGCTCACATTGATTGACTTATGTATATTAAACCAACCTTGCATGCCTGGGATAAACCCCACTTGGTCATGATGAACAATCTTTTTAATATACTGCTGTATCAGGTTGGCTAGAATTTTGTTCAATATTTTAGCATCTATGTTCATAAGAGATATTGGTCTGTGGTGACTTTTTTGGATGTGTCCCTGTCTGCTTTTCGTATCAGAGTTATGTTGCCTTCATAGAAGCTGGCATGGAGTATTCTAGTGTCTTCAATCTTCTGGAAGACGTTTAAAAGTAGAGGTATTAGTTCTTCATTGAAGGTTTTGTAGAATTCATTTGCAAAACCATCTGGCCCAGGACTTTAATTTTTGGGAAGACTTTTGATAACTGTTTCAATTTCATTAGCTGTGATAGACCTGTTCATGTTATCCACTTCCTTTTTACTTAGTTTTGGAAGTTGGTAGGTATCTAGGAAATCATCCATTTCTTCTAGGTTCTCTAGCTTGGTAGCATATAGTTGTTCATAGAAGCCTTTCCTGATATGTTGAATTTCTGCTGTGTCTCTTTTTTAGTGTCCAATTTATTTTGTCTTCTCCTTTTTTTGTTCTGTAAGTCTGGCTAAAGGACTGTCAATTTTGTTCACTCTTTCGAAGAACTGACATTTACTTTCATTGATTTTCATTGATCTTTTGTATGGTTTTCTTATTCTCAGTGTTATTTATTTCTGCCTAACTTTAGTGACTTCTGTCCTTCTGGTTGCTTTAGGGTTCCTTTGTTCTTCTTCTTCTAGGTCTTTAAGATGTTCAGTCAGGCTGTTTATTTGTGCTTTGTCTTGTTTCCTAATGTGTGCTTGTATAGCTATGAACTTCCCTCTAAGTACTGCCTTAGCTGTGTCCCAAATAATTGGATAGCTTTTGTCTTCATTTTCATTGAAGACTCGAAGCAGTTTGATTTCTTCCTTTATTTCCTCTTTGACACAGAAGTTGTTAAGAAGTGTACTTTTGACCTTCCAAATTTTGGGACTGTTACTAATCTTTTGTTGATTGTTAAGTGTTAATTTAATTCCACTGGGGTCTGAGAAGATTCTGGGGATGGTTTCAATGCTTTTGAATTGGCTTATGCTTTCTTTGTGGCATAACATATGGTCTATCCTTGAGAATGACCCATGTAGATTTGAGTAAAATGTGTATTCCAGTTTCTTGGGATCAATGACTCTGAAAATGTCCAATAGTTCTAGTTTATCTATCTCTTCATTTAGCTTCCTTATGTCTTTATTGATTTTATACCTGGATAATCTGTAGTTGAGACAGTGTGGTATTGACGTCCCCTACTATGACTGTGTTGCTGTTCATATATTGCTATAGCTCTTTCAGTAGATGTTTGATGTATTTAGATAGCTTCTTATTGGGTGCATAGATGTTAATAATTGTTTAGTCCTCTTGATTGACTGATTGACTGATCCTCTGAGCATTAAGTAGTGTCCATTCCTATCTTTTTTAATCTTATCTATTTTGAAGTATATCGTGTCAGATATGAGAATAGCTGTTCCTGCCCTTTTTTGTGGGTCAATGGCTTGTATGTTAGTTTTCCATCGTTTCACGTTGAGTCTGTGTCTTGTTGAGTTAGGAGGGTTTCCTGTCAACAGCATATTGTTGGGTTGTGTTTTCTGATCCATCTTCATACCCTGTGTCTTTTAATAGCTGAATTCAGTCCATTGAACTTTATTGGCATTTCTCAAAGATTGATGATATTCTAATGCCATTCTTGTAGAGTTTTAGAGTGTTCTGATAAATGACCTATTTATGGTGGTCTGAATGTTTCTAGAACTTCTTTCAGGGCAGGCTTGTTGATAGTTGATTCCTTCAACTGTTGCTTGTCTGAGAAGGTTTTGATGCCTCCATCTAGTCTGAATGACAGTCTAGCAGGATATAGTATTCTTGGTTGAAAGCCTTTCTCATTGAGCACTCAATAGATATCTTGCCATTCTCTTCTGGCTTGTAGTGTTTCTGTGGAGAACTCTGCTGCTAATCTTATGGGTTTTCCTCTGTAGGTGATTCTTTGTTTTTCTCTTGCAGCCTTCGGGATCCTTTCTTTATCCTTCTTCCTTTCCATTCTAAATAAGATGTCTCTTGGTGTCTTTAAGTCTGGGTTAATTCTGTTTGGGATCCTCTGGGCTTCTTGAATCTTTATGTCTTTGATGTTGTCTAGACTAGAGAAGTTTTCTGCTATTATGGCCTGAGAAATGCTTTCTTCCTCTCCCTCTCTTTCTTCTTCTGGTTAGCCAATAATGTGTACTTTGTTTCTTTTGAAGTCATCCCATAGGACTCTGTTGTTGCTTTCAGCATCTCTTAATCTCTTTTTGAGAGCTCTTTTTTTTTTTTTTTTGGAGTTGTCTCTAATTCATCCTCGATCTTGCTAATTCTGTCTTCAGCCACATTTGTTCTATTCACTCTGCCCTCTACTTTTTTCTGGAGTTCATCTATTTTGTTACCCTTTTCTGATACTGTTTTAGCTTGTTCAGCTAGTTGTGTTCTTAGCTCAGCTACTTCAGCTTTTGGCTCTCTGATAACCTTGAGATAGTTAGTGTTTTCTTCCAGAGTCTCATTTGTTGTTCCTGTATTTCAGATTAAAATTGTTTCAAACTCTTTACTCACTGCTGTGATTATTTCCTTGGCTAATGTTTGGATGTTGAACTCATTATTTTGTACTTCACACTTTGGGGAGCTTTTAACTGGACTCCTGTCCTGGTTTGTTTCTCCATTATTTCTTCTTGTTGGTTTAACGATTTTATATATTATGTTATGAGTTCCCTCTCTCAATACTTTTCAAATTACTGATCACTATTTCCTGGATTGACTTGTGTCTACGTAAGGTAATTAAAGGATTCACAGTGGTGAAAGTTAACTGTTGTTTCAATAGTTTTTAATCCCTGAGTTGGAGCTCAGTGGTTTAAAAGACTATTTATTTTTCTTCCCTGTTGCCTATGGGAGCCTGAGGGCTTTTAAACTACAAATAGGCTTCTTAGCTTATTCACTGACTCCTGACCAAGAGATAAAGCAGGGTGTGGCAGAGATACTCCAGTGATTATGCAAAGAGACTTTCACAGCCTGAGAGCTTTGCCATGGAGGTATAGGTTTCCCGGTTAGATATCTGGTGTCCCTCCCTGCCCCTGCTCCAGATTCTGAGTGCAGTAGCAATGAAGACTCAGAGATGCACTTGGTGAGTCTCCGGGAAGTCCTCTCCTACCTTCAGCTCTCCCTTTGTTGGTGGAAAAGACTGGAGGTGGTGTTTCAACTGATCAACTGAGGGACTGTTACCAGCCACTTAGTCTTTCCCTAGGCACCTCTCTGCCACCAGCCACACGTGTTTGTACTCCCCAGTCATTTTGTGGGTTCCTATAGTCATTCTTGTCCTGTCTGGTTTCTGTCCCATGTGGTCCCCTTTGATATTCCTAGTTGATCTGGGAGAGGAGAGGAGAGGAGAGGAGAGGAGAGAAATAGATCTGCTGCTGCTCCCCTATTATTTATCCCTCTGGGAATCTGGACCCTGCATCATTATGTGGTGCAAAAGTTTGAAGGTCTGGCTTCTGTAATTGCTTCCCCCCAAACATGGGAATTGACAGGTCAGTCCATACTCCTCGCCCGTCTTTCTCTTTCCATAGTGGGATGGGGTTTTGGGGAAGCAGGACTCCAGTGTGTATTGGTGGGTCATCTGTCCAGGGAAGTGCGGTTGGCATTGTGGTAGCATTTGGAACCTGGTGACTGAAAGAAGAGCTAACATATAAAGCCAAATAAATTGTTGACTAATCATGAACCTAATGGCTGGAATAGTGCAGATGAAGATTCGAGGGTCTTAGTTTTGTAGATAGTAGCCCTATTTTAGTTATATTCCAAAGGGTCTATGACTATACTCCTGTTTTTTTATTTTCATTTATTTATTTATTTATTTATTTATTGTTTTTCTGAGCCTGAAGTCTGACATGCAGGTGGGCCCAAGATATTGTCTGGGGAGATGTTGTCATGGCTATAAAAAGGAGCAGAAAGCTGGATGTGGGAGTAAAGTACTCCCAAATATGGGAAACTGAATAAATATTGTTGACTGTAAACCCCATCGATTTGATCTGATATGGGGCCTATATTTGAATTAGGATCCTGTGTGACCTCTTCATCCCTGTAGATCTGAGCTCACATTCTGTGGTCATGAGTAGGAACGTTCCAAGTTACCCCAGTTTCAGGACCCGTCTTCCTCATGTGGAGCATAGAGTATGTTGTCTAGTCTCCCTTCAGAGGATGGAAGATTCTCTGCCACTGTTGATCCGCATTGAAAAAATTGGTTGTCTAGAAAGCTCTCATGGATTTGTGCAGGCACTGAGCACCAGTGATACCTTAGTGACAATGAAGTAAGAATAAAAAGTACATGAAATACCAGCCAAAACTTTTTTTCTTCACAATTTTAAATGCCCTTTATTTTTCTTTTCTTATATAATGTTTTATTTATTTTTATTCTTTATTTTCACTTTCATTGCCCTTGTTTTTACATTGTTGTAGTGATTTTGTTGTGGATGTCATCATTGTTCAGTAGGACAGAGAGAAATGGAAAGGAGGGAAAGCAGAGAGGGGGAGAAAAAGGTAGGCACCTGCAGATCTGCTTCACTGCCTGTGAAGAGACTACTGCCCTGCAGGTGGGGAGCAGGGAGCTCTAACCAGGATCCTTACTTGGTTCTTCTGTTCGCTTAACCTGCTGCACTACCATCATACTCCCCATGATGACCTTTTTCATGCAGATCCACAGAGGAAGAGAGAGGTTTGGGAGTCAAGAAGTCTCCTCAGGTAGGCACACAGGAAGCCGGGTTTCACCAGGAGCACAGGCACTCAAGGCAGGGGTGAGAACTCTGGGGAAACATAATGGAGAGCCATGCTGGCAACAGAAACTCTTCTTCCATCTAGTGAAGTTAACACTCTTTCTGGGGTCTGGTGCCTTCCAAAGAATGACACATAATCTCTAGCTGACAGATATAAATATGGGTTATAAACTATGTGAAAAATGTGTTAAAGAGATAATAAAGGGGGAGAGGTAGGATAGATAATATAATGGTTATGCAGAGAGACTCTGATGCCTGAGCCTCCAAAGTCCCAGGTACCAGAAAAAAGGAAAAGAAAAGAGAGATGTGTTGATCTACGAATGTGAAGAATGGGGACCAGGCAGTGGCACAGTTGGTAGGGCAGACATGACAATACACAAACACTCAGTTCAAGCCTAGGTCCTTGCCTTCTGCCCCCACCTGCAGGGGGAATGCATCACAAAAGGTGAAGCAGTGCTGCAGATGTCTCTTTCTCTCTGCATCTCTATCTTCTATCTCAATTTCTTTCTACCCCAACTCAATATATTTTTTTTCTTTAATGTCAAGAATGTGTTCTATAAAAGCAAGTATCCAGAGTTGTGCGCTGTGGGCTCTGTCACAGTCACCTTCATTGGTAACATTTTGTAGGATCTTCACTTCAAAATGTATTTGGAGACTCAACTCTATGGACATGAATGAAAATGAGTAAATTAATTGTACTGCGTCAAGCTAAAAAGCTTCTACACATTGAAAAAGCTATCCAAAGATAACCAGGTGACACAGTAACTAGGAGAAGATATTTGCACTTCCTACTTGTAGCAGTGACTGATCCTAAATATCTATAGGGAACTGGTACAAATTACAAGGGGAAAAAAAGCAATAAAAATATGACCCAAGCCTTGGATACTACCTAAAATAGACTTTCCTAGTTTCTTTCCATATGAGGACCCCTGGTTTTATCTGTTCTATCATTTTTTAAAAGGATTTTATTTATTTATGAATAAGATAGGAGGAGAGAGAAAGAACCAGACATCATTCTGGCACATGTGCTGCTAGGGATAGAACTTGGGATCCCATGCTTGTGAGTGCAAAGCTTTATCTCTGCCTCACCTCCCGGACTGCTATCTGTTCTCTTCTTACTTTCATGTTCCTGTTCATTAAACAATTTGTCATGCTTTATATCTTAATGCCTTTCACCCACCACGTTGAAGATTATACAATGATGCCATTCTGATTTCCATGGGCAGACAGAATCACTAATGTGTCCTGGAACCTCACCTCTGCAGAACCTTGCCCCATTAGGTAAAGATAGGAACAGCCTGGGGTTATAGATTGGCTGTAAAGAATTTTGGTCCATACTCCCAGAGGGATAAAGAATAGGGAATCTTCCAACATAGGGAATGGGATGTGGCACTCTGGTGGTGGCAAGTGTGGTGTTGTCCTTCTATTATTCTGTAGTCTTGTTAATCATGATGAAATCACTAAAAAGACTTTAAAAAAAATTGTGGCCAAGGGGGGTGAGCAATGGCACAGTGGGTTAAGCGCACATGGCACGGATCACAGATCGCAGTTTGAGCCCACAGCTCCCCATCTGCAGGGGAGTCGCTTCACAGGAGGTAATTCAGGTCTGCAGGTGTCTATCTTTCCCTCCCCTTCTCTGTCTTCCCCTTCTTTACCCATTTCTCCTTGTTCTATCCAACAACAACAACATCAATAACAACAACAATAACCCCAACAATGATAAAACAACAAGGGCAACAAAAGGGGAAAAAATAACCTATAGGAGCAGTGGATTCATGGTGCAGGCACTGAGCCACAGCAATAACTCTGGAGGAAAAAAAACAAACACAAAAATGTGGCCAAATAACTGAACAGTTGTTGAAAGAAGAGGTTCACATGGCCCACAGACACCTGAAGAAATACATAACATTAGAGAATTGCATATTGAAACTACACTGTGATTCCACTTACCTTACCACTGAGATTCCATTACCTGATGATTCAACAATTAGTAAAGAGATAAAAGACAATTACCAGATAGTTAGAATCCTGTGGAATCTAGAGAACTGATACTCATGAATAAGAGAAAAAAAAAAAGGAAAAAAAAACCCCATACTGTGTGAGTACAGTTGTGATTGGGTCACAGAACTTTGGTGGTGGGTGTGGTGTAGAACTATGTCCTCTAATTTCCTGTGACCCAGTATTGATCACACACAAACTAAAGTCACACACTGAGATTCCACATTAAACCTGGAGAATGACCTACATAAACAAAACAAGAGATGACAAATGTTGGGTAAAGTAGTGGAGACAAAGGGACTTTATTATACTGCTTATGGGAATGTAAACTCTTCCTTTGGAAGACTGGAGGATCCTTTAATAAAAGTGAAATTACCTGATGATCCAGTGTAGGATTAAATGTATATATCTTAGTGTAGGGAAATTGTGAGGATACGGCTGAGCATGGTGTGGGACCTCCTATTGAAAAATGGGGGTCTAGATGGCATGACCTTCCTATTAGTCTCTCTCTACCTGAGATTGAGCATGGAGGAAAATGACCACCAGGAAATGTCCCTTCTGTCACTCTCCCTGCCTCACAAAAACTCTGAACGCAGCCCATTTCCTTGTTCCCAAACCAGATGGTTTACTTACTCAGAGGTAAATGGGAGTTCATCTTTCTTGATCACATATGACCCATATATTATTGTTTGGCTCCGTCAAACAATAACTAGGAGCATTTTCCTTACACCTCCACCCCCTCCGGTCCCTTTAATTTTACATGATCTATCTTCTCTCTGCCCTTAAGACCCTTTCTGTCTGCCAGTTATTGATAGCCTTACTTTCCTCATTCCATTGATCAACTAAACCCCTTGCTCAACATTTGCTAGGAATGCTCTGATCTGTTCCCAACCCATTACCTCTCTTTGCCCCTGTTCTCCCAAACCATATCTGGAATGGATAATTTACTTCCTCCTATGACCCCTTATAATTCTGGATGTGCTGTTCAATCAATGGATTGTTATCAGACACAAGTCCCCGGGTCATCTCTCGTAACGGCACTAGCACCGGATGCTGAGTTAGTCCTGTAGGCTCACTCCTTTCTTCTTTTAGCATTTACCCTTCTTCCGTAGCCAGTCAACAGCGTCAGGTTGAGCCTGATGTAAAGTTTCAAGACCTCCTTTGAATCTGGAGAGGTGGCAATCATTGACTATGTGGTTCATAGTCTGTCTGTAGCCGCAGGGGCAGTTCGGGTCATCTCTGGCCCCCAAGCGATGGAACATAGCGGCGCACTGGCCATGGCCTGTTCGATAGCGAACAGAGGGCCCAATCATAACGTGCTAGGTCAAAGCCGGGTTGACGCTTGCAGGGGTCTGTGATGAGGTGTTTGTTCTTTACCTCAGCTGACTGCCAGCTCTGTTTCCAAGAGACTGGAACAGACAAGTTCAGTGTAGGCGTAGGGGACCAGATTGGGTGAGAAGACGTCAAGCGTTGGACAGGGTGGGCGAAGATATCCGCGTAGATTGGCAGGTCCGGTCGAGCGTAGACATGGGAAATGAACTTCGATGATGCCGCATCCCGACGAATATCTGGCGGGGCGATGTTGCTAAGGACTGGCAGACATGGAACCGGGGTGGAACTGATGGTTCCAGAAATTATCCTCATGGAGGAATATAATTTGGAATCGACCAAGTGGACATGGGGGCTACGGAAGCATACTGGGGCACAGTATTCTGCAGTGGAATAGCATAATGCCAGAGACGATGATCGTAGTGTGGAAGCACTCGCGCCCCATGAGGAGCTGGCCAGTCTTGCAATGATGTTATTCCTCGCGCACATAGCAATAATAACAACAATAAACAACAATGGAAATAACAGGGAAAAATAAATAAATATATATATTTTAAAAAACTTGGACATCAGCTGTGTAAAGAACAAAAATGAGATTATACTGTAACTTTAAATATTTATATCTCATGTAAATTTAAAGGTATGAGCTCAAACTTTCATGAGCAGAAAAAATATACCTGTAGGTCTTAAAAATATTTTAGGACAGGCAAACATAACTTACTTTCATAGTATGCTCACGTGGCCATGCACTTGGCCCCAGTTTGAGCCTGACCCTCATAGTACTGAAGGAAGCTTCAGTGCTATGATAGCTATCCCGAATGAGGAGAAATACTTCTGAGGTAGTACTCAGGGGTGCACTGAGAGGGTAAGGAGGACAAGCAGGGAAGGAGAGAGGGAGGGAGTACTACTGCACTACAACTGAACCAGAAACCTACCTTTATGCACTGCAATGTTATGGGATTAATAATCCTAACTATGCCTCTAGATCCAGCCACAGCCAGCAGAAGATGGCTGGTATTGCAATCATATGTCCACCCACAAGTGTAAACATTTTCATCAACCTAATAAGTGTCAGTTAAGAAGTCACTGTTTTCAAAAAATAAAAGGGTTACAATTCAACACACGGGGGTTCTCAAGAACTGATAAAAGTTTCTGACACAGAAGTTCTCATTTCTCTTTATACCATTAGATTTAACAAGCCTTTTCATCAAAAAACTACACGGGGGTGAGGAGAGGTGATGGCACACAGGGTTAAGTGTACATAGTGCAAAGTGCACCGGCTCAAGAATCCCGATTCAAGCCCCAGGCTCCCACCAGCAGGGAGGGTTGCTTCACAAGCAGCAAAGCAGGTCTGCAGGTGTCTTCCTCTCCCCCTCTCAATTTTTCTGTCCTATCCAAAACAACAACAATAACAACAGCAACAACAATGGAACAAAGATGGCCACCAAGAGCAATGGATTTGGATTTGTAATGCAGGAATTAAGTCCCAGCAATGACCTTGGAGACAAAAAGAAAAAAAAAAGTATAGCATGTGATCAAACAAAAGCAATGCCTTCCACTCAATATTTATTATTTGGCTCTTTGCTTCACTACTCAGCTCTGCAGTGACAGCCAGACACTGCTTGTGTACCTATGAAATTTACTTACCCAAACAGTAGCCAGGGCCAGGGAGGTAGCCCTGCAAGAGGCACACCAAGCTTGTGTGACTGAAACCCCTGAGGTTCAGCTTCATATGCCAAGACCACCATATGCCAGAACTAGGCAGTGCTCTGATCTCTTCACAACTTTCACAAGGATCAATAACTATTGAACAAATCAAGTGTCCATCACCCAAGGCTACAGCATACTGGCCCTTACTATATTCTCAATAGTTTAAAATACTTGTAAAAAACTTTATTTATACTTTATTTATCATTATTGAATAGAGACTAAGAGAAGTGGAGAGGGAAGAGGGAGAGAAGAGGAGACACCTGCAGAACAGCTTCACCACTTGTGAACTTTATCCCTTCAGGTGGAAAGCAGGGGCTTGAATATATGTCCTTGCACACTGTAACATGTGGACTCAACCAGGTGCACCACAGCCAAGCCCCTGTAATTATAATTCTAACTAATTATTTACCTTGTGAGTAGTCATAACTTGTTATTAGTCAAAATGTTCTGTGCCAGTTCTGGGACGTGGCATAATGGATAAAGTGGTGGACTCTCAAGCATTAGGCCTTGAGTTTGGTCCCTGACAGCACATGTACCAAAGTGATAGCTGGTTCTCTCTCTCTCCCTCCTATCCCTCTCGCAAAAAAAAAAAAAAAAAAAGTTTTGTACCATATACTTAAGTTGCCGATATATTGCATACCATAGTCACAGCTGTACTTGCATGGCTGAGAGTTTAGCTTTCTCCTGAACTAAGATGATGAAGAAAAGGTTTTGTAATGTTAGGTAATGGGGAATGTTCATAATATCACTTCTTTTAAAAATATTTTATTTTAATAAGAGAGAAAAATACAGGAGCGCAGGGGGTTAAGCGCATGTGGCACAATGTGCAAGGACCAGCATAAGCATCCCAGTTTGAGCTCCAGGCTCCCCACCTGCAGGGGAGTCACTTCACAGACACTGAAGCAGGTCTGCAGGTGTCTATCTTTCTTTTCCCCTCTCTGTATTCCCCTCCTCTCTCCATTTCTCTCTGTCCTATCCAACAACAACGAAAAGAAGAATAACTACAACAACAACAACAACAAAAAACAAGGGCAACAGGGAACAAATAAATAATTTCTTAAAAAAGAGAGAAAAATACAGACACAGAAAGATTAGAGTACTGCTCAGCTCTGGCTTATGGTCGTGCTCATGACCAAACCTGGGACTTCAGACCCTCAAAAATGAAAGTCTGGGGGCCGGGCAGTAGTGCAGCGGGTTAAGTGCATGTGGCACAAAGTGCAAGGACCCGGGTAAGGAACCCTGTTCGAGCCCCAGGCTCTCCACCTGCAGGGGAGTTGCTTCAAAGGTGGCGAAGCAGGTCTGCAGGTGTCTACCTTTCTCTGACCCTCTCTGTCTTCCCCTCCTCTCTCCAGTACTCTCTGTCCTACCCAACAATGACAACAACAATAATAGTAACAACAAAGAATGATAAACAACAAGGGCAACAAAAGGGAAAAAATGGCCTCCAGGAGCAGTGGATTCATAGTGCAGGAATTGAGCCCCAGCAATAAACCTGGATGCAAAAAAAAAAAAAAGACAACAGAGAAAACAAAAATGAATGTCTTTTGCACCGAATAAGGGCAAGAGACTGGCATACATTAACAATGACTCTTTAGTCATCAGGCCACCCAATCAGTTGGGTCCTAGTCTGGGAGTCCTCATATTCCCAAACAGACATGATGGGCCTAGACCTCAAATAAATCCCTCTCTCCATTGTTACCGGTTATCTTTATCAGGAACAACACAATAGACCCCTTTTCAGGCCCCCATAAGACCTTGCCTTCAACATGGAACAACAATGGTAGAGAATGTTCCCAGTTCATCTTTCTGGTTCTTTTTTCCAGCCATGACAACATCTCCCAAGACAATAACTTGGGCGTACCTGCATATCAGATGTCAGGCTCAGGAAAAAAAAAACAAACAAACGCATGAGTACACTCATGGACACTTTCGAATATAACTAAAATAGACCTACTAACTATATACAAAATGGAAACACCCCAACTCTTCATCTGCACTATTTCAGCCTTTGGGTTCATGACTAGTCAACAATTTGTTTGGCTTTATATGTTAGCTCTTCTTTCAGCCACCAGGTTCCAGATGCTACCACTATGCCAACCGGACTTCCTGGACAGACGACCCCACCAATACACACTGGAGCCCTGCTTCCCCAGAACCCCATCCCACTAGGGAAAGAGAAAGACCAATTGGGAGTATGGATTGACCTATCAATGCCCATGTTCGGTAGGGAAGCAATTACAGAAGCCAGACCTTCAATCTTCTGTACCACATAATGACCTTGGGTCCATACTCCCGGAGGGATAAAGAATAGGAAAGCTTTCAAGGGAGGTGATGGGATATGGAGTTCTGGTGGTGAGAACTGTGCAAAGTTGTATCCCTCTTAGTATGTTTTTTGTCTGTGTTTTCTTTGTATAAATATAAGTTAAAAAATAAAAATAAATAATAAAGTCTTTTGCAGATCCACTATGCTGTCCCCCCAGCTGTGAATATGATTTTCCATGTCTAATCTTCCTAGTAATTCATCTATACATCTAACCACCCAGTAAAAGTAGCATATCATAATTTTTATTATTAGGAAAACTGCAATGACATCATAGGTACTTGTTATAATTATAATATTACACAACATGTGCTATGCTGTATAGTTATAAGCACTTATGTATAAATCATATTAGCAGTCCTGGGAAACAATCCTTTTTTAAAATTTATTTTTTATGTAAGAAAGGTTAAATTAACAAAACCATAGGGTAGGAGGGGTACAACTCCACACAATTCCCACCACCCAATCTCCATAGCCCATCCCCTCCCCTAATAGCTTTCCCATTCTCTATCCCTCTGGGAGCATGGACGCAGGGTCATTGTGGGTTGCAGAAGGTGGAAGGTCTGGCTTCTGTAATTGCTTCCCCGCTGAGCATGGACATTCACTGGTCGGTGCATACTCCCAATCTGCCTCTCTCTTTCCCGAGTAGGGTGGGTCTCTGGGGAAGCTGAGCTCCAGGACACATTGGTGGGGTCTTCAGTCCAGGGAAGCCTGGCCGGCATCCTGATGGCATCTGGAACCTGGTGGCTGAAGAGAGTTAACATACAAAGTCAAACAAATTGTTGAGCAATCATGGACCCAAAGGTGGGAATAGTGGAGAGGAAGTGTTGGGGGGGGGGGTAGTCACTGCAAACTCCAGTGTACTTCTGCTTTCAGGTATATATTTCCACTTGTTTATGGATACGTGTCAACATATGCTCTCTCTCACAGAACCTTGTGTATATCTAGGTTTGGGGACTTTGTCAGAAAGAGATCCACCTGGGATGGAATTAGAGAAAGCTATGAAAGGAAAGTTCTCACCTGAGTAATGAAGATGAAGGGTTGTCATTCCACACGTGAAGTCTCTGACACAGTCTGAGCTGAAGCATGTTGAGGTGGCAATTGTTGCCTTGATTAGGTTGCGATTGGCTGATGCAATATTATTTGATATGGATTGGGAGAGGCATGCGGGAAAGTGGGCCCTATCCTAAGGTTCCAGGACTGGGAGAAATATAGGCTGTATAGTGGAGATGTGAGGTTTCTGTTGTCTTAGGGTTCAAAAGACAATGGATAATTAAGGTTATCATCACATTATTTTGTAATTGGGTTAACTTTGAAAAGTCCTTTTGTTAGGGTTTGCTGTATAGTATCCAGTATCTTGTAAATAGCTGTGCAACTGGTTGCCTCTGAACCACTTGGTTGAGGCTTTTGAGAGAGTCCGCATATCAAATACACAGCCTGTCTTAAAAAGACTCAGTCTGTGTTTTTAAAACTTTGAGACATACAATTATTTTCCCCTCTCATTAATTAACTAGTGATTTATGTGACTACACTTTACTAGGAGTGTACATAGACACCATTCCCACCACCAAAAGACTGTGTGACCCATCCCACCCACCCAACCCCACCCCCCACCAGCCCAGGAAGCTGCATGTCTACCCCTCACCACAGGGTTTTTACTTTGGTGCCCTACTTTCAATTTAGTCAGATCCTGCTTTTAGTTTCCCTTTCAGCTCTTCACAGAATGGGAGAAGATCTTCACATGCCATATATCAGACAAGAAACTAATCACCAAAATATATAAAGAGCTCAGCAAACTTAGCACCAAAAAAGCAAATGACCCCATCCAAAAATGGGCAGAGCATATGAACAAAACATTCACCTCAGAGGAGATCCAAAAGGTTAACAAACATATGAAAAACTGCTCTAGGTCACTGATTGTCAGAGAAATGCAAATTAAGACAACACTGAGATACCACCTCATGCCTGTAAGAATGGCATACATCAAAAAGGACAGCAGCAACAAATGCTGGAGAGGTTGTGGGGACAGAGGAACCCTTTTACATTGCTGGTGGTAATGTAAATTGGTCCAACCTCTGTGGAGAGTAGTCTGGAAAACACTCAAAAGGCTAGACATGGACCTATCATTTGATCCAGTAATTCCTCTCCTGGGGTTATACCCCAAAGACTCCATAACACCCAACCAAGAAAAGGTGTGTATTCCTATGTTCATAGCAGCACAATTCGTAATAGCTAAAACCTGGAAGCAACCCAGGTGCCCAACAACAGATGAGTGGCTGAGAAAGCTGTGTTATATATATACACAATGGAATACTATCAAGAACAATGAACCCACCTTCTCTGACCCATCTTGGACAGAGTGAGAAGGAATTATGTTAAGTGAGCTAAGTCAGAAAGATAAAGATGAGTATGGGATGATCCCATTCATCAACAGAAGTTGAGTAAGAAGATGTGAAAGGAAAACTAAAAGCAGGACCTGACCAAATTGTAAGTAGGGCACCAAAGTAAAAACCCTGTGCTGAGGGGTAGACATACAGCTTCCTGGGACAGTGGGGAGTGGCAGTGGGTGGGAGGGATGGGGCACAGTCTTTTTGGTGGTGGGAATGGTGTTTAGGTACACTCCTAGTAAAATGTAGTCATATAAATCACTAGTTAATAGGAGAGGGGGAAATTAATTGTATGTCTTGAAGTTTTTTAAAACACAGACTGAATCTTTTTAATATATAGGCTGTGTATTTGATATGCAGACTCTCTCAAAAGCCTAGACCAAGTAGATCAGAAGCAACCAATAGCACAGCTGTATACAAGATACTGGGTACTGTACAGCAAACCCTTACAAAAGGACTTTTCAAAGTTAACCCAATTACCAAATAATGTGATGATAACATTAACTATCCATTGTCTTTTTGAACCCTAAGACAGCAGGAACCTCACATCTCCACTATGAGCATCTACTTCCCCCAGTCCTGGAACCCTTCGATAGGGCCCACTTTCCCATATGCCTCTCCCAATCCATATAAAATAATATTGCATCTGCCGATCACAATCTAATCAACGCAACGATTGCCACCCCAACATGCTTCACTTCAGACTGTGTCGTACTTTTTATTTTTTACTTCAATGTCACCAAGGTGCTCAGTGTCTGCACATGAGATCATTCATGAGATCATTCTAGACAACCATTTTTTCAGTGTGGATCAGCAACAGCAGAGAATGTTCCATCCTCTGAAGGGAGACTAGACATCATACTCCATGCTCCACATGAGGAAGATGGTTCCTGAAACTGGGGTAGCTTCGAACGTTCCTACTCATGACACAGAATGTGAGCTTAGATCTACAGGGATGCTGACATCACATAGGATCCTAATCCAAATATGGGACCCACATCAGATCAAATCGATGGGGTTTACAGTCAATAATATTTATAAAGTTTCTCATATTTGGGAGTACTTTCATCCCTCATCCAGCTTTCTGGTCCTTTTTATAGCCATGACAACATCTCCCCAGAAAATAACATGGACCCACCTGCATGTCAGATGTCAGGCTCAGAAAAACAAAAAACAAATAAATAAATAAATAAAAATAAAAAAACAGGAGTATAGTCATAGACCCTTTGAAATATAACTAAAATAGGGCTACTATCTACAAAACTAAGACCCTCAAATCTTCATCTGTACTATTCCAGCCTTTAGGTTCATGATTAGTTAACAATTTATTTGGCTTTATATGTTAGCTCTTCTTTCAGCCACCAGGTTCCAGATGATACCACCATGCCAACCGGACTTCCCTGGACAGACGACCCCACCAATACACACTGGAGCCCTCCTTTCCCCAGAACTCCACCCCACTAGGGAAAGAGAAAGACCAGTTGGGGGTATGGATTGACCTGTCAATGCCCATGTTCAGTGGGGAAGCAATTAAAGAAGCCAGACCTTCAACCTTCTGCACCAAATAATGACGCTGGGTCATTATGGGATAAAGAATAGGAAAGCTATCAGGGGAAGGGATGGGACACAGAGTTCTGTTGGTGGGAACTGTGTGCATCTGTACTCCTCTTATCCCATGGTTTCTGTCAATGTTTCCTTTTTATAATTAAAAATTAAAAAAGAATCAAAGGAGAAAGGGGGAGAAGAAGGGAGAAAAACACCTGCAGTTCCATCAGTGATCCAAAATTTACAAAATTGTCAGAATTATTTTTTTGCCATCAGTGTTATCACTAGAACTCCATGCCTGCAGGATGAATGCACTATTGCCAGTGGCCACTTCTCCCTTCTATTTATTTGATAGGGGGTGAGAGACAGAGATAGAGAGAAAGACTAAGACACCTGTAGCACTGCTCCACCACTAGTGAAGCTTCCCCCTTGAAGTAGAGAATTCGGTTCTTGTACCTGGGTTCTCTTGCATGGTCACACATATGCTCTAACAGATACACAACCACCTGGCCTCTAACACCATCAGCTTTAGAGTTAAAAGCATAGCTTAGAATGAGCAATATACCTCTATACATATCCTTCCAATGCTCCTTGAGAACATGTTCCAAATTTCCATTTAAACACTGAGTCCCCTCAACTTTGGGACATGGCCATGAGAGATAGAGGAATACCAACAAACATCCCTGATCACAGATCCAAGGTTTTATCATAAAATATTCTTCTCTTTACCCTTCAGATATGTACTATTCAATTTTACAGTTTGACAGAAAATTATTTAAGAGATTGTCTGCCTCCCAGAGGGAAAGATGAACAGAGGACTCTGAATTCCAATTCCATCAGGACCCACTGGGCAAGGGAAAATAAAACCATTCAGAAGTAGTAGGTGTGCCTTGGAAAGGAAGAGAAGGCAGGAGTATAAAGGGGGTGGGGGAACAAATATATATAAATATAGAGAATTATAGAAAGAACAGTCAACCTCTATCTGTGTTTTTGGAGAAATATCGCAGTTTCTAGTAGAGGGAGTAGGGATACAGAGTTATGCTGATGGGAAAGGTGTACCCCAGTTACCTTCTAATTTTGTAAACCAATATTAAATCACTAATGAAAACATTCTGGTAAGTTTATAGATAAAAAAAGAAAGATTATCTGAGTTTTCACAAGTGTTTTGCTTATATGATCATCTTCATTATCAGTCTGGAATGCTCGTTGCTCTTTGTATTCAATTTCTGATCTAACCAACAACTGAAATGCTTCCATCTGTTGTTAATTGTTGCTACTGAACAAAAATGAAAATTTATACATTTCTGATTCTGCTCATTAAAAGCAAAAAGCAAATCTATAAAGATGGCATTGTCTTTCATATTATTTTAATGCTAATGGAGTAGCTTTTTCATATACTATATAGGGGGGCACCAATGAAATGAAATATCTCACTTGGAAAGTGTGTTGCTTTGCCATGTGCAGAACCCAGCTTGTAGCCCAGTCCCCATAGCACTAAATGAAGATCTGGTGCTGTGGTCTCTTTCACTCTGCCTCTCTTTTAGAGATATAAAGGTAGAGATAGGGTTGAAGATGAGTCTAGGTCATGAAAAGCCTTGTGGAGTGCACAAGCTACAATGCACATGGACCAGGGTATAAGCCACTGGCCTAACCTGCATGGGAAACACTTCACAAGTGGTTAAACAGTGCTGCAGGTGTCTCTCTGACTCTTTCCCTATCTATTGTCCTAATCCCCTCTCAAGTTCTCTGTCTCTAATCATTTTTTTTTTTGCCTCCAGGGTTATCTCTGGGGCTCTGTACCTGCACTAGGAATGCACTGCTCCTAGAAGCCATTCTTTTCCCATTTTGTTGCCCTTTTTCTTGTTGTTATTGTTGCCATTGCTGTTGTTGTTTTGGATAGGTCAGAGAGAAATCAAAAGAGCAGAGTGACAGATGCAATGTCAGGCCTGCTGTATGGCACAGCGCCAGCAGGCTAGGGCTAACCACAAAGCAGGGAGTCCTAAGACTAAATTGAAACTTTTTTGCTTACATTGATAATTTAAACACTTATTGGCAATATTGAAAATACACAAGTATTACCTGAGGACAATGATGGAGGCAAAGTCAGGCCTGCTGTATGACACAGCCCCAGCAGACTAGAGTTAACCACAAAGCGTGGAGTCCTAAGACTAAACTGAAGCTATTTTTTCTTACATTGATAATTTAAAGACCTATTGGTTATATTGGATATGCACAAATAATACCTGGGAACAATAAAAGGAGATCTCTGGGGGAAGTACATTGTGACAACAATTATAGCAGTGAGTGTAACAAGACTAAAAATGGCCTAAGAGCAAAAGCTGCTGTACCTACTGGGAGGCTTTCAGAAAAAGAGCTATTTGTCACCATTACAGCTTCTCTATCAGCTGTACTTAGACCAAAAACCAGAATCATGTGTGGCATGTAGCATGAGTGACAGACTGTAATCTCCATCTAAATATAAAGAGGCCCTATTGCGTACCCTCACTCACATACCCTTGCTTCCACTTATAGGCATACATGATGAATGTAGAAGTTGTGCAGTTAAATAGCTAATGTTAGGGTATATGGGTAGAAGTAAGTAAACTTTCATTACCTAAAATTCAGTGAACATTCATATATGCAAAGGTTAACCATAAGAGAGTCAGCATGGTGTATGTTTACTTTATAGCAGAAGACTTCTTTTTTCATATTTATTTATTTATTTATTTATTCCCTTTTGTTGCTCTTGTTTTATTGTTGTAGTTATTTGTCTTGTCATCGTTGTTGGATACGACACAGAGAAATGAAGAGAGGAGGGGAAGACAGAGAAGCGGAGAGAAAGATAGACACCTGAAGACCTGCTTCAGTGCTTTTGAAGTTACTCCCCTGCAAGTGGGGAGCTGGGGCTCAAACTGGGATCCATAGGCCGGTCCTTGTGCTCTGTGCCATGTGAGCTTAACCCACTGTGCTACCGACCAACTCCCAGAAGATTTCATTAAAAAAAACTTGGTGTATAATCTAGTTCGACCCATCCAAGAATGGGTTAAGAAGAAAGGCTATTAGACTTAGCTCCAGGGAAAAATATTTATTCACACAGAAGGTCAGAACAGAGAGACAGTCAGAACACAGATGGTCATTTAAGGGAAAATTTAGACTACTCCAGACCAAGGGAAGTTTCAAGGGTAGATTTAGACTACCCCAGACCCAGGAAACTTATAAGGCAAGACTGGGATGCCCCAAACAGAGGTAACTTTTCAAATAATATATACCTATAATAATAATATAATAATAATATTGTTTAAGATTATTCCTGCTGTTAATGGAAATGAGGCTTCTATGAACAACTATATGCCACCAAGCTAGAGAACATTGAAGAAATGGATAATTTCCTAGATATGTAGGAACTTCCATAGTTAAATAAAGAGGAACTAGATAATATGAACAGGCCCAACACAGCTAATGAAACTGAAACAGTGGGAGATTCCAGAAGCTGCTAGTGGCTTGAGCTCTGACTTCATCTACTGGAAACAGTAGGATTTTTTTGCCTTTAGTAGGGCAGTCAATAAGAGGCCCTAGCTTTGACACCAAGGAGGTGACTATAACTCAATTTGGGTTAGAAAATAGAGTAAAAAGAAAGGGAAATTTTTTTTTTTTAATTATTATTCCCGAAGAGCACCCCGTCCCCCCCTCCCCCCATAACCAGTTCCTGGGGGCCACAGATCTGGTCCTAGCAGGCTCCCCTGCTGAGCTTCTTTCTTTACCAAGATTCCTGTACCACAAGGGGATGTAATTCATTCTAATTTTATTCCTTCTGAAACCTTCGGCCTTCTTTCTTTCTAAGTAGCCAATCAGCTGCCTCTGCTCAGGGGGCCTGAGGCAATCTGGAGCCATACAAGCTGAAGACAGGAGAGGGTTTTTTAATCTGTTCTATTTTATGATCAATACAAGATAAACACATATCCCTTTTCCCCTCTCCTTCAGGTTGACCAGAATTAACTCTTAGTGTATTTTCCATTGCTAGGGGACTAGGTGACTTATTCACTGCTAAAATAACTTGTTTGACTCTTCTTACCACCCCTACCCATTTTCTCCCTCCCCCGCCATATAACTAATTAAATAATAATAAATGAATAAATACATGACTCTCCTTTAACTGTTCTTATATTACTGTTCTTTTTCTTATCTTTTTTTTCTCTCTCTCTCTCTTTTCTTCTTTTTCTCATTCTTGTCATCCTTTCTTCCTTCCTCCTTCAACTTAGTGAATTCACTGATACACGTTTGGGAATTATTTTGGGGAAGAAATCTGAAACAGGGTGGACTCTCTCTGCATGTATCTCTGCTCTACTTCCCTTTCTCCTCTAGCTACGCTAGAGTATACAGTGTATAATAGATTTGCATAACTGTTTATTCCTGCTATGCTTGTCTAGTCCTGAGGATTTTTTTGTTTTTTACTTTCTGAATAATCAGCTGCCTCTGCTCAGGAGGCTTGAGGCAATATGGGACAGGATTTTTACCATACTCTATTTTATTATTAATATTATATAAAGGTGTATCTCTTTCCCTGCTTCCTTTAGGCTGACCAGAATTAACTCTTAGGGTATCTTTCATTACTAGGGGACTGGGCATATTATCCACTACGAGACAAACTTGTTTCACTACTCCTACCTACTCTACAGACTCTCCTCTTCTCCCTCCTCCTAGCTAATTAAAAAATTAAATTAAATTAAAAATTAATTAGCCAATTAAAAATGTTCCTTTCAATGCTCTTTTATTACAGCTGTTTTTCATTTCTCTCTCTTGTTTCTCTTTTTTTACCTTGTCTTCCATTTCTTCTTCCTTCTTCTTTGTCTTTCTGAATTCACTGATATTCATTTGTGAATTATTTTGGGGAAGAAACCTGACTCAGAGTGGACTCTGTATGTGTGTATCTCTGCTCTACTTCCCTTTCTCCTCTTGCTACCCCTAGAATATACAGTGAATAGTGGATTTGCATAATTATCTATTATTGCTATTCCTTCTTTCCTTTCTCTGTCTTCTACACTTGGACTTGTTTGCCATTTTTTCACAGACTGGAGACATTGTTTGGCTAACTGGTAGTGAACAAATTATTTCAATCCTTGCTTCAGTTGCTATTATAATTCCTGAGGTTGGTGATTGCATTTGTCATGTATTTAGTACAGTGTTGCTTGTACTCAAAACAAAACAATTGAGGAACAACAGAACATAAAAATAAGAAACACATAAATCAAAAAAATGAGTATATCAAAAACAAATAAAACTGATACTCCAAAGAATGAAGACAAGAGCCCAGAAGAAACTACAAATCACCAAGAAGTAACCATAGATAAGAAAAGTATGTAAGCAATAACAAACTTATTAATCACAGAAATGAAAACAACATTAGAGGAAAGGAATGGCAGTATTAGGGAAACAACAGTTGAGACTCCCAATGAAACTGATTATCTAGAGGCAATTAGAGAACTGGAGACTTGTCTTAAGTGGCCTCCCCCAGGGCTCTGTTCTGGCTCCTACGCTATTTAATATCTACATCAATGACCTCCCAGAAACTTCTTCAAGGAAGTTCATCTACGCCGATGACATCTGCTTTGCAACTCAGGCATCCAGGTTCGACATCCTCGAGGAAACACTCACGAAAGACATGTCTCTGATATCTGATTACTGTAAAAAATGGCGACTAATCCCTAGCACTGCAAAAACGGTATCATCTGTTTTCCATCTACACCATGCCTCAGCCTCGCGTGAGCTTAATGTGCAGCTTGGCGATACGAGCATCCGCCATGAAGCCCAGCCAGTCTATCTTGGCGTTACTCTCGATCACACTCTGTCATTTCACAAACATCTCATAAAAACTGCAGCAAAGGTGGGCGCAAGGAATAACATCATTGCAAGTCTGGCCAGCTCCTCATGGGGCGTGAGCGCTTCCACACTACGATCATCATCTCTGGCATTATGCTATTCCACTGCAGAATACTGTGCCCCAGTATGGTTCCGTAGCCCCCATGTCCACTTGGTCGATTCCAAATTATATTCCTCCATGAGGATAATTTCTGGAACCATCCATTCCACCCCATTTCCATGGCTGCCAGTTCTTAGCAACATCGCCCCGCCAGATATTCATCGGGATGCGGCATCATCTAAGTTCATTTCCCACGTCTACGCTCGACCGGACCTGCCAATATACGCGGATATCTTCGCCCACCCTGTCCAACGCTTGACGTCTCGTCACCCAATCTGGTCCCATATGCCTACACTGAACTTCTCTGTTCCAGTCTCTTGGAAACAGAGCTGGCAGCTAGCTGAGGTAAAGAACAAACACCTCATCACAGACCCCTGCAAGCGTCAACCCGGCTTTGACTTAGCACGTTATGACTGGGCTCTCCTCAATCACTATCGAACAGGCCATGGCCAGTGCGCCGCTATGTTCCATCGCTGGGGAGCCAGAGACGACCCGAACTGCCCCTGCGGCTACAGACAGACTATGACCCACATAGTCAATGACTGCCACCTCTCCAGATTCAAAGGAGGTCTCGAAACTTTACATCAGACTCAACCTGATGCTGTTGACTGGCTACGGAAGAAGGGCAAACGCTAGTAGTAATAGTAGAGAACTGAAAGCTGAAATAGCTGAACTGAAGAAAGAAGTTGATGGAAGGGAAAGCAGACTAACAGAAACAGAAAACAGAATTACTCACACACAGCATGAGTTAGAGAGAACTAATAAAGATGTGAAAGAGCTCAAAAAGAGATTGAGAGACACTGAAAACAACAACAGAGACATATGGGATGATCATAAAAGAAATAACATTTGTATAACTGGCCTGACAGAGGAAGAAAGACAGGAAGGGGAAGGAAAAATTCTAGAGAAAATTATAGAAGAAAACTTCTCAGGCCTGAACCACAGAAAGAACATCAAGATTCAAGAGGCCCAGAGAGTTCCAAAAAGAATCAACCCAGACCGGAAGACATCAAGACAAATCATAGTCACAATGAGAAGAAGTAAGGATAAAGAATAAATCCTAAAGGCTGCAAGAGGGAAACAAAAAGTCACATACAGGGGAAAACCCATAAGACTATCAGCAGTCTTCTCCACTCAGACTCTAAAAGCCAGAAGAGAATGGCAAGATATCTATGGAGCCCTGAATGAAAAAGGGTTTTAATCAAGGATAATGTATCCTGCTAGACTTTCATTCAAACTAGATGGAGTCATCAAAACCTTCTCAGACGAACAACAGCTAAAGGAGGCAACCATTACCAAACCGGTCCTGAAAGAGGTTCTAAAAGACCTCTTATAAACAAGAACATCACTATAATACTTGCAATATATCAGAGCAAACAAAAATTGTTGAACAATGGCACTACAATACATTAAATACATAATATCAATAAATGTCAATGGCTTAAACTCACCCATCAAAAGGCACAGAGTGGGGAGATGGATCAGAAAACATAACCCAATCATATGCTGCTTGCAAGAATCCCATCTGACACTACAAGATAAACACAGACTTAAAGTGAAAGCATGGAAAACTATCATACAGGGTAAGTGACCACAAAAAAAGGCAGGAACAATAATTATCATCTCAGACACAATAGATTTTAAATTAAATAAAGTAATAAAAGATAGACAAGGACATTGCATAATTATTAGAGGATCAAATGAGCCAAGAAGACTTAACAATTGTTAACATCTATGTACCCAATGAGGGACCATCTAAATACATCAAGCACCTACTGAAAGAAGTTCAAAAATACATCAATAGTAATACAATAATAGTGGGAGACTTTGATATCCGACTCTCAAACGTAGATCAACAAAGCAGAGAATCAACGAAGATAGAAGATAATTAAATGAAGAGATTGACATACTAGACCTCTTGGACATTTTCAGAGTCCTTCACCCCAAAAAACTGGAATACACATTCTTTTCAAATCCATATAGCACATACTCAAGGATAGACCACATGTTAGGCCGCAAAGATAGCATCAATAAATTCAAGAGCATTGAAATCATCCAAAGTATCTTCTCACACCACAGTGGAGTAAAACTAACATATAACAACAAACAGAAAACTATTAAAAGTCAAAGAACTTGGAAACTAAACAACATACTCCTTAAGAACCACTGGGTCAGAGAGTCAGTCAAGCAGGAAATTCAAATGTTCCTGGAAACAAATGAAAATGAAGACACAACCTATCAAAATATTTGGGACACAGATAAAGCAGTATTGAGAGGGAAACTTACAGCCATAAAAATCACATATTAAACAACAGTAAACAGCTCAAATGAATGACCTTACTGCACACCTCAAGGACTTAGAGGAAGAGTAACAAAGGAACCGTAAAGCAACCAGAAGTACAGAAATCACTAAAATTAGAGCAGAAATAAACATCGAAAATAAGAGAACCATACAAAAGATCAATGAATTCAAATGTCGGTTCTTTGAAAGATTAAACAAAATTGACAACCCCCTAGCCAGACTCCTCAAAAAAAAAAAAAAAAAAAAAAAACAGAGAAGACGCAAATTAATAGAATTGTAAACTATAAAGGAGATATCACGACTGCCACCACAGAAATCCAGAAAATCATGTGAAACATCTATGAAGAACTATACGCCACCAAGCTAGAGAATCTGGAAGAAATGGAAGCATTCCTAGAAACATATGCCCTCCCATAAGTGAATCAAGAAGAACTACAAAACCTAAATGCATTAATCACAGACAAAGAAATTGAAACCATTATTAAGAATCTCCCCAACCACAAAAGTCCTGGACCAGATGGCTTCACAAACGAATTCTACAAAACTTTCAGGAAACAGTTAGTACCCATAGTTTTTAATATTTCCATAAGATTGAAGAAACAGGAATACTCCCTTCCACCTTCTAAGAAGCCAACATCACACAGATACTAAAAGCAGATAGGGAAACAACAAAAAAAGCAAACTACAGACCAATATCTCTGATGAACATAGATGCCAAAATATTAAACAAGATCTTGGCCAACCGGATACAGCAGCACATCAAAAAAATTGTTCATCATGAACAAGTGGGATTCATCCCAGGAATGCAAGGCTGGTTCAACATCAGTAAGTCTATCAATCTCATTCACCACATCAATAAAAGCAAAGCCAGAAACCACCTGATTATCTCAATAGATGCAGAGAAAGCCTTTGACAAAATCCAACACCCATTCATGCTCAAAACTCTACAAATAATGGGAATAGATGGGAAATTCCTCAAGATAGTGGAATCCATATATAGCAAACCTACAGCCAACATCATACTCAATGGAAAGAAGGTGAAAGTATTTCCCCTCATATCAGGGACTAGACACGCCTGTGCACTGTCACCATTACTCTTTAACATAGTATTGGAAGTTCTTGCCATAGCAATCAGGCAAGAGAAAGAAATTAAAGGAACACAGATAGGAAGTGAAGAAGTCAAGCTCTCACTATTTGCAGACGATATGATAGTATGCATAGAAAAACCTAAAGAATCCAGCAGAAAACTACTGGAAGTTATTAGGCAATATAGCAAGGTGTCAGGTTATAAAATCAGTGTACAAAAAAATGTGGTATTTCTCTATGCAAACACTAAACCTGAAGGAGAAGACATCCAGAAATCACTCCCATTCACTGTTGAAACAAAATTAATAAAATACCTAGGAGTAAAGCTGACCAAAGAAGTGAAAGACTTGTATACTGAAAACTATGAGTCACTCTTTAAGGAAATAGAAACTGATACCAAGAAATGGAAAGACATCCCATGCTCATGGATTGGAAGAATTAATATAATCAAAATGAATATTATCCCCAGAGCCATACACAAACTTAATGCGAAACCCATTAAAGTTCCACCAAGCTTCTTTAAGAAAATAGAACAAAAATACATTCATTTATCTGGAACCTGAAAACACCTAGAATTGCCAAAACCATCTTGAGGAAAGGAAATAGAAATGGAGGCATAACACTCCCAGATCAAAATATATTATAAGGCCATCATCATCAAAGGAGCCTGGTACTGGAAGAAAAATAGGCACACAGAGCAGTGGAACAGAATTGAAAACCCAGATCTGAACCCCCACACCTATGGTTATCTAATCTTTGATAAGGGGGCCTAAAGTATTAAATGGAAGAAGGAGGCTCCCTTCAATAAGTGGTGCTGGGAAAACTGGGTTATAACATGCAGAAGAATGAAATTGAAACACCTTATTTCACAAGAAACAAAATTCAACTACAAATGGATCAAAGACCTGGATGTCAGACAGGAAACTATCAAATACTTAGAGGAAAACATTGGTGAAACACTTTCCCACCTAAACCTCAAGGACATCTTTGATGAAACAAATCCAATTGCAAGGAAGACTAAAGCAGAAACAAACCAATGGGACTACATCAAATTGAAAATCATCTGCACAGCCAAAGAAACTATCACACAAACAAAGAGATCCCTCACAGAATGGGAGAAGATCTTCACGTGCCAAACATCAGACAAGAGACTAATCACCAAAATAGACAAAGAACTCAGCAAACTTAGTACCAAAAAAGCAAATGACCCCATTCAAAAATGGGCAGAGCATATGAATAAAACATTCACCTCAGAGGAGATGCAGAAGGCTAACAAACATATGAAAAAATGTTCCAGGTCGCTGATTGTCAGAGAAATGCAATTAAAAACAACATGAAGACACCACCTCACTCCTGTGAGAATGGCATACATCAAAAAGGACAGCAGCAACAAATGTTGGGGTGGCTGTGGGGACAGAGGAACCCTTCTACACTGCTGGTGGGAATGTAAATTGGTCCAGCCTCTCTGGAGAGCAGTCTGGAGAACTCTCACAAGGATAGACAAAGACCTTCCATATGGCCCAGTAATTCCTCTCCTGGAGATATACCCCAAGGATTCCATAATGCCCAACCAAAAAGATGGGTGTACATCTAAGTTCATAGCAGAACAATTCATAATAGCTAAAACATGGAAGGAACCCAGGTGCCCAACAACAGATTTCCAAAGCCTGGACATAACACTGAATAAAATAACTTGAATATTAAAAATATACATAACTCCCCACACCTATGGACATCTAATCTTTGATAAGGGGGCCCAAAGTATTGAATGGAAGAAGGAGACTCTCTTCAATAAATCGTGCTGGGAAAACTGGGTTGTAACATGCAGAAGAAGAAATTGAACCACCTTATCTCACCAGAAACAAAAATCCACTCCAAATGGATCAAAGACCTGGATGTCAGACTGGAAACTATCAAATACTTAGAGGAAATCATTGGTGAAACACTTTCCCACTTAAACCTCAAGGGTATATGCGTGTACACCTATGTTCAGCAGCACAATTTGATATATACATACATATATATGTACATATATATATATATAAAGGAATAAAACATAGCTATTAAGCTAAAATTATTATTCCCATAATTATGGGAGATAGAAGAACACAGAGTGCATACTCTCCTGATTTACCCCATGTGGATATTTTAATTTATGTGCCTGGTGAAGAAGTGCCTTACCTCTTTGATATGGAGACATAGCCTCACACTGTATTTCCTTTGTGCTTGCTCTCCTGGCAATTAAAACACTGGCTATAGTTGCTACCCCTCCCTTCCCTCCACATTGCTAAGCTAATGGGCCCCAGACAGCAGTGCTAAAGGTTAACTGATGACTAGGGAGTAAATTGAGCTGTCTCTAGACTGATGCATGCCAGGCACTAGTTCTCCCCTTTCTTTACGCACACCACAGATAAGGAAGATGTATAGCAATAACCAGAAAGATTGCCTTTGTCTATTTCTGCCTACTTTTTAATAATGAAAAAAACCTGCTCTCTCCACCCTCCTGCTGAGGGGGACCTCAATAAAACTGTGTGCTTTTCAAAGGTGCAGAGAGAACTTCCCAGAGTGACATGGAGTCTCTTAAACACCGGTGTCATAAAGTCCTCTAATGAACCAAATACTGGATCAAGTCTTGTGCTATGGGGATCATTTATGTAACATAATGAGTCCACCTTCTCTGACCCATCTTGGAAGGAGATAGAAGGAATTTTTTCCTGAGCCTGACATCTAATATGCAGGCTCTCTGGGGATTTTGTGTCATCGTTGGAAAAGAAAGACTAGAAAGCTAGATCAAGGAAAAGAGTAGGGAGAAAAATTTTTATTGGATGGTAAGTTCAAGGCTTTAGTCACTGAGCACCCACCAAGGAAGTCTTCCACTAGCATTGCTTCCAGGGAGCCTATGAGTTATCCAGGTCCTGGTCTATAGACCAGGTGTAACTCTCCTCTCTCCTTAGTCTCCAAAAACCTCAAACTGTGGGTTCAGGTATAGCAAACACAGAAGCTTCAAAGAGTCATCCAAACAGTGTTCCTTCCTTCCCTAGATGAGTGCAATACCCCAGAGGTTCCATCAGTGTCTAACAACACTGGCCTCCAAAGTTCTCTGCCAAGTACACTTTGACACCACTGTACTGGATCTGGTGACAGAACTAGAAAAAGGATATTCAAACTGAAACCAAAACCCAAAGTCATCCCCACCCACCCTGCAGAAGAGTACCTTTTCAGACCTCAGTTTAGAAGAGACCAGTAGCAGTCAGATTTAGCCTAAAACGAGAAGGAGAGTAAGTCTGTGACTTTTGCATAACCAAATCCAGACACTCAATCCTGGGAGACAGGCTTATTTCAGAATTATCAGGCTGGCTGGGGTGCTGCTCAGAAATGAGAATTCTCCTAATGTCCTATTCAGATCCAGTGAACAATATTTTGGCCCATTCCTAGAATTGAATTCAAGTTAAAAAGCATCAATGAAACACTGGACAGTTGTCCGTGACTTCTGCAAAACCAAGTCCAGACACTCACTCCCAGAAGACAAGCAGGCTTACTTCAGAATTATCAGGATGGCTGGGGTGTTGCTCTGAACTGAGAATTCTTGTGCCCTATTCAGGTCCAGTGAGCAGACAAACATTTTGACCCACTTCTAGAACTGAATTCAAGTTAAAAACCAGATTGTATAGAATTACTGAAAATATCACACCAAAAGTCAAATAGGCAAAGACAATCTTCAAGGTAGGCCAAAGATTTTAGGTATCATCTCCTAAAACCAGTGGGAAATGTGACAGGGTCACACTTCCCACTTCCTTAACATAACTGACTCCATCTTAACTTAACCTCAACCTATTCAACCACTTTACTTGCCAAGAAAAAAGTAGATACTAGTGTTCTGAAATTATTAATTGTCCATTGTTAATTGTTTCTGTAACGGGTTGTCCTGACTGCAGCAACAGACCACCCTAACCACCACATGTTGGGCTTCTGTAACCTAGCTTGCTTTTGCACCTGCCCCTATAAATGGCTGTGCTACACTGAGCTCCAGACAGCACTATGAGCAGTACTTTTAGCTGTTGAGTGTAGTCACCGGTGGCTTAATAAAGACTCCCAAGTTTCTGGGAGTTGGGTGGTAGCACCACAGGTTAAGTGCACATAGCACAAAGCTCATGGACCGGTGGAAGAGTCCCGGTTCTAACACCCAGGTCCCCACATGCAGGGAAGTCACCTCACAGGCAGTGAAGCAGGTCTGCAGGTGTCTTTCTTACCCTTCTCCCCCTCCTCTCTCTATTTCTCTCTGTCCTACCCAGCAATGACGACATCAATAATAGCAATAATACTAGCTACAACAATAAAAAACAACAAAGGAAACAAAAGGGAATACATTAATTAATTAAATAAATATTACAAAAACAAAAAGGCTCTCAAATGTCACTGAACTGGCCTCGGGTGGTCTATGACGTGTACCTCACGACAACCATCCATATCTCTGGCCTTACATATAGTAGCCAGAGGAGCCTTAGATAACAATCTTGTAACAACCCAAGACTTAAAAGACAAGCTCTAGCTAGCCATCAACTCCACCACAGCTTGACTGGCTTCCCTCCAGCACCAGAGAAGCTCACATGCCCAGGTGGCACTTAAAACTGGAAGCACTAGACCTTCTGAAGGCAGAGAGAGGGGGAACCTGTGTTTTATTACATGGAGAGTACTGTTACTGTGCAATGAATCTGGCCTAGTCAAACAGAAACTCTGGGCACTCACTAAGCTGAGAAAAGCCCCTCGATCCTGCTATCTCTCTGACACCTTTCCCAGGGGACAGCTGTGAGAACAGGTTTCTGAGCTGATGTGGACACTGCACAACAAGAAGAATTGTAGCCACTTCCGCAAACCAATGGGCTCAGCCTATCAAACCCATCCTGCTGATGGCTGTTCATACATCCTTTGGTCAAACACATTCTTGAGAAATCCAGTCTTGGGGGCCACAGGAAGAAGTATGAAGGTAAGAAAGCAAAAGGTAGGAACAGACCCATGGTGTCATTCTAGGAGCAATGTTATATGTGCATGCAGTGTGCCAAGGCCAGCAGTGCGGTATACTACAGTGTGGGAAAAAAAAAGTATTAGAGGACAAGATTCTATGGAGCTATCAAAAGCTTAAGGAGAAAGAATTAGTGTTCAAGAACCAGAACCAGGTAGTGCAATGCTTTGATTGAGAGGCGGTGCAGTGGGCGCAGCAGACAAGGCCACTGTAGATATCCCTCGAATTTCTGCCTGACTGGTGCCAAATTTCATGTGAGAATGAAGACTGGGTCATGGACAGGTTTCTAGGATCAGACTAAAGGCATATTTGGTGCATTACGTTTAGGAGCTGATGCTACTTTCTGATCTCCTCACAGCTTATATAAATGCATTGGGGAGGGGTTTGGAGGATGAAAGGAGGGTTTACTCTACTATGTTGTATGAGTGCAGGGAAGAACATAGACAGCCACAGATTTTCATGTGCCATTCTGCTTGGCTTGCTTGGGCAAGGCCTTGAATTTGAAGAAGAAAGACCATGACTGAAAAACTTCTCCTCAGCTAGCAGAAAAAATTCAAAACACAGAAAAGCCCAATCAGTTTGTGCCAGGAGCCATTTCTCTGCTTTATAGATGATAAGCTTTGAGACAATGGAACCCCTCAAGACAAATGTTAATTCCCTTCTGGGCAGGCTATTTCCCCTTAGGTAAACCATTTATCAGTAATCAAGTGAGTCAACACAAGTGAGTCAACACACAGTTTGGTTCCTGCCATTTGTTGCAAGGAACATTCCGCTTTGAAGTTTGCTCCCCCTTCTCCTCCTCCAGCATTCCCTCTCCTTCCCCAAAGCCTTATAATGCCTGTATTCTCAATAAAAATTTACAGCTTGATCAGAAACTTGTCTTGCTGTCGTTCTCTCATGTCTCATGTTTCTTCATTTCAGGTTTCATTGGGTTCCTAGCCCCTGTTCACCGCCCTGCTGGTCGGGGCATTCTGGCGCCCGGAACGTGGGGCGAAGAAGCCTTCTGGACCTAGAAACTCTGCTGATCGAGAGGGTAGGCCTACCCGAATTCACTGAGTCACCGCGGCCCGAGGGGGGTAACGCAAAGACTCGCATAGATCGCCACGGAGATACCTGACCGTGAGTCGCATCTGGAGGATTGTGTCACAGCGGCTGAGGTAAGCAATACCATGGGACATGAATTTAGCAAACAAGATTTATTTATTAAAGGACTCAAGGAGTCACTCAAGACACGAGGAACTAGGGTTAAAAAGAAAGAATTAAAGAAGTTTTTAGATTATATTAAAAATATTTGCCCCTGGTTCCCCCAGGAAGGCACTATAGATGAGAAGCGTTGGAGGAGAATTGTTGATTGTCTTAACGATCACTATCAGTCTTTTGGTCCTGAACGTGTACCTGTTTCTGCCTTTTGTTACTGGAATTTAATTAATGATATCTTAAAAATCTATAATCACCCTGATATTAAAAACCTTATTACAGAGGGTGAAAAGGTCCTCCGGCAACTTTCTAGTCCGCTGTCCAGGACAAAGTCCCCATACCCATGCCCTTCTGTGATTATTGATCTTGATCCCCCAGTACCCAGTCAAAATAAAAGCCTCCCAGCACCCATTGAAAGTAAAAGCCCTGTTCCCCTCCCTACAGGTTCCACCTCACTCACTAAAGTTCCCTTTATTGACCCTCATATTGCTAATTCACATGAGAATGAAAACCAGCATTCTTTCCCCCACCTCTATCCAGTTTTACAAAACCCTCCCTCTCCTGAAGCACTTCCCGCAGAGAATGAGGCTTTGCTAGAAAAAGAGGCTGCCAGATACTACAATCCCGATTGGTGTCCTCCTCCCTTTAATTTCCCTCCCTATATCCATGCCCCTGCTCTGCAGCCTGACCCTCTCCTTGACAATCCTTCTGTCAGGTGGGCATGCTCAGGAGCCCTTCCAGGAATTTCCACTTTCCGCAAGGTCCTTGCTGACCGCAGAGAGCAGCTTCAATTAATGAAAGAAATAGCTGCAGTCACAGAAGAGCTTACATTTTTAGCCTTACCAAAAAACCCAATCCCTAAAACTAAAACTAAGACTAAACCATCCAAATCAAAACCGGTTTTGGCTTTCCCTGTTACTTGGAGCCAGGCTCAAACTGGCTAACACTAACACCTTCACTCTTCCTTGTCCAGACTGCCTCCCTACACCACTGCCCCTCCATTTTGTGCTCCGGTCCTTGACTTGGCCAATAATACTGATTTGACCACTTTCTTTAAAACTGTAAAATGTACCTTAGCCCAGAAAAAGAATTCCAAAGATTTTTCTCTGCGTGGCAGCGGTAAACTAAGCCCGCCTGTTCCGCCCTCGCAGCCAATCATGGCACAGAGCTACTGCTCCACAGATTGGCAAATTCAGTCAGTCAATCATTTCCCTAAGCCACAAAGCCCCCTCCTTGGGGGGGGGGGGTAGAGAGTCTGTGAATTAAGAATCCAAAATCCAAAGCGGTTTTTCAAAGGGAAAATTTTCCTTTCACCAAGAATGTATGTTTTAAGTCTGTGCTAACCTTGTTTTCATTAATGTGTGTTAACCCCTAAGTAACTTAAGTTTGTTTTAAGTTTTAAATAAGATTTAGTTAAGCTAAATGTGGTTTTAAAGATCCAGACTCATAGAGTTGGCACACCTTTACCAGAGTAAAATATAGGACAGTTTCATCCTTCTGATAGCTAATATCAGCATCAATTCATTAGTTGAAAAGATTTTCTGAGATATCTATGCATGGTAAAATGCCTCTACAGTCTCTCTCACTCTTGTGAAAATTGTAGATATTACCAGCACCTCAATATCAACTGCCACTGTTTTTTAATTTAATTCCATGCTTAAACTGACTTTCTAATAACCCAGTCAGTGTAGAGCAGTGGCCTTGCCAGGAAAAAAAAGGGTTAAACGTGCTATTCCTGGCCTGATAAAAAAAAATTTTATTCAACAGATGTGATTCAACAAAATTATTTAGTGTAAAATGGTCATATAAAAGAAATGTTAACAGTAAAAATTTATTTTAACATTTCAGCTATAAGGTTTATCTTAGCTTTGAAAGTTACCTATCCAAATCAAAGTGAAAGATTAATTAAGTTGTGTACCCACCCTTGTTCATAGCTGCCCTAAGGGTGTGATAGCTTTGTGATAAACAAAGGTCCTAGCAAACAAAGTTTAACATTTTACTTAAAATTGTTTTTAAGACTGGCTTGGGTTAGTAAAAGATAACACAATAGTTATGTTATTTATTTACATGCCAGAGGCTCTTGTGCTGGTTTTCCTCTTTATATCTTTCTGCTTTTAAAAATTATCTGGTTTGTTTTAAGACACTGCCAGAGGTTTATTCTTGATAAATTAAGGTAATACATTGTGTTTTTGGTCTGATAAAAGATTTGTTTTGACAAATCCTGATTTAACAAAATTAATATTTTGAACATTTAAACTATGAGGTTTTATTTTAGCCTTTTAAGTCGCCATATTAGAGTTCTAATAAACAAAATCTATTAAGAGTTTTATATCTATGCTTACTCATGATAGCCTTGTGATGAGTAAAGATCTTTGTAAACTAAAGGTATAATAGTGTGCTTAAACTGTCTAATCAGTTTAAAATAATGCCAAAAAAATGGTAAACATTTTATCATGTCAACACATTAGGTATTGACTTTCTATAACATATTGGTATATTCTAATAAAGAGCCTTCTAAAATCATAGAAAAAACTCAAGTCAATTCTAACCATTACATCATCAATTAACTTGGTACAAGTTTCTCCCTAAGTAAATAATTATAGGTACATCTGCACATGAAGAACTGACTGCTCATATGGTAAGATTTAAAACTAAACATTTTTAATTTTTTATTTATGGGTGTGTGATGACTCCTAAAGTCACTCATTTCCTAAAATTTTTCTCATTTTTTTACAAGCCTCTTAAAAAAATTTTAACGCTTGACCTGCCATAGTGAGAACACTTTACTGGCTCCTACATTGTTTAATTAAGATCTTGCTATTCAGACTTTTAAGATTAATCTCCATTGATAAAAGCCAATGCTCTCTGACAGATTGATGTAATTCACCTGCCCATGTTTAGTAAACAAAAAAAACTTTTTTTTTCTCAGTTGATATTTTTTTCTAAATTTGTATGGGCTACAGCTCAAACAAGAAAAACTAAAACCCTTAAGCTTAATTAATAAAAAAGAAGGGAAATGCACCCCCCAGTATTCAGTTGGCTAAAGTGTCAATGAAGTAACATACTAAACCTTTTTAATATTTACAAAAATTTGAATTGTCCATTTATTATATCTCATTGACAAAGCCACACACTTTTCCAGTCATAGAGACATATTCTTTTTCTCTTTTTTCAACACTGGATGTCCATGTTTGTTTTCCTTTTATTATGGTGGATGACATTGCTCTTGCAAAATCCACAGAGTCCCTGTTGGCAAGTCCTTACCACAAAGGACGCCATGGCAGTATATACTCCAGCTAACCTCACCAGCTTATCCAAGTCTTCTCTTTTTGCTGACCTACCACTGCTGACTTCATCTTTGCATGTTTATTGACTGCTCACTTTTCTCAAAATATTCCTCGATGTTCAAGGAACCTCACCTTGACTTCTAATGTGTATGCACCTCCTCTGTGTTTTGGTAAACACCATCCTATATTTTCATGTCAATTCTTCTCTACCTGGTCCTTGCCTCCTAGTTTTGCTTGTTCCACAGCTGACCAGAAGAAGAAAATTTCATCAGTTGGCGCTGACCAGAAGACCAGACGTGCTCTTTCTTCCCCTGGACATCACATCCACTGACTGCTTCCCTTAGACTTGCTGGTGGCACGCTAGGACACTCTATATATTCCTCCCATGAATTTTCTGACAAATTACAACAGGTTATAGACTCCACCATAAATAGTCTTGAGTCACTACAGAGCCCCTTATGAGAACCTTATTAGTCTTTTGTTAATGATTACCTTAAGACCCTTTATTTTTAATAAGATTACTGATTTTATAAAACGGCAGATTGACTCCTTGGCATCAAAACCTTTGCAAATACATTATCACAGACTTGATTTGGCTGACAGAGGCCTGGCTGAACCTGAGGATGACAGACCCCCTTTTCGGATGGCATAAAACTCAGAATTATGCATTGAGACATCCAACCATGGCAGGGCAAGGACACCAGTAAGGGGTGCAAGGCAAAGCACTGCAGGGGGAGGACCCTATAGTCCACCTCTGAGTCCCCCGTGAATCAAACCTGATTTGCATGGAGGTTGGTGTCAGCAACAAAAATTGTTTCCCTAGAAACTGTGGCTCTGCCTCCCCTCCCCAAAAAGACACCAAGAGCCTTATAAGATGCTGGAAGGATGGTTTTGCACCCACCCCGCGGGAGGAATCAGGTCAATACTTCCCTCCTCTGGTTACGCCCACCAAACCTGCTGTTAGGGTCTCTGCTCCTCACCCCCATTGCCTGCCTCAATTTTAAATTATAACAAAGTGAGGATATGTCAGGAGCCATTTCTCTGCTTTATAGATGATAAGCTTTGAGACAACGGAACCCCTCAAGACAAATGTTAATTCCTCCCTGGGCAGGCCATTTCCCCTTAGGTAAACCATTTATCAGTAATCAAGTGAGTCAACACAAGTGAGTCAACACACAGTTTGGTTCCTTCCATTTGTTGCAAGGAACATTCCGCTTTGAAGTTTGCTCCCCCTTCCCCTCCTCCAGCATTCCCTCTCCTTCCCCAAAGCCTTATAATGCCTGTATTCTCAATAAAAATTTACAGCTTGATCAGAAACTTGACTTGCTGTCGTTCTTTCGTGTCTCATGTTCCTTCATTTCAGGTTTCATTGGGTTCCTAGCCCCTGTTCACCGCCCTGCTGGTCGGGGCAAGTTTGGACTCCTATAAAACATAGTCTTTGTAGAAAGAAAGATAAGAATATTAGTAGCCCACACAAACAGAAATACATTTCCAGCATGTTTTTTATTTATTGTCTTTTTCCTTGCAAAGTTGAGACAAAATGCTGAAAAAGAGAGGTTCATGAAGAGAGCAGACTAGTGGTCCAGGAGGTGGCATAGTGGATAAAGCACAGATTCTCAACCATAAGGTCCTGAGTTTAATCCCTTGCAGCACATGTACCAGAGTGATTTCTGTTCCTTTCTCTCTTTGTCATTGACAAAAATAAATAAATAAATAACATATTTTTATAAAAAAAGAATGCAGTCTGTAAATTCAGCGTTGCAGAATTTATGAAAGCACACAAGAACCAGAATGCCACTTTTATGTAAGAGTTGTTTCTGCCTCTCTGTTTCATATAACCCTATTTGGGACTATTTGAACCTATTCTCTGGAGGGCAGATTGAAGGGATGCCAGTGGGCTTTGCAAGAGTGACATTTCCTCTCTGGGTGGCTGCTCCCCATAGACCCAGAACTGAGGTCTCCACATGAGGAAGAACCTCAGGTGAGCTATAGGTTCAGAAAGTTCAAGAAGCCTCATTTCAGGTGGTAGTGAACATGCTTGACCAACACTTTCATGTTTTTAGTCACTATGGCTTCTTTTTTTTCTCTGCCTAAATAGTCCTCTTTTCAAACAATTATCTAGTTAACCCGACAACTCTCTGGACATATAGTTAGCCCACTGTATTGCCTTTGTTCACCATGTAGGGTTTTGGCCAGGGGTAGAGCTTAGTGGGAGATTCTGGGATTGTACACCTGTGACCCTGGGGTTTGACTGCACACACACACACGCACACATACACACACACACATACACACACACACCATAGGGAAGAAAAAAAAAGAAAGACGACCTCTGTCAGTGTACCCCAAAGCTGTAGCCTTCACTCTGGCTCTCTCTGTTCCAGCTGAAACACAGACTTTACAGACAGTCCATCTATGAGCCCATGGGCACTTCACCATCTTTGGGAAGAACAAGAAAGCAGCAGTGAAGCATAGACTGTATGAAAGAACAAATGGAAGGCAGTGCAGGAGACAAAAGAAAAATTAGCCAGAGCCACATTAGAAGTCAGCAATAAGACCAACACATGCTACAGAAAAACCAAGAACAGTAAGGGGCCTGGGCCCTCCTTCCCCACCATAAACCTCTCCTCCTTCACCTCCCTTTCCTGCCCGCTCCCACTTGACACCTTACTAGAAACATGGGTGGACACATGGAGAGTTCATGACTGGCCCTAGCTCACCCCACCCTGCTTCTCATCTCACTCTCCCCAGTCACCCTCTTAGGCTGTCCCTTGTCACTCACCCCCTCATGAGATGAGGTTTTAGATCAGTTAATGGAAATGAGCAGCTTTGTGTGGGAATTCATTGACCAGAAGAGGGTTTTGGCTGAAAGTAAGCAGTCCTAGTACCTTCAATTATCTGAGAAGTAGGGTTCACTGTGTGGGCTCAAGGCATTGACTTTTTCTTTACGTTTTTTTTGTTTTGGTGAAAATTTTTATTTATTTTGGATAGAGATAGGGAGAGAGGCAGAGAGAAACCTGCTTCACTTCCCTCCTGAAACTGAGGACCGGAGGCTTGAACCTGGGTCCTTGCACACTGTAATGTGTGCCTTCAACTAGGTGCACCACCACCTGGCCTCCAACTTTACCTCTTATTCAAAATAGTGAGAGCAAAACTAGATTTCCCACTGAATCCAAAGGAGAGAGGACTTGGGGGGAGATGGTGGCAGTGGATGGAGTCAGACTCTTGCCTTCCCTCCAGGCATTTAGCAGAAAGATGTGCAGAAGAAGATCGAAGGAACACCATCAATCAACGCCTGACAAAAGAATGGGATAAAGATGTTGTGCTGAAGCATCAGCGAGATGAAGATGCCAAGGCCTTTGACAAGTAATTGCCTTCTGGGGTTGCAAGTTGCCTCCTCTCCCCATTTCCTCCACTCTGATCTGGGGATCTATAGAGCTTCATGCAAACGAGTGGGGATTGCCAAGGGAACTCTATAGAGGACAGAAATCTGGGTTTAGTGTGGGATAGCTGTGCTGCCTGCTAAATGTCTACCAACTGTGTTTTGGTCTGCCTCTACTCTAGGAAGCTTTGTTTTCCTATTGTGGAGGGTGAGGGATAGAGTGTGGGCATTTCTCTTTGGAAATAATAAGTTTGAAGCAGAGAGAGTGACTTTCCATCCCAGGCTTACTGAGTGTTCAGTTAAGAGGGGAGCTGAAGAATCATGGGTAAATGGGCAGTCAGTTAGGAATGGAGTCATGGGTAATGGGTGGTATACAAAGTGAGACACCCAGCAAGGAACAGGCCCAGACCATCCACCCAGAGGGTGCCTGTCCCCTCTCCTCAGCCCTCTCTCTCTACTCACCACCCAGGAGCAGAGCCTCTAGCCCCAGGCCATGAAGGCTGACAGCTAGCCTGGGAAAGGCTGATGATCTTTTGTCTTATGTTCATTTGTCAATGGGGAAAGTTAACATGTGCCTGACTGAGAATGTGAAAAACTTGACAAAACAGATGGAGCCTATCCCTTCAGATGCTATCAAAGCCTCAATATGCCAAACTTAATTTTTCTGCCCAGTGCTCACCTCAGGCTTATAGTGGAGTTGGGGATCAAACTGGAACATATAAGGAAACAAAAATCATTTGCAAAACCTCTATGCTATATCCCCAGCCCCCAAGTATTCTAAATGAATAGTTAATAAATTGTTATTGTGGGTAACCCATGGATAACTCCTCATGTTCCTCCTTGCTCTTCTACTCTTCTTCCTCTCTCTACTCCTCCTTCACTCTGGCTGATGATGATACAGAGGATTGAACTTGGGATCTCAGAGCCTCAGACATGCAAGTCTTTTGCAGAACTGTCATGCTATATTTCCCACTAGGATATAATCTCTTCTAGAGAAGATGTTTTGATTTTAGTGGAAGGCATTTTCTCCCCCTCTCCCATGTAGGGCCCATCATTTGTGACAGTGAGTGAGAGGAAAAGGGCAGGCTGGGGGCAAGGGGAACAGGTACTGGGGGGGGGGGGGGTGTCACTGTCCTTGTCTCCTTTTCATAGTTTTGAGGAAGGCCTCTCACTATTGCCTGTGCCTCCTCCCCAATTGTCCTGGTATTAGGGGCTAGAGGGTTGAGAGTGGACTGGGGGGCTTGATGGAGGAGGCACCCAACTGAAGAGGAGGCACCCCACTAAACAACCCCAAATACCACCCCCTACTGGGGATTAATTGAACTGCCTCTACCCCATTTAGTACCCCAAAGCACTCTATCCCATTCAACACCCCCCACCCCAATCACCATCCTTCCACTTTCCCAGTCCACACTCAGGGCAGCTGGGGACAAGACATCCAGCCTAAGACTGGTTGTGGTGTGCTCGCCTAAACCCCTACATCCACCAGTCCACCCCACACCACCCCATCAAACCCCCTCCAATTAGGCCACCCTCTCTCCCCGCAGTCCCCATCCCCAGTCCACCCTCAACCTCACAGCCCTGATACCAGGACAGCTGGGGAGGAAGCACTCAGTCTAACTTTGGATTCCCTATCTGTCCTCCCCCGCCACCCCCCACACCACAGAGAGGAAAAACAAAAGAAGGATCTAGAGGATGAAAAGATTCTGTGGAGATACCACTCTAATCCTAATTTCTTTGCTTTTTCTTTTTGCTCCCTGTCTTATTAGGTCCATTATGACCTGCATTCAAGAGCTATGCTGAGTATCTGTCAACCAGCTTCTCCTACACTCTTACATTCTTCTGCATGTTGGGCCCCGGAAGACCTATTATTACCTTTAACCCCACCCCCATATTGCCCCTGTTTAGCAGGAAGCAGCCAGAATGACCTTGGCACCCTATATGACCAAAAAGGTCAGAATGATAAATCTGGGAGTGCCTGACCATTGAAGGCGCTTGTGGCTAAAAACACTCAGTCATAAGAATGTGTTACCCAGCAATACTAGCCCATCCCTGGAATGCCTGCTGGAGGCTAGCAGTTTCCTAAATCACAGACTCACCACACTTAACATCATGGAAAATACCCACTGAACTCTCACCTAAGTTTCTTTTTCTCCTCACCTATAAGAATCTCCCTCCTTGACCCTGGCTGCGACTTCATGCCCACCCCCACCCCCGGCCCACTTGGACCTGAGAACCTTGCCTCAGGAGCACACAAATAAAGCCCTTGTTGATAATATTCATGGCCCGACTTTTTCTGTCAGGTCCATTTCGCCACCACCCACCAGACCACACAATCATGAGATAGCAGGCAGGCACTGGTCTCCACAGACAAGCAAATGATGGGGTGGCTTCCACTGAACACACACAGGGCTGTGAGAACAAGGATTCTGAGTTGATGTAGACACTGCACATCAAGCTGAATTGGGGCCACTCCTGCAACCCGAGGGGCTCAGCCTATCAAACCCATCAAGCCTGGCGACCCTCCTACCTATGATGGTTGTGGGCTTCTCCCACCACACCACCTCCTCCAAGGAGCCCATCTCAGCATTATCCTGGGCAAAAGTCTCTTTCTCAGGGCTCAGATGGCTCCTCCCCTGCAAGAGAGAAGGAAGGCATGTGGCTGTGGGAAACCTAGGCAGTGTTGCTGCAGCTGAGTCACAGACAGTACTCTGTGTACTTCTGACAGAGAAAGAAAGAGAGAGAGAGAGAGAATGGGAGTTAAAGAGACCATAGCTCCTCCAGTGTGGTGGGGGGCTGTGCTCAAACCTGGGTTGTGCACAGGAGAAAGGAGAGCACTATCTGAATGAGCTATTTTGCCTGTCTCCCTCAAAGCCCCCACCCTAACCCTGTTTCTTTTGAATATGTATATATATTTCATATATGCAGTTTATATTTTTTAAAAGATTGTATTTATTTATGAGAAAGAAGGAGAGAGAAAGGACCAAACATCACTCTGGCACATGTGCTGATGGGGATCAAACTCGGGACCTCATGCTTGAGAGTCCAAAGCTTTAACACTGCGTGAACTCCCGGGCCATGTAGTTTACATTTATTTCTAACATTTATTTATTTACTTTATCTTATCTGATAGAGCAGAGAGGAACTGAGAGACAGGGGGAGATAGAACCTACAGCACTGCTTCATCACTTATGAAGCTTTCCTCTTGCATATAGCACAGACCGGGGGCTTGAACTTGGGTCCTTGTGCATGATAATACACACACTTAACCAGGTGCATCACCACCCATACATATATATATATATATATGTGTGTGTGTGTGTGTGTGTGTATTTCATATATGTATATTCTAGAGGGATTTCATTATTTACCCATCTATTTTTTTAAACAAAGCACTGTTCAGTTCTGAGTTTTGGTTGTGCTGGGGACTGTACCCGTACCTCAGAGCCTCAGGAGTAAAAGCCTTTTTGTAGAACCACTGCAATGTCTCAAGTTGCTAACCCCCAGATTCTTGGTCACCTGACAAAACCTTCAGACCAAATGGGTCAGGAGGGCTGATTAGTGGGCCAGCCTCCAGTTGAATTATTTATTATAGAAAGGTGGGCTTGTTGGAGGCCTGCCATCATGACTGGCCAGCTGTCACTCTGGGTTCACTGTCAACCCTGTGTCACAGTGAGGCAGAGTTTGGGCCACTTAATGGAAGCCACAGGTGGACAGTGGGAGGCATAAAGGTGATGGGACCTGGTGTGCACCCCCCACCCTCCCCCCATGGATTCCCTGGCAGGTACCACCAGGGCAAAACCAGGGAGGACCTGATGGGCTTCCCTCTACCCAGCCTGGTGGGGAGTTGCTGGCCTCCAGCAAGGACTCTCCTGTTACAACCCCCTTTTTGGTGGTCACTGGGACATTCCAGGTCCCAAAGAGAACAGCAGTAATCCCCTGAATCAGCCATGCATTTCCTCTAAAGTTCTGTAGAGAGTCAGCCCAAGGATGAAGGACCCAGGCCCCCACCTCCACCTCCCAACCCCAACACCAGGACTGCTTTACTTGGCCTGCTCTGTCTCAGCATGGTGGCAGCCCTGACAGGGCAAGAGGGAAAGGCAGGGGGCAGCAGGTGCAGCATGCCCAGCCAGGTTGGTAGTGAGCAGAGCTGCTCCCCAGAGACTCCTGTCCCTGTAGTGTCCCCTGCCTGCAGTCACAGGCCCATGTTGGCCCTGGGGACAGCTATCCAGTCCCCATAGTTGAGGGCTCTACTCTGGACCCTCCTGGGTACTTCCACCCCAGGACATCCTTGTCAGTGTCTGCTAGAAGCTCCTCCCACATCCTGTAGGTCTTCATGGCCACCAGAAAGGGAACCCATTGCTCACACTTCATCATTCCCTGCAAGTGTAGATACCAAGGATATCTGGTCTTTCGAGACAGAGAGGAGAGGAATCTGTCATATGGCTTCACTGCTCATGCAGCTTCCTGCTTCCTGTTGCAGGAGGACTGTGGGCTTGAACATGGGTCCTTGAGCATGATCACCTGTATGATCTACTGGCCATGCCACCATATGACCCCATATATTAGTGCTTTAAACATTTACTGTATCTGCCCCAGGTCTTTGTTAGCTTTTTCTGTGGACAGAGGCTGAAACTGTGGCTCACAAAGGTGCTCTTGTACTAGCTGGCTGCATTATTTAGAATGCCCTTTACATGTTTCATTCCATTTTTTTTTGCCACCAGTGTTCTTGATAGGGCTCAATGCTTACATTATATATATATATATATATATATATATATATATATATATATATATATATACACAATAGATGTTAAGAGACAGAGAGAGATTAAGAGTGAGAGAGATAGAAAGAGGAGACACACCATGGCACTGCTCCATAGCTCAGGAAGCTTCCCTCTTGTAGGTGCTCCCATGTGGTGTCCAGTGGCTCGACCCTGCGTCCTTGTACAGTCACAGATACATGCAGTCATGTAGTACTCATCTCCCTGGATGCGGCCATAGTCTCCAAGGTCTAGACCAGGGTGCAGTGGCTTAGCAAAGCCCCAGCACTCTCTCCCAGGTCACAGCGAAGCCTCAGCCATGAGGCACTGGAGGCCTAGTGGCACGCTGGCAGCAGGTGGTCTACATTCAGCATCATAGGCAGGCACTGGCATGGGATGATGACCCTGCATGCCGTTTAAAGCACCAGCTTGCCCACTCGGATGCCCATGCCGTAGCAGCCCAGGTCCCCCAGGCCAAGGATGTGTTCCCCATCTGTCACCACCACAGCAAGCAAGACAAGGGGAGTGCTCCTGCAGTGGTCCTCCTCTGGATGCCAACCTGCCTGAGCCAATGTGGGCCCTTGTCCCCTCGACTCCCCTTTAAGGGTTGGTGGTTGCTGCAGGCTCAGTGGAGGAAACCCATCTGCCATCATCCTTCAGAGAAACCAAGGCTACCCTGCACCAGGATCTGGGTTCAAATCCTTAGCCGCCGCGATACCTGGAGGCCTTGTTCTGACTCACTCTCCCTCTGTCAGGCCTTCCTGTGCGTAGCTGACAGGTGGGTGAGTCAGGCCTGACAGGTGTGCTGACTCTTCCCTTTGGTGCTCTGGTGGCTTTCTTTCTGGTCCAGGCTGAGAGGACCCAGTCCAGCACAGAGCAACAGCACAGAAGAGAAGATCCCTACCTTAATGTCATCCTCAGGCCATGAGTTGAGTATGGTGGCAATGTGGCCTTTGTCATGAATGGTGATGAATAGCCCACTAGGAGAGACACAGCCACAGTCACCAGAGGACTCCAGAGCCCAGGCATGCACTTAACCAGGCTCTGTCCTCAGGTCTGGCTAGAGGTTGTTATTTAGGAAGCCACATCTTGAGTGCAAACCTCCTCCCACTAGACTGTCTATTCTGTGGGACCAGAAAATACCTGTCTTCTCACCGGTGCCACCCCAGAGCCTACCCTACCATCACCCTCCACAGGGCACTTGTGAGCTTGTTGGATCCAGGACACTCACATACACACAAGTGTACAGGTCTACATCTTACTTTTTTGTTTTTCGTTTTTTCAGTGAATAGAGCCTCTGGACATATGATCAGAGTCACCTCAAAATGAGGATGACATGGGACCAGGGGCATGACCTAGCAGTCCATAAATGAGGGTGGAGGAGGGTTACTTTTGCTAGAGAGTGATACCATAGCCAGGTACTTCCTGCTAACTCCCTGGGGGACTGGATCCAGCTAATAGGCATTTGGAAACCCTAATCCCAGTGAAATTACTTGGAAACTGGGTTTTTTTTCCTGACACATTCAAGGTAAGAGGACCTGTCATCTAGTCTGTTGTTTGTCTCCAGAGAAGAGGGGAAGAGAGGGACACACAGGGAGAGACTGGCATGTGGTGGTGGTGGGAGACTGGGTGAATGCAGCAGAATCCACAAACTAAGGAGGGAATAGGCTTGCTTGTGAAGTTCAGAAGCTACAGAGGCAAGACAGGACTCCACCCCCCCCCAATCCCTGGCATATTTTTTAGAAAGCACATGACCCTGCCAATACCTTCATCCCAGGCTGCATGCCTCCAGCATTGAGATGAGACATTTCACTGTTTGAAGGCAGAAGTTTCTGATGTATTTTTCAGAAATAAGATGCGGAGGAATCAAACTCAGGGGCTCATGCATGTGCTCTGCCTCTGAGCCAGCTCTGCAGACCATCCCCTGCCCCAAGCAATTTTCCTGGGAGAAATAATGGTTTATAGGACAGTTATTGACATCTGAGTACCATTTCTTATATCCTTGTGATAGGTGGAGATCTCCAGGGCCAATAGACACATGAATAAATGTCCAGTCACTGATTATCAGAGAAATGCAAGCAAGAACAACAAAGAGATGCCAGCTGTGAGAATGTTAGACATCAGAAAGGACAGAAACACCAACTGCTGGCAAGGGGATGGGGAGAGGGAAAGCCTTCTATACAGCTGGGGGGAATGAAAATTGGTACAACTCCTGTGGGAAGCAGTCTGGAGATTCTTTTTACTGTTATTATCTTTTCCTTTTATAAATCATCCACATGCCCCATAGGGTTGAGTCTCCACCAATACATCTTGATGTGAATGTTACCAATGTAGGTGACTGTGACAGAACCCACAATTCGCAACTCTGGCTACTTGTCTTTGTTTATAGAACATGTTCTTGACATCTTTTAATTTTTTTATTATTTATTTATTGAGTAGGGGCAGAAAGAAATTGAGAGAGAAGACAGAGATGAAGAGAGAAAGAGCCACTTGCAACAATGCTTCACCTTTTCTGAAGCTTTCCCCCTGCAGACAGATATGTGTGTGTGTGGACCAAGGGCTTGAAATGGGTCCTTGTGTATTTTAACTATTGTACTCTGCCAAATGCACCACACTGCCTGGTCCCCATCCTTGACATCTATAGAGCAACACATCTCTCTATTCTTTTCCCTTTTTTTCTTTATTATTTTTCTTAATGGCTTTTTTCTTAATGGCTTTTTCTTAATCTCTTCTTCTTATTGTCTACTGTGAACAGTAATGACCATTAAAAAAAGAAAAAACCGGTATTTGGGTGATAGCGCCACAGTAATTAAGTGCAAGTGGTGCAAAGTGCAAGGGTAGGAGTAAGGATCCCGGTTCGAGACCCTGGCTCCCCATCTGCAGGGGAGTCACTTCACAAGCAATGAAGCAGGTCTGTAGGTGTCTATATCTTTCTCTCTCCCTCTCTGTCTTCTGCTCCTCTCTCTATTTCTCTCTGTCCTAATGACGACATTAATAACAACAACAATAATAACTACAACAACAATAAAACAAGTGCAACAAAAGGGAAAATAAAAAAAAGAAAGAAAAAGCTTGTAAATGTTGGCACCTATATGGAAGGATTGCAGGGGATTTTGTTCGAAAGATGCCCTGTGGGAGTATGGAGGTAGCGCAGCAGATTAAGCACATGCAGCACAAAGCACAAGGACCTATGTAAGGAGCCCGGTTCAAGCCCCCAGCTCCCCACCTTCAGGGGAGTCACTTCACAAGCCGTGATGCAGGTCTACAGGTGTCTATGTTTCTCTCTCCCTCTGTCTTCCCCTCATCTCTCCATTTCATTCTGTTCTATCCAAACAAAGATGATATTAATAACCATAACAATAAAAAAACAAGGGCAACAAAAGGGAATACATATTAAAAAACAACTTAAAAAAATAAATGATGCCCCGTATGTTTATGGTTTTGATTTAAAGCTTTTTAAAATTTTTTTAAATATATATTCCCTTTGTTGCCTTTTTTAAAATTGCTGTAGTTGTTATTGTTGTTATTGATGTCATTGTTGTTAGAAAAGACAGAGAGAAATGGAGAGACGAGGGAAAGACAGAGGGGGAGAGATAGACACCTGCAGACCTGCTTCACTGTCTGTGAAGTGAATACCCTGCAGGTGGGGAGCCGGCAGCTCAAACCGGGATCCTTACACAAGGGGAAAAAAGGGGGAATAAAAACATCCAGGAGCAATGGATTTGTAGTGCAAGGACCAAGTCCCAGCAATAACCCTGGAGGAAAAAAAAAGAGAGAGAGAACTTCTCTAGTCTAAATAACATCAAAGACATAAAGGTTCAAGAAGCCCAGAGGTTCCCAAACAGAATTAACCCAGACTTAAAGACACCTAGACACTTCATATATAGAATGGAAAGGGATAAGGATAAAGAAAGGATCCTGAAGGCAGCAAGAGAAAAACAAAGAGTCACCTACAGAGGAAAACCCATAAGATTAGCAGCAGACATCTCCACACAAACACTACAGGCCAGAAGAGAATAGCAAGATATCTATCTAGTGCTCAATGAGAAAGGCTTTCAGCCAAGACTACTGTATCCTGCTAGACTGTCATTCAGACTAGATGGAGGCATCAAAACCTTCTCAGACAAGCAACAGTTGAAAGAATCAACTATCACCAAGCCTTCCCTGAAAGAAGTTCTGAAAGGTCTCCTATAAACAGTCAGAACACCATAATTATGTCATATATCAGAACACACTAAAAATCTATAATGATGTTAAAATATATTCAATCTATGATATCAATAGATGTCAATGGTCAGAATTCACCTATTAAAAGGCACAGAGAAGGAAGATGGTTCCAAAAACACAACCCAACAATATGATATCTACAGGAAACCAACATAACTCAACAAGAAAGGATCCCAAAGGCTGCAGGAGAAAAACAAAGAGTCACTTACAGAGGAAAACCCATAAGATCGGCAGCAAATTTCTCCACACAAACACTAAAGGCCAGAAGAGAATGGCAAGATATCTATCTAGTGCTCAATCAGAAAGGCTTTCATCCAAGATTACTGTTAGACTCTCATTCAGAATAGATGGAGGCATAACAACCTTCTAAGACAAGCAGCAGTTGAAAGAATCAACTATCACCAACCCTGCTTTGAAAGAAATTCTGAAAGTTGTATAAACAGTCAGATCACCTTAAATATGCCATATAACAGAACACTCTAAATATCTACAATAATGATGATAAAATATCTTCAATCTATGATAACAATAAACATCAATGAGGGAACCAGGCAGTGCCACACCTATTTAAGCACTCACGTTACAGTGCACAAGAACCTGGGTTCAAGTGCCTGGTCCCCACCTGCAGGGGGAAGATTCACAAGTGGTAAAGCAGGGCTTCAGGTGTCTCTCTCCCTCTCTATCTCCCCCTTCCCTCTCCATTTCTGTCTCTATCCAATAGTAAATAAATAAATAAATGTCAATGGCATGAATTCACGTATTAATAGGGGCAAAGTAGAAACATGGATCAGAAAGAAAAAAAAGTCCTATGTTGTCTGTAGGAATCCCACCTATCTCAGCAAGACAAACACAGACTCAAAGTGAAAGGATGGAAAACTATCGTATAAGCCAATGGACCACACAAAAAAGGACAGGAACAGCTATGTGTATATCTGACACAATAGACCTTAAAATAAATAAAATTTAAAAAGATAGGGATGGACATTACTTAGTGCTCAGAGGATCAATCAAGAGGACTTAATGATGATCAACATTTATGCAACCAAGGAGAGGCTATTTAAATATATCAAATATCTACTGCAAGAGCTACAGCAATATATTAACAGCAAGTAACACAGTCATAATAGGGAACTTAAACATACCACTCTATTCACTTGAAAGATTATCCAGGCAGAAAATAAATAAAGAAGTGAGAAAGGTAAATAAGGAGAGTAAAAATGGTGACGTAATCATTTTCAGCCCATCTTGGATGGAGCTTAAAGAAATCATGTTAAGTGAAATAAGTCAGAAACAGAAGGATGTATATGAGATGACCTCATTCACAGGCAGAAGTTGAAAAACAAGATCAGAAGAGAAAGCACTAAGTTGAACCCCAACTGCAGGTGGTATAATGCAGCAAAGTAAGACTCTGGAGTTAATGAGTGGGAGAGGGAGTTCAGGTCTTGGGACAGGATGATAGAGGGCCTACTGGGGGATGTAGTGTTGTGTGGAGGAGTGGGAGGTGTTATGCATGTACAAACTGTTGTGTTTGCTTTTGACTGTAGAGCATTGATTCCCCCCAATAAAGAAGAAAAAATGAATTTGCATCTACAGGGCTGTCGTCATTTGCATTTCTATTAGAGAATGTGCACTAGGTAGAAACCACCGGCTTGCATTAACTGGAGCAGTGGAGCACCAGTCCAAAGACAGTCTGCACTAGACACACCAGTGAAGGGTTTTGTGATCTGGCCTCTGGGTTCCAGTCTAGGGGTCTGGGACTTGGCAGCTCTGTTAGCATGGGGTTACTTACATTTTATCATTTTCAAGACAAGTTCATGCTAACTATGCAGTGAACAAGGGTGTACAAGGACATCTTCAAGGGCCTAGACATGAGTTTATTTGGAAGTAGTTCTACTTTTCCTTTTGTGAGCAACATCTAGTTTGTTTTCCACAGGGACTGCTCCACTTTACCTACCCATCAACAGTACACCCAGGGCCTCTGATTTCTTCTCCTCTCAGCACTCATTTCTGTTTGAATAATATCTACTCTAGCAGGTACTGAGGTTTTGGCTTGCATTTCTCTGGTGAGTACTCAACTTTTCCCACAATCCTGTTGTAGATCTTCTTTGGAGGAATATCTGGTCAGTGGTTTTGCCTATTTACAAACTTGAGTTATTTGGTGTCAGACTCTTTGAGTTCCATGAGTTCCTTTAAGTTATCATTTTGAATATAAACCTGCATTTAGATATATGATTTGCACAGATGTTATCCTATTACATAGGTTGCGTCTGGAGGAGTCACAGATTCTAAATCAACTTAAAATCTAAGAAGAGTAAACTTTTTCTTCCTTTCTCTGCTGCTCATTTGTCATGTCTGCCTTTCAAGTTTTTTTTCTTTTTTAATTTTATTTAATACAGTTCTGGCTTGTGTATGGGGAACTGAAACTGGAATTTTAAAACCTCATGGAAGAGAGTCTCTGCATAACTATTATGCTATCTCTCCATCTCTCAATTTCTATATCTGTAAATTACAATTCTTTTTTTTTTTTTTTTTTTTTTTTTTTTTTACCAGAGCAGTACTCAGTTCTGTATTATGGTGGTGTGCGGGACTGAACCTGGGACTCTGGAGCATCAGGCATGAGAGTCTCTTTGCATAACCATTTTGCTATTTACTCCCACCCTCTAATTCATTTTGTAAAATATTTTTTATTATTGAATAGAGACTAAGAGAAGTGGACATGGAAGAAGGAAATAGAGAGGGAGAGAGAAAAACCTGCAACACAGCTTCAGCACTTGTAAACCTTTCCCCCTGCAGGTGGGGACCATGGACTTGAATCCAGGTCCTTACACATTGTAACATGTGCACAACCAGATGCAACACAGCCCATCCTCTGTAAATTATAGTTCTAACTAATAATTTATCTTGTAATTAGTCATAACTTGATACTTGTTAAAATGTTCTGTACCAGTGGTATGGGATTTAGCCTACTAGGTAAAGTGTTGGACTCTCAAGCGTTAGGTCTTGAGTTCGATCCCCGGTAGCACATGTACCAGTGATGTCTGGTTCTTTCTCTCTCCCCTATCCCTCTCATAAAAAATTTAAAAAAAGTTTTGTACCATATTCTGAAATTGCTGATATACTGCATACCACAGTCACAGTCTAACTTGCATGGCTGATAGTTTTGCTTTCACCTGAACAAAGATGATGAAGAAAAGTTTTTGTAATTTGTTATGTAACAGGGAATGTTCATAAATAGGACCTCTTTTTTAATATTTTATTTTATTTTAATGGGAGAGAAAAATAGAGATACAGAAAGATTAGAGTGCTGCTCAGCTCTGGCTTATGGTGGTGCTCAGGACTAAACCTGGGACTTCAGATCATCAAGCATGAAAATCTTTTGCAAAGCCACGATGTTGTCTCCCTAACTATGAATATGACTTTCTGTATGTCTAATCTTTCTATCAATTCATCTATACATCTAACCACCCAGTAAAAAGAAGCATAAAAGATCATTTTTATCATCAGGACAACTGAAATGACATCATAGGTACTTGTTATAATTGTCATAACACATAATTTGTGCTATGCTGTATAGTTACAAGCACTTTTGTATAAACTGTATTAGCAGTCCTGGGAAACAATACTTTATCCCTATTATGTGTCTCTCACTGACAGTAACCCACTTAGTTGCAAAGTGACTGCCTTGCTGATGAGAAGTAGAGATGGAAGACTTAAATTTTTATTTTATTATCACACTGTCATTTTTTTTCTTTCTTACCAGAGCACTGATCAGCTCTAGTTTATGGTGGTGCAAGGGACTGAACCTAAGACTTTGGAGTCTCAGGCATCAGAATCTCTTTGCATAACCATATGTTACCTATCCTACCACCCACCCCGTCTGTCCTTTATTATCTTCTTAACACAGTCATCACATACTTTATATCCCATATTTGTATCAGTCAGCTAGAGGGTGTGGGTCATTCTTTGGGAGGCACCAGATCCCAGGAAGAGTGTTGACTTCACTAGAAGGAAGAAGAGTTTCTGTTGCCAGCATGGCTCTCCACTGAGTTTCCCCAGAGTTCTTACCCCTGCCTTGAGTGCCTGTGCTCCTGGTGAAATCCAGCTTCCTCTGTGTCTCCCTGAGGAGAACTCTTGACTCCCAAGTCTCTCTCTTCCTCTTTGGTTTTGCATGAAAAAGGTCATCTCACTCTCCTTAGTGTCCTAAGCCCACTCACTCTGTACATGCACATTGATGAAATATCTTGTTGGCTGACGGAAGAAAACTATGTAAAAACTGTGTCTTCACCCCTAGCAATAGTCCTGATGGAGGGGGCTGGAGCGAAGCAATTTCTGGGGAAAGCCTCTGCTCTGGGAGGTGAGGGACACTAGTGATAAAGTGGCACTAGTGTCAAGAGAGATCAAGATGCTCTCTGCACCAGTGTTCCCAGTCCATTTCCTTGTGGGCCATATGTATGCAAACTATTCTATTTTACTGGGCCAAGAGCTATGAAAACCTGTGTGTGTGTGTGTGTGTGTGTGTGTGTGTGTGTGTGTGTGTGTGTGTGAGAGAGAGAGAGGGGGGGGGAGAGATGGGGGAATAGAGTGGGAAGGAAAAAGAGAGATACCTGCAGCACTCCTCTGAGCTAGTCAAGGCTGGGAGCTTGAACTCAGGTCTTTGTGCCCTACCTGGCATGTCACTACCTGGCCTCCATATAGAATTTATTCCTATAACTCTTACAACAAAATCTGTGATGAAAGGTAGCTGTGCAGGTAGAGTATAGGACTTTGCATTTGTGGTGCAATGGTTTTGTGACCTGGCGTCAAGTATGGGAGAGTAATGCTGTTCTTTCTCTCTTTTTAATAAATAAACCAAAAACCCAACACAAGATACCAATGTCCATGTCCAGTGGAGAAGCAATTACAGAAGCCAGAACTTCCATTTTCTGTACCCCATAAAGAATTTTGGTCCATACTCCCAGAGGGGTAAATGTCAGGGAAAGGTGACTACAAGGCTCTGAACTCCAATTTCATCAGGAACCAAAGAGAGAAGGAAAAGAAAGATAAAAAGAAAAAAAAAAGGGGGGGGACTCACAAGTATTAAGTGTGACTTAGAAAGGAAGAGGAAGCAAGATCATAGGGAAAATGGGGAAATATATATAGAGAGAGAGACTGACAGTTGTACAAATAATAGTCAACCTATATTTGTGATCTTGGGAGAACAAATGCAGTATCCTATGGAGGGCATGGGGACAGAAAACACTGGCAATGGGAAAAGCATGGAATTATACTCCTGTTATCTTATAATTTTGTAAATCAATATTAAATCACTAACAAAAATATTTTTAAAGTTAGGCATAGAGAACCTATAATTCTATTCTTGAAAATATATGCCAGAGAAATGACAGCACATGCCCATTAAAAAAACATGTATACAGGGGACAGTGAGATACTTTACCTGGGAGGGTGTCTGCTTTGCCAGGTGCACCACCCAGGTTTGAGCTACTGCTACACCACATGGGGGCACTATCACACTGAGGAACGTTTTGTTGCTGTGGTATCTGTCCCTTTCTTTACAGAAAAGTGAAGCCCCAGAGAGGACAAAACAAAAACAAAAAAATAAAATAAACCTTGTATATGAATATACACAGCAACATTACTCATAACAGCCAAAGATGCAATCAACCCAAAAGTATGGCTAAAATGCGGTCTATCCATCTAGAGAGACAGCTCACGATCTAGGGGACATGCCTTGTCTAATTGTGTGGGTGGGACTCAAGCACTGGCACCAAGTACAAGGTGACATGGAAACAGGGGCAGCTCTGGAATCGTCTGTCTCTCCCCCTTTCTAGCTGAATGAAAAATCAATCTAAGAACAATGAAATTACATATAAATGAGGCCCCAGTTCCACTGAGGGAAATGTGGCTTAATCATGAAATGGAAAAAATATTTTTTAGCAAAAAATATGTATTATACATGCTGAAAATGAGTAAATCGGGAAAACATGCTAAATGAAGGAAGGGACTCACAAAAGACTGTACTGTGTGTTTTTGGTTGCATAAAAAACACTGGAAAGGGAAATTTGGGTTAGGAGATTGCATAGTGGTTATGCAAAAGACTTTTTTTTTCATTTTTAATATTTATTTATTCCCTTTTGTTGCCCTCTTTGTTTTATTGTTGTAGTTATTATTGATGTTGTTGTTGTTGGATAGGACAGAGAGAAATGGAGAGAGGAGGGGAAGACAGAGAGGGGGAGAGAAAGACAGACACCTGCAGACCTGCTTCACCGCCTGTGAAGCGACTCCCCTGCAGGTGGGAATCGGTCCCTAACCAGGATCCTCATTGCAAAAGACTCTTATGTCTGAGGCTCTGGGGTCCCAATGAATCTCTGGAACCACTTTAAACCAGTGCTAAATAAAGCTCTGGTGAAAAAAATAAATAAAAATAAAAGGTGATCCAGGAGCTGACACAGTGGCGAAATTGTTGGACTCAAGCATGAGGCTCCAAGTTCAGTCAGTACATGGTAGTGTACATGCTGGAGTGAGGCTCTGGTTCTCTCTTTTAACAAGTAAAATAAAGATAAATTTATATTTTTAAAGACAGATTTGGAAAAAAGTACTCTGGGGGGTACTGGGACACCAGCTGCAAACTGTATTATGTTTTCTAATGTATTGGATCCAGAAAATGGAGACTATTTCTTGCCTTACACATACTGTTTACTCGTATTCATTCATACCTTGTCTTCTATGACAGCTCATTGAATTTGCCTTTCCCAAATCCAGTCACAATAAAACTGCTAAGATGCCTTTCTGCATGAGCTCTTTGGGTTTCCTTCACCTTTCAGAAGAGATAACAGGAGAAATTTAGTTTCTTCAGTATTCTCCAAATCTAAACTGCCTAAACGCTAGCTGAGCTCTCTATTAATAACTGAACTTAACAGAAGATAACTTGGCATATTACCAGAATTTAGCTTTCCTGGGTTAATATATATATATATATATATATATGACATTTATTAATAAAAAAATAAGTGTCAGTGTATCTTTTCCCATTCAACTGCTATCACAAATGACCTCAGACTGGGTAGATGGTAACACAAGATTTCTCACAATTCTGGAGACTGCAAGTTCAAGATCAAGGTGCCAGCTTGGTGTGAGCCCTCCTCTAGGCTGCAGACTGCTCCATGTAATCGACATACCAGAAGGCACTAGGATCACAGGACAAATGCTTCCAGGCATTTCAAATACAAAGAAACTCACACACATAGATAAATGTACTGATTTATGGTACAGATTCCAGATCTAGAAGTAATGCCACTATCCACCGGAACACAGATAAAAAGGTCTTATCAAGGGAGTAGGGTGGTAGCACAGCAGGTTAATCGCACATGGGGCAAAGCACAAGGACTACATAAGGATCCCGGTTCGAGTTCCAGGGTACCCACCTGCAAGGGGGGAGGGTGGTGGTGGTGGTGGTGGTGGCGTTTTGGGTGTCGCTTCACAAGTGGTGAAGTAGGTCTGCAGGTATCTACCTTTCTCTCCCTCTCTGTCTTCCCCTCCCTTCTCGATGTCTCTATCTTATCCAACAAGGGCAACATACATGGGAAAAATGACCTCCAAGAGCAGTGGATTTGTAGTGCAGGAACCATGTCCCAGTGATAACCCTGAAGGCAGAATAAATAAATAAATAAATAAATGTCTTATCATAAAAAAAAAGACACAGAGCAGATATAAGGAGGGAAACGGAAGGGCAGTGGACCATATGTGTAATTTTGCTTTTCTCTTTTTAAGAAGAGAACTGCTTGGAGTCGGCTGGTAGCGCAGTGGTTAAACACACATGGCGCAAAGTGCAAGACCCAGCATAAGGATCCCAGTTCGAGCCCCCGGCTCCCCACCCTGCAGGGGAGTCATTTCACAGGCAGTGAATGAAGCAGGTCTGCAGGTGTCTATCTTTCTCTTCCCCTCTCTGTCTCCCCCTCCTCTCTCCATTTCTCTCTGTCCTGTCTAACAATGATGACATCAATAACAACAATAATAAGTACTACAACAATAAAAAGCAAGGGCAACAAAAGGGAAAACAATTAAATAAATTATATTTAAAAAAGAAAGCAGGGCAGAGGGTAAATAGCATAATGGTTATGCAAAGAGACTCTCATGCCTGAGGCTCCAAAGTCCCAGGTTCAATCCCCCACACCACCATAAGCCAGAACTGAGTAGTGCTCTGGTTTAAAAAAAAAAACAAAAAAAAAAAAACAGAGAACTGCTCAGCTCTGGACTTCTGGGGCCTTTTACATGAAAGTCTGTTGTGTAGATTGCTAAGCTACTTATAGCCCAATATTTTATCTTAAAAAAAAATGGAAGTAGTGAGGATGAACGTGATAGCATCAGACCTGTGTACACAGAGGGTCTGAGATTGAGCACTGGCACTATATACACCAAAGATTTTATTGTTTTCTCTCTCTCTCCCATCCATATGCTTTCATCAGTAAGTAAAATGTAGAGAAAAAAAAAAGTAAGTAGGATAATGGTTATGCAACGAGGCTCCAAAGTCCCAGGTTCAATCCCCCGCATCACAATAAGCCAGAGCTGTGTCTTGCTCTGGTGTTTCTCTGTGTCTTTCTCTCTCTGCAACTCTGTCAAAAATAAAATAAATAAAATAATTTTTAAAATTTAGAACATATATGTAAAGTATAATAGTTAAGCCTAAATGTCATAGAAATCACTATAAACAGAATTCTCTTGTTCTAGCACACATACAAATAAATGTTAAAAAAAACTCATCAAAACATTTACAAATACTAAGATACTTAAGCATATACAAATAAACTAAAAGCATTCATAAAGTCAGTAATTAATGTCATATATTCACCTTCATTTTTTTAACTTTCCAGTACCAGGCTATTTTTTACTATATAAATTTTTTTTATTTATTTATTTTCCCTTTTGTTGTCCTTATTTTTCATTGTTGATGTAGTTATTATTATTGTTACATAGGACAGAGAGAAATGGAGAGAGGATAGGAAGACAGAGAAGGGGAGAGAAAGATAGACACATGCAGACCTGGTTCACTGCCTGTGAAGTGACTCCCCTGCAGGTGGGAAGCCGGGGGCTTGAACCGGTATCCTTATGCAAGTCTTTGCACTTTGTGCCACATGTGCTTAACTCACTACCCGACTCCCCACCAGGCTTATTTTTAAAGTATATATTGTTTTTTAAAGGAGTAAGGAAATAAGATGACATTACCCGAGTGAAGGAGTCAACTGAGGACACAGCAACATTGCCTACAGGAGTTTGCTGAGCCACGCTATCCTGTAATTCCACTGAAATTCCAATCTGAGCAACAGATGGAGTCCACACCATATTCATGGCTCCAAAAGGATGCTGGCTCCCTTCTCCTGGAAAAAAAAAAAAGAACATATACACATATTTCAAGCCTAACTGGGGTCCATATAAATTAATTCATAAATAAGTAAGAACTTCCAGTGTAAATGTAGTAAAAGAATGCAAGTTCTCATATAAGCAGTCAGGGAAATAGCTCCATTGGTAGAGTGCAGGACTTGCATGCAGGAGGCTCCTGAGTCAATTCCCAGTGCCACACACAGGTACTGGAGTGGCACTGTGGCTTCTGTCATGGAATCTAATGGTCTACCACCTATGGAATAAACTCAACCCTTTAAAAATCAGTTCTGAAACAGACTGGGAGATGGCTAAGAGTGTTGGAGTCTTAAGCATGAGGACTTGAGTTCAATGCATGGATTGCCGGAGCAATGCTCTGTTCTCTCAGTTTCATGTTAATTAATAAATTAAGTGGCTTGCTAGGTGGGGTCGGGAATGAAATACTGGGCTTGAAAGCATAAGGTCCGAAATCTTGATCCCTAGTTTCACATGTACCAGAATGATGCTCAGTAGTTCTTGCAGAGTAGTTCAGACAGAGAAGGGGAGAGAAAGATAGACACCTATAGACCTGCTTCACCGCCTGTAAAGTGACTCCCCTGCACGTGGGGAGCTGGGGCTCGAACTGGGATCCTTAAGCCAGTCCTTGCGTTTTGCGCCACGTGTGCTTAACGCACTGCGCTACCACCTGACTCCCAATAAATGTATTTTTATAATTTTTATTTGCCCAGAATTAATCCTCTACACCACCATAACCATAGCTGAGCAGTGTTCTAGCTTAAATATATATATATATGTATATATATGTATGTATATATATATATATACATACATATATATGTGTGTGTGTTATTATTTGAAAGTTTGCTTTTTTAACTGTAAAGAACTAGTTTTTACCATATTGCTAAATAAAAATACAAATCATCACATAACATTTCCCCCACCATAAAAAGTAGCTTTTTCTAAATTGTATTAAATTAGTATAGCTGGAAGTTGACAGAATAAAAAGAGAGAAATCAATGAATGAGAGCAAGTATCAGATAAAAGATTTTCAATGTTAACTCTGAGGGAAGAATGGTTTTAAAGACTTTAAGGACCAGTTTTTAGGGAAGGCAAGTCACACCAGCTATCTGACAAGATCCAAGCATGGTGGGGGGCCTCTGCAAGGTGAGTGGCCCTGGAATGAACCGAAACCACTCTGCCTTTTTGTTCCACTAATCATGATATTAATATTGGGTATTATTGGCTATTTTATAAGATTTATTGGTTAATTTCCAAATGATAACTGAGAAAACAGCAAGTTCCTAAGGAGAATGCTGTTTAACAAAAAACAACCCCTTAAAGACCCCCAGACTAAAGAGGTCCAAAACAGCAATGGGCCAATTATCAGATAAGCTGTCTGTAAGGCAATTCCTAGCTCCCCCCGCCCCTTTATCATCCCAGTACCTACACCCCTAGCAGAAAAGGTTAGAGGGAAATATAGAGAGCAGTGGGTTCTTCCCACAGCCTTGAGAAGCTTATAGAAAAGGGGCAGACTGTTAATTTGCTTCATAAAAACTCACCTTTTAGAAACAATAGCTACTCCAGGAAGCTTGCTTAGGGATAATTAATCATAGTTAAAATTAAAGCAAAAACAACCATAAGAGCTCAGAGAGCTTAGCTCAGTGATGCTAAGGCACAGCATCAAAGCCATTTCAATGAAACATGAAAGTTTCATTTACAAAATAAAAAAATGGCACAGGCACTGTCATGCGACCTGCTTGACACAGTAACAGCTTTGCAGGAAGTTCAGCTAGGCTCGACTCTCAGGATAAACTGAAACCATCTTGCCTTTTCCCATGTATTGGTCTTGGGATTAAGCTCTTTGTGGTCTTAATAATATTTACCTATTGCCAAGCTCAGAGCCTGACCAATAACAAAAGTAATGATAAAACCTGCATTGCACCCTGTAAGATTGATCATAACGGAATAAGCAATATCAGTAATGCAGAATTTTTCAGGAGACTCCAAGAGGAAGAATTGTTTCCCCATTTATCTACACCACTTCCTTTAGTATTCCCCCTAAAACATAGAGAAAGATTGGTGGTTCCCACAGTGGAGGGGGGCACCTTACATAGCCTAATTAATAAATGGAAAGTTAAGGTACCTGCCTAGATACAATAGGCCTTTTAAGCTACCACCCACCATGCTCCCACTTCCTTATACAGGAATAGTACATGAGAACCTAGGTCACATAATAAGTATACAAGAAAGCGAGCTTAATTTTATGGAGTAAAATTAAGTATCACCTTGCTGCCTTCTCAGTAAGGAACAAAACAAAACTCCTTGATCAAACAATGGAACAGATTATATGAAAAATGGGCTGTTCAATTTGTTTAAGGCTCCTAGAAACATAACAAGCTTGCGATGCCTAGGGGCAAGAGGATGGCATAAGCATACTTAATAGGTAGAATATTAATCTTAATCAAAAAGACATCTGACTAGCACACAGGTACAGGAAATAACAAAAGACCTAGAAACTGTGATGTGATCTGTAGAGAGAAAAGTGCCCCTGGAATGTGAATATTCCACAAAGCAGGTGTTCCCTACCTGTGCTGTGCTTACTTGGTGATTTTTGTTTTAATAATCTATACCTTGGTGATTTCCGTATTAATGATCTATGCCTTATGAGACTATAAAAATAAAGTTCTGCTTGAGCATGACAGAGATGTCTGCCTGAGCTTGATTCAGCATCAACTCACTCATCTCTCATTCTTGGCCAACACCCCTCCTTTGGGATCCCTGAGACGTGCTGGGGCTGGCCCCTGGCAGGTTTTAACATTTCCTGAAAATTTCACCAAAGAAAGATCTATAAATGGCCACTTCTACAGATTATACCTCTTAAGAAAAACATACAAGGAAGTTACAATTTTTTACCAATTACCTGATCTTCCTATAACTGTAAAACTTTTAGGTGTTTTACTTTGGTTTTGAATTTAGTTTGGAGAGACCAAAGCATCACTGCAGAATTACAGAGCTGAAGGTTAAACCCAGGGCCTTAAATATGCAAGTCTGTGTTCTAGCTGCTAAACAAACAAGGAAGCTTGACTAAAAAATTAACTAATTAATTAAATAAGACACTGAGACAAAAAAAACCCTAGTTTTTAGAAAAGTGATCCTAATAACTAGAATATTTACTGAAAATATCAAAACCCTTCTTAAATTTTCAAGCAAATGAGAAAAATCATAAATGTGTTTAAATGCTCTAAAAAACACATTCACTATACATAACTGGTCTGAGATTTTTCAGTGCTTTTAAAATTATTCTAAATTATGTATTTATTACTATTGGATAGAGACAGAGAAGTTGAGAAGGAAGGAGACAGAGAAGATACCTGCAGCGCTGCTTCACCACTCATGAAGCTTTCCCCCTCAGGTAGTGACCAGGGGCTTGACCCTGGGCCCTTGTGCATTATAACATGTGTGCTCAACCTGGTGCATCACCACCTAGTCCCCTTAAAATTATTTTAATTTTACATGTTAACTTTCCAGATCTGTTATTTCTATCAACACTGAGAGAATATACTTCATATAGTCTACCTTTTAGAATATTTTGAAATTTACAGTTAATTCTTTATATACATGGTATGTATTGAGAATTTCAAAATCCTTCTTCCCAGTCTTTTCTCCTGAGCTTTTGTACTTGGTTTGCAGTCTGAACCAATGATACTGCAGTCTCAGGCAGCAATGATGAATACATGCACCCATAAACATTCTGCAGGGACAGGTGACATAGATGCAACCAGAAAGGATGCTTCAGTACTGTGATTTCTTTCATTATAACTCTCAATAAAATTGAATAAAATATTTTTTAAACTTTAATTGATTGGATTTAGACCAAATTAGCAGGGCAGCCTAGCAGAAAGGTCCAAAGAAGACACATCCCCAAAACCTAACTCTGGTTGAACTCAACAAATGATACTCAATGCCTGAACAACTGAGAGAAAATGTAAGATCATCAGATAAAGAAAGGACTACAAAAGTTGGTTAAGGGCAAGAGATTGGCCCACTTAATAATGGCCTGTTTGGTCAATATCGTACCATCTGATCATCAGGGGCCCTACTTAGGGAATCCTTGGATTCCCATACACATATACTGGGCCTTGAACACTAAAAGGTCCCTATCTCCACTACTTCTGGTCACGTCCATAAGGAACAGCCTCTTGGGGGCCTTCCAGGACCTTGGCTCTACCATAAAGCAGTGATGGTAGAGATAGCCCCAGACTCTGAAGGGAAGCTGAGGGTATCCTGCCCTTCCACTTGAAAAAGATTGATCCTGGAATGAGTACAGCCTGCAATGGTCCTCAGATGTGACCATGAGCTATAAGCTAAGACCAACAGGGACTTAGAGGTTACACAGGCTCTGTGCTAAACATAAATATATATATATATATATATAGGCCCTGGAAAAGATGGATGGAGGTAAATAGTTAATTTTAGGCACATATTTTTTCCATAATAATGGGAGCTACTCCCTGGCTTTATCCGACTGTCTAGCCCTTTTCTCTACTCAGACAATATTCTCATCCAACCTCAGACTAGCCACCAAACTCAAGCGCCTTGCCTCTTTGTAGTCAATGTCCGATCTATACAACAACTGAAATGCTTCCATCTGGTAATTTTTGCTACTGAACAAAATATGAAAATCTATACATTTCTGATTCTGCTCATTAAAAGCAAATCTTAAAGATGGCATTGTCTTGTATATTATTTCACTGCTCCTGGACTATATTATATATATATATATATATATATATATATATATATATATATATATATATATATGAGAGAGGGAGAGAGAGAGGAAGAGGGAGAGAGAGAGGGAGATAGAGAGACAGAGAGAGCCTGTGAAACATGTCACTTGGAAAGTGTGTTGCTTTGCCATGTGCATAACCCAGCCTGAAGCTGAGTCCCCATAGCATTAAAGGAAGCTTTGGTGCTGTGGTCTCTTCACACTGCCCCCCCCCCCTCTCTTTCTCTCTTTTTACCAGAGCACTGATCAACTTTGGCTTATGGTGGTGCGGGGGATTGAACCTGTGTTTTGGAGCCTCAGGCATGACAGTATGTTTGCATAACCATTATGCTATCTACTCTCACCCATCACTCTGCCTCTCTCTCTTTTTTAAATATTTTGTTTATTTATTTATGTTCCTTTTTTTGTTGCCCTTGTTTTTTTTCATTGTTGTTGTAGTTATTGTTGTTATTGCTGTTTTTCTTGTTAGATAGGACACTTAGAAATGGAGAGAGGAGGGGAAGACAGAGAGGGGGAGAGAAAGACAGACACCTGCAGACCTGCTTCACCACCTGTAAAGCGACTCCCATGCAGTAATTTGAAAAGTGCTAAGAGACCTCATAATATACTGTATAGAATGGTTAAACCAACAAGAATAAATATTGGGAAAATTAACCAGGATCACAGTCCAACTAAAAGGGCCCCAAAGGGTGAGGCACAGAATAATGAGGTCAACATACAAACACTAGTTAAGGAAATAGTGACAGGAGTGTGTAAAGAGTTTGAAAGAATTCTCACCAGATATGCAGAAACAACAAATGAGACACTGGAAGAAAACACTAATTATCTCAAGGTTATTAGAGAGATGAAAGCTGAAATAGCTGAGCTAAGAACACAACAGGCTGGAGAAGCCAAAACAGTATCAGAACAGGATAACAAAATAGATGAACTCTCACACCAAAGTAAAAGACGCTGGGGTGGGTGGGTGGGGAGAATACAGGTCCAAGAAGGATGACAGAGGACCTAGTGGGGGCTGTATTGTTATATGGGAAACTGGGGAATGTTATGCATGTACACACTATTATATTTACTGTTGAATGTAAAACATTAATTCCCCAAGAAAGAAATAAAAAAATATATTTAAAAAATAGATGAACTCCAGAAAACAGTAGAGGGGAGAGAGAATAAAATAAATGAGGCTGAAGACAGAATTAGTGAGTTGGAGGATGACGTAGAGAAAACTAAAAATGAAATTAGAGATCTCAAAATGACATTAAGAGATACTGACATAAACAACAGAGACGTATGGGATGACTTCAAATGAAATATTATACGAGTTTTTTGTTTTTTTCCTTTTTGTCCCTGAGCCTGAAATCTGATATGCCAGTGGATCCAAGTTATTGTCTAGGGAGATGATGTCATGGCTGTAAAAAGGACCAGAAATCTGGATCAGGAAAGAGACTAGCTCCCTAATATGGGAAAGGTGTATAAATATTGTTGACTATAAACAACATCGATTTCATGTGATCTGGGTCCCCTATTGAGTTTAGGAGCCTATGTGACCTCTATATCCCTCTAAATCTGAGATCACATTCTGTGGTCCTGAGTAGGAACATTCCATGTTGCTCCAATATCAATCCATCTTCCTCAGATGTAGCAAAGAGCATGTTGTCCATCCTCCCTTTGGAGGACAGAACATTTTCTACCATTTTTTAAAATATATTTTATTTATTTATTTATTTTATTTTTGATAGAGATGAATACACAGAGTGAGAGAGAGAAAGAGAGGGAGAGAGAGAGAGAGAGAGATAAAAAGAAATACCAGAGCACAGCTCAGCTCTGGTTTATGGTGGTGCTCAGGGGGATTGAACCTGGGACTTTGGAGCCTCAAGCATGAGAATCTGTTTGTATAACCAGTATGCTATCTCCCCTGCCCTCTATATCGTTGTTGATCCAAGTTGAGGGCAAGGTCCTACGGGGGCCCACAAAGAGGTCTATTGAGTTGTTGCTATCAGAAATGACCCATAAAAATGGAGAGAAGTATTTATTAGAGGTCTAGGCCCATCAAACTAGTATAGCCACAAGCCCTTTCAAATTTAACTAAAATATTCCAGCTAGCTATCTACAAAATGGAGGACCCTGCCCAGAACTCTTCATATGTACTATTTCAGCCCTTAGGTTCATGATAGGTTATCAATTTGTTTGGCTTTGTATGTTAACTCTCTTTTCAACTACCAGGTTCCAGATGCTAGCATGATGCTAACCAGAATTCCCTGTACAGACAACCCCCAACAATGTGTCCTGGAGCTGCGCTTCCCCAGATTCCTTCCTCACTAAGGAAAAAGACAGGCTGGGAGTATGGATGAACCTGTCAATGCCCATGTTCAGTGGAAAAACAATTACAGAAGCCAGACCTTCAACCTTCTGTAGTCCATATTGACCTTGCGTCCATAATCCCAGAGGGTTAAAGAATAGGAAAGCTATCAGGGGAGGGGAGGGGATGTCATACAGAGTTCTGGTGGTGGGAATTGTGTGAAGTTGGTTGCTCTTATCCTATGCTTTTGTCAATGTTTCCTTTTTATAAATAAATAATTAAAAAATTAGAATAATAATAATATATGTATTATTGGCTTACCAGAGGAAGAGGAGGAAGGGAAGAAAGCATTCTTCAGTAAATAGTAGCTGAGAACTTCCCTACTCTACACACATAAAAGTTCAAGAAGCCCAGAGGGTCCCAAACAGAATCAACACACACTTAAAGACAACAAGACACAGGATATTTAGAATGGAAAGGAAAAAGGATAAAGAAAGGATCCTGAAGGCTGCAAGAGAAAAACATAGAGTCACCTACAGAGGAAAACCCATAAGATTAGCAGCAGACTTCTCCACACAAACACTGCAGGCCAAAAGAGAATAACAAGATATCTATCAAGTGCTTACTGACAAAGGCTTTCAACCAAGACTACTGTATCCTGCTAGACTGCCATTCAGATTAGATGGAAGCATAAAAACTTTCTCAGACAAGCAACAGTTGAAAGAATCAACTATCACCAAACCTGCCCTGAAATAAGTTCTGAAAGTCCTCCTATAAACAGTCAGACCACCATAAACATGCTATCTATCAGAACACTCTAACAATCTACAATAATGATGTTAAAATAATTTCAGCATATGATATCAATAAATGTCAAGGGCCAAAATTCACATATTAAAAGGCATTGAGTATGAAGATGGATCAGAAAACAGAACCCAACTATATGTTGTCTATAGGAAACCCACCTAATTCGACAAGACAAACACATACAAAGTGAAAGGATGGAAATCTATCATACAAGCCAAGGGCACACAAAAAAGAGCAGGAACAGCTATTATCATATCTGATACAATAGATTTTAAAATGAATAAAATTTAAAAAGATATGGATGGACACTACCTAACTCAATCAATCAAGAGGATTTAACATTATTAACATTTATGCACTTAGTGAGAAGTCATCTAAATACATCAAACATGTACTAAAAGGGGTACAATAATATACAGACAACAACACAGTAATATTGTGGTATCCAACACCCCACTCTCTCAACATGACAGATCATACAGGCAGAAAATCACTAAGGAAGTGAAGGAGATAGGGGGATGGGCGGTTGTGCAGCAGATTAAGTGCAAGTAGTGCAAAGTGCAAAGACCAACATAAGGGTCCCAGTTTAAGCTACCGACTCCCCACCCGAAGTGGAGTCACTTCACAGGTGGTGAAGCAGGTCTGCTGGTGTCTTTCTGTCTCTCTCTGTCTTCCCCAATATCTCATTTTATCTCTATGCTATCTAACAATTATGACATCAATAACAATAATAACTGCATCAATAAAAAACAACTAAATAAATAGATAAATAAATAAATAAAAGAAATGAAGGTGCTAAATGAAGAGATAAATCATCTAGAACTATTGGACATATTCAGAGTCTTTCACCACAAGAAACTAATACACATTCTACTCAAGTCCACATGGGTCATTCTCAAGGACAGTCCACATTTTAGGCCACAAAGACAGCATCATCAAATTCAAGAGCACTGAAATCATTCCAAGTTCTTCTCAAACCACAGTGGTATGAAACACTTAACAATCAAGAAAAAAATGACTAATGGTCCCAAAATGTGGAAGCTCAACAGTACACTACTTAACAACTACAGGGACAAAGAAGAAATAAAGGAAGAAATGAAAATATTTCGAGACTATATGAAAATGAAGACACAAGCTATCAAAACATTTGGGATACAGCTAAGGAAGTACTGAAAAGGAAGCTGACAGCCATACAAGCACACATTAGGAAACAAGAAAAAGCACAAAGAAACAGCCTGACTTCACACCTTAAAGACCTAGAAAAAGATGAATAAAGGAAACCTAAAACAATCAGAAGGACAGAAATCACTAAAGTTAGGGCAGAAATAAATAACACTGAAAATAAGAAAACTATAAAAAAAATCAATGAAAGCAAATGTAGGTTCTTCAAAAGAGTAAACAAAATCCACAAACCTTTAGCCAGAATAACAAAATTGAAGAAAAAAAAAGGGAGAAGACAAAAATAAATCAGATTGTAAATTGAAGAGGAGATATCAAAAAAGACAGCAGAAATTCAACATATCATGTGAGGTTTCTATGAACAAATATATGCCACCAAGTTAGAGAACATGGACTAAATGGACAACTTCTTAGATACCTACAAACATACAAAATTAAATAAAGAGGTACTAAATAATATGAACAGGCCCATCACAACTAACAAAATTGAAACAGTTATTATAACCTTCCCAAGAATAAAAGACCAGGGCAAGATGGTTTAACAAATGAATTCTACAAAACCTTCAAAAAAAAGAACTCAAACCTAAGGAATCCAGCAAGAAGCTTTTGGAAATCATCAGGACATACAGTAAGGTATCAAGCTATAAAATTAACATTCAAAAGGCAGTGGCATTCCTGTATGCTAACACTAAACTAGAAGAAATTGAAATCCAGAAATCAATTCCTTTTACTATAGCAACAAAAACAATAAAATATCTAGGAGTAAACCTAACCAAAGAAGTGAAAGACTTGTACACTGAAAATTATGAGTCACTACTCAAGGAAATTGAAAAAGACACAAAGAAGTGGAAAGATATTCCATGTTCATGGGTTGGAAGAATTAACATCATCAAAATGAATATACTACCCAGAGCCATCTACAAATTTAACGATATCTCCATCAAGATCCCAAACACATTTTTTAGGAGAATAGAACAAAGGCGACAAATGTTTATCTGGAACCAGAGAAGACCTAGAATTGCCAAAACAATCTTGAGAAAAAAGAACAGAACCGGAGGCATCACACTCACAGATTTCAAACTGTATTATAGGGCCATTGTCACCAAAACTGCTTGATACTGGAACATGAACAGACACACTGACCAGTGGATTAGAATTGAGAGCCCAAAAGCGAGCCTCCATACCTGTGGACATCTAATTGTTGACAAAGGGGCCCAGACTATTAAATGGGGAAAGCACAGTGTCTTCAACAAATGGTGTTGGAAAAACTGGGTTGAAACATGCAGAAGAGTGAAACTGAACCACTATATTTCACCAAACACAAAAGTAAATTCCAAGTGGATCAAGGACTTGGATGTTCGACCAGAAACCTTCAGATACTTAGAGGAAAATAATGGCAGAACATCTTTCCACATAATGTTTAAAGACATCCTCAATGAAATAAATCCAATTGCAAAGAAGACTAAGGCAAGAATAAACCTATGGGACTACATCATATTAAAAAGCTTCTGCACTAGGAGTCGGGCAGCAGTGCATCTGGTTTAAGCGCACATGGCCCAAAGCTTAAGGACCAACCTAAGGATCCAGGTTTCAGCCCCCAGCTCCCCACCTGCAGGGGAGTCCTTTCACAGGCAGTGAAGGAAGTCTGCAGGTGTCTTTTTTTCTCTCCCCCTCTCACACTGCATAACAAGAGTGATCCATTATCCACAGCCACTAAGTACCCTTTCTCCAGGTCTCAGATACCATTTGTTTAAAGGGCATTTTAATCCAGGGATTCAGTTTCACTTCTAGTTCCTTCTACAGAAAAACAGTGCTACAAAATATGTGCAAAGACACATGCAAGAATACTTGTTGCAGCATTGCTGGTGAAACGCTAAGGAAATATGAGGCCACCCCCAAATTTCCAGCAGTTGGAACTTGTTGAATGAGGCATGGTGCTGCTCTTCAAAACAGGACTGTTTCCTGCCCACAAATCAGTGGGTTGCCTAAACAACATACTAAACTTCTTGTAACTCAGTCTCTTGAAACAGGAGATATCAATAGCACCACATCAAAAGGTTGATTTTAAAATATAACATAGCTAGTACACAGGAAAAGTTTGCAATGGCACATTGCATGGTCAGCATCTATTACCTTTGACTCTAACCTAAGCATGATTCTTCAAGTCATCCCAGACAAGTTTTCCTCAAACACCAATGTGAATATAGTCTTGCTCAAATATGTGCCCACAAGAAGGGAAAAAAAAATAGAACCCCCCCCCTAGTGTGGCTATAACACAACTCAACTCAATTCAACATTTATTTACTTAAATATTTATCAATGAGAAAGAACCAGAGCATCACTCTACCACACATGATGCCAGGGATTAAACTCAGGACCTCATGTTGGAGTGTCCAATCCTGTATGCCATCGAATCTACTTGATCTTCAAGACTTTCCAAAAATAACCCTATCATGCCATCCTAAAAGCTCCCTCTCCACTTGAAGGTGCAGATGTTACTAGTTGATGATTCTAACTACTACCAAACGCAGTTGGCATTCTCCCACTTTTATCCCATCCAAGCCCACAGAACACTTTAGAAACGTTACCTTTCATAGATCTGTTTCAACCAGTGCACTGTTTTTTTTTTTTGAATCCTGCTTATCTGTGATATGAATATCCCCAAAACAGTCATCACTTTGAAGCATACAGGCAAATAAAGAGTAGATATTCTTGAGGAATAAGATAAACAACACAGTCAGGCGCAAGGATCACGGTTCGAGCCCCCGGTTCCCCACCTGCAGGGGAGTCGCTTCACAGGCTGTGAAGCAGGTCGGCAGTTGTCTATCTTTCTCTCCCCCTCTCTGTCTTCCCCACCTCTCTCCATTTCTCTCTGTCCTATCCGACAACTACAACAACAATAATAACCACAACAATAAAACAACAAGGATAACAAAAGGGAATAAATAAATTAAATAAATATTTAAAAAAAAGATAAACAACAGTCTTAACCACAAATTCAGATCATTTTTTCTTCAGTAACTTAAATATAAATTCCAAGTATTTCCCTAAGCTTTCACAGTATAGACAGTTTAAAAATCAAGTTATAGCAAACAGACATACAGTACTTATACCACACTACTAGTAACTAATAGCACTACCTGGAAGTTTCAAAAATAAAACAAAAAAAAATGTTTAACCTTGTTAACACTTCCTGATATGTGCTTATATGAATTCATATGTACTTACAAAAGCAAAGAATCTCTATAAAACTCTTTATAAACTTCCAGTAGTTCATTATTTGTACTGAGTTTTCAGTTAAATGTCTCATGCACGTTAGGAAGAAGACACGACCTAAAGACAAAATAGGAAAAGATTCATTTAAACATCCCAAATTCTGTAGCTACAAATCATACTTACGAGAGAAATATATGCAAAAAAAATAATAAAATAAGACAGATTTTTGTTGGAGGTAGAAAGGAAGGGAAGAAAGTTCCTTCCTGTTTTGAAATAGTGAACCTTTCATTTTACATTCTCAAGATTAGTCCCATGCTAGTTTTTTGTTTTGTTTTTTTCCGGGATTTTCACAGGTCTGTGATAAATTTCTGTTTAACTTTTTCCCAGACAGAAAGGGAAAGGCAAAGTGGGGGTGGGGGGTGGGAGGGTGGGGAGGGTGTGAGAAAGAGAAAGAGAGCAAGTGAGCCACATACCACAGCAGCACTCACTGAAGCTTCCCTCAGTGCTTGTGTGACAGATCTTGAATCTGAGTGAATCCTATGGCAAAGCAGGCACCTTCCAAGGCCCACCTATCCCAGTTTTTTGTTTGTTTCTTTCTTTTTGCTTCCAGGGTTATCTCTGGGGATGGTACTGACACTACCTACAAACTGAATGCTCCTGGTGGCCATCTTTTGTCCACTGCTGCTGCTGTTAGTGAGGAGGAGAGAAAGATACCTGCAGATCTACTTCCCAGCTTGCAAAGCGACTCCACCTACAGGAGACTCGAACTGGGATCACTGCATGAGTCCTTGTACTTCACACTACATGCGCTTACCCAGTATACTATCACCTGGCTCCCCAACCAAGTTATTTTTAAGATAGAAAGAAATCCAGAGAGGGAGGGAAGACAGAGAGGGGGAGAGAAAGATAGTGGTATAATGATTGTAATTGATTATAAAAGATAAATATCTGCCTACCTGCTTCACTACTTGTGAAGCCACCCACCAGCAGGTGGGGAGCCCGGGCTCAAACTGAGATCCTTAATCCAGTCCTAGCACTTTGCACCAAGTGAACTCAACCTGCTACAGGAACGCCAGGATCCCCCAACCCCATCCTAGTTTTTAATCATCATTCCCAGGCTATTCAAGCATCAGTCTGAAAATGTAATTCAGGAGCTGGGTGGTGGCACAACAATAGAGTACATATGACAGTACACAAGGACTTGGGTTCAAGCCTCCAGTCCTCAGCTACAGGGAGGGAAGCTTCACAAGTGATGAAGCAATGCTACCGATGTCCCCCCTCCTCTATCTCTCCCTTCTCTCTCAATTTCTTTCTCTATCCAACAAATAAATAAATTGCCCCGACCAGCATGGCGGTGAACAGGGGCTAGGAACCCAATGAAACCTGAAATGAAGGAACATGAGACACGAGAGAATGACAGCAAGTCAAGTTTCTGATCAAGCTGTAAATTTTATTGAGAACACAGGCATTATAAGGCTTTGGGGAAGGAGAGGGAATGCTGGAGGAGAGGAAGGGGGACCAAACTTCAAAGCGGAATGTTCCTTGCAACAAATGGCAGGAACCAAACTGTGTGTTGACTCACTTGTGTTGACTCACTTGATTACTGATAAATGGTTTACCTAAGGGGAAATGGCCTGCCCAGGGGGGAATTAACGTTTGTCTTGAGGGTTTCCGTTGTCTCAAAGCTTATCATCTATAAAGCAGAGAAATGGCTCCTGGCATATCCTCCCTTTGTTATAATTTAAAATTGAGGCTGGAAATGGGGGTGAGGAGCAGAGAGCCTAACAGTAGGTTTGGTGGGCGTAACCAGAGGAGGGAAGTATTGACCTGATTCCTCCCGCAGGGTGGGTGCAAAACCAACCTTCCCACATCTTATAAGGCTCTTGGTGTCTTTTTGGGGAGGGGAGGCAGAGCCACAGTTTCTAAGGAAACAATTTTTGTTGCTGACACCAACCTCCATGCAAATCAGGGTTGCTTCACGGGGGACTCAGAGACGGACTATAGGGTCCTCCCCCTGCAGTGCTTTGCCTTACACCCCTTACTGGTGTCCTTACCCTGCCAAGGTTGGATGTCTCCATGCATAATTCTGAGTTTTATGCCATCCGAAAAGGGGGTCTGTCATCCTCAGGTTCATCCAGGCCTCTGTCAGCCAAATCAAGTCTGTGATAATGTATTTGCAAAGGTTTTGATGCCAAGGAGTCAATCTGCCGTTTTATAAAATCAGTAATCTTATTGAAAATAAAGGGTCTTAAGGTAATCATTAACAAAAGACTAATAAGGTTCTCATAAGGGGCTCTGTAGTGACTCAAGACTATTTATGGTGGAGTCTATAACCTGTTGTAATTTGTCAGGAAATTTATGGGAGGAATATATAGAGTGTCCTAGCATGCCACCAGCAAGTCTAAGGGAAGCAGTCAGTGGATGTGATGTCCAGGGGAAGAAACACAGCACGTCTGGTCTTCTGGTCAGCGCCAACTGATGAAATTTTCTTCTTCCTGTCAGCTGTGGAACAAGCAAAACTAGGAGGCAAGGACCAGGTAGAGAAGAATTGACATGAAAATATAGGATGGTGTTTACCAAAACACAGAGGAGGTGCATACACATTAGAAGTCAAGGTGAGGTTCCTTGAACATCAAGGAACATTGTGAGAAAAGTGAGCAGTCAATAAGCATGCAAAGATGAAGTCAGCAGTGGTAGGTCAGCAGAAAGAGAAGACTTGGATAAGCTGGTGAGGTTAGCTGGAGTATATACTGCCAAGGCGTCCTTTGTGGTAAGGACTTGCCAACAGGGACTCTGTGGATTTTGCAAGAACAATGTCATCCACCATAATAAAAGGAAAACAAACATGGACATCCAGTGCTGAAAAAAGAGAAAAAGAATATGTCTCTATGACTGGAAAAGTAGGTGGCTTTGTCAATGAGATACAATAAATGGACAATTAGAATTTTTGTAAATATTAAAAAGATTTAGTATGTTACTTCATTGACACTTTAGCCAACTGAATACTGGGGGGTGCATTTCCCTTCTTTTTTTTTAATTAATTAAGCTTAAGGGTTTTAGTGTTTCTTGTTTGTGCTGTAGCCCACATAAATTTAGACAAAATATCAACTGAGAAAAAAGTTTTTTTGTTTACTAAACATGGGCAGGTGAATTACATCAATCTGTCAGAGAGCATTGGCTTTTATCAATGGAGATTAATCTTAAAAGTCTGAATAGCAAGATCTTAATTAAATAATGCAGGAGCCAGTAAAGTGCTCTCACTATGGCAGGTCAAACATTGAAATTGTTAAGAGGCTTGTAAAAAAAATGAGAAAAATTTTAGGATATGAGTGACTTTAGGAGTCATCACACACCCATAAATAAATAATTAAAAATGTTTAGTTTTAAATCTTACCATATGAGCAGTCAGTTCTTCATGTGCAGATGTACCTATAATTATTTACTTAGGGAGAGAACTTGTACCAAGTTAATTGATGATGTAATGGTTAGAATTGACTTGAGTTTTTTCTATGATTTTAGAAGGCTCTTTATTAGAATATACCAATATGTTATAGAAAGTCAATACCTAATGTGTTGACATGATAAAATGTTTACCATTTTTTGGCATTATTTTAAACTTATTAGACAGTTTAAGCACACTATTATACCTTTAGTTTACTAAGATCTTTACTCATCACAAGGCTATCATGAGTAAGCATAGATATAAAACTCTTAATAGATTTTACTCTTTAGAACTCTAATATGGCAACTTAAAAGGATAAAATAAAACCTCATAGTTTAAATGTTCAAAATATTAATTTTGTTAAATCAGGATTTGCCAAAACAAATCTTCTATCAGACCAAAAACACAATGTATTACCTTAATTTATCAAGAATAAAACCTCTGGCAGTGTCTTAAAACAAACCAGATAATTTTTAAAAGCAGAAAGATATAAAGAGGAAAACCAGCGCAAGAGCCTCTGGCATGTAAATAATTAACATAACTATTGTGTTATCTTTTACTAACCCAAGCCAGTCTTAAAAACAATTTTAAGTAAAATGTTAAACTTTGTTTGCTAGGACCTTTGTTTATCACAAAGCTATCACACCCTTAGGGCAGCTATGAACAAGGGTGGGTACACAACTTAATTGATCTTTCACTTTGATTTGGATAGGTAACTTAAAAAGCTAAGATAAACCTTATAGCTGAAATGTTAAAATAAATTTTTACTGTTAACATTTCTTTTATATGACCATTTTACACTAAATAATTTTGTTGAATCACGTCTGTTGAATAAAAAATTTTTATCAGGCCAGGAATAGCACGTTTAACCCTTTTTTTCATGGCAAGGCCACTGCTCTACACTGACTGGGTTATTAGAAAGTCAGCTCAAGCATGGAATTAAATTAACAAATTAACAAACAGTGGCAGTTGGTATTGGGGTGCTGTTAAGGTTTACAATTCTCACAAGAGGGAGAGAGACTGCAGGGGCATTTTACCATGCCTAGAGATCTTAGAAAATCTTTTAACTAATGAATTGATGCTGATATTAGCTATCAGGAGGACGAAACTGTCCTATATTTTACTCTGGTAAAGGTGTGCCAACTCTATGAGTCAGGATCTTTAAAAACACATTTAGCTTAACCAAATCTTATTTAAAACTTAAAACAAACTTTAGTTACTTAGGGGTTAACACACATTAATGAAAACAAGGTTAGCACAGACTTAAAACATACATTCTTGGTGAACCGAAAAATTTTCCCTTTGATAAACCGCTTTTGGTTTTTAGATTCCTAACTCACAGCCTATCTACCCAGGACCAGGTTGCCTAAGGAGGGGCGTTAGTGGCTAAGGAATGATTGACATCAGTCTTTGCCAATCTGTGGAGCAGGAGCTCTGTGCCGTGATTGGCTGTGCGGGCGGAACAGGCGGGCTTAGTTTACTGCCGCGCACAGAGAAAAATCTTTGAAATTTTTTTTTTCTGGGCTAAGGTACATTTTACAGTTTTAAAGAAAGTGGTCTAATCAGTATTATTGGCCAAGTCAAGGACAGTAGCACAAAACGGAGGGGCGATGGTGTAGGGAGGCAGTCTGGACAAAGGAAGAGCATAGGGGATAGGGCTAGCCAGTTTGAGCCTGGCTCCGAGTAACAGGGAAAGCCAAAACCGGGTTTGATTTGGATGGTTTAGTCTTAGTTTTAGTTTTAGGGATTGGGTTTTTTGGTGAGGCTAAAAATGTAAGCTCTTCTGTAACTGCAGCTATTTCTTTCATTAATTGAAGCTGCTCTCTCCGGTCAGCAAGGACCTTGCGGAAAGTGGAAATTCCTGTAAGGGCCCCTGAGCGTGCCCTCCTGACGGAGGCGTTGTCAAGGAGAGGGTCAGGCTGGAGAGCAGGGGCATGGATATAGGGAGGGAAATTAAAGGGAGGAGGACACCAATCGGGATTGTAGTATCTGGCAGCCTCTTTTTCTAGCAAAGCCTCATTCTCTGTGGGAAGTGCTTCAGGAGAGGGGGGGTTTTGTAAAACTGGATAGAGGTGGGGGAAAGAATGCTGGGTTTCATTCTCATGTGAATTAGCAATAGGAGGGTCAATAAAGGGAACTTTAGTGAGTGAGGTGAAACCTGTAGGGAGGAGAACAGGGCTTTTACTTTCAATGGGTGCTGGGAGGCTTTCATTTTGACTGGGTACTGGGGGATCAAGATCAATAATCACAGAAGGGCATGGGGATGGGGACTTTCTCCTGGACGGCTTACTAGAAAGTTGCCGGAGGACCTTTTCACCCTCTGTAATAAGGTTTTTAATATCAGGGTGATTATTATAGATATTTAAGATATCATTAATTAAATTACAGTAACAAAAGGCAGAAAGAGGTAAACGTTCAGGACCAAAAGACTGATAGTGATCATTAAGACAGTCACTAATTCTCCTCCAACGCTTCTCATCTATAGTGCCTTCCTGGGGGAACCAGGGGCAAATATTTCCAATATAATCTAAAAACTTCTTTAATTCTTTCTTTTTAACCCTAGTTCCTCGTGTCTTGAGTGACTCCTTGAGTCCTTTAATGAATAAATAGTTTGCTGAATTCATGTCCCATGGTATTGCTTACCTCAGCTGCTGTCACACTCTCCTCCAGATGCGACTCACGGTCGGGTGTCTCCATGGCGATCTATGCGAGTCTTTGCGTTACCCCCCTCGGGCCGCAGTGACTGAGTGAAGTCGGGTAGGCCTACCCTCTAGATCAGCGGAGTTTCTAGGTCCAGAAGGCTTCTTCGCCCCACGTTCCGGGCGCCAGAATGCCCCGACCAGTAGGGCGGTGAACAGGGGCTAGGAACCCAATGAAACCTGAAATGAAGGAACAAGAGACACGAGAGAATGACAGCAAGTCAAGTTTCTGATCAAGCTGTAAATTTTATTGAGAACACAGGCATTATAAGGCTTTGGGGAAGGAGAGGGAATGCTGGAGGAGGGGAAGGGGGACCAAACTTCAAAGAGGAATGTTCCTTGCAATAAATGGCAAGAACCAAACTGTGTGTTGACTCACTTGTGTTGACTCACTTGATTACTGATAAATGGTTTACCTAAGGGGAAATGGCCTGCCCAGGGGGGAATTAACATTTGTCTTGAGGGGTTCCGTTGTCTCAAAGCTTATCTATAAAGCAGAGAAATGGCTCCTGGCAATAAATAAAATAGTAAAAAGGGTTAGAATGTAGATGTAAAAATAAAAATTTAATTTCATCAAACGTTGAGCTGTGGGAGTATCATAGCCAATGAGCTTTATGAGCTTAACTACTGTTAATTGAAAAAAATTTCATCACAAAACTCCTTTTCAAAATCCAAGTGTTAAAAATAATCTCAGAGAGTTGGGCTGTAGCGCTGTGGGTTAAGCGCAGGTGGCGCAAAGCACAAGGACCGACATAAAGATCCCGGTTCGAGCCCCGGCTCCCCACCTGCAGGGCAGTCACTTCACAGGCGGTGAAGCAGGTCTGCAGGTGTCTATCTTTCTCTCCTCCTCTCTGTCTTCCCCTCCTCTCTCCATTTCTCTCTGTCCTATCCAACAATGACGACAACAACAATAATAACGACAACAATAAAACAGGAAGGGCAACAAAAGGGAATAAATAATTTTTTTTAAAAATTAAAAAATAATCTCAAACTGAATTCACAGTAGATTAATTCAGGACCTGCTAGCAACTGCAATTCTATCAACAAAGCTTCTTGAAACATGACAACTAACACGTTCTGAGCAGAGTTAAGAAATGTACACATCAGGGGCTGGGTGGTGGCGCACTTAGATTATACATTTCCATGCACAAGGACCCAGGTTCAAGCTCTCAGTCCCCACTTGCGGGGGGTGGGGTGGGGGAGGGGGGCGGCTCAGGAGTAGTAAGGCAGTGATGCAGATGTCTTTTTCCCATCCCATCACAATTTCTCCCTGTCCTATCAAATATGAGAAAACTACAATCAAGAAAATGAAAGCAGACACTGTATTACAGAGTCTCCTTGCATAAAAATTCCTAAAATACTGGTATCTTCCCATCAAAAAAACGTATAAATAGTCCAACAGATCCTGATGGTATACTAGAGGCTATAAATACATATACCCACTTCTAACATATACTCACAATTTCATAATATCAATACATTAAAAGAAGCATCATTCTTGGAGAATTTTGAATGGAAATCAACTCAATTTCTGTACTTTTTCTCAAAAGCTAAATTATTTATTTATTAGTAAGACAGAGGTTATGGAGGAGAGGAAGACCGTGGTTTTTCCCACGTGGTTGATATTTTCATAATCAGGCAAATCGAAAACAAATTTATCTTCTCCTACTTGCTGTGCAGCTCTTTGCACCTGGAACATACGAAATTCTCCCTTAGTTTATTTCCCACCAAGGTTACTACTGGGGTTTGGTGCCAGCACTGTGAATACAACACTTCCAGCGGGCAGTTTTTCCTTTTTTTCTATTTTGTTGGATAGGACAGAGAAAATTGAGAGGGAAGGGAGAGATAGAAAAGAGAAAAACCTGACACCTGTAGACCTGCTTCACCACTCGCAGAACGTCCCCACAGGATGCGAGAGTATTCCCTGGGCCTTGAGCTTGGTGCTATGTGCACTTAACCAGGTGCACCACCAACCAGTCCCCAGTTCACTTATTATTATTTTTTATCATTATTCTTAACTTCTCTTAGTTTGAAAGTCTGGTAGGTTTCTATTACCTTTATATTACAGCTGTAAGCTCTACTTCCAAGTATAATCAATTACAATCATTATACCACTAATAATCTAATAATAGTGAATCTAATATTCCATGTCATTAACAAATATACCAGGAAAGCATAAAGCTTAGTGATCTAAAATAAGTATTTAAGAGATCACTGAGTGAAGGACATCTTTAAATAAAAAACAGATTTATAAGTATCCAAGGAGGCTCTGAAACAGCTGACTCGGATATTTGCCATGCTCAAGAGCCAGGTTCGAGGCCTGGTCCAGCGCACTGGAGGAAGCTGCGCTGCTGTGGTCCTTAACACCATTCAACAAAAAGGCTGCAACACTGAACAGCAGCAAGAACATTTCCAGGCGGCTTCTAAGGTGGCGAGCCAGGCTGCCTCCAGAGTATTCCTGACCATTTCAGGCGGTGACCTCGCCCCTGTCACACAATCTAGCCCAGTGGGCATCCTCTCTGGGGACCTTACAAGGAGGCCTGCTACCCACCACAGGGGGCGAGTGGGGAGAACCTTAGGCCTGATTGCCCAATAGTCCTCCAGGCTAAACCAGGCCCTGTAGGTCTACACTGCAGGGGCACCGGGGTCTTTAAAAAAAAAACAGGGTCCTCAGACCAGATGAGAACTGACAGGAGCTCAGGCAGAAATCTACACTGCCAGTCATGCAGCTCGCCCTGGTGGGAACTGGAGCTCCGGGAGAGGGCGGCGAGCAATAGCCTAAGATGTGCCTGCAGTGGCCAGGCTCCAGGCTGGCATCACCTGCTCCCCGCCCAGCTGGGCTCACGCCCCTGCCATCCTCACCAGTCTCCTAAGCCACTTAGCAGCGAACATGGCGGCGACCCTGCGCCAGCTGAAGGGCGGCCGAAACCGTCCAGAGTCGCGGGGATGCCAGGCCAGGCAGACCTCTGACCCCCCTCACAACTAGCTATCTGCCCCTGCAACAAGTATTTCCGGGCCTGCGCCAAGCTCCGCCACTATAAGTGAGTGACAATAAATGAAAACTACAAGTCCCAGAAGGCTCCGCGCCTACTTACTGTAGGTTATGGTCCCTGAAAACACACCCCCGTTGAGAAAATTTGGGCTCCCAAATTCTGGAATCAGAATTGATTGACAGTTGAGTTATTGCCTCTGTGTAGTGTTTAAGAAATTACAGTGCGGGAGCCCGGCTGTAGCGCAGCGGGTTAAGCGCAGGTGGCGCTAAGTGCAAGGACCTGCATGAGGACCACTGTTCAAGCCCAGGCTCCCCACCTCAGGGGAGTCGCTTCACAGGTGGTGAAGCAGATCTGCAGGTGTCTGTCTTTCTCTCCTCCTCTCTGTCTTCCCCTCCTCTCTCCATTTCTCTCTGTCATATCCAACAACGACGACATCAACTACAACAACAATAACTACAACAACATTAAAAAAGGAGACAACAAGGGCAACAAAAGGGAAGATAAATAAATACAATTACAAAAAAAAAAGAAAAGAAATTACAGTGCGCCTTTATAAGTATCGCTTCACTAAATCCTTACAGCAGGCATTATCACTCTTTCCTTTAAAGAAATAATTATTCATTAACAAGAAAAAGAACCAGAAGGGTGCCAGGCTGTGGTGCACCAGTTAAGCACACATACCACCAAAGGCAAGAACCTGGCATCGAGCCCCGCTCCCAACCATCACGAAACAAGTCTACAGGTGTCTTATCTTTTTTTCCCCTCTATCACTCCATCCCCTCTCAGTTTCTCTTTGTCCTTCTGAAATGAAAAAAGCATTGTTTTATTTTATTTTTTATTTTTTATATTTATATATTCCCTTTGTTGCCCTTAATTGTTGTAGTTATTATTGCTGTCATTGTTGTTGGCTAGGACAGAGAGAAATGGAGAGAGGAGAGGAAGACAGAGAGGGGGAGAGAAAGAGAGACAACTGTAGACCTGCTTCACTACCTGTGAAGTGACACCCCTGCAGGTGGGGAGCCAGCGGCTCTAACCAGTATCCTTCCACTGGTCCTTGTGCTTTGCGCCACCTGCGCTTAACCCTCTGCGCTACCACCTGACTCTCCAGATTTTTTTGTTTTAACTGGCCGCCAGGAACAATGGATTTGTAATGTGAAAAAAGTGGGTAGGGCGAAATGAAAGTCAACTAAAATAGAGGTGGGATAAATTAAAAAACATATATTCAACACGTTGAGGCGCCATTTGTTGAAATTTAACTTTAAAAGGGGCTTGGATCTGTGTTGTAACTTGAGACTTAAAAAGGAGCTTAGGACTTGGGTGCTTAAGGATTCACTGTGGGAGCTGAGAACAGTGTTAAGTTGCTACTGACAGAGCCCTATCACAAACTGAGGCTGACACAGGCAATTGACAAAGTTAAAGTATTTATTCACACAGACACAGAAGACACACACACAGGAGAACTCAGCACTGAGGGTCTAGCTGGGACAGATCCCTCAGGCAACTCTAAGACCCCCTATTTACACTCTCGAGGGATGGGGGTTGCACAAGGAGGATGCCCCAAGGTAAAACAGGTACACATTATATTCTAATCTTTGCCTTGAGCAAGGCAAAGCACACATTCCTCCTCAATCTTTACCTAAACAGCACATTCCAATCTCTAGGGATACCAAAGGAGACCACCTGGGACCTAAGCAAGACAGGACTAGAATGACTACAGGAATCCACCAAATCACCAGTGAGTGCAGATACACATGGATTGTGATAGAGAGGAGCCTAGGGAGAGTCTAAGTGGCTGTTAACAGTCCTACAGTTTATCAGTTGAGACACCACCTCCAGTCTGTTCCACAAACAAGGGGACAGCTGAAGGGAGGAGAGGACTCCCTGGAGTCTCACCAAGTGCAATTCTAAGTCTCCATTGATACTGCCCTCAGAATCTGGAGCAGTAGTAGGGAGGGACAACAGGGGACAGAGATCTAACCAGGAAACAGAGGAGAAGACCTATACCTCTGTGGCATAGCTGTTGCACTGTGAAAGTATCTTTGCATAACCACTGGACTATCTCTGCCACACACTGCCTTATCTCTTGGTCAGGAGTCAGTGATTAAGCTAAGAAGCCTACTTATAGTTTAAAAACCCTCAGGCTCCCATAGCCTAAAGAGAGAGAAGAAAAAATAAAAAAGAGAGTTTTAAATCACTGAGCTCCAACTCAAGGATTAAAATACTATTTAACATCTGTTAACTTCCACCACTGTGAACCCTTTAATTACCTTACATAGACACAAGTCAATCCAGGAAATAGTGGTCAGTAATTTGAAAAGTACTAAGAGAGGGAAATCATAACATAATATATAAAATAGGTAAACCAACAAGAAGAACTATTGGAGAAAGAAACCAGGACAAGAGTCCAGCTAAAAGCCCCCCAAAGGGAGAAGCACAAAATAGCAACTTCAGCATCCAAACATTAGCTAAGGAAGTAATCACAGGAGTGAGTAAAGAGTTTGAAAAAATTGTAATCAGAAACATGGGAACAACAAATGAGACTCTGGAAGAAAACAGTAACTAACTATCTCAAGGTTATTAGAGAGCTGAAAGCTGAAATAGCTGAGCTAAGAACTCAACTGGTTGAACAAGCTAAAACAGTGTCAAAACAGAGTAACAAAATAAATGAACTGCAGAAAACAGTAGAGGGCAGAGAGAATAGAATCAATGAGGCTGAAGGCAGGATTAGCAAGATTGAGGACGAATTAGAGACAACTAAAAAAGAAGTAAGACATCTCACAAAGAGATTAAGAGGTGCTGAAAATAACAACAGAGACCTATGGGTTGACTTAAAAGGAAACAATATACACATCATTGGCTTACCAGAGGAAGAAAGAGAGGGAAAGGAAGAAATCATTCTTCAGGCCATAATAGCTGAAAAATTCTCTAGTCTAGACAACATCAAAGACATAAAGATGGGAGACGGGCTATAGTGTAGCAGGTTAAGCGCAGGTGGTGCAAAGCACAGGGACTGGCATAAGGATCCCAGTTTGAGCCCCAGCTCCCCACCTGCAGGGGAGTAATTCACAGGTAGTGAAGCAGGTCTGCAGGTGTCTATCTTTCTCTCTCCTCCCCTCAGTCTTCCCCTCCTCTCTCCATTTCACTCTGTCCTATCCAAGAAAGACAACAACAATAATAACTACAACAATAAAAATAATCAAGGGCAACAAAAGGGAATAAATAAATAAAATAAATATTAACAACAACAACAAAAAAAAAGGCATAAAGGTTCAAGAAGCCCAGAGGGTCCCAAACAGAATTAACCCAGACATAAAGACACCAAGACCCATCATTTTTAGAATGGAAAGGAATATGATAAATAAAGGATCCTGAAGGCTGCAAGAGAAAAACAAAGAGTCACCTATAGAAGACATCCCATAAGATTAGCAGCAGACTTCTCCACACCAACACTACAGGTCAGAAGAGAATGACAAGGTATCTATTGAGGGCTCAATGAGAAAGTCTTTCAACCAAGAATACTGTATCCTGCTAGACTGTCATTCAGACTAGATAGAGGCATCAAAACCTTCTCAGACAAGCAACAGTTGAAGGAATCAACTATCACCAAGCCTGCCCTGAAAGAAGTTCTGAAAGCTCTTCTATAAACTGTCAGACCATCATAAATAGGTCATATATCAGAACACTCTAAAACTCTACAAGAATGGTGTTAAAATATCTTCAATCTTTGATATCAATAAATGTCAATGGCCTGAATTCACCTATTAAAAGACATAGAGTAGGAAGATGGATCAGAAAATACAACTCAACATTATGCTGTCTATAAGAAACCCACCTAAATCAACAGGACAAACACAGACTTAGAGTGAAAGGATGGAAAACTATCATACAAACCCATGGCCCACAAAAATGGGCAGGAATAGCTATTCTCACATCTGAAACGATACACTTCAAAATAGATATGATTAAAAAAGATAGTTATGGACACTACTTAATGCTCAGAGGATCAGTCAATCAAGAGGACTTCACAATTATTAACATCTATGCACCCAATGAGAAGCCACCTAAATACATCAAACATCTACTGAAAGAGCTAAAGTAATTTATTCATAGCAACACAGTCATAGTAAGGGACTTCAACACCCCAGTCTCTCAACTTGACAGATCATCCAGGTATAAAATCAATAAAAACATAAGGGAGCTAAATGAAGAGATAGATACACTAGAATTATTGGACATTGTCAGAGTCATTCATCCCAAGAAACTGGAATACACATTTTACACAAGTCCACATGGATCACTCTCAAGGATAGACTATATGTTAGGCCACAAAGACAGCATCAGCACATTCAAGAGCATTAAAATCATCCCAAACATCTTCTCAGTCCACAGTGGAAATAAAATAACACTTAACAATCAACAGAAGATTACTAATAGTCCCAAAATTTGGAATCTCAACAGTACACTTCTTAACAACCTCTGAGTCAAAGAGGAAATCACGGAAGAAGTCAAAATGTTCCGAGACTTCAAAGAAAATGAAGACACAAACTATCAAAATATTTGGGACACAGATATGGCAGTACTGAGAGGGAAGTTCATAGCTGTACAAGCACACATTAGGAAACAAGAAAAAGCAGAAATAAACAGCCTGACTGCATATCTTAAAGACCTAGAAAAAGAACAACAAAGGAACCCTAAAGCAACCATAAGGACAGAAATCACTAAAGTTAGGGCAGAAATAAATAACATTGAGAATAAGAAAACCATACAAAAGATCAATGAAAGTAAATGTTGGTTCTTCAAAAGAATGAACAAAATCAACAAACCTTTAGCCAGACTCACAAAACAAAAAAGAGAGAAAACTCAAATAAATCGTATCATAAATGAAAGAGGAGCTATCACAACAGACACTGCAGTAATTCAAGATATCATGTGAGGCTTCTATATGCCACCAAGCTAGATAACCTAGAAGAAATGGACGATTTCCTACATATCTACCAACTTCCAAAACTAAGTAAATAGAAAGTGGATAACATGAACAGGCCCATCACAGCTAATGAAATTGAAGCAGTTATCAGAAATAAAAGTCCTGGACCAGATGGTTTTAAAAAAGAATTCTACAAAAACTTCAAAGAAAAACTCAGACCTCTACTTTTAAAAGTCTTCCAGAAGATTGAAGACACTGGAATACTCCCTGCCAGCTTCTATGAAGTCAACATCACTCTGATACCAAAAGCAGACAGGGACATAAACAAAAAAGAAAACATCAGATCAATATCTCTAATGAACATAGATGCTAAAAATACAGAACAAGATTCTAGCCAGCTGGATACAGCAGTATATTAAAAATATTGTTCATCATGAACTAGTGGGGTTTATCCCAGGCATACAAGGTTGGCTTAATATACATAAATCAATCTATGTGCTCCAGCACATCAAGAAAAGCAAGACTGAAAACCACATGGTCATATCAATAGATGCAGAGAAAGCCTTTGACAAAATACATGGCTTTATTATCAAAACACTACAAAAAATGGGAATAGATGGAAAATTCCTGAAGATAGTGGAGTCTACATATAGCAAACCTACAGCTAGCATCATACTCAATGGTGAAAACCTGGAATCATTTCCACTCAGATCAGGTACTAGAGAGGGCTGCTCACTATCACCATTACTATTCAACATAGTGTTGGAAGTTCTTGCCATAGCAATCAGGAAGGAGCAAGGAATTAGAGGGATACAGATTGAAAGAGAAGAAGTCAAACTCTCCCTATTTACAGATGACATGATAGTATACACAGAAAACCTCAGGAATCCAACAAAAAGGTTTTGGAAATTATCAGGCAATACAGTAAGATGTCATGCTATAAAATTAATATTCAAAAGTCAGTGGCATTTTCTAATCAAACACTAAGCTAGAAGAAATTGAAACCCAGAAAGAAATTCTTTTTACTATAGCAACTAAAATAACAAAATATCTAGGAGTAAACCTAACCAAAGAAGTGAAAGACTTGTATACTGAAAATTATGAGTCACTACTCAAAGAAATTGAAAAAGACACAAAGAAGCGGAAAGATATTCCATGTTCATGGGTTGGTAGAATTACCATCATCAAAATGAATATACTACCCAGAGCCATATACAAATTTAATGCTATCACCATCAAGATCCCAAGCACATATTTAGGAGAATAGAATAAATGCTACAAATGTTTATCTGGAACCAGAAAAGACCTAGAATTGTCAAAAAATCTTGAGAATAAAGAACAGAACTGGAGGCATCACACTCCCAGATCTCAAATTTTATTACAGGGCCATTGTCATCAAAACTGTTTGATACTGGAACATGAATAGACACAGTGACCAATGGAATAGAATTGAGAGCCCAGAAGTGAGACCCCACACCTATGGACATCTAATCTTCAACAAAGGGGCTCAGACTACTAAATGTGAAAAGCAGAGTCTCTTCAACAAATGGTGTTAGAAACAATGGGTTGAAACAGGCAGAAGAATGAAACTGAAACACTGTATTTCACCAAATATAAAAGTAAATTCCAAGTGGATCAAGGACTTGGATGTTAGACCACAAACTATCAGATACTTAGAAGAAAATATTGGCAGAATTCTTTTCCGCATAAAATTTAAAGTCATCACCAATAAAACAAATCCAATTACAAAGAAGACTAAGGCAAGTATAAACCTATGGGACTACATCAAATTAAAAAGCTTCTTCACAGCAAAGAAACCACTACCCAAACCAAGAGACCCCTCACAGAATGGGAGAAGATCTTTACATGACGTACATCAGACAAGAGTTTAATAACCAACATATATAAAGAGCTTGTCAGACTCAAAAACAAGACAACAAATAACCCCATCCAAAAATGGGGGGAGGACTTGGACAGAATATTCACCACAGAAGAGATCGAAAAGGCCGAGAAACACATGAAAAAATCCTCCAAGTCTCTGATTGTCAGAGAAATGCAAATAAAGACAAGATATATCACTTCACTCCTGTGAGAATGTCATACATTAGAAAAGGTAAGAGCAGCAAATGTTGGAGAGGTTGTGGGTCAAAGGAACCCTCTTACACTGCTGGTGGGAATGTCAATTGGTCCAACCTCTGTGGAGAACAGTCTGGAGAACTCTCAAAAGGCTATAAATGGACCTACCCTATGATCTTGCAATTCCTCTCCTGGGATATATCCTATGGAACCCAACACATCCATCCAAAAACATCTGTGTATACATATGTTCTTAGCAGCACAATTCGTAATAGCCAAAACCTGGAAGCAACCCAGATATCCAACAACTGATGAGTGGCTGAGCAAGTTGTGGTCTATATACACAGTGGAATACTACTCAGCTCTAAAAAATGATGACTTCACCATTTTCAGCTGATCTTGGATGGACCTTGAAAAAATCATGTTGAGTGAAATAAGTCAGAAATATCAGGGTAAATATGGGATGATCTCACTCTCAGGCAGAAGTTGAAAAACAAGATCAGAAAAAAAAAACAGAAATAGAATCTGAAATGGAATTGAATATCGCATCAAAGTAAAAGACTCTGGGGTGGATGTATGGGAAGAATACAGGTCGAAGAAGGATTCCATTGCTGTGGCTGGGATCCTTGTGACTCTGTGGGTCACCAGAAGCCAGCTCTCTAGCCATGTGTTCATCTTCCAAAGAGCAGGGGAGGTAGGTACTGCCAGGAAATGGAGAAGCCTAGAGGCAGCCTCGCATGATGCCTCATCTGGACACTGCACTCCTTTGACAGGTGCACGGCCACTGCATTGGAGGAACCTCTAGACCTATAGGCTTTTTGCACCCTCTCTCACTTAAGGATCCCTGCGTCCCCCAGGTGTGGAGGGAGGAGGGCTGGCTGCTGCCTCCCTGGGTCTGAACCTGTCCTGTGTGGCACCCCCAGGCTGCCCTGGGCATCACTCACCTCCTGATTATGGCCCTGGAGAAGGAAGGCATCCCTGCAGCTGAGGCCACCAAGAAGATCTGGATGGTGGACTCCAGGCGACTCACTGTCAAGATGTATTGGTCTGGGGGCAAGACATGGGGTGTCTTACAGCAGCTGGAGATGGGGTGCTCACCTGTGAGGAGGCAAGCCTGGCAGGCAGGAGAGAGAGGAGGTCAAGGAGGGCAGGGCCTGCTCTTTATTTGCATTGATGGATTGATTGATTTTGCCACCAGGGTTACCATACTGTTTCACTATTCCTGAAGGCCATTTTTATTGCAGAGAAAGGGAGAGATAGAGAGGAATACATAGGGAAAAATGAGAGGGAAGTAGAGAGAAGGGGAGACATCTGCAGCACAGAGTGATTCCCCTCAGATGTCACTCAGAGCCTGAATTCAGGTCCCAGATTCCACTAGCATAGAAAACTGGGGAGAGGGACAGGAGAGACAGTTCAAAGGTCAGAGCTTAAAATGTAAAAACCTGGGCTACAGGTTGACACACCTGGTAGAACACACACGTTCACATTTGTGAGAACCTGGGTTCCAGTGCCTGGTCCTGACCTGCAAAGGAAAAGTTTCCCGAATAGTAGAACAGGCTGAAGATGTCCCTCCTTATTCCCTTTCTATCAGTCTCTGTCTCTATAAAAGAAGGGAGAAAAAAGAAAAGAGAATGCTTTGAGCCCCTGGCTCACCACCTGCAGAGGAGTTGCTTCACAGGTGGTGAAGCATGTCTGCAGGTGTTTGTCTTTCTCTCCCCCTTTCCGTCTACCCTTCCTCTCTCCATTTCTCTGTGTCCTATCCAACAATGACAACATCAACAACAATAATAATAAATACTATAACAATAAAAAATAACAAGGGCAACAAAAATGAAAATAAATCAATATTTAAAAAAAGAAAAGATAAGAAAAGGAGGAGGGAGTGAGGGAGGAAAGAAACAAAGTGGCCACCATGAGCAGTGGAGTTGTGTAACCACTCATCCTGGACAATGACACTGCTGGCAATAATGCTAATAATAAAATTAAAGTTTAAGAACCATGGACACCTGCATCTGAGAGCCATACATTTCAGTGGGCAGGGTAGATACCTTCCCATGCACTTGAATCACATTCAAACCCTAGCACCACATGGGAGGGTGTCACTGTACTGGGAGAAGCTCTGGTGCTGTGGTGGCTCTCCTTCTGTGTGTGTGTGTGTGTGTGTGTGTGTGTGTGTGTGTCTCAGAAAGAAGTATGAAGAGTACACTCTGTGGCTCAAATGCAGCAATTTTGCCCAGGTTCCCCACAGCCACATGCCTTCTTCCTCTCCTGCAGGGGAGGAGTCATCTGAGCCCTGAGAAAGAGACTTTTGCCCAGGATCATGCTGAGAAGGGCTCCTTGGAGGAGGTGGTGCAGCAGGTGAAGCCCACAACCATCATAGGTAGGAGGGTATGCCAGGCTCGATGATTTTGGTAGGCTGAGCTCCTCGGGTTGCAGGAGTGGCCCCAATTCAGCTTGATGTGCAGTGTCTACATCAACTCAGAATCCTTGTTCTCACAGCCCTGTGTGAGAGCCAGTGAAGCCACCCCATCATTTGCTTGTCTGGGGAGACCAGTGCCTGTCTGCTGTCTACTGGTTGTATGGTCTGGTGGGTGGCGAAAGGAACCTGATAGAAAAATTCAGGCCATGAATATCATCAACAAGGGTTTTATTTGTGTGCTCCTGGGGCAAGGTTCTCCAGTCCAGGCATGCAGGGTGGGGTGGAGTGGGCATGGAGTCACAGCCAGGGTCAGGGATGGAGATTCTTATAGGTGAGGAGAACAAGGAACTTAGGTGAGAGTTCAGTGGGCATTTTCCATGACATTAAGTTTGGTGGGTCTGTGGTTTAGGAAACTGCTAGCCTCCAGCAGGCATTCCAGGGAGGAGCTGGTATTGCTGGGTTCCACATTCTTATGATTGAGTGTTTTTAGCCACAAGCGCCTTCAATGGTCAGGCCGTCCCAGTTGTATCATTCTTACCTTTTTGGTTATATAGGGTGCCGAAGTCATTCTGGCTGCTTCCTGCTAAATGGGGGCGACATGTGGTGGGGGTTAAAGGTAGGAATAGGTCTGTGGGGTCCAACCTGCAGAGGAATGTAAGAGTGTAGGAGAAGCTGGTTGACAGATACTCTGCATAGCTCGTGAATGCAGGTCATAATGGACCTAAAAAGGCAGGGAGCAAAAAGAAAAAGCAAAGAAATTAGGATTAGAGTGGTATCTCTGTAGAATCGTCTCATTCTCTAGATTCTTCTTTCGTTTTTCCTCTCTGTGGTACATGGGGGCAGAGGGAGGAAAAATAGGGAATCCGGAATTAGGCTGGGTGCTTCCTCCCCAGCTGTGCTGGTACCAGGTCTGTGTGGTTGAGGGTGGACAGGTTGTGGGGATTGGAGGAGAGATCCTGGACTAATTGGAGGGGGTTTGATGGGATGGTGTGGGGTGGAGTGGTGAATGTAGGGGTTTAGGCGAGCACACCACATCAGTCTTAGGCTTGGTGCCTTATCCCCAGCTGCCCTGAGGGTGGACTGGGAAGGTGGAAGGATGATGGTTGGGGTGGGGGACATTGAATGGGATAGGGTGGTTTGAGGTGCTAAATGGGGTAGAGGCAGGTGAACTAGTAGGGATGGGGGTGGGATTTGGGGTTGTTTAGTGGGTTCCTTCAATTCAGTTGGGTACCTCCTCTCTCAAGCCCCCCAGTCCACCCTCAACCCTCCAGTCCCTGCTAGCAGGACAACTGGGAAGGAGACAAGGCAATGGTGAGAGGCCTTCCTCAAAACTGTGAAAAGGAGACAAGGACAGTGACCACCCCCCCCCCAGTACCTGCTCCCGTTCCCCCAGGCTGTTCTTCTCCTATCACTTACTGCCACAAATGATGGGCCCTACATGAGAGAGGGGGAGGAAATACCTTCCACCAAAATCAGAACATCTCCTTTAGAAGAGATTGTATCCCAGTGGGAAAGATAGCATGATGGTTCTGCAAAAGACTTGCATGTCTGAGACTCTGAAGTCCCAGGTTCAATCCTCTGTACCATCATAAGCCAGACTGAAGGAGGAGTAGAGAGAGAAAGAAGGGTAGGAGAAGAGGAAGGAGGAGTTATCCATGGGTTACCCAGGATTACAATTTGTTAATTGGTCATTTAGAATATTTGTGGCCTTTCTCTGACAATCAGTGACCTATAGCAGTTTTTCATATGTTTGTTAGCCTTTTGGATCTCCTCTGTAGTGAATGTTTTGTTCATATCCTGTGCCCATTTTTGGATGGGGTCATTTGCTTTTTTTGTGCTAAGTTTGCTGAGCTCTTTATATATTTTGGTGATTAGTTTCTTGTCTGATGTATGGCATGTGAAGATCTTCTCCCATTCTGTGAGGGGTCTCTCTGTTTGTTTAATAGTTTCTTTGGATGTGCAGAAGCTTTTCAATTTGATGTAGTCCCATTGGTTTGTTTCTGCTTTAGTCTTCCTTGCAATTGGGTTTGATTCATCAAAGATGTCCTTGAGGTGTATGTGGGAAAGTGTTTTATCAATGTTTTCCTCGAAGTATTTGATTGTTTCTGGTCTGACATCTAGGTGTTTGATCCATTGGGAGTTGATTTTTGTTTCTGGTGAGATAAAGTGGTTCAATTTCATTCTTCTGCATGTTCCAACCCAGTTTTCCCAGCACCATTTATTGAAGAGAGCCTCCTTTTTCCATTTAATCCTTTGGGCCCCCTTATCAAAGATTAGATATCCATAGGTGTTGGGATTTATTTCTGGGCTTTCAATTCTGTTCCACTGGTCTGTGTGCCTATTTTTGTTCCAGTACCATGCTGTTTTGATGATGATGGCTTTATAATATAGTTTAAGGTCTGGGAGTGTGATGCCTCCATTTCTGTTTCTTTTCCTCAAGATGGTTTTGGCAATTCTAGGTGTTTTCACGTTCCAGATAAATGATTGTAGTGTTTGTTCTATTCTCTTAAAGAAGCTTGGTGGAACTTTTATGGGTATTGCATTAAATTTGTATATGGCTCTGGGGAGAATATTCATTTTGATGATATTTATTCTTCCAATCCATGAGCATGGCTATTTTGCTAGCTCTTTGTGGCTAAACCCACTGTGCTGGCTCCTGATTCTGGGGTGTCCGCATCAATAAGGATTGTATTATCACACTGCCACGAGTTCCTCGTCTCTTTCTCCAGTGAAGCAAGCACAGCAAGTTGGGGAAGACAGAAAGAGGGAGAGAAATATATACACCTGCATACCTGCTTCACCACTTATAAGGCTACTCCCCTAGAGGTGGGGATTGGGGGCTGTGAACCATGATATTTATATGCTTTGTGCCATGTACACTTAACCCACTGCACTACTGCCCGACCCCCTTCTTTCCCTCTTTATCCCCACTGGCCCTTTCAATTTCTGTGACTGCATTCAATAAATAAATAAATAAAAAGTTGAAAAGGATTTATAAAATATTTAATTTATTTCACAAGGTAGTGGTGGGGTGGGAGATCCAGAGCATCCTATTGTTTCTGAGTGACACTCTCAGTGTCTCAGCAGATTATGTTCAGAATACAAATAGTAGAGCTGTCTTCACAAACTATTGAGTTCAGTTTAGCTACCATGTACCTGAGAGAGAAAGAGATGTCTGATTCTCTCTCTTAACATCTGGAAAGAAAAGTCAGGTGATCACAAAATACAAAGACTGATTTTTTGACAAGTTTTTTTTTTTAGGCTTATGGCCCTTATTTATATAACAACGATCATGATAATACACCATCTTGCACATTTATTTTTCCTTTTTGAAAATTGTGATTAGTAGTGGTTTACAAAATTCAATGCACTCTCCCACCGCCCAAAGAAAATCACGATAGGTGATTGTGGAAGAGCTTGGCACATGCCCCTGAAGTACTGGTCCCCAGGGCAGGTAGCTAGTTGTGAGGGAGGTCAGAGGTCATGCACTGGGTGGCCCTGTAGTGTGGGCCCTAGAGCCTCCTGCATCTGCTGGACAGAATTCCTCCCCTCCTGGCCTGGCGTATCTGCGACTCATCAAAGGTTTCAGTTGCCCGACAGTTGGCGCAGGGTCTCCACCTTGTTCACTGCTTAGTGGCTGGGAGACTGGTGAGGAAGGGCGGGGTGGGGGTGGTGGTGAAGCCAGGCTGGGCGGGGAGCAGGGATGTCTGGCCCCAAGCCTGGCCTCTGCAGGTGCATCCTGGCTGGGCCTTTCTTTGCTCATCACCCTCTCCAGGAGCTGCAGTTCCCACCCAGGTCAAGCTGCGTGGCTGGCAGTGTAGACGTCTGCTGGAGCTCCTGTCACCCAGCGGGCAGTCGGGAGTTCTCATCTGGTCTGAGGACCCTGTTTTTTTAATGACCCCGGTGCTCGGACGGTGTAGACCTACCGGGCCGTGTGTAGCCTGGAGGACTCCAGGGCAAGCCGGACCTGAGGTTCTCCCCAGTCGCCCGTGTTGGTCGGTAGCAGGCCTCCTTGTAAGGTCCCCAAAGAGGATGCCCACTGGGCTAGATTGTGTGACAGGGGCGAGGTCACCCCCTGAAATGGTCAGGAATACTCTGGAGGCAGCCTGGCTCGCCACCTTGGAAGACGCCTGGAAATGTCCCAGAGCTCTGCTTTCTTGCTGCTGTTCAGTGTTGCAGCCTTTTTGTTGAATGGTGTTAAGGACCACAGTAGCGTGCCTTCCTACAGTGCACTGGGCCAGGCCTCGAACCTGGATCGTGAGCATGACAAAACTCTGTACTATCTGAGTCAGCTGTTTTAGAGACTCCTTGGATACTTATAAATCTGTTTTTTATTTAAAGATTTCATTCACTCGGTGATATCTTAAATACTTATTTTAGATCACCTGGGACTTCAGAGCCTCAAGCATGAGTCTCCTTGCATAACCATTATGCTATCTACCCCTGCCCTGTATGTCATTTTTTTAAAAAAAGGTCATTGTACACCTGAGAGGTGATGTTGTTGGACTCTCATGCAAGAAGTTTTGAGTTCAAGCCTTGGCATCTCATGCCAGAGTGATGCTCTGGTTCTCACTCTGTCTCCCTCTCCTCCTCCTTAACCTCTGTCTTACTAATAAATAAATAATTTAGGTTTTCAGAAAAAGTACAGAAGTTGAGTTCATTTCCGTTTAACATCCTCCAAGAATAATGCTTCTTTTAAAGTATTGATATGAAATTATGGGTATATGTTATGTGTGCGCATGTGTATTCATAGCCTCTGGTATACTGTCTGGTATACTGTCAGCATCTGTTGAACCATTTATACATAAGGGAAGATACCAGTATTTTAGGAACTTTTATGCAAGGAGACTCAGTAATACAGTGTCTGCTTTCTTTTTTTTTTTCTTTTGCTTTATTTTAGTTTTCTTATATTTTATAGGACCGAGAGAAATTCTGAGGGGAATAGAAAGACACCTGCATCACTGCCTTACTACCCCTAAAGCTTCCCCCCTCCTCCACCTCCTGCAGTTGGGGGCTGAGATCTTGAACCTGGGTCCTTGTGCATGGTCATGTGTAATCCAAGTGTGCCACCTACCCGCCCTTGATGTGTATATTTCTTTTTTTTTAAATATTTTTAAAAATATTTATTCATTTTTCTTTTTGTTGCCCTTGTTGTTTTTATTGTTGTAGTTATTATTGTTGTTGTTATTGGTGTCACTGTTTGGATAGAACAGAGAGAAATGGAGAGAGGAGTGGGAGAAAGAGAGGGGGAGAGAAGACCTGCTTCACTGCTTGTGAAGTGACTCCCCTGAAGGTGGGGAGCCAGGGGCTTGAACCAGGACCCTTATACCGGTCCTTGTGCTTTGTGCCATGTACGCTTAACCTGCTGTGCTATCCCCCAACTTTCAATGTGTACATTTCTTAACCTGCCCTGATAATCTTAGTTGTCATGGGTCAAGAAGCTCTGTTGATAGAAATGCAGTTGGCATCAGGTTCTGAATTAATCTACTGTGACTTTCAGTTTGACTGAGAAGATTATTTGTAACATTTGGATTCTGAAAAGGAATTTTATGATGGTTTTCTTTTCCAGTTAACGGTAGTTCAACTCTGATAAAGCTCATTGGCTATGATACTCCCACAGCTCAAAGTTTGATGAAATTGCATTTTTATTTTTATATCTGCACTCACTTCTTTACTATTTCATTTCATTATTCATTTGTTGGATAGAGACAGACATTGAGAGGGAAGGGAGAATTAGAGAAGAGAGGGAAGGAACATCTGCAGCACTAACATACGCAGCAGTAGCATCAGCAGCACTGCTTCATCACTCATGACACTTCCCTCCCTGCAGCAGTTAGGGTCCAGAGGCTTGAACCCAGGTCCTTCTACACTGTCATATGCACTGTACTGGTGTGTCACCACCTAGTTCCTGAATTACATTTTCAGACTGAAAATAGACTGGAATAGTCAGACTGGAATAGTCTGGGCATGATGATTCAAAACTACGATGAGGGCCAGGCGCTGGCGCACCGGGTTAAGCGCACATAGTGTGAAGCACAAGGATGTGCACAATGATCCCAGTTCAGTTCCCTGCGGGGGGTAGGGGGGAGTCATTTTGCAAGCCATGAACCAGGTCTGCAGATGTCTGTTTTTCTCTCCTCCTCTCCAACTTCCCCTCCTCTCAATTTTTCTCTGTCCTAACAGCAGTCATAACAAGAATAACAGCAGCAACAATGGACAAAAGATGGCCAACAGGAGCAGTCAATTTGTAGTGCCAGCACTGGGCCCCAGCTATAACCCTGGAGGCAAAAACAAAAACAAGCAAACAAAAACTGAAAAGGTGCCTGCTTTGCCATAGATTCAAGATCTGAGAGAAAGGAGGAAAAAAGCTAGAATTCTATGCACTACTACACAGAAGCCCCCAGCTTCTAGCAGAGCTGAGGGAGCAGAAAATTGTTCTTTGTTCCCACGGAGCATGATGGTATTGATTCCAAAAATTTTTGTTGAAAAAGGATGGGGGAGTTGTACCCCTATTATCCTATGGTTTTATCAGTGTTTGATTTTATAAATAAAAAAATTGAAAAACAACAACAACACAAAGCTGTCTTTCGGCTAACTGCAGAAAGATAAAGGTTTTCCTAAAAATGTTTTAAGTGGAAAAAAATATTAGTTTGCTGCAAAATATATACCTGAAAGCAGAAGTACACTAGAGTTTGCAGTGAGTATCCCCCTCACACTTGCTCTCCACTATTCCAAGCTTTGGGTCCATGATTGCTCAACAATTTGTTTGGCTTTGTATGTGAACTCTCTTTTCAGTCATCAGGTTCCAGATGTCATCAGGATGCCGGCCAGGCTTCCCTGGACTGAAGACCCCACCAATGTGGCCTGGAGCTCCACTTCCCCAGAGACACACCCTACTAGGGAAAGAGAGAGGCAGACTGGGAGTATGGACCGACCAGTCAACACCCATGTTCAGCGGGGAAGCAATTACAGAAGCCAGACCTTCCACCTTCTACTACCCACAATGACCCTGGGTCCATGCTCCCAGAGGAATAGAGAGTGAGAAAGCTATCAGGGGAGGGGGTGGGATATGGAGATTGGGTGGTGGGAATTGTGTGGAGTTGTACCCCTCCTACCCTATGGTTTTGTTAATTAATCCTTTCTTAAGTAAAAAAATAAAAAATAAAAAAATATTAGTTTGGAACAGAAAAGGATAGAGATTCTTTTCAACTGTATTCTGTCAAGGTATCCTCCCCCCCAAGAAGTTGATAACTATTGTATAAAGGAGAGAGGAGACCTCAAAGACAGGGTGATTGTGTACAAGGGGAGAGAAAAAAAACAGAAAAAAATAAAGACTGCAACTAGCTCCCAGGGACAGGAGAAAATTTAAAAATGCAGGAATTAATCAGTGTTTCATTAGTCATCTCCTTCATCTTCCTCTCTTTCCTCCCCCTCATCACCATCTTCTTCTCCTTCATCCTCGTCTCCTTCTTCATATCTTCTTTTTCTAAAAAAATATTATTTTTATTTGTTAATTGGATAGAGACGGTCAGAAATCAAGAGGGAAGGGAGGGATAGAGAGGGTGAGAGACAGAGAGACAGCTGCAGTACTGCTTCACCACTTGTGAAGATCTCCCCCCTGCAGGTGAGAATTGGGGGCTTGAACCCAGGTCTTTGTGCATTGTAACATGTGAGCTCAACCAAGTGCACCACCACCAGGCTCCCACTTCTTCATATCTTCTAATCTTTCTTCCTCTTCTTCTTCTTCTTCATCATCATCATCATCATCATCTTCCCCCTCGCCTTATTCATCATCCATAATAGGAACCAAGTAGTATTGTAGTGGATTTGGCCAGATACCATCTTTAATGACCTCTCTTAACTCACCTGCATCTGCATGAGAATGGTCAATAAAGCAGGTGAAGAAGGTCTCTGGTTCCTCATGTTGTCTCTTCCTGTTGGTTTTATATTGTGTTTGACTTGAACATTTGATCAAATCCTTTCCAGATTTCCATTTGATTTCAGTGGATCCTTCAAAAGAAGGATCACCACTCTCATTCAGATAAAATTCTTTGAAGAGAACTTTATTTTCAAAGTAAGGGTTTTCAACAAAATAAAATTCTGTTCTATTACCTGATTTACTATCTTTGAATACTGCCACTTCAACTCTTGTCAAGTAATGCAGTGCCTCTTCATCCTCTTCCCCAAGCAGTGTAGACACTTGTGGGTGGTTGACAAATGTTACCCCAAACTTTGGCATATTGGCCAACAATTCTGATCTCTTCTGAAAAAGTGGTTGGCAGAGTTTTTTATATTTCTGTTCTAACTTCAAAATTGTCACTCCCCAGAAATCAGCTTGGTAAAAAATCAACAGGATTCAATTGAATATATCCACGAAGTACAGAATGAAATAGACTTAAGGAACAAGCCAGCTAGGAGATTTCTGGAATTTTCTATCTCACCTTAACTCTAATACCTGAGAGCCTCATCTAAGACTCTTTGCTGACTCTCTGCTACTTAAAAGAGTCAAAGTTCAGATATCTGCTAGGTAAGGAGGATGGCCTAGGTAGATAAAAGCAATTCATCAAGTGAGCTGAATGTACTGTGTTCCATTATATATATCTTGAGTTGTAGTTCTAAACTGAGCTATGTGGCTTAATAGAAAATAGTAGGGTCCTCATGTCTGTGGCTCATATGACTTTGCTTGAAGTTTTTTTTTGTTGTTGTTTGTTTTTTTTTAAGGTGCTCGAGATACCTACAAGTTGTCAGACAACCTTTTGATGACTGGTCCTTCGATTTAGAGATTTTCTTTGTTATCTTAAGTTGCTATTTATGCAATCTTCTTTCATTCTCTCCTATCTCCCCTATTTCTCTCTCTCTCTTCCTCTCTCTCTATCTCTCCCCCCTCTGCCAGGACCTGAACCTGTCACCTTCTTCTTCTTCTATTGTTTGCCCTTCTTCTGTAACCAGTAAACAGCATCAGGTTGAGCCTGATGTAAAGTTTCGAGACCTCCTTTGAATCTGGAGAGGTGGCAGTCGTTGACTATGTGGGTCATAGTCTGTCTGTAGCCGCAGGGGCAGTTCGGGTCATCTCTGGCCCCCCAGCGATGGAACATAGCGGTGCACCGGCCATGGCCTGTTCGATAGCGATTGAGGAGGGCCCAATCATAACGTGCTAAGTCAAAGCCGGGTTGACGCTTGCAGGGGTCTGTGATGAGGTGTTTGTTCTTTACCTCAGCTGACTGCCAACTCTGTTTCCAAGAGACTGGAACAGAAAAGTTCAGTGTAGGCATAGGGGACCAGATTGGGTGACGAGACGTCAAGCGTTGGACAGGGTGGGCGAAGATATCCACATATATTGGCAGGTCCGGTCGAGCATAGACGTGGGAAATGAACTTAGATGATACCGCATCCCGACGAATATCTGGTGGGGCGATGTTGCTAAGAACTGGCAGCCATGGAACCAGGGTGGAATGGATAGTTCCAGAAATTATCCTCATGGAGGAATATAATTTGGAATTGACCAAGTGGACATGGGGGCTATGGAACCATACTGGGGCACAGTATTCTGCAGTGGAATAGCATAATGCCAGAGATGATGATCGTAGTGTGGAAGCGCTCGCGCCCCATAAGGAGCTGGCCAGTCTTGCAATGATGTTATTCCTCGCGCCCACCTTTGCTGCAGTTTTTATGAGATGTTTGTGAAATGACAGAGTGCGATCGAGAGTAAAGCCAAGATAGACTGGCTGGGCTTCATGCCGGATTCTCGTATCGCCAAGCTGCACATTAAGCTCATGCGAGGCCGAGGCATGGTGTAGATGGAAAACAAATGATACCATTTTTGCAGTGCTAGGGATTAGTCGCCATTTTTTACAGTAATCAGATATCAGAGACATGTCTTTCGTGACTGTTTCCTTGAGGATGTCGAACTTTGATGCCTGAGTTGCACAGCAGATGTCACGTATTTCTCATCTTACAGAGAAATTCCTATCACCCGCCCAAGCTGGTTTCCGCCCAGGAAGATCTACCTGCGAACAAGCCCTAGCCCTCTCAACTTACACTGAAAATGGATTACAGAAGAATTTAAAGACGGGTGCTGTCTTTGTTGATCTCACAGCAGCCTATGACACGGTCTGGCACCGGGGTCTCCTAGTCAAGATCTCAAGATGCCTGCCTCCATGGGTGGCCAACACTATATCATTTCTTCTCCAAAACAGAAGATTCCGGGTGCATCTGGGTGACAACTCTAGCAGATGGAAACTTGTCTCAAGTGGCCTCCCCCAGGGCTCTGTTCTGGCTCCTACGCTATTTAATATTTACATTAATGACCTCCCAGAAACTTCTTCAAGGAAGTTCATCTACGCCGATGACCTGTCACCTCAAAGCATCAGACACAAAAAAGAATTTTGCATAGCCACTTATCCTCTCTCCTTGGCCCATTATGCATTATATTAAGCACTTAGCACTGTTGTTGTAGAGTAAGAATGTGTTATACGTTCCTATTGTATTATTCTCTCTTCAGTGTATCTATAGGACCTCTAAAGCCTCAAATAAAAAGATTGTAAGGAAACCAACTCTCTCTCTCTCTCTTAATTCTGCAGTCAACTTTCTACCTAGACTTCTAGGTTAAAAACCCATAGCAGCCTCTGGAAATATTGCACCTGTAACATTGCTTATCACATTGGAGCTTCATAAGTCTGTCTTTACAAAAACAAGAACCAAAAGGTAACAGGCTGTTTTTTTTTTTTTGGGGGGGGGGAGTGCACACTATACTAAATGTACTTTGAGTTGTATCTTGATTTAGGAATATTAGATATTTCCACTCATGCCTTCCTATAGTGTCCCAGCATTTGTGCTCCAAAATGAGGACAATAGGGATGTCCAGGGCTCACAGTCTCTCAGGAGGAAGCTAGGGCTGCATGGTCGTCAGCAGTTCCAAATACACTAGAGACTTCACTTACCTTGTTTAGTAACTTTGCTTTAGAATTTTAATTCCACAGGCAGAGTGTGTGTGTGTGTGTGTGTGTGTGCTCACTGCATTTCCTATGCCTGAGACAGTGTTGTCTGTAATGCTCAAAAGTCAATTGTAAGCAAGCATGCTGGGATTGAAGTCCAGGCTTATCAGACACATAGATCCCTAACCTCTGCAATGCAGATCCCAGAAAAGAACCACTGAGACAACTTCCATTGGCTATATTTGCTTCTAAGATGATCATTGCTCTAGATGTGAAATTGTATAGTTGTTGTTTTCCTATAGCATACAACAGTCCATCAAAGAACACCAAAACAGAACCTAAGACCTCTGAGACTACAACTTGTAAGGATCCTGAGAAAGCAGAACAGGTACTGGTCTCTCAAGACAAGCAAAGGATGGGGTGTCTGCCTCTGAACACAAATAGGGCTGGGAGAACAAGGAGTCTCAGTTGACATAGACCCTGAACTTCAAGCAGAATTGTGGCCACTCCTGCAACCGGAGGTCTCAGCCTATCAAACGCATTGTGCTGATTGTTGTTCATACATCTTTTTATCAAACACAGTCCTGGAGTAATCCAGTCTTGGGAGAGCACAGGAAGAATTCTGAAGGTAAGAAAGAAAAAGGTAAGAGCAGACCCTTGGTGTCATTGTAGGAGCTGTGCTATGGGTGCATGCATCGTGCCAAGGCCAACAGTCTGCTGTACTGCTGAGAGGAAACATAAAAAAAAGGATCCAGAGACCAAGAAGATTCTATGGAGATACCAGATAATGAAGACAAGGACGCTGTGTTAAGGAACCAGGTGGTGCAATGCTTTGACTGAGAGGTGGTGCAGCGGGGGCAGCAGACAAGACAAGGCCACTGCAGATGTCCCGCGCATGTCTGCCTGGCAGTGTGCCAAATCATGCATTTCATGTGAGAATTAAGTTTGGGTCATGACCTGGTTTCCAGGAAAAGACTAAAGGCATGTTTGATGCACTACATTTTGGAGCTGATGCTACTTTCTGATCTCTTCACAGCTTATATAAATGCATTGGGGAGGGGTTTGGAGAATGAATGGAGGGTTTACTCTACTCTGTTGCATGAGTGCAGGGAAGAACATAGACAGTCACACATTTTCAGGTGCCATTCTGCTTGGCTTGCTTGAGCCAGACCTTATGTTTGAAAAACAAATACCTTGACTGAAAAACCTCTTCTCAGCTAGGAAAAAAACAAAAAACAGAAAAGCTCATAATTTGGACTCCTATGAAACATAGCCTTTGTAGAGAGAAAGACTAGTAGTCCACAAAAAGAACTACATTTCCAGCATGTGATTTATTTATTCATTAATTTTTTATTTATTTTATTTTCCCTGTAATGTTGGGCTACAGTAAAAAAAAAAAAAAAAAACAGTTCATGAAGAATGCAGCTAAAAACCTCGGAATCCCAGATGCTGTGAAAGCACACAGGAGGGAGTCGGGCTGTAGGTCAGCGGGTTAAGCGCAGGTGGCGCAAAGCACAAGGACCGGCATAAGTATCCCGGTTCGAACCACGGCTCCCCACCTGCAGGGGAGTCGCTTCACAGGCGGTGAAGCAGGTCTGCAGGTGTCTATCTTTCTCTCCTCCTCTCTGTCTTCCCCACCTCTCTCCATTTCTCTCTGTCCTATCCAACAACAACAATAATAACTACAACAATAAAACAAAGAGGGCAACAAAAGGGAATAAATAAATAAAATAAATATTAAAAAAATAATAAAAAAAGAAAGCACACAGGAACCAGAAATGCCACTTTTACATAAGAGTTGTTTCTGCCTCTCTCTTGCATATAACCCTGTCTGGGAATGTTTGAACCCACCCTCTGGAGGGAAGATTGAAGGGATGCCAGTGGGCTTTACAAGAGTGACACTTCCTCTCTGGGTGGGAAATCATTCCATAGAATCTTGGGCCCCTCCCGCACCCCCAGAACTGAGGTCTCCACCTGAGTAAGACCCTCAGGTGAGCTGTAGGTGCAGAAGGTGCAAGAAAACTCATTTTAGATGTTTGACCATCATTTTCATGTTTTTAGTCACTATGGCTTCTTTTTTTATTTGCCTAAATTGTCCTATTTTCAAACCATTATCTAGTTAAACTGACAATTCTGGACATACTAGATAGTCCAGAGTATTGCCTTTGTTCAACATGCAGGGCTTTGGGCCAGCGGAATAGCTTAGTGGAAGACTCTGTGGTTGCGCACCTGTGGACTTGAGGTTTGATCACACACACACACACACACACACACACACACACACACACGTACAGGCACAGACACACATGAACACACACACGCACACACATACACACACACACACACACACACCATAGGGAAGAAAAAAAAAAGAACTATGACCTCTGATCAGTTTTTCTCAGAGTCACATTTGAGCAGGTGAGCTCAACATGTAGCTGCTTTATTGGCACATATAAACATTATTATTTTTTCTTTTGATAGAGAATGCAACCAGAGTACTGAGGCTTCCTTCAGTGTGGAGGGGACGGATCTGAAACCCAATTCTCACCAATGACAAAGCAGCCACTATAAAAGCCAGCTATTTTACTAGCCTATCAGTTGTTTTCTTGCTTAACTCAAAGAAATGAACTGCCCCTCTTTTATCCTAGAATTTATATATCTTTGAAAACCGATCACCAATGCTGCTGTCATCTCTACAAAAACAAGAAGACTATTCTCAGAATCTGCTAATACAAGATGCCAATTGTGAACTGACCAAGAAAGAGCAACAAAGCCAGGAAGTCTTGGAGCAAGTAGAACTGCTGCAACTCAAACAAGAGTGAGTTTTGGTGGACTTGCAGGGAGACTCCAGTGGGGAAGGTTGGGGCAGCACAGCTAGTGCTTCAGCACATCTCAGCCAGCCAACTGGGGTCTCCACGCAGCCCTTCATCGCCACCATGCTTAGCGTCAGGACAGCCTTCGTGGCCAGAAACAGTTGTCAATCAGCTCCATGGCCTTTGGCTTTGTGGTCAGTGGTGTTAGTAGAGGAATAAGGGGCCAGTCTGAAGCAGGAACCCATCCCAGTGTAGGTTTATCATCAGTAGGTTGGGAACCCAGGACCCAGGGTCAGGAGTGTGGGGTCCCAAACTGGAAGCAGGGCTAGGCCATCATGAAAAGCCTTCCCTATACTCATACCTGCCATTCTCCTACAGCTCAGCCTGGGATGAACATATCTCTCATTTCCATTTCCTGAGGAAAGAGAGTGTTTAGTTGCTCTTGGCCTGAGGCTGAGCATTTGGGTCAGGGAGCAGGTTAGGAGAGCAGTGAAAGAAACTGCTGTGAGAAAGACTCCCCCAAATGGAGGTAGTTCCTTCCTCCATAAAGCTAGTCTCTCTCTGTCTTCCTCCCTTGCTCCCTTTTTCCTTCCCTACCTTCATTCCTTCTGTATTTACTACTATATAATGTGGGGCTTGGTGTCCTGATGCTCCACTATTTCGGGCAGTCCTTTCTTTGATAGAATGTATGAACTAGAGGGAAACAGAGAGCAGGAGAGGCACCTGCAAAACTGTTCTACTACTTGTCAAATATCTCCATTGCGCATGAGGACCTTGAACTCAGTCTTTGCAAATGGCAGAATGTGTACTCTTCTAGATGAGACACCACCAGGTCCCAAGTCCTGTCATCATCAAGTGCAATGGAATCTGCCCACTATCACCAGTACTATTCAACATACTATTGGAAGTTCTTGTTATGGCAATCAGGCAGGAACAAGGAATTAAAGGCATGCATATTAGAAGAGAAACAGTGAAACTCTCCCTATTTGTGGAAGTCATGAGAGTATAAATAGAAAAACCTAACCGGGGAGTTGGGCAGTAGTGCAGCGGGTTAAGCTCACGTGGCACAAAGGACAAGAACCGGCATACAGATCTCGATTCATGTCCACGGCTCCACACCTGCAGGGGAGACTCTTCACAGGTGGTGAAGCAGGTCTGCAGGTGTCTATCTTTCTCCCCCCCTTTTGTCTTCCTTTCCTCTCTCCATTTCTCTCTGTCCTATTCAACAACAACGTCATTAATAACTACAACAATAATACTACAACAATAAAACAAGGGCAACAAAGGGGAATAAATAAATATTAAAAGAAAAAAACTAGGGAGTCGGACTGTAGCGCAGCGGGTTAAGCGCAGGTGACGCAAAGCACAAGGACCGGCATAAGGATCCTGGTTCGAACCCTGGCTCCCCACCTGCAGGGGAGTCGCTTCACAGGCGGTGAAGCAGGTCTGCAGGTGTCTATCTTTCTCTCCTCCTCTCTGTCTTCCCTTCCTCTCTCCATTTCTCTCTATCCTATCCAACAACGACAACAACAATAATAACTACAACAATAAAACAAGGGCAACAAAAGGGAATAAATAAAATAAATATTAAAAAATTTTAAAAAAAGAAAAAAACTAAAAAAAAAAGAAAAACCTAAGGAATGCAACAAGCTTTCAGATGTTAACATGCAATACAGTAAGGTGTCAGGCTACCAAATTAACATTCAAAAGTCAGTGGCATTCCTCTATGCAAACTCTAAGTTAGGAGAAGTTGAAATCCAGAAGTCAATTCCTTTTACTATAGCAACAAAAGCAATAAAATATCTAGGAATAAACCTAACCAAAGAAGTGAAAGACTTGTATACTGAAAATTATGAGTCACTACTCAAGGATATTGAAAAAGACACAAAGATGTGGAAAGATATTCCATGTTCATGGGTTGGAAGAATTAGCATCATCAAAATGAATATACTACCCAGAGCCATACACAAATTTAATTCTATTCCAATCAAGATGTCAATCACATTTTTAAAGGGAATAGAAAAAATACTACAAATGTTTATCTGGAACCAGAAAAGACTTTGAATTGCCAAAACAATCATGAGAAGAAAGAACGGAAGGAGGCATCACACTCCCAGATCTCAAATTGTATTATAGGGCTATTGTCATCAAAAGTGCTTGGTACTGGAACATGAATAGACATACTGACCAGTGGAATAGAATTGAGATCCCAAAAGTAAGCCCCCACACCTATGGACATCTAGTCTTAAACAAAGGTGCCCAGACGATGAAATGAGGAAAGCAGAGTCTCTTCAATATATGGTATTTGAAAAAAAAATGGGTTGAACCATGCAGAAGAATGAAACTGAATCACTATATTTCACCACATACAAAAGGAAATTCCAAGTGGATCAAGGATTTGGATATTAGACCAGAAGCTGTCAGATACTTAGAGGAAAATATTGGCAGAACTCTTAAAATTCTTCTCAGCATAAATTTTAAAGACATCTTCACTGAAATGAATCCAATTACAAAGAATATGGCAAGCAACAGACCTATGAGACTACATCAAATCAAAAAGCTTCTGCACAGCAAAAGAAACCACTGCCCAAACTAAGAGACCCCTCACAGAATGGAAGAAGATCTTTACATGCCATACATCAGACAATAGGCTAATAAACAGAATATATATAGAGCTTGCCAAACTCAACAACAAGAAAACAATAACCCCATCCCAAAATGGGGAGAAGACATGGACAGAATATTCACCACAGAAGAGATCCAAAAGGCCAAGAAACATATGAAAAAGTGCTCCAAATGTTTAATTGTCAGATAAATGCAAATAAAGACTGCTATCAGATACTATCGTCACTCCTGGGAGAATGTCATACATCAGAAAAGGTAGCAGCAACGAATTCTGGAGTGGTTGTGCTGTCAAAGGAACCCTCCTGCACTGCTGTTGGGAATGTAAATTGGTCCAGAATCTGTGGAGAACAGTCTGGAGAACTCCCAGAAGGCTAGAAATGGACCTACCCTATGATCCTGCAATTCCTCTCCTCGGGATATAGCTAAAATATGAGAGTATAAACAAGTAATTAATAAACAAATTACTAAGATCCCAGCAGTAAACCAAGTTCTAATATTGCACTTAAACTTTTTAAACAGCCTTAAATCATACTAAAAAAAGAGCTTCCAAAATTATAAAGATATTTAAACCAATTCTAATTATCCAGTTATCAATTATAGTAAACTTCTAACTTGGTACAAGTTTTTTTCTTCACAAGTAAATGCTTACAGCTATGTCAAGCCTTCACATGAAGAACCAGCAGCTCATACGGAATCCCCAAGACCATTTGGACTCTGCCCTCTGACATTGTCCACAAGATGGCCCAACCGGGAGTCAGGCAGTAGTGCAGCTTGCTAGTCGCACGGGCGCAAAGCGCAAGGACCCGCATAAGGATCCCGATTCGAGCCCCCGGCTCCCCACCTGTAGGGTAGTCACTTCACAGGTGGTGAGGCAGGTCTGCAGGTGTCTGTCTTTCTCTCCCCCTCTCTGTCTTCCCTCCTCTCTCCATTTCTCTCTGTCCCATCCAACAATGATGACAACAACAACAACAAAAAATATATGGCACAACTACAATACCCTGAAACCCATGATGTGACCTGGCCCAATCTGAAGAACCTGATTCACAGAGTCCAAGGACAAAACTTTCCTACTGCCCTTCTCTTGCCCATCACTGTCTGCCCTTCCTGCTTCTGCATCACCTGTCACCTTTTGGCAGTTTCAGCACACTCTCTAAAGAAAAACAAAATTCCAGTGTCTGTCTTCCCCCTCCAAGTTAAGATGTGTGGTGTTTCTTCCCCTGGTTGATGGCATTGGACAGACACTTCTTTTTTTTTTTTTAATTTTATTTTTTTAATTGGGGAATTAATGTTTTACATTCAACAGTAAGTACAATAGTTTGTACATGTATAACATTCCCCAGTTTCCCATATAACAATACAACCCCCACTAGGTCCTCTGAATCCTTCCTGGACCTGTATTCTCCCCACCCACCCAACCCAGAGTCTTTCACTTTTGTGTGATATGCCAATTCCATTTCAGGTTCTACTTCTGTTTTCTTTTCTGATCTTGTTTTTCAACTTCTGCCTGAGAGGGAGATAATCCCATATTCATCCTTCTGTTTCTGACTTATTTCACTCAACATGATTATTCCAAGGTCCATCCAAGATAGGCTGAAAACGGTGAAGTCACCATTTTTTAGAGCTGAGTAGTATTCCATTGTGTATATATACCACAACTTGTTCAGCCACTCATCTGTTGTTGGAAACCTGGGTTGCTTCCAGGTTTTGGCTATTACAAGTTGTGCAGACAAGAGTTCAATAACCAACATATATAAATAGCTTGCAAAAATCAACAATAAGAAAACAAACAACCCCCTCCAAAAATGGGGGGAGGACATGGACAGAATATTCACCACAGAAGAGATCCAAAAGGCTGAGAAACACATGAAAAAATGCTCCAAATCTCTGATTGTCAGAGAACTGCAAATAAAGACAACAAGGAGATACCACTTCACCCCTGTGAAAATTTCATACATCAGAAAAGATAATAGCAGCAAATGGACTGACAATTCTATCAGATTTGCTGGTGGAGCTCTTAGAAACTCCCTTTACTCTGCTATTCTTCTCGAGGACCAACTGTAGCAGTCCATGCAATTTACAGCCAGCTGTCTCAGGACCCTGCAATGCCAGATCACCCCTCTCGCCCCTTGGCCTATCAGGCTCCTGCTCCTCCACCTAACAGGAAGCGCTTCTTCCACCCACTAGGCAGCCCCTCTCCACCTACCAGGCCTCCCCTCAGCATCACACTGGCCCTTGCTACTCTTACTTATCACTCCCTGTCTTATCCCAGTTCTTTTAAAAACACCTGCACTATATCACTCAGGTTTCTACACAAAAGGTTTCTGTTCACCCCTACACTGCTATTCCTCTGAGAGAAATGGAGTCTTTTACAACATTGACCCATTTAAATATGACCATTAGATAAAATGAAAGGGGAGATGTCAGAAAATTGTGAGGATGTGGTTGAGCTTGGCAGGGCTTGATATGAGGAGTACATCTATACTGTCAATCTCTCTCTACCAAGAGGTTGAGCAAGAAGGGACAGGAGTAAGCCCTAAGGTTTGCCCCATCTTAGCAGACTATGGCCATACTGATACTATGGCCATTAGATAAAAAGAAAAGGGGTGATGTTGGGAAATTGTGAGGAGCCTCACAAAGCACCCTGCATTTTTCTGCCTCCAGGAACCTGGCATTCCTCAAAACATTAAGCCAGCTCCACCTGTTCCACCCTGAATTCCTGATACTATGGCCTCTCTACATAATCATTGTTTTGGCTGAAAGATCCCCACCCATTCCATTCCTTAGATCTATTTTCTTTCAACTCTCAAGACCCTTCCTGCCTGCATGGTAGCATTACTCCTACCAGATAAAACTTTCACAACAGTTGCTAAGGGAAGTTCCTACCTTTCCAGTCCCTTTTGCCTTTCTCCACCCCTTTCATAGCCATTTCCGTTTCCGAGTTGCCACTTCCGGGTCTGCCCTTTAAAAACCTGGGCTCTCTGGTCAATAAATATATTGCATTGCCTCACCGACAAGTGTCTGACTTGAGTCCTTCAAGTCGCTGAGTGAGTAGCAGCCCAGGCACGCTTCAGTTGAGTTCTCTCCAACCTAGAGATTATGCATTCAGGAAGAGGTACTGCTATGCTAGCCTTGCAAAAAAGATCAGAAGGGAAAAAACAAGTAGAACCTGTACTGGAATTGGTGTACTGCACAATAGTAAAAGATGTGTGTGTGTGTGTATGTGTGTGTATGTGTGTGTGTGTGTGTGTGTGTGTGGATCAGGCCCAAAAAAGATGACACAGGAACCAGTGGGGGTTGTATTGTTATATGGAAAACAGGGAAATGTTATGCATGTACAAACTATTGCATTTACTGTTGATTGTATAACATTAATCCCCCAGTAAATAAAAAAAATTCTTGTGTGGAGGGTAGAATACTGGGCACCCACAAACCCACCTGGTTTCCTCATGTGAGTTTAGGATGCCCTGACTCTTTCCTATAAATAGTGGGTCTGTCAGTGTACCCCAATCCTGCATCCTTCACTGTGTCTCTCTCTGTTCCAGCTGAAACACAGACCTTACAGACTGCCTGTATATGAGCCCATGAGCACCTTCACTATCTTTGGGATGAATGAGATGACCCTGGAGGTGAGAAATGGCAGTGAAACATAGATTGTATGAAAGAGCAGATAGAAGACACTACAGGTGACAAAAGAAAGACTATCCTGAGCCACATTAAAAGTCGTCAAAAAGGCAAACACATGCTACAGAAAAAACAAGAAAAGTAAGGGGCCTGGGCCTTCCTTCCCCACCACAATACTCTCCTCCCTTTCCTCCCTCTCCTCCCCGCTCCCCCTTGACACCTTACTAGAAACATGGGTGGACACATGGAGAGTTCATGACTGGCCCTTGCTCACCCCACCCTGCTTTCTCATCTCACTCTCCCCAGTCACCTCTGAGGCTGTTGCATGCCACAATCCACCCTATGATATGAGTTTTTGTGGGACTATGTGAAAGCTTGGTAGAGCTTAGGGAAGCTCTCCCATCATTGGATGGAGGTCTGGAAAGACACCACACTTGTTAGCCTCTCTCATCAAAGAGATGAGCCAATATGGAAAAGTCTCCCAGACTCAGTTTCTTCTTGTTAGACTCTCAAGCTCGCAGAAATTTTACAGTTTCTCCCTGCTAGCAGCAGACCACATAGCTGCCTGATTTAAGGTTCATTCAAAGTTCACATACTCACTCAAAGTTCACACATCCACTTCACCATTTAATCAAAGAGGAGAAAACACTCTATCATATACCTCCCCAACACCAGACAGAGAAAACCCCAAAACTCCATTTCCTGATGGTTTTGGATATCCATGGTTTACATCAAGCCTTGATTCTCTTCTCTCTATCTTACCTTACTGGTTAACCCCTATGCTTCTCTCAAATGCCTTTGGATAATTAACTTGACTGAATCTTGGAGGAATAGTTGTCTTGACCTTTATGTATCACATCAATTCTTGTCATACTAGCCCCCTACCATAAGGGCAAGCTGACCTTTAAAAACCTGTAATTTCAGACGTATTTGAAAAATGTTCTTTGTTTAACTTTCTATATATACTCAAGCCCACCCTCAAATAAAACAAGTGTTTGTACCAAGATGCTCCCTGAGCCCTTTTTCTTTTTCTAATCCAGCGTGACATAATTTTATTTTTATTTTATTCGTATAGATCTACAAACTTATAAGGTAACAAGGATATAATTCCGCACCTTTCCCACCACCAAAGTTCTGTTTCCACATTCCTTCCATTGAAAAATTTTACTTGTTTTCCTAAGATTATAGATATGGATTGACTATTACTTCTATAATTATACATCTATACTTTTCTTTATCACGCAGTCACTAGAACTGGTGAGAGAGGAACGGTAATCTTACTTCCTGGCTGGATCCACCCAACATGAGCCCCAACAAGTTTTTAGATCAGTTAAAAGAAATGAACAGCTTTTGGGTGGGGATGGATTGACCAGAAGAGGGTCTTTGCTGAAAGCAAGCAGTCCTGGACTCCTCAGTTATCTGAAAGCTAGGGTTCTTTGTATTTGCTCATGCTATTGACTCTTTTTCTTTCATTCTTCCCTTTTACTTTTATTTATTTATTTTGGATAGAGATAGGGAGAAAGGTAGAGAGATACCTGCTGCACTTCCATCCTGAAGCTGAGGAACTGAGGCTTGAACCTGGGTTCTTGCACACTGCAATGTGTATACTTCAAGTAGTTGCACCACCACCTGGCCTCTGCTTTTACCTCCTGTTTCAAAGAGTGAGAGCAAAACCAGATTTCCTACTGAATCGAAGGGTACAAGGACTTTGGGACGGTGGTGGTAGTGGATGGAGTCAGACTCTTGCCTTCCCTCCAGGTATTTAGCAGGAAGGTGTGCATAACACGATTGAAGGAACAAAATAAATTTAAGCCTACAGAAAGAATGGGATGAAGATGTGCAGAAGCAGCAGCGAGATGAAGATGCCAAGGCTTTTGACAAGTAATTGCCCTCTGGGGTTGCAAGTTCCCTCCTCTCCCAGTTTCCTCCCTCTGATCTCGGGGTCTATAGAGCTTCATGAAAATATATGGGGATTGCCAATGGAGCTCCATGAAGGATAGAACTCTGGGTTTAGTGTGGGGACAGTTGTGTTGCCTGTTAAATGTCTACCAACAGTGCTTTGGTCTGCCTCTACTCAAGAGATCCTTATTTTCCTTTTGTGGAGGGTGGGAAAACCTGGGTGGAAGAAGGGGCAGCACATTTCTCTTTGGAAATAACAAGTTGGAAACAGGGCGAGTGACTTTGCATCCCAAAATTATGGAGTTGTCAGTCAAGAACAGAACTGAAGAATCTTGGGTAAATGCATGGACAGTTAAGAATGGATCTGTAATGCACCAAAGCAAAAGACTCTGGGGTGGGTGGGGAGAGTACAGATCCTGGTACAGGATTGCAGAGGATCCCATGGGATTGTATTGTTGTGTGAAAAAATTAGAAATGTTATACATGTATAAACTATTGTTGACTGTAAAACATTAATCCCACAATAAAGAAATAAAAATAAAAAATTATAAAAAGAAATGCAATTTCTCCTCCTCCTCCCCAATTTCTCACATAGACTGCCCCCAGATCCCAGGCTTATCTTAGCTTAAGATACAAAAGATACAAGTTCTGCCTTCACATCATCTCAATGCTAAATTATGAGAGAAAGAATAGGATACTCCAATTGGAAGGAAGGACCACACATCTTGGTGTGACATACTGGAGTGTGAGCTGGATGGTGGTGGAGACCCTGAGCTGGCAGACACTCCAAGGATGTCCACTACATTTACAATAGGGCATTTTTATTTCCGCCTATCCACAATGCATCTGAACACACAGAATACTTGGTGACTGCTGTTGAATGGGAATATCCATCAGAGGTACCTATGAAAGGGACTATTGGGGGCTGGATGGGTGGTGCCGCTCATAGAGTGCACATGTCCCTGTGCATGATGTCCCTGGTTCAAGATCCCAGTCCCCACCTATGAGGGGCAAGGAGGTTTCAGAAGTGGTGAAGCAGTACTACAAGTTTCTCTCTCCCTCTCTCTCTTTCTCTTCCTCCTCCACCTCCTCCTCTCCTGTTTTTCCTCCTCTTTATCTCTTCCTATAATACATTAAAATTTTTTTTAAGGATTCAGGCTTCACTGGGTTAAGTGCACATGGGGAAAAGCACGAGGACTAGCGTAAGGTTCCTGGTTCAAGCTCCCAGCTCCCCACCTGCAGGGGAGTCACTTCACAAGCAGTGAAGCAGGTATGCGGGTGTCTCTCTTTCTCTCCTCCTCTCTGTCTTCCCTTTCTCTCTCCATTTCTCTCTGTCCTATCCAACAACAACAAGAATAACTACAACAATAAAACAACAAGGACAACAAAAGGGAATAAATAAATATTTTTTTAAAAAGTAAGGGTAAAAAAGTCCTGGGAGTGGTGTACAGGCACTAAACCACGGTGATAACCCTGGTTAAAAAAAAAAAAAAAAAAAGATTGAGAAAGGGAGGGAGGGAGGGAGGGAGCGAGGGAGAGAGAATGTAAAAATCAATTGATTGAAATGCAGGTTAAGTTGTCTTTATTTATTTATTTATTTATTTATTTATTTATTTTTGTCTTCTGTGCAAGAACACTGTTCAGCTCAGGCTCAGGCATAAGAGTCTCTTTGCATAACCATTTTGTTATCTCTGCATAAGCTGTTATTTCTCTAACAATGCCCTGGTTGCTTGACTCTTGCCTGACTGGTCGCCTCAATAGCATATAATTAAAACTAACAATAATAGCAAAGAATCATACAGCACCTTAATAGGTCATATCCTGTCCTAAGTTCTTTGATTTTTGTCAATCCTTTCAAATGATATAATGCATACAATGATGATGACATAGTTCAGCAGACAAATGTCTTTTGCTCCTTTCTAATATACCTGGAAAAAAAACCAAATTCCATGAGGTGATGCTATTTGCAAAGTGGTATGGTCATTTACCCAGGTCACACTTGTCAGTGACACTGTGGTCAAGATTTCAGTGCAACAGCTAGAGAGTCAGTGCTTCAGAGCCAATGCCTGAAGGCTTCAAATACAAAGCTGGAAAACCACACTGGCTGGGCCACTTTACCGAGTTTGAAAAAAATATCCCTATCATGGGCTGATGATGGAGATCAAAGATGAATGCCAGAGGTCACAGATGCTACCCCAGCATTGCCATATGCCAGAGCTGAGCAGTGTTTTGGTGTTTTGGTGTTTGGGAGTCAAGAACAATAGGCTTACAAACAGACTCTTGGAAAGCAGGGAGCTGGCCACAGGGAATTCTGTTTAAGGAATGATTCACCAGCCTTTCAGAGCACTTCCTTTGTTTGGACAGGACACCATCCCAGCAGTGCCAAAGATTTCAGGGACAGACTCAACCTTTCTTTCCACATTGGTTCACAACCAACAGCTTTGCAAAACAAGTCATCTACAGGCAAAAAAATGAACAAAAAATAAATAAATCCTCATTCTCAAGTGCATTTGAACTGCCTGTGCTAACCATGTGACTTTGTAGTACTGTAGACAGAGATGAGCCTCAGTTTACTCTTCCATAAGTGCTGTCAGAACCCCTCTGTCCTGGTTGGGGTCAAATGGTCTGAATGGCAGGGGCCTGGGCACACCCAGTAGAGCACATACCACCATGAGCAAAGACCCTACTTCAAGCCCCAGCCCCCACCTGCAGGGGGGAGCATCATGAGCAGTGAAGCAGTACTGCAGGTGTCTCTCTTTCCCCCTCTACTTCCCTGTTCCCTCTCAATTTCAGTCTGTATCATACACAAATAAATTTAAAATGAAACTGTAAAGCAGTACAAAGCTGCAAGGCAGCTTTTCACATCTGCAGGGAGATGTGGCAAAATCCTGCAGATACTTGCACACTGAGTTTTAATTTTACAAAACACTTAAATAAATAATAGAGAATATACGGTGTGCCAGTGGTGCAGTGGGTTAAGCACACAAGGTGCAAAATGCAAGGACCAGCATAAAGATCCTGGTTTGAGCCCACAACTTCCCACCTGCAGGAGGAGTCCCTTCACAAGCAGTGAAACAAGTCTGAGGTGTCTATATTTTTCTCCCTCTCTCTGTCTTCCCATTCTCTCTTGATTGCTCTCTGTCCTATCCAACAACAATAACAACAATAATAACAACAGTGATAAACAAAGGCAACAAAAGGGAAAAATAATGGAGAATATAAAATCAGTCTGCTTTTTGACAATTAAGTTCATGCTCTCTTTCTTTCTTTCTTTCTTTCTTTCTTTCTTTCTTTCTTTCTTTCTTTCTTCTTTCCTAAAGTACATCTTTCCTTGTTAGTATAACTCTTTCTCTCTCTGTCTCTTTATGTCTTCATTCTCTCTTTTCTCCCTTCACCCTTTGCCATCAGTGTTATTGCTGAGGCTTTACAATCCCCAGTGGCCATTTTTTAATAGTGGTAAGACACAGAGAGAGGAGAGAGAGAAAGAAAAGGACAGATACCTGCAGCACTGTTTCACTGCTCCTAAAGTTCCCCTTCCCCATCCAATGCAAGTGGGGGCAGAATTTAAGCCTCTTGTGTACATAAGAGGCTTTCAAATGCTTCTGCTGTGCTAGCTGGACTTCAAATAGCACTGAACACCCAGGAGATGTTTAGTGGTATTGTAAGGGTAAAAGAAAGTTCACTTGGATAGTGTGCTGCTTTGCCATGTGCACAACCTGGATTCAAGCCCAGCCCCATCACACTGGAGGAAGCTTTGGGATTACGGTCTCTTTCCCTCTCTCCTTGCTTCTCTCTCTCTCTCGTAAAAATTATCATATTGGAGCCAGTGAAGCCCCCCAGCAACAGCAATACATAAATTATCATGTTTTTTTTGAGAAGTAGTGGAGCCCCAGTAATAACAAAAAAATAAATTAATTAAAAACAAATGAAAGAGAGTGCCAATCTGTGTGTATCTTCTATCCTATTCCTCTCTCTCTCTCTCTCTCTCTCTCTATATATATATATATATATGTGTGTGTGTGTGTGTGTGTGTGTGTGTGTGTGTGTGTGTGTGTGTGTGTGTATTTCCTTTTTTTTCTGTAAAGCTAAAAGCTATATCAAGATCAACTAGGTACAACACAGTGATGACCCAAACCCCAGGCAGTTCACAAGCAGAGATGGTGCCCCAATTCCCAGGAGGAAGCTAGGGCACAGAGTAGACCCTGACTTACCTGTGCCAGGTGGTTGAGTCAGCAGAGCTGGAGTTCAAATGCAGCTCCAACTCCCCACCCCCACTCGGAATCTGCAGGGAATTCAGGGCTAGATGGTGGGGTTCTAGATACCCATGGGTCTGCCTCTCTTCCTCCTCTCCAGGGCATGGCCTTCATGCTAGAGGAGCAGCTGCAGCTGTGCATACATGGCTTGACTCCGCCCTGCTTCCGGAGCCAGGACGTGCAGCTGCTCTGTGTCATGAGGTCCTACGAGCGGCAGCAGAGTGACCTGGATAGATCAGTGGTGTCCTCTGGCCAACTGCTTTCTAATACACTCCTGCAGGCACCCCAAACCCAACCTGGCCCCCAGAGCAGTGCAGGTCCCCCTAAGGTTCTATCTGTTTGACTGGGAAGGATTCCATCCATGAAAACCCAGAAAGCCCCTTAAAAAGAGGTGGCATTTGAGTCAACCAGAGAGAAGCATGAATGAATGCCTTCATTGAACTGTGTGGATTTTCTGGTGGGACCCTCGGCTCCTGGAATGAGGAGAATGACGCTGTGTGGGGTGGAGGGAGAGAAGAGGGTTCCTTGCCTCCAGGATCCTACTGTCACATGTGATACTAGTGAAACCTGCCCCCAACAGGACAGATGGGGTTCTGGGGACATCAGTGATCAGAGTGGTAAATGGAATTGAAGCTTACTTCCAGCCACTCAGAGACTAAAGCTGAATCTTGAGACCAAAGCACAGCCTCAAGGACTAGAATCCTACTGGTCTTTGGACAGATAACTCAGCTAGGTAATCTCTGCCATGTGAGTCACCCAGGTTTGAGCCTGGCCCCCAATCACTGGACAAAGCTTCAGTGCTGTGGTCTCTCTCTCTCTCTCTCTCTTTCTCTCTCTCTCTCTCTCCCTCTCTCCCTCTTCCTCTCCCTCTGTCTCGAAAGACAGAAAGTCCACCTGATGGTTTTACCCTCTTGAAACAAACAAACAAAAAAATCAAGACCCTTTGTGAACTGAAGTCTAGGGGGAAGTTTTGAGACACTCTACTCCCAGAGGTAGGAAAATGCAAGGTGTTTGGCTTCTCTCTGCTTGCCCTAAATCAGGTTAAAATCTTTCCAGTCCTTCCCATGGCCATTCTTAAGGGAGGGGGAGGTGAAATGGGGTTTCCTGAATGTCATGTGTGAGTGTGTGTGAGTGTGTGTGTGTGTGTGTGTGTGTGTGTGTGTGTGTGTGTGTGTGTGTGAAAGAGAGAGAGAGAGAGAGAGGGAGATTCAGACAGAGAAAGAGGGAGACACACCACAGCACCAGAGCTTTCCTGGTGCTCTATCACCCTCCTGTGTGGTGCTGGGACTCCAACCTGGGCCACATACATGTCAAGGCAAGTCCTCCCCAACCAGTGAGATATTTCTCTAGCCCCTTCCTCTATTTCTACCTACCTAGAAGGAGCGAGTGCGTCAGGTAGTGGATTTCATGGACTCTATCTCTGATTTCCAAGTTCAAGTGACAATAATGCAAATATCTTTTCATGTCAAAGCTGGCATGTGACAGCATCCAGCTTTCAGGAAGGGAAATGTTTGCTGCCTACATGAATCCACCATCCTGACCACCATTTTTTATAATGAGTGACAAGTAAGAGAAGGAAAATAAGGGAGATATCTGCAGCACTGCTACACCACGTGGAAAGCTTCCCCTTCAGGTGGGGGCAAGAGAGTCAATCCTGGACCCTCACAAATGGGGATGGGATGAGCCACCACCAGAGCCCTCAGCCTGGTTCTTGTCTTCCTTCCTGAGGTACATCATCCCCATGACGCTCCAGAATCAGAATGAGAAGCTCTTCTACCGGGTGCTGACGTCTGATGTGGAGGGTTCATGCCCATTGTGTACATGCCCACCATGGGGCTGGCCTGTCAACACTATGGCCTGACCTACCGGAGGCCACAGTGGGTCCTGGGGATAGTAGTAGAGGTGGAGACATCTCCTGGATAGGACCCCATTCCTTCTGCTGGCTTTGGCCACTGGACTTCTACTTGCCAACTCCTGATGTTAAAAATAGTTCTTATTTTCTTTTCACCATGCCTGGGGCTTCTCCTCTCCATGCCACCTTTTTCAGAGAGAGAGACAGACAGAGACAGAGAGAGACCACAGCATTGAAGCATTGTCCAATATGTTGGGGACCAAAATTGACCCTGGGCCACATACAGTACAGGGCAAAGCAGCTCACTATCCAGGTGAGCTCTCTTGCTAGCCCAAGACATCTACTTTTCAGCACTACCCAATAAATAAAGAAAGAAATAAAAGGGAACAAGGAAATAAACAAATTTGACAGCACTGACTATACTAAATGCATCACATCCCAAAGACAATGTCTCTATGGAACTGTGGGCTGCATCTGCAAAACCCCACCACCTCCTCGGCTGATGGAGGCAAGGGTTGGGGGACCACTGGAGGCCCATGGAGGTACCAAGGGCCAGGCGTGGTCGTGTGGAGACACGAACTTCTGGGAGTACTTCAGAGAGACAACTCAATTTTATTGGGGTGATAACAGGTATATATATATAACAGGTATATATATATATATATATATATATGGTTAGAAAAGGAAGAAAAGGATTTGGGCGGTAGCACAGCAGGTTAAGTGCAGGTGGTACAAAGACAAGGACCAGCATAAGGATCCTGGTTTGAGCCCGTGGCTCCCCACCTGCTCACAGGGGAGTTGCTTCACAAGCAGTGAAGCAGGTCTGCAGGTGTCTGTCTTTCTCTCCCCTTTTCTGTCTTCCCCTCCTCTCTCCATTTCTCTCTGTCCTATCCAATAATGATGACAACAGTAATAACTACAACAACAACAACAAACCAACAAGGACAACAAAAGGGAATAAATAAACAAATAGAAAAAATAAAGAAATAAAAGTGGCAAAAAAGGGAGAGAACTAATAGAAGAGGATCACTCCAAATAAGGACTATTGGGGAAAGGCCCATTGCTAGTATGCTGAACAAAGTGGCTAGTAAAGGAATTTATGATCAGGCTGGTCCTGGAGAGTAGGGCTAATCTTATCTCTGGCCAGGGGGAGGGCTTCTTTTATTGCAGGTCAGTGGTCCATTCAGCTTCTTGTAAGCTGAGGCTGGAAGCACATGCTGATCTCTTTGTAGAGGGAACCTGGGGTTCAACCCCCTCAAGGCTTAAGGACCACTCTCCACATGGAAGTAACAAGTTGAGATGAGAAAGTTTTGACAAAAGCACTGCAGAGCTCCCCCAGCCCTGACTAAGATCTGACCTGCAAGTGCCTCATTCAGAGCTGTGTTGCTGTCTGTTTTTCTCCCCGTATCTCCCTCTCACCTCCCCACCGCCTGTTTCCTGGTCATTTCTGAAGGAAGGGAGGTGAGCTTGCCTGCCTGCTGGGTGTCACTGATGGATCACTGAATGTTTGGATTCCAAAGACAAGAGTTCTCAGGCTGACTCAAAGAGCCAAACACCCTCCTTTGTGTTTCACTCTAATTTCACTTCAAATGTGATTTTATTAGGGTGGGGCAAGAGGGGACAGGGGTTCCAACTTCTTGCAGAAACAAAGATTTCCAGGAACATTTCCTAAAGCGATCCCTCATGGGGGGTTTGTGTGTGGGGGGGTTGTTTTCATAGTGTATTCATGCCCCTGCCAACGGGACATGAACATGGGCTAGGAACCCAAGAACCTGAAATGAAAGGAACAGGAGACACAAGGAATGACAGCAAGACAGGATTCTGATCAAGCTGCAAAATTTTATTGTGTTCACAGGCATTATAAGGCTTTGGGGAAGGGGAAAGTACTGGAGGAGGAGGAGGAGGGGGAGCAATCATCAGGGTGGAATGTTCCTTGCAACATACAATAGCCGAAACCATGTTTGTTACCACAACTATGTGGTGTGTCACTTGCTTTCTGATAAATGGCCTACCTGAGGGGAAATTGCCTGCCCGTGGGGGAAATGAAAACTTGTCTTGAGGGCTTCCATTGTTTCAAAGCTTCTCAAGCAGAGAATGGCTCCTGGCATCTCCTCCCTTCGTTACAATTTAACTGAGGCAGGCAATCATGGGTGAGGTATAGAGACCTTAACAGCAGTTTTGGTGGGCATTAACCAGAGGGAAGAAGTATTGACCTGATTCCTTCTGTGGGGTGAATGTAAAACCAGTCTTCCCGCATCTTATAAGGCTCTTGGTGTCTTTTTGGGGAGGGGAGGCAGAGCCAAAGTTTTCAGGGTGTAGACAACTTCAAGGCAGAAGTTTGTTCTTGCTGACACCAACCTCCATGCAAATCAGGTTTGCTTCACGGGGGACTTAGAGGTGGACTATAGGGTCCTCCCCCTGAAGTGCTTTGCCTTTCACCCCTTCCTGGTGCCCTTTCCCTGCCAAGGTTGGATGTCTCAATTTATAATTCTGAGTTTTATGCCCTCCGAAAAGGAGGTCTGTCACCCTCAGGTTCAGCCAAGCCTCTGTCAGCCAAATCAAACCTATCATAATGTATTTGTAAGGGTTTTGATGCCAAGGAGTCAATTTGCCATTTTATAAAATCAGTAATCTTATTAAAAATAAAGGGTCCTAAGGTAATCATTAACAAAAGACTAATCAGGGGTCCCACGACTGAAGGCAGCCAAGAAGGGGGAATTCATCCATGATTGTGCAGAGGAAGGGTCATATCTATTTCTCAAATCTCGACTAAGTGTTTGTAGGTTTTTAACATTTTGTTCTATAATTCCTGATTCATTAATATAAAAACAACATTATTCTTGTAAAGCTAAGCAGGTTGCTCCCTTTTCTGCTGTGAGAAGGTCAAGGACTCGTCTGTTCTGTAAGTAACCTTTGTCAGAGATGTGATCTGTCTCTGTAGTGACTCTAGACTGTTTGTGGTGGAATCTATGACTTGTTGTAATTTGTCAGAAAAGTCATGGGAGAAGTAAATAGAATGTCCTACTGCCCCACCAACTATGCCAGTAGAGGTAGCTAAACCTATGCCAACTATCAATGGGAGGAAAACAGATCTTTTATGAGTGGAGTGTAGGAGCCATGCAAACTCATCAGGTTCATATAAAGTGAGTTGGGGGACTATAGCTACCATGAGGCAGGGCCCAAGGGTAGTGGTATTTATGCTAGTCAGAAGTGTCCCACAGCACCAGAAGTAAGCTAATTGTGGTGCTTCATGGACAGTGCTTACAGAAACATTATGGGTGCAAGTGAAATTAACAGGGCCAGTGTTGTTGGTATAAAGGAATACCAGTATAAATGAATTGCCTATGTGTTCTAGAAAAAGTGGGACTGAGGAGACGGAGGGATGGGGCCCCATAGGGGGTTCATTTGTGGTTGCATCTAGAAAAGTTGGCAGTGTGTTGTTTAAAGGTTCTGCTGCAAGAATGGGTCGTGAAAGGGATGCACATAGCAAGCAATGGGAAATGTTGAGAAAAATCTAAGAATAACTTAAAAGGTTAATTGCATATTGGAGATATAGGGGCCAAGTAGCCCATTTTTTAGTGACTTCCATGGCCGAATTTGTTTGGAAAGCCGAATGGAGCTTATTCTCTGTTTCTATAATGACTTGATTTACTTGTTCTCTATGCTTGGCCAATGCCAATTGTCTGGAGATATGTATAGTTACTGTAGGATATGTGGAGTATCCATTATTATATAATTTACCTGTAACTCCCTCTTGCCAATGGGTATCCCAGGGATCAGAAATCTGAATAGTAAACTGGGACCCTTGTAATCTGAGACTACTGGGCTTTCCTGTTTTGGTTCTTGGCAAGTGGGCATCATGGAGAATGCAGGACCAATAGCGGCAGCCTCCACAAGTGGAAACATCAGTAAGGCATCTGCTCCGGTCCTTATTATCAAAAAGAAAGCAGGCATAAGGCCGATGGGTCCTAGATATAGTCTTGGGAGAAATATTAATGACAACAGTCTCCCGGAAACCTTTAGGAGGATAGCGTGCTGTGCCAATGTTTTGGACTGTAGTGTGAGAGTCTTTGGTTTGTGTCTCTCTAACCTGGAATTCCCACTGATAAACAAGGGCTGTACAAGTGGGAATGGCCAATATTAGGGGCATGTAGAGAAGACAAGGAAGCATCACACGGTTGGACTTCTTTGGAACCATCTTCAGATTTTAGTGTTGTTTTCCTGAAAGACAAAAGAAGAAAAAAGGGCCTCAGGAACTCACATTCTTGGGCACGGAATACATTAGTAATTCTTGGGGCTTTAGGGAAGTGTATCAACACTGTTTTTAGGAAGAGCAGGGCAATCTCCCCTTGTGGGTGAGATTCCATTGACTTGTCTAACAAGCCTTTCAGGAAGCCACGTAGGAGCTCCTTCATTTTGATCATATATGCAGGCCGAGCCACGTCCCCAGATGAGGACAGGGTCAGGACCTTTCCATTGTGAGGGGGTCATACCACCTGAACATGGCTTGTCTATTATGGGTCTCAGGATGCCAGAGATGGTTAGCAGCAGATCTTTCTTGTGCATCCAGATTGAGAAAATTAAGAACAAAAAGAGCATGGTTGAGGCTATTACGTGGCACTCCACGAGTTTCATAGACGGAAGTCTTTTTGAGTTTATGTAGAGTTGCCTTAAGCATTTGGTAGGGTTCCCATCAATACGTAGGCTGCAGTTCCATTAACAGAGCCGTCAGTAAATACCAAGGAGGCCTTATTAAGAGGCTGGGTAGCTGTTATCTTGGGGAATACAAAGGGATGCACAGCAGCAAATTGTAGCAGGGGACTGTTGGGATAATTATTATCAATGGTGCCTGAGAAGGAGGCACATGCAATAGGCCAGTCATCAGAGGCTTGGAGCAACCAATCAAGCTGATTTTTAGTGTAGGGTAAGATAAGAGAGTCAGGATCTTTTCAAAAATATTGACGGCTCAGTTTTCATGCTTTTATAATCAGCTGTGCAACCAGGAATGGATATGTGGCAAGCACCTTTTGAGGGGAAGCAGGCAGATGAACCCATAGTAGGGGGTGCCCCTTATCTTTGGCTTTAAGTGAGTTTTGCCAGAAAACACCAGTGGGTGTATGAGAAGTGGAACAGATAACAAATAGCAGGGGTGTATTATAGTCAATTTGAAAAACAGTCTGCTCTTGTATAGTGCGGTTTAAGGAATCTTGGGCTTCAGTGGAGAGCTTTCTGGGAGACAATGGGTTTGGGTCACCGTTAAGGACTTCATTTAGGGGGAGAAGGGCATGAGTGGGCAATTTTAAATATGATCTAAGCCATTGAATATCACCTAGAAGTTTTTGGAAGTCATTTAAGGTCTGTAAATGGGAGGTGCGTAGTTGAATTTGAGGGGTTAGCATGCGATGGTGAAGTAATTCATATCCCAAATAAGTATAAGGGTCAGCTATTTGTACTTTATCGGGGGCAACTTGAAGTCCTCTATTTGAAAGACTGGCTGTCAGGTCTTCTAGGCATTGAAACAGGCTGTCCTTTTGGTCAGCAGCCAAAAGTATATCATCCATATAATGTAGAATATATATGGAAGGCCATTTTTGTCTAATTGGAGCAACAGCCTCATCAACAAATTTTTGACAAAGGGTATGGGTATTGGCCATGCCTTGTGGTAATACTTTCCATTGATAACGGGGCATAGGGCCCTGAATATTTATTTGGGGTATGCTGAAGGCAAAATGGGGCCTGTCATCAGGGTGTAAGGGAATAGTGAAGAAACAATCTTTGAGATCAATAACTATTTTAAGATAGCCAGAGGGGATCGCTACAGGGGAGGGTAGACCTGGTTGAAGGGTCCCCATAGGGAACATTACTTTGGTAATAGCTCTTAAATCTTGTAATAATCGCCATTTTCCTGATTTCTTTTTTATGACAAAAATTGGGATATTCCACGGGGAGGTAGTTGGCTCTATGTGAACTGCAGCAAGCTGCTCCTGCACTAGCGTCAGTGCTGCTTTGGCTTTTTCTTGTGTTAAAGGCCATTGATCAACCCATACGGGGACACTTGTTTTCCAGGCAATTTTTTCTGCTTGGGGTGCAGGCATGTCAACGGCCATTAGGAAAAAGGCAGAGGGGGAGGGATACCCAGCCCAGACTGATCTGTCCTTTGGACGACTGTAAGGGGTTCTCTAATTCCTTGAGAGTTTTTTTACAAGTCCACTTCCCGGGAGAAAACCTTGATTTAACATCTGCCGGGACACCTTTTCGTTGGGGCTGCACATAATGACATTCATTTGAGATAAAATATCACGGCCCCAGAGATTAACTGGCAGCCCAGGGATAACAAATGTAGTAACAGAGCCAGTATTGCCCTCTTCATCTGACCAAGTAAGAGCCTGGGAGCTGACTTTGGGGTCAGTGGACTGGCCTATGCCTTTTAAGTGGGTGTCAGAGGCCGTTAAGGGCCAAGTGTGTGGCCAGTCTTTTTCAGAAATGACTGTGGCATCAGCCCCTGTGTCTATAATACCAGTAAAAGGTTTGCCATTTAAAAATAGTTTCAAGGAGGGGCGGTCGAGAGAAACCTGTTGGACCCAATATGCGTCTGAGGACCCGGGGGGGGTCATCGAGATGGGACTGTTTATGGAAATTACTATTAAGGTGCTGTAAGGGAAGTAATATTAGTTGTGCTAAATGCTCACTGGGTGGAATGACCTGTGTGCCTTCTTGAGAGGAGGCGATAACTTTAATTTCTCTAGTGAAGTCATTGTCAACAACTCCGGGGACCACATGTAGACCTTGGAGGGTGGAACTAGCTTTTCCTAGTATTATGCCGAACAAATTTTGAAGGAGGGGGCCAAAGAATGCAGTATTTATGGTCAGAGGGCCTGTATCAGGGGTTAATACTGTGAGGAAGGTGGCACAGAGTTCTAGTCCTGCGCTGCAAGTGGTGGCTCTCCAGAGACTAGAGGCCGATCTGCGGAGGCATTGGGAGTTGGCTGAGGAGGGGGAAGCAGCTGGGCTGGAGCCGGAGGGACAAACCTGATAGCCCCAGGGGTTATCCTTTGTGTGGGGGCCAGGGGCCAGCCCCGCAGGAAGTTTCCCAACGGTCGGGGGCTTAAGAATTGGCCCTGGATCTTACTTCTAGATCTACATTCAGAGGCCCAGTGTTTGCCTCTTTGGCAGCGCAGACAAACTGTTGCCGGAGGAGGGTGCCCCAATACAAGAGGTTGGACTTGGGCGGTGGCCATACACTCTCTGATAAAATGACCAGGCTGTTTGCAGTTAAAGCAGGTCTTGTTTTGTTGGCTGGCGCCTGCAGAAAAATTATTGTTACGGAGGGTGACACCAATGACAAGCCCAAGAGCATGTGTAGTGCCGATGCCAGAGCAAAGCTTAACATAATCAGCAAGAGTGCCACGCTTGTGAAGACAGATGGCATCTTGACGAGCGGGATTAGCATTTTCAAAAGACAAATGTTTAACACAAGGATTATCAGTTTCATCACCTCTGAAAAGCCTTTCTGCTTTTGATTTAGCCTCATTTAAGCGGCTAATAAAATCACTATAGGGCTCTCTGGGCCTTGCCAGGTGCTTTCATGCTTTTAAGCCAGCCTGTTGTATCTGGGTGAGCAAGCCGGGTGGGAAACGGGCTTGAACCTCGTTGGAATTATAGGGGCTCTCACCTACGAGTTTTTTAAGAGTCCAAGTCTTTGAGGAATCTTTTTTTTTCTCATTGCGCTGAGCCAGGTCCCTACAGTTTTCTATAAACTCAATTCTCCAGGAGACATAATTTCCTCCATTAAGAGCAGTGCGAGCCAGCCGATTCCAGTCATTGGGAGTGAGCCATTTATCACTAAATCCTTCTAACAAAGCTACAGTAAAAGGAGCGGTCGGACCATAGTTAGCAACCACCGCTTTAAATTTTTCTAAGTATTTAAAATTTAGATTTTTATGTTTTTGAGAACAATTATCATCATTATCATCATCTGAACTTGATTGGGCTTTGTCATTTTTGGTTTTAGAGGGGGTGGAAGATTGTGGGAGATTATTGTCGCTATCAACATCTGAATCTGGAGGTTCTTCAGGGTCTTCTATTTGTATAGAAACCTTATGTGCAGGGTCAGTTTGAGTCTGGCTCCGAGTGACAGGGAAAGCCAAAACTGGTTTTGATTTGGATGATTTAGTTTTAGGGATTGGGCTTAGGTTTTTTGGTGAGGCTAAAAATGTAGGTTCTTCTGTAACTGCAGCTATTTCTTTCATTAATTGAAGCTGCTCTCTCCAGTCAGCAAGGACCTTGTGGAGGGTGGAAATTCCTGTAAGGGCTCCTGAGCGTGCCTGCCTGATGGAAGGATCATCAAGGAGGGGGTCAGGCTGGAGAGCAGGGGCATGAATGTAAGGAGGGGGATTAAAGGGAGGAGGACACCAATCAGGATTGTGGTATTTGGCAGCCTCTCTTTCTAGCGAAGCCTCCTCCTCCACGGGAAGTGCTTCAGGAGAGGGAGGGGTTTTGTAAAACTGGATAGAGGCGGGGGAAAGATTGCAGGGTTTTATTCTCATGTGAATTAGCAATACGAGGGTCAATGGAGGTAACTTTAGTGAGTGAGGTGGAACCTGTAGGCAGGGGGACAGGGTCTTTATTTTGGCCGGATACGGGGGGATCAAGGTCAACAATTACAGAAGAGCACTGGGATGGGGTCTTTGTCCTGGAGGGCAGGCAAGAAAGTTGCCGGAGGACCTTTTCACCCTCTGTAATGAGGCTTTTAATATCAGGGTGATTATTATAAATTTTTTAAGATATCATTAATTAAATTCCAATAGGAAAAGGCTGAAACAGGGACATGTTCAGGACCAAAAGATTGATAGTAGTCATTAATACAATCACCAATTCTCCTCCAATGCCTCTCATCAATAGTGCCTTCCTGGGGAAACCAGGGGCAAATATCTCCAATATAGTCTAAAAACTTCTTTAAATCTTTCTTTTTAACCCTTGTTCCTCGTGTCTTGAAAGACTCCTTGAGTCCATTAATAAATAAATCCTGTTTGCTAAATGCCTGTCCCATGGTAATGCTTACCTTGTGCCTCTGTGACACTCAGATGTGACTCATGGCTGGGCAGCTCCGTGGTGATCTATGCGAGCCTGTGCATTACCTCCTCGGGCCACGGTGGCTCAGTGAATTTCGGATAGCAGCAGCATTCCAACGTCCAGAAGGCTTCTTCACCCCATGTTCGGGCGCCAGATGCCCCACCCAGCGGGGTGTGAATAGGGGCTAGGAACCCAAGAACCTGAAATGAAAGGAACAGGAGACACAAGGAATGACAGCAAGACAGGATTCTGATCAAGCTGCAAAATTTTATTGTGTTCACAGGCATTATAAGGCTTTGGGGAAGGGGGAAGTACTGGAAGAGGAAGAGGAGGGGGAGCAATCATCAGGGTGGAATGTTCCTTGCAACATACAATAGCCGAAACCATGTTTGTTACTACAACTATGTGGTGTGTCACTTGCTTTCTGATAAATGGCCTACCTGAGGGGAAATGGCCTGCCCGTGGGGGAAATGAAAACTTGTCTTGAGGGCTTCCATTGTTTCAAAGCTTATCAAGCAGAGAATGGCTCCTGGCATGTTCAAAATATCCTTTTTAAAAAAATTTTGCAATTGGGGGCTGGAAGTAGCCTACCTGGTAGAGTACACATTACCAAAAGTAAGGGCCCGGATTCAAGACACAGGACCCCAGCATGGGGCAGGGGTAGGAGGGACACTATATGAGCAGTGAAGCAGTCCTAAATGCTGTCTCTTTCTCCCTCTCTGTCTCTCCTTCTTTCCCTCTGTCATTCTACCTTTCACCTTCTGTTTTAAAGAAAAGCCACTAGGAATGGTGGAGTCAGGCAGGCATATATCAGTGATAACCCTGAAAACCCTAATGACAAAAAGAAAGGGCAGCAGTTGGGGGGCCAATTGGACATATACCTTGTCATCCCCATGACACAGGCACCACATGGGAAATGCTATGACATGACAGCAGAGGAAGCTCCAGTGCAATGGTGTCTTTATATGAAAGAAACAGTTGCCATGAATTATGAAACCATATATGTATAAAACTTCAGCTATGAAAAAATTTAAATTTAATACATAAATATAATGAGAGAGGAAGTCAGGCGGTAGCAGCAAAGCAAGTTAAGTGCACATGGCAGAAAGTTCAAGGACCTGCATAAGGATCCCAATTCAATCCCCAGCTCCCCACCTGCAGGGAGAGTCACTTCATAGGCAGTGAAGCAGGTCTGCAGGTGTTTATCTTTCTCTCCCCATCTTTGTCTTCCCCTCCTCTCTCCATTTCTCTCTGTTCTATCCAACAAAGATAATGACTACAACAATAAAACAAGGACAACAAAAATGAATAAGTAAATAAATAAATATTTAAAAACAATTTGAAAAGAAAAGGAACACCCACTGCCCTAGTTTCTCCCTGAGTTTCTTTCATTTTCTGCCTACCAAAGACTGGCTGACGCTTAATGCTATGGCTCAGCCACTGGCACTGGGCCAGAGCTGAAGAAGTGGCCTAAGGGGGATTTCGAGGGTCTTTCAGCAAAATTCCATCTGATCCCCCAATCACTGTCATACTCTGCAGGAGAGAGCTGGGTGCAAGAGACAGGATAGTGTGGGGCCACTTACCCTGGGGCTTGACTCATGGGTTTCAATCACTGGATGGACTAGCTCTTATTAAAGTACAGTTCTGTATGCAAGAGAGAGATCATCTGATCACTGCACTGACCCATAGAGAATTCAAGTCCTGCACTCTGCCATTTGAATATATTTCATTTTATTGAGAGAAAGACAAGAGCACTGCTCATCCCTGACTTTAGGTGGTGCTGGGTGTTGAACCTGGGACCTCAGAGACTCCAGCATGAAAGTCTTCTGCATGAACATTGTGCTGTCTCTCTTCCCCCACTCCCACCCCTAGTCAGTATTTTTTAAAGGCATGTGGAGATTTACATACACAAAATAATGTCTAAGATGTACATGAGTGGAAATTTTTTGGCATACCGAAGGAGCAGCTTGTATTTGGGGAGGCAGGGAACACCCTACATGCTCCTATGAGTATGGACACAGGGACTGGAGTGTCAGGGGACTGACAGGCCTCATGTAGATGCATTCCTATTTCCCACTGGAGCCAGAGGGGGATGAAGTTTCGCAACTCCAACAGGATGTCCTGAGCTTGAGACCCTTCAGCTAAAGGCAGTGCTCCCTGGCAATGGAAACAAATGGACCTGAGTTTCTTTTTGATCAGCCCTTGACCTTTTCTTCCCTTGGTCCTGGCCATCCTGGCTACAGCAATCAAAAGAAGAGGTGTAGGGAAAATTTCCTAACCCAAAAGGGAAATGTGTGTATGCAGGCATGTGGCCCAGACCTTTCCTCAGATAATCTTGCTCTCCTACTGACTTGTGAAATGCCCTCAACCTGATGTCCCCTCAAGCTGACCAAAGCCTCCATCCCAAAAGAGAAGCTTCTTGAAAGAGGCTGCAAAGGGCATAGGTGTTCTCAAAGGTTCTAGACTAGGGCGTGAGTGAAGCCTCATTGTAGAATAGCTTCAATGAAAGTACAGACTGCCTGTTCAGCAAAGAAGCTCAGCACCAACCAACTGGTCTACCCAGCTCCAACTTAGACCCCTTCTCTGTGTGAGTCCACTGCACTGGATGGGATTCCTTTAAATTCTCCTACTAGAATGTCCTCAGACGTTTAAAAAATGTTTTGTTTGTTTGTTTATTCATGGAGTTGAGAGAGAGAACCAAAGCATCACTCTGGATACTGCCATTCCAGTGATGGAACTTAGAATTCATGCTTGATAGTAGTGCACCTTATAGCAGCATCTTCTGAGACACAGAGCATATTTTCAGAGATCCCGGGCAAGCTGAGAGCACTGAGTGCAAAATGCATCCTGGAGCCTGTTGACCTCTCCCACCTGGTGAAAAGTCAGGGGGGAACGAAGGTCATGGTCCACTTCATCCTGACTTAAGAGCACTTTCACTGGGGCCAAGCAGTAGTGCACCCACTGAGCACACACATTACCAGGTGCATGGATCCAGGCTCAAGCTCACGGTGGTCCCAACCTGCACAAGTCATAAAGTAGTACTGCAAATGTTTTTCTTTCTCTAGCCCTCTCTATCCCTCTCTCCCTCTCAGTTTCTACATATCCAAGTATACATGTTCTAGTATTCTCTTTCAGTAACTGGCAGATACCACATGACCAATCAATTAGCTTGGTTTTTCCCCTCCTTCATACAAACTCTTGCTTCCTTTTTCAAGTCCTCCCAAACATCTTCACCTCTGGCCACCTGCCCCAGTGTCTGTCCTTCCCTGGCTATTTCTGTTTATCCCTGTGGTTCTACCTGGGCATAAGCATGGAACAGACAGATTCATTGGCTGCTAGTGACTTACAAGCTATGTCTTCTCTCTGTGTCACTGTCACTCATCTTTGGATCTCTGTTCCTACCTGTTACTACTACCCCATCACTACCACCACCATGCTCCTTCCCCACCCCTCCACTGCCCTGTACTATTCCTTTCCACACCATCACTGATGACCTCTGAGCAGGGGACCTCTCAGACTCCCAGTTCCACACATTTTGTTGTCTCTAAGTTTGGCTTCCTGTGACCAGGACATATGTTTCCTTCTCTCCTCACTAAGTACTTCACTCTGTTCTCCTTAAAACTCTAGTTCTTGGCACCAGGAGTCTGTGAGCTCTGTCTAGCCAAGCTTCTGAGATAAATTAAAGTGGGAAGAGCCCTCCCTCCACTCACAAATAACTTCAAGATTGTCCTCAGACCTCTGCATGGAAAACTGCCCCTTTAATGACAGTGTGAAATGGGACTCTGGGTGTGGAGGAAAGCAGTTTAACCTTGGCTCCCAAGCTGCTGCCTCAGTGGGTCTTGAGAGCATCTCCCCACACCTGTTTCACCCCTCAACAAATAATAAAAATAGAAAACAAAAAACTGAGGCACAAAACACAAACATGAATGACTAAGAGGACAAAAGTAATCCTGGTCCACTTTGTAAAAAACAAGCCAGTAGGGTCTTTTTCTCTCACTGTCTCATTCATACTTACACATAAGTCACCTATTTGAGTGGCCCACTGGGTCAGAAACATACCAATTGCAGGCTCTTATGTATAAGGAATACTTGCTTTGGATAAACCAGAAACTCATGTTAGAGCAGAGCTGTGTTCCAAAAGGCATAATGCCCAAAGGTCCATATTATGTTCAGGCTTTCTACATGTTTTCTTATTTTATAAAGTGGTGGTGTGAGGGGGTCTACAGCATAGCTTTGAAAGAATGTTGTGACATGTTAAGTGTGACTTCTTGAGATGGGAAGGGGGTATTCAAAGCCTCTGCTATTATTATTTTTGGAGTCATAAACATTACAGTAGAAAAAGAAAACCCTTTGTAACTCATTCTGAGTTTTCTTGTCACTTTTTATGGTTGTCACATAACAGCTGAAACCACATTGACCTCCCCTACTCTACATGGAAGCATCTGGGAGTTGCCAAATGAGGATTTTTTCAAATGCTGAAGTCATCTGATGTTTGGGCTGGGGTGTCAGGTTAAGCAGAAATTTTCATCTTTGGGAGCCTTTCTGATTCTTCTGTTGCTTATAAACTGTGCCATTGGCTGTGATAAGATCCTGTCAGCTTTTCAATGAGCATTCGCTTGTCTGCATGAGCACAACATGTTTCTTCTCCAGCTGTTTGCACACCTTATTCTCTCCAAGGAGAAGAGCTGGAAACATTCCCCCATAATCCTTAGAATTTGACTTCATTTTCTCTTGCAAGAAAAAAAATAGCACCTTAGGACCAAAGCCGCTAAAGTAGTAGATAATGTTTGCACATTTCAGGAAGGAATAAAGCATCAAAATGTCAAGAAACCTGTTTTAGCTTCTTCTGTGTTAACAGAGACGTATCTTCTTTTTTAATTTTTTATATTTTATTTATTTATTTTCCCTTTTGTTGCTCTTGCTGTTTTTGTTTTCAATTGTTGTTGTAGTTATTAATGTTGTTATTGATATCATCGTTAGATAAAACAGAAAGAAATTGAGAGAGGAGGGGAAGACACATAGGGAAAGAGAGAGACAGACATATGTAGACCTGCTTCACACCTGTAAAGTGACTCCTATACAGGTGGGAAGCCAGTATGACAGTCCTTGCACTTTGTGCCACATGCACTTAACCCGCTGTGCTACCACCTGATTTCCAGAGATCTACTTCTAAAGGGATTACTGTTTTAAGAGTAATTCCCAGGAGCTCCACTTCCTCAGAGCCCTGCCCTAATAGGGAAAGAGAAAGACAGGCTGGGAGTATGGATCAACCTCTCAACGTTCATGTTCAGTGGGGAAGCAATTACAGAAGCCGGACCTTCTACCTTCTGCACCCCATGGTGACCCTGGGTCCATATTCCCATGGGGTTAAAGAATAGGAAAGCTATGAGGGGGATGGGATATAGAGATCTAGTGGTGGGAATAGTATTCCTCTTATCCTATGGTATTGTCAGTGTTTCCATTTTATAAGTAAATACATTTTAAAAAGAAAAAAAAGTGAATAACTCACACCCAGGGACCAGGCAATGGCACACTTGGTTAAGAACACACATTACAGTGCACACAAACAAAGGTTTAAGCCCCTGGTCCCCACCTGTAGGAGGAAAACTTCACAAGTAGTGAAGCAGTGCTGCAGGTGTATCTCTGTTTATCATCATCATCATCATCATCATCATCATCATCATCATCATTATTATTATTTTACCAGTATACTGAATAACTCTGGTTTGTGGTGGTGTGGTGTCAGTGAAAGTTCACGGCACCAGTATGCTGGGCTAGCTTTGTAGAGGGAGACAGATGACCAGGGACACATGGCTGAGCAGGGAAGCAATATTTCTACAGGGCCCTCTGACTCTCAGGCATTAAAAACATTTCCTCACTGGTTCTAAGAGGACAGGTTCCCTTTTGCCAAAAAATGTGTGGAATGGAGGTTTTTGTCAGCAACAGAGAGCCTTTGTTGCAGAGTTGAAGATACAGACACACCCCTCCCCACCACCCCCCGATTTCATTAAGTTTTCCTTTTGTGTTTGACCCAATGTCAAGAATCCCAGTCCAATGTTTTCTGTTTGAGTGGGTTTTGTCAGTCTCTCTTGTCTAATTCTATTTGAGGAGAGTTCTAGGGGTCACTCACTCCTTTGCAGGCTTAGATAAGGCCTAAGGGACATTTACATTCTCCTAAGTGGAATGGTCTTGGTTTCTTTTTCCTCTCATGTAACTTCATTCTGAAAGTTGAGAGTTTTTTTCTGGCTCCTGATGGAAACTTCAGATGCTGCTGTGATTAACAGGCCTCTTTTGGGTGGAGATAGCATTGCCTGTAATTCCCCTTATGAAATCTCAGCAGACCAGATTCTAAGAAATGCACCATATGCCAGCACTTGAGTTCATAACCCCAGTCCCCACCTGCATGGGGAAGCTTCATCGGTGGTGCAATAGTGCTATAGGCTCTCGTCTAAGTATCTTGCTCTGCCTCCCTCCCTTCCTACTTATCTCTATCACTTTTCCTCATGATCTCTCTCTCATCTCTATCAAAAAGAAGGAAAGAGTGATAAGAGAAGAAAGAGGGGAAACTGTGGGTGCCTCTGCTCATAGCTGCCACATGGTTGTTGTATTCACTTCCTAAAGTTACCACAACAAAATGCCCAAAACTCTGGCCAGAAAGGTGGATCCACAGGGAGAGCATATGCCTCCAAGCATGAGGCTCTGGGTTTGATCCCCAACACTACACAACAGCACCATGGACAGAGACAAAAGGGATTCATGAGTAGCAGGGCATGACTTTACCCTCCCCCACACATACTCTCCTTCTCTCTCTCTCTCTCTCTCTCTCTCTCTCTCAAATATATAGTAAAAATTGGGTCGCATGCATGAGCAGTATTCCATTTTGTAAATAGACCACAGCTTTTCTAGCCACTCAACTGTCATTGACATCTATGCAATTACAAACTATGCAGCTGTGAATATATGTGTTGTTTTCGCCGGGGCTGGCTTCACGGTTGGGTAACAGACCACCAGAAACACACGGCTGAGCTGAGAATGCAGTCTAATCTTTATTTATGAGCGGGAAATGTGCTCCTCCATCTTTCTCCTCCAGAGGAAGCGTGGAACTCAGGAAGTACATAGGAAAGGGCATGGGGAGAAGGAAGAAACTAGCAAGGGCTAAACCAAATCTCCCAGTGGGGGAGAGTGAGACCAAAGCAATATAACAGAAAAGACTATGTAAATAGACCACAATGTCAAGCAATGTAACAGAAGCAGAACTAGATCCCAGAAGCAGAACTAGAAGCATACCAACATATATGTGTATAAAGATCTCTTTGGAGCTGGTGTTTCTGTGTTCTTTAGCTAGATCCCTAGGAAAGGAACTGATAGATCAGAGGACATATCTGTTTCTAGTGTTCTGAAGAGACTACAGGGGCTGGGTGGGGGCACACCTGGTAGAGCACACACATTACACGGAGCCTGGTTTATTTTATATGTGTCAACAACTATAGTGTACACCATTATCCCCCAATAAAATGATTAAAAAGATTTATAAAAAGAAAGATAAGAAGAATCAAAAGAATCTCCAAACTGCTTCCCACAGGGCTTGGATTTGCATTCTCCCAGCTGTATAGAAGGCTTTCCTTCTCCCCATCCCCTTGCTAGCACTTGGTGTTTCTGTCCTTTCTGATGTCTGACATCCTCACAGCTGGCATCTCTTTGTTGTTCTTACTTGCATTTCTCTGATAACCAGTGACTAAACGTTTATTCACATGTCTGTTGGCCATCAAGATCTCCACCTATCACAAGGAGATAAGAAACTGTCCTCAGGTGTCAGTAACTGTCCTGTAAACCATGATTTCTCCCAGGAAAATTGCTTGTGGTGGGGGATGGACTACAGAGCTGGCTCAGAGGCAGAGCACATGCATGAGTTTGATTCCTCAGTATCTTGTTTCTGAAAAATACATCAGAAACTTGTGGCTTCAAACAGTGAAATGTCTCATCTCACTGCTGGAGGCTTGCATCCTGGAATGAAGGTAATGGTAGGGTCATGAGCTTTCTAAAAGCTATGGGGGTGTCCTGTCTTGTCTCTGTAGCTTCTGAACTTCACAAGTAAGCCTAGTCCCTGTTTATTGTGGATTCTGCTGCATTCACCCAGTCTGCCATCATCACTACATGTCCATTTCTACCTGTGAGTCTCTCTCTTCCCCTCTTCTCAGGAGACAACCAATAGACTAGATGACAGTGCCTCTTACCTTGAATGTGTCGGCAAAAACCCAATTTCTTTTTTTTTAATTTTTTATTTAAGAAAGGATTAATGAACAAAAACATAAGGTAGGAGGGGTACAACTTCACACAATTCCCACCACCCAATCTCCATAACCCACCCCCTCCCATGATAACTTTCCCATTCTCTAGCCCTCTGGGAGCATGGACCCAGGGTCGTTGAGGGTTGCAGAAGGGGGTCTGGCTTCTGTAATTGCTTCCCCGCTGAACATGGGCGTTGACTGGTCGGTCCATACTCCCAGTCTGCCTCTCTGTTTCCCTAGTAAGGTGTGTCTCTGGGGAAGCAGAGCTCCAGGACACATTGGTGGGGTCTTCAATCCAGGGAAGCCTGGCCAGCATCCTGGTGGCATCTGGAACCTGGTGATTGAAAAGAGAGTTAACATACGAAGCCAACAATTTGTTGAGAAATCATGGATCCCAAGCTTGGAATAGTGCAGAGGAAGTGCTAGGGAGGTACTCACTGCAAACTCTAATGTACTTCTGCTTTCAGAAAAACCCAATTTCTAAGTAAGATCACTGGGATTAGGGTTTCCACATGTCAGTTAGCTGGATCCAGTTCCTCCGAGGGGTTCGCAGGAAATATCTGGCTATAGTATCACTCTCTAGCAAAAGTAACCCTCCTCCATCCTCATTTATGGACTGCTAGGTCATGCCCCTGGCACATTTTATCCATGTCATTCTCATTTTGAGGTGACTCTGATCATATGTCCAGAGGCTTTATTCACTCAAAACAAAAATACAAACAGAAACATAAGAAAAGATGCAGACCGGTGCACTTGTGTGTATGTTAGTGTCCTGGATCCAGAAAGCTCACAAGTGCCCTGTGGAGGGTGATTATAGGGTAGGCTATGGGGGTGGCACCAGTGAGAAGACAGGTATTTTCTGGCCCTACAGAATAAACAGTCTAGTGGGAGGCTGTTTGCACTCAAGATGTGGCTTCCTAAATGATAACCTCTAGCCAGGCCTGAGAACAGTATGGTGATGTGCATGCCTGGGTTCTGGTGCCCTCTGGTGACTGTGGCTGTGTCTCTTCTAGTGGGCTGTTCATCACCATTCATGACAAGGGCCACATTGCCACCATGCTCAACTCCTGGCCTAAGGATGACATTAAGGTAGGTTTCTTCTCTTCTGTGCTGTTGCTTTGTGGTGTACTGGGTCCTTTCAGCCTGGACCAGAAAGAAAGCCACCACAGCACTAAAAGGAAGAGTCAACACACCTGTCCCAGTTATGACAGGCTCACACACCTGTCATAACTACGCAGGGAAAGGCCTGACAGAGGGAGAGTGGGCCAGAGCAAGGCTTCCAGGGATATCAGGGGCTAAGGGTCTGAACCCATATCCTGGTGCATGGTAACCTTGGCTTCTCTGAAGGATGATGACAGATGGGTTCCCTCCACTGAGCCTGCAGCAACCAAAAACCCTCAGAGGGGAGTCGAGGGGACAGAGGACCACGCTGGCTCAGATAGGCTGGCATCCAGAGAAGGACCTCTGCAGGAGCACTCCCCTGTCTTGCAGGCTGTGGTGGTGAACACATCCTTGGCTTGGGGGACCTGGGAAGCTATGGCTTGGGCATCCCTGTGGGCAAACTGGCACTATACACAGCATGACGGGGGTGTCTACCCACACCAGTGTCTGCCTGTGATGCTGGATATGGGCACCAACAACCAGATAATGCTCCCAATCTGGGTCACAAGGGCAGGGATGCTTCTGCCTCAGGGCACCTCCTCTGCACAGGCCACACAGGAGAAGGATAGAGAGAGACACACAGGCAGAAAGAGAGAGATGCCAGGTCAGGCAACATATGTAGATGCCAGGCCAGGCAACATATGTGTCCAGCAATGAAGTAGTTACAGAAGCCAGAACTCCTTTGTTCTGTCTCCCCAAAAGAATTTTGGTTCATACTCCCAGAGGGGGCAAATGTTAAGGGAAGATGACCTGAATTCCACTGGGATCTGAAATGTTTGTCACCAAGAATCTTTATTTCTATACCATCACTGAGAGGGAAGAGAATCTCAAAAAACAGAGGAAGTCAGGTACTGTTTTGCTTCTCTGGGAGAAAAGAGGGAAAAGGAAGGACATTTGGAAAAAGTAATAGGTGTAAATGTGACTTAGAAAGGAAGTGAATAAATAATAGAAATGAATAAAAGTGGGCAAAAAATAAAACTACATACACACATATATAGACACACACACACATACACACACACACACACACACACACAGAGAGAGAGAGAGAGAGAGAGAGAGAGAGAGAGAGAGAGAGAGAAATATATACTCAACCCACACCTATGACCTCAGAACTATGGTAATTTCTGCAGTAGATGGATGGAAACACATAACTCTGGTGGTAGGGATGGTATGGAATTAGATCTCTATTATCCTATAATTTTGTAGCACACTATTAAGTCACTAATAAAACATCAAATTAAAAGGAATCAGGAAAAGAAGCCAGACCAAGTAAGACAAGGGCCTGGCCCAGGTGTGAGCCCCCACACCAAACAGGGATGCTTGGCACTAAGGGAAATTCAGGTGCTGTGGTATCTTTTCTCCTCCTTCACCACCTCCTCCTTCTCATTCCTCTCTCTCTCTCTCTCTGTCTCTCTCTCTCCCTCTCTGAAAAACTTGGTCCTGGGCAATGAAATTGTGCATGCCTTAGTCCTGGTTCCAAAAAGCTAAAGTCATGGAGAACATGGAGAGAAATGGTGAAAGTAGCATAGTGGTTCCCATTCTAGACTCTTTTCTTCAGTCTTTTTTCCACCAAAGCCATCCTTAAGTCCAAAGATACCTTTCCCAGCCACTAGAATTCAGCTGTTTGTTTGCTTGTCTGTCTGTCTGTTTGATTGTTTTACCAGGGCACCAATCAGCAATGGCTAAGGATTGAACCTGTGACCTTGGAGACTCAGGCATGGGGTGTTTTTGGTATTACTATTAAGCTGTCTCCTTTGCCTCCCCGCCCAAAGGTGTCATTTGATTGGATGCTGGGTGTATCCAGAGTTCCATAAGGAAATTCCCTCCCACAACCGGACTCAGGAAGTTTCTCATCTCCTGGCAAATAGAAACCTGGTTCTAGCACTGAGTATCTATGGATCAGTGTTTGTGTTCCATCCTGATTATCTTCTTACGATAAATTCTTAGAAACATAAGGCTGGGAGGGATAGCACAGGGATTCTACACAAATACTTTCCTGCCTGAGGCTCTGAGGTCACAGGTTCAACCCCCAATCACACCATAAACCAGAGCTAAGCAGTGTTGAAGGGGAGATAGAAAGAGAGAAAAGAAAGAAGGAAGAAAGAGAGAGAGAGAGACAGAGAGAGAGAGACACAGAGAGAAAGAAATGAAGGAAGGAAGGAAGAAATAAAAGGAGAAAGGAGAAGAAAGATCCTGCAGGTGTGGAGGGGAGGCAAACGTTAGAAGCTGTACTCCAGTGTCTCTCTTCTGTCTGACTCTCTCTACCTCTGAACCTGTATCTAAAAGAAAAACAGTTGTGGAGAGAGGCAGGCAGTGGTGCCCCTGGTTTAGCACACACTGCAGTGTGCAAGGTTCTGGGTTCAAGCCCCTGGTCCCCACCTGCAGGGGCAAAACATCACAAGTACTGAAGTAAAGCTGCATGTGTGTCTCTGTCTCTTTCCTTCTCTATCTCCCTCTCCCCTTTCAATTTCTCTCTGTCTCTATCCAGCAATAAATAAAAAAATGAAGTTATAAATTACAAAAAGGAAGAAAAACAATTGATTGCTGGAACCAGCAGTTTTGTTGTGCAGGAACCGAGCTCCGAAACCAATGCTGTGTCAAAATTTAAACAAAGAAACAAATAACTGAGCTGGCTTGGAGGTGCAGAGTAGCCCCCTAGGCTGGAAGCTTAGCCCCCAGGCCCCTTCAGCACAGATCATCACCTCCCAACCCCACATCCATCCTTCCCACTGGGCTGCCATCCTGAATAGTCTGTCAGTCTGTCTGTCTGCCCCAGGAGCTGCTGGGTGACCCCCTGTACATAGCCTGTGGCAGGAGCATGTACATGGGGAAGATTAGGATTAAGACCAGATGCTGGACGAGTTCATGGATGCAGTCACCCACAAGTGAGAGACACAAGCCCCTGTGATGTTGTGGGGCAGGAAGGGGCTCTGAGAACAAACTGAGGTGGGGGAGTGCTCAGGGGGGATGAGGAATGGAGACTGCCTCACCTTTGAACTCAGAGACAATCAGGGCCATCAATGGTGAGTGTGTGTGGGGTTTGGAGGTGAGTGGTTACTGAAACACATGGGGGAGGGAACCCAGCATCTAAAGTCCAAAGAGGGAAACCTCCAGGCCTGAGCTGTTCTGACTGGAGGCAGGCTATAGGATGTTATGAGTGGAGGGGAAATGTGTCCTTCCCACAGAAGGTTCTAGCATTTAGGATACCTCACCCCTACCTGGGGCCAGGTTGAGTAAGTGAGCAGGTCCTGTGGATGCTGGCTGTAAGATTAATGAGGGGACATCTCTGCCCTGGAATGATGGTGCCCTCACTTTGCGGAGAACTGCCCAGGGAAGTCCAGCTAAGGCCAGTGAGTTGCTCACTCTGTCTTGCCCCAAATCCCATCAACCAGCTACACACACATACTTGGAACCAAAAAGAAAGATCCAGAAAAAGGAGCTGAAAATGTACCTGAAGGGACGAGTATGCTGAAGAGGACACATGAGGCTGAGGCTCAAAGGGGCAGGAGTGTGGTGGATGTGTGGAGAAGAGCCAGAGGGATGTCATCCAGAAATGCCCACAGAGGTTGTCCTCTGGCCTAAATAAGCCAGCGCTGCCCACAGTGCTCTGGCTTCTCTTGGAGCAGAGCCCCCCGACACAGGATGAGGAACTGAATGAACTGCGTGTCTCAGTGGCTCTTCAGGGACTCTTCAAGGAGCTGGGAGTAGCTCAAAGTGCTGGGTTCAAATCCCAGCACCACATGGGTGCATCCCAACACCAGGGGAATTTTATGCCTGGTGGACCAGTGCTGTTTCTTTCTGTTTTATGCCTGACCCCCAACAAAAAACAGGGAGCAACAAGGCACTATGGGGCTTGTCTGGTAGAGTGCGTATGTTATAAGGCCAGAGGACCCTGGTTTGAATCCCAAGCCACTATCTGTGAGCACCTGCAGGGGGGACACTTCCTGTGCAGAGGAGCAGTGCTGTGGAGGTGTCTCCCCTTCTCTAGCTCTCTATCCCTTTTGGTATGTCACCCTTTCAACTCATTGCTGGGGCTCAGTGCCTGCACAGCTCCATAGCTCCCAGAAGCCATTTATTTTTCTTTCCTCTAGATAAAGGGTGAGTGACAGAGAGATAGAGAGGAGAGACACAGAGAGGAGAAGAGAAATCACAGCGCTGGTCCATTACTTGTGAAGCCACTCCCCCCTCCACTGGTGCCCCCATGTTGTGGCTGAGGTTCAAACCCAGGACCTCTTGCATAGTAGCATATACGCTCACTGACTTCTCCACTCAGATACGGAATCCACTGCCATGTCCAGTTTGAGGGCATCACCAATGCCAATGCCTACCTTCTGCTAAACAAGTACTGAAACAAGTACTGCATGTTAAATGATGACATGCAAGGTAGGTTCTGCCTTGGGACTGAGTATCTAGGACTGACTCCCTCACACAGGACCACCTGCTGCCAGCGTGCTACTGGGGCTCCACTGCCTCATGGCTCAGGTTTCACTGTGACCTGGGAGAGAGTTCTGGGGCTTTGCTAAACCACTGCTCCCTGGTCTAGACCTTGGAGACCATGGCTGCATCCAGGGAGATGAGTATTACATGACTGCATATATCTGTGACTGTGTACAAGGTCGCAGGGTCTAGCCTCTGGACACCACATGGGATAACCTACAAGAGGGAAGCTTCATGAGCAATGGAGCAGTGTTATGGTGTCTCTCCTCTTTCTATCTCTCTCACTCTTAATCTCTCTGTCTCTTGATGTCTATCATATATATATATATATGTATATATATATATATAGTAGGTATTGAGCCCTATCAAGAACACTGGTGGCAAAAAATGCAATGAAACATGTAAAGGGCATTCTAAATAATGCAACCAGCAAGTGCAAACTGGACTAGGACAGAGCACCTTTGTGAGCCACAGTTTCAGCCTCTCTCCACAAGAAGTAGCTAACAAAGACCTGAGGCAGATACAGTAAATGTTTAAAATGCTAATATATGGGGATCATATGGTGGCATGGCTAGTAGATCATACAGGTTATCATGCTCAAGGACCCAAGTTCAAGCCCCCAGTCCTCATCTGCTGCAGGAAGCTTCATGAGTACTAAAGCAGTATGGCAGATGTCTCTCTCTCTCTCTCTCTCTCTCTCTCTCTCTCAACCAGATGTCCTTCATGTTTACATTTACAGGGAATGATGAAGTGTGAGTAGTGGGTCCCCTTTCTGGTGGCCTTGAAGACCACAGGGGACGGGAGGGGCTGCTAGCAGACACTGTCAAGCACGTTCTGCATTGGAAGTGCCCAGGAGGGTCCAGACTGTGTCCAGGGGCCCTCAACAGTGGGGACTAGAAAGCTGTCCCCACAGCCAACACATGGGCCTGTGACTGCAGATAGAGGACACCCCACAGGGAAAGGACTCTCTGGGGAACAGTCCTGCTCACTGCCAGCCCAGTGTAAGAGCATGCTGCACCTGCTGCCCCTGCCTTTCCCTCTGGCTCTGGCAGAGCTGCTGTCATGCTGAGTCAGAGCAGGCCAAGTAAAGCAGTCCAGGGGTTGGGGTTGGGAGGTGGGGTGGGTGCCTGGGTCCTGCATCCTTGGGTAGACTCTCTTCAGAATTTAGGAGGAAATACGTGGCTACGACTCTGGGAACTATTGCTGGTCTGTCTGAGACCAGGAATGTCCCAGAAGACACCAAAAAGGAGGTGGTGATAAGAGAGTCCTTGCTGGAGTCCAGCAACTCCACACTAGGCTGGGGAGAGGGAAGCCCACCTGGTCTTCCCTGGTTTTGCCCTGGTCCCTGTGTCCATGGGGGTAGATGGGAGTGAGGGCACACCCGGTCCCATCACTTTTATGCCTCCCAGTGGCCACTTGTGGCTTCCATTAAGTGACCCAACTTAATGACACGGAGCTGACAATGGGCCCACAGGGACAGCTGGCCAGTCACTATGGCTAGCATCCAACAAGCCCACCTTCTACAATAAATGGTTAAACTGGAGGCCACATTGGCCCACTATTCAGCCCTCATTCCCTAGTTGGTCTGAAGGGTTTGTCAGGTGACCAAGAATCTGGGGCTTAGCATCCTGAAAAGACATTGCAGTTGTTTTGCAAAAAGGCTTTCACTCCTGAGCCTCTGAGGTACAGGTAGAATCCCAGCAGAACCATAAGTTTGAACTGAGCAGTGCTTTGTTTAAAAAATAAATGGATAAATAATGAAATCCCTCTTGAATATACATATTTGAAATACACACATACAGATATATGAAGTATTGGGGCCTGGGTGGTGGTGTACCTCGTTAAGGGCTTTATTATCATGCGCAAGGACCCAAGTTCAAGTCCTCAATCTGTTGCTACCTGCAAGGGGAAAGCTTCGTAGGTGGTGAAGCAGTGCTGGAGGTTCTCTCTACCTCCCCCCTCTCAGTTTCTCTCTGCTCTACCAGATAAAATAAATAAAGTAAATAAAAAATAAATGTTAGCAAGAAAGATAGACTACATATATATGAAATAAATATACATATTTGAAAGAAACATGGTTAAGGTGGGAGGCTTTGAAGGAGACAGGCACAACAGCTCATTCAGATAGTGCACTCCTTTCTCCTGTGCACAACCCAGGTTTGAGCCCAGCCCCCACACACTGGAGGTGCTATGGTCTCTCTCTCTCTCTCTCTCTTTGTCACCAGGGTTATCACTGGGGTTCAGTGTCTGCCTGACTCCACTACTCCCAATGACCATTTTTTGCCTTGAGATGGAGAATGAAAGACTTCAAGGGAAGGAGAGATACCACAGTACTGTTCCACCACTTGAGAAGCCCCCACCCCTCTGCAGAAGCTCCCTTAGGGTGGCTGGGGGACTTGAACCCAGGACCTTATATATGGTAATGTGTACACTCTACAGGGTGAGCCAACTTCTGATCCCCCCTTTCTAAGTCCTTAATATGTCACCCAAGAGCCACCCCCAACCCCCATGAAAGTCAATGTTGGAGAAAAAAACAAACCTTCTGTTGTAGAGCTCAAGACTTGTTGTTCAGCCTTTGAGGTTCTGGGCTGAACTGTGTGTTGTGGGGGGAGTAACTTTTTCCTCCAAAGGGAGCTTCCAATGGCACCCCAGGGAGAACACCCAAAGCCAGCAAGGCAGCCAAGGTGTTGGGGGGCTCAGGAAGCCACATACACTGCTGGGGTAGAGAGTACCAATGTTCAAAGGTCAAGGTGCTGCTCAGAGGTCTAGGAAAAGTATATTTGGTGACCTGGGGGAGCAAACTGTGTGCAGTAGAGCAGGAAGCAAGGTGGCAGTGGATACTATCAGGGTTAATCAGATTCCAGCCACCAGAGAGAACATTCCACTCCCAGGACCAAGGCCCAGCCTTGAGGCTGTTCTGCTGATGGTCTTTGAGCCATCTGCTGGTCAGAGCACAATCCCTCCTCTGAGAGGCAGAAGGCTGCGCTGAAATAGGTTCCCAGGCTGAGGAAACCCTGGAATTCTTCTAGGGAAGATTTACAGGCGCTCAAAAATCATCAGGTTGGCAGAAACACATCTTTATACTCCAAGAAATTAATATTAAAGACGGTTGGCGGGAAATACCTATTCAAAAAGGGGACCAGAGACTTCTTTGCTGGATTTTGAGGGCCTCTCGTCATTCAGGGAAAGATATCTATCTTTTGTGTCATAAGATCTGTGAGTTCAGATTTGTGACTCCCTGACTTGGCCTTGGAAGTTTCTTTGAGTTGAATATGATTTCATGAGCCCAAGAGACCTCCTACTACTAGGCCCCCAGACAATATACATGCGATGCAAACCAAGCTGTAAATTCATGTTCAAATCTATTCTCCCCTGTCTGCAGTAGTGTTAGGCCCTGGTGATCCACTAGGCATAAAATGTAGGCCAAAGACTGTGCTTGAGTCCCCACACAGCAAATCAATATAAAGGGCTGGTGTGTGTGTTTGGAGGGTAGGATGTTGGGAGAAAGAAAATCAGCATCCCTTGACCCTGATTTCCTACCTCTCCCCAAAGAGCCTCTCTTCCCTTCTGGTTCCCATTCATTGGCTTTAACATCCACAAGATTATCATTATTTGATCTGGTCCATTCCTGTGTTTGCTTCTGAGTGGGAGGGCTACACAGCAGCTTCTGTCTTTACATAACAGACTGCTACTTAGGTCTTCCTCGGTCTCTCTGGGAGCCAGCTGGACATATGGGGCACCCCCTACCCCCACCAAGTAGCTGAGCCCACTCTGCTCTGTCACAGGCACAGCCTCCCTGGCAGTGGCTGGGATCCTTGTGGCTCTGTGGGTCACCAGAAGCCGGCTCTCTAGCCATGTGTTCATCTTCCGCTGGGGAGGTAGGTACTGCCAGGAAATGGAGAAGCCTAGAGGCAGCCTGGCACAATGCCTCATCTGGACACTGCACTCCTTTGCCATGTGCACGGGCACTGCATTGGAGGAACCTCCAGACCTGTGGGCTTTTTGCATCCTCCCTCATTTGAGGATCCCTGCGTCCCCCAGGTGTGGAGGGAGGAGGGCTGGCTGCTACCTCCCTGGGTCTGAGCCTGTACTGTGTGGCACCCCCAGGCTGCCCTGGGCATCACTCACCTCCTGGTCATGGCCCTGGAGCAGGAAGGCATCCCTGCGGCTGAGGTCACCAAGAAGATCTGGATGGTGGACTCCAGGGGACTCATTGTCAAGGTGGGTTGGCCTGGGGGCAAGACATGGGGTATCTTACAGTAGCTGGAGATGGGGTGCTCATCTGTGAGGAGGCAAGTCTGGCAGGCAGGAGAGAGAGGAGGAGGAGGAGGGCAGGGCCTGCTCTTTATTTGGATTGATGGCTTGATTGATTTTGCCACCAGGGTTACCATTGGGGCTCAGTTCCTACACTGCTTCATTAGTTCTGGCTGCTTTTTTATGTAGAGAGGAAGAGATAGAGAGAAACAGAAAGGGGAAAAAGGAGAGAGAAACAGAGAGAAATGTAATTACCCTGCAGCACAGAGTGACCCCACTCAGATGTCACTTAGAGCCTGAACTCAAGCCCCAGATTCCACTAGCTTAGAAAACTGGGGAGAGGGACCCACAAAACTGTTCAAAGGTCAGAGCTGAAAATGTAAATACCGGGGCTAGGAGGTGGCACATCTGGTAGAGTGTTGGGACTATGTGTAAACCTGATAGAGCTTAGGGAGAACCACCCCTGTCCTTGGATGGAGGTCTGAGAAGATAACCTCTTGGTAAGTCTCTCTCAACTGAGATGAGCAAAAGGGGGGAAACTCAGACTTAGTTCTTTCCTTCTTGACTCTCAGGCCCACAGAAACCCCAATACTACCCTCTATTAACTGCAGGCCACATGGCTGCAGATTCACTTATTCAATGTTACCTTCTGATCACAGAAGAACACACTTCATCACACACCTCAGACCCCAGACAAGAGAAATTCCAAACTATATGGCTTTTTGATATCCATCTTCTCTCTGTCTCACCCTTCTGGTTTAACCCCTATGCTTCTCTCAAATACCCTTAGATTATTAAGTTGCTGCATCATGGAGAATAACTGTCTTGTATCTCATCAATTCCTGTGATACCAGCCCCCTACGATAGGGCCAAGCCGGCCTTTAAGAAACCTGTAATTTCTGACATATTTCAATAATTCCCTTTGTTTGGTTTTCTATTTAACTCATGTCCACCTTGCTAATAAACGAGTTATGAGCAAGCTGGAGAGCTCCCTGGTGTCTTTTACTTCATGTCACCCCTGTCGTGAGCGAGAAAGAACTGGTCCGTTACCTTTCCCCCCCGCCAGAGACGCGACAGTAGAGCACCCTGCCAGAGACGCGACAGTAGAGCACACACGTTCCCATTTGTGAGAACCTGGGTTCAAGTGCCTGGTCCTGACCTGCAAATGAAAAATTTCCCGAATAGCAGAACAGGCTTAAGATGTCTCTCCTTACTCCCTTTCTGTCACTCTCTGTCTCTATAAAAGAAGGGGAGAAAAAAGAAAAGTAAAGAAAAGGAGAAGAGGGGAGAAGGAAAGAAAGGAAAAAGGAAATAGAGACCACCAAGAGTAGTGGAGTTATGTAAGTACTGAGCCTGGGCAATAACAATGCTGGGTATAATAATAATAATAATAATAACATTAAAGTATAAGAACCATGGACACCTGCATCCAAGAGCCATATATTTCAGTGGGCGGGGTGTGTGCCTTGCCATGCACTTGAATCACATTCAAACCCTAGCACCACATGGGAGGGTGTCGCTGTACTGAGAGCTTTGGTGCTGTGATGGCTCCCCTTCCATGTGTGTGTGTGTGTGTGTGTGTGTGTGTGTGTGTGTGTGTGTGTGTGTGTGTGAATTTCTCTCTCTCTCTTTCTCTATTTCTCTCTCTCAGAAAGAAGTACAGAGTACTCTCTGTGGCTCAAATGCAGCAACTCTCCCCAGGTTCCTCACAGCTACACCCTTTCTTTCTGTCTTTGCAGGGGAGGAGCCATCTGAGCCCTGAAAAAGAGACTTTTGCCCAGGACTGTGCTGAGATGGGCTCCTTGGAGGAGGTGGTACAGCAGGTGAAGCCCACAACCATCATAGGTAGGAGGGTCGGCCAGGCTCGGAGGTATTGAGACTCCATGCTGGCAAAGCTCTCTCTGCTCAGGCCACAGCTTTTGTTGAGCAGCTACAGGGTAAAAGTCTTGGGACTATGGGGACAGCAGGAGCCCTCCTGGCAGAGTACACATGTGACCAGACTTGAAGGCCTGAGTTCAAGTCCCATGTCACCAAAGGGAGCTGCTACAGGAGGGGAGCTTCTCAAAGGTGGAGCTATTCTGCAGTGCCCCCCTTCCCTCTGTGTTTCTCTTTGGAGGAAATAGGGGAAAGGGGGCCACTGGGAGCGGTGGAGCTGTGCAGACATAGAGTCCCAACAAGAACCCTGATGGCAAAAAATAAAATAAAATAAAATAAAATATTATAGTATTATAGGATTGGACTGAGAAGAGAGAGTTTGAGTCACCTGACCCTGGGTTCAAGCCCTGGTATCCTGCCACCAGGAGAGCTCCATGGATAATAGGGTGATGCCATGGTGTCTTTATCTCTCTGTCTTTCTCACCTCTCTCTCAGATATTACATGGAGGGGATTGACTGGGGTGTAGGTGGTATCGCATGTGACAGTGTTCCCCACCCTGTTCCAAAGCCAGAGCACTGAGGCTTCCAGAAGGGCTCAGATACCTTCCATGCCTGAGGCTCTGAGGTCCCAGGGTCAAGCCTGGTGTCACCAGAAGCCGTAGTAGTAGCAGTAGCAGTAGCATTAGCAATAGCAGTAGCAATAGTAGTAATTAACACATTTAGCTATACTGGCCAAGATCAAATAATCTAGCTGTGACTCCTCCCTCGTGTGCCGGCTCCCAGGTGTGGCAGTCATGGCTGGTGCCTTCACAGAGCAACTCCTCAGGGACACGGCCTCCTTCCACGAGCGTCCCATCATCTTCGCCCTGAGCAACCCCACCAGCAGGGCCGAGTGCACAGCTGAGCAGTGCTACCATGCCACCCAGGTCAGCAGGCCCTTACCAGGTGGGCAGACGAGCTCTCCAGGGGAAGATGACGATGGGGCCTGGGAGCCTGGAGGAGCCATGGACATGGCCCAAGAGCAGTGGGACTGGCAGGCAAGTGGGTGGGTGTCCAAGTGGACAGGTGAATGGGCAGGCAGGTGGGCAGCTGGAGGGCAGGTAGGTGGGCAGGCTGAGATAGGCAGGTTCTAGGACCTAGCAAGGGGCTCCCAGCTCTGTCCCCCTAGCCCCACCCCATTGCTGGGGCATCTTTTCCAGCAGCAGCCCCTTTGAGTGCATGACCCTGGAAGATGGCCACACCTTGATGCCTGGGCAGGGCAACAACGCTTACGTGTTCCCAGGGTTGGCATTGGGTGTCATCGCAGGTGATGTGTGGAACATCCCTGATGAGCTCTTCCTCCTCACTGCAGAGGTAGGCCACCTGCTGGGGAAGCCCACAGAAACTTTCCAGAAGCAAAGGTAGGGTGCATGTCTGAGTATCTGTCCCAACTCAGAAAAAGGGGGTGGATACCCCTCCAGGTAAAGTGTGGACATGAAGGTCCTTTCTGTTCTTGTCACCAGCTTCAGCACATTGGGCTAACTTTTTCAGATAAAGGAGGGAGAGGGGAGAGGCCCCATAGCCCCAAAGCTTCCCCTTTCCCCCGTGCTGTGGGAGCTGGGCCTGGACTGGGTTTCACATCTGGGAAAGCCCCTATGTTCCCAGGTGAGTTAACTCCCGGCCCTGATATAGTCACTGTAGTTTGTGTGTTGGTTTGAATTGATTTGCTCATTATGGAACACTGCTCAGCTTTGGTTGATGGTGGTGGGCAGGGATGGAACCTGGGATCTCAGAGCCTCAGGCAGGAAAGTCTTTTGAAGCACTATGCTGTCTCCTTGGCCCCAGAAGATTTTTTTCCCACTTTTTAAAATTTCTGATTAATAGTAAATTATAAGATTTTACAGTGTATAGTTTCACACCACGCTCATCACCAAAGTTCTGTATCCCCACCCTTCCACCTCCCAAAGATAACCACCATAGTTCTCACAAGTCTTACAAAATCTGCTGCTTCAGGTGCTGCTTCTCCTCCTACTACTATTCCTCCTCCTCTTTCTTATCCTCCTCCTCTTTTCAAGTTCATCTGTACCCACTCTCTAGATTTCACTTATGAGGGAAACCATCTGATAGATATCTTCTATCTTATTTATTTCACTAAGCATAATCACCTCTAATTCCATCCATGTTGTCCCAAAGGTCATAATGTCAAGTTTTTTTTTGGTCATAGAGTAGTATTCCATGGAATATATATCTTGGAACTTGCTCAGTCCACCATTTCTTGATGGGCATTTAGTCTGCTTCCATTCTTAGAAGACTTTGCACTGGACGTGCTTCATGGATTTTTTTTCTGGACAACTCTGGGCATTCATAAGACCAGCTATATTTGACTAAATATTTATTTTGATGGTGGGGGAGAGGAAGAGAGGGGGAGAGAGACTGCTCAGCTCTGGCACATGCAAGGCGCACCCTCAGGCTTGGGGGGCCTGTACTCAACTGCTGGAGTGTCTCCCTGTTGTAGTGAGTGATGCTGAGTGTTTCTGAGAGTTTATTCAGTGCCAACCTCCCCCAAACACTCCCCCCCCCCAGAAGCCAAGGCTCAGACTTTGCCTTTGTTCTGGAAATGGCCAAACTCAGCTTATTTCTCTCTTCCCACTCCCTCCTCCCCTTCCCAACCTCACCGACCCCCCCCAAGAAATTTCCCAGGAGGTGTCTGAGCAGCACCTGTTGCAGGGGAGATTATATCCGCCCCTCAGCTCCATCAGAGATGTGTCTCTTCTTCTTCTTCTAGCGTTTGCCCTTCTTCTGTAATGAGTCAACAACGTCAGGTTGAGCCTGATGTAGAGTTTGGAGACCTCCTATGAATCTGTAGAGGTGGCAGTCATTGACTATGTGGGTCATAGTCTGTCTGTAGCCGCAGGGGCAGTTCGGGTCGTCTCTGGCTCCCCAGCAATGGAACATAGCGGCGCACTGGCCATGGCCTGTTCGATAGCAACTGAGGAGGGCCCAATCATAACATGCTAGGTCAAAGCCGGGTTGACACTTGCAGGGGTCTGTGATGAGGTGTTTGTTCTTTACCTCAGCTGACTGAAAACTCTGTTTCCAAGAGTCTGGAACAGAGAAGTTCAGTGTAGGCGTAGGGGACCAGATTGGGTGACGAGACGTCAAGCGTTGGACAGGGTGGGCGAAGATATCCCCGTATATTGGCAGGTCTGGTCGAGCATAGACGGGGGAAATGAACTTAGATGATGGCGCATCCCGATGAATATCTGGCGGGCCGATGTTGCTAAGAACTGGCAGCCATGGAACCAGGGTGGAACGGATGGTTCCAGAAATTATCCTCATGGAGGAATATAATTTGGAATCGACCAAATAGACATGGGGGCTACGGAACCATACTGGGGCACAGTATTCTGCAGTGGAATAGCATAATGCCAGAGATGATGATTGTAGTGTGGTAGCGCTCACGCCCCATGAGGAGCTGGCCAGTCTTGCAATGATGTTATTCCTTGCGCCCACCTTTGCTGCAGTTTTTATGAGATGTTTGTGAAATGACAGAGTGCGATCGAGAGTAACGCCAAGATAGACTGGCTGGGCTTCATGCCGGATTCTCGTATCGCCTAGCTGCACATTAAGCTCACTTGAAGCCGAGGCATGGTGTAGATGGAAAACAGATGATACCGTTTTTGCAGTGCTAGGGATTAGTCGCAATTTTTTACAGTAATCAGATATCAGAGACATGTCTTTCGTGAGTGTTTCCTCGAGGATGTCGAACTTGGATGCCTGAGTTGCACAGCAGATGTCATCGGCGTAGATAAACTTCCTTGAAGAAGTTTCTGGGAGGTCATTGATGTAAATTTTAAATAGCGTAGGAGCCAGAACAGAGCCCTGGGGGAGGCCACTTGAGACAAGCCTCCATCTGCTAGACTTGTCACCCAGATGCACCTGGAATCTTCTGTTTTGGAGAAGAAACGATATAATGTTGGCAACCCATGGAGGCAGGCATCTTGAGATCTTGACTAGGAGACCACGGTGCCAGACCGTGTCATAGGCTGCTGTGAGATCAACAAAGACAGCACCCGTCTTTAAATTCTTCTGGAATACATTTTCAATGTAAGTTGAGAGGGCCAGGGCTTGTTCGCAGGTAGATCTTTCTGGGCGGAAACCAGCTTAGGCAGGTGATAGGAATTTCTCTGTAAGGTGAGAAATACGTGACAGAAGCAGCCTCTCAAGGAGTTTGTAACACACAGAGAGGAGAGAAATTGGTCTATAGCTGGTGGCCAGTTTTGGGTCTTTCTTTGGTTTCAAAACCGCTATTTCCTTCGTACGACGCCAAACTTTGGTCATAGACTCAGATTCCAAGATGTGGGAGAGGAATGAAGTGAGCCACTTCTTTGCAGCGGGGCCCAGGTTAAGAATGAGTTCTGGGGTTATGTTATCATAGCCAGCAGCTGTTCCCGGTTTAACCCTCTTCAAAGCGTCTTCCAGTTCAGACAGTGTAAAGGGAGAGAGTTTTGGAGATGGACAAGATAACCGGAAGTGGGATGACCACTCATGGGAAATTTCTCTTTTCCAGACTGGGTTGATCTTAGCACGTCCAACTTGAGTTAGGTGACTGGCCACTGAGTTTGGAGATACGGGAGTCTGGGAGACTGGAGGGGGTTAGCTACTGGCACCCAGACTGTGAAGAAGCTTCCAGGCCTTCCTACTTGAGTGGGTGAAGTTCAGACTTTCCGTGAGTTGTTGCCCCTCAGCTATATCTGCCCCTCAGTTCCATCAGAGATGTGTCTCTGAGAATCGCCATCAAGGTGAGGACCTCTGCCCTGTGACACTGGCAGAGAGGCAAGTGGCCTTCTCTGTGGCTTGAGGGAGGAGGGGAGAATGGTGCAGAGGATGCTGGGAATGTGCTGCCTGGGCTAAACCCTCCTTGCTTCCTGTCAACCATGCTCTCACCCAGGGCTCCCACTTATGTTTGTGCACACACAGGTATGTGAAGACATGGCTGCACATGTGTATACATGTGCATCTTATGTATGCACATATGTGTGAATGCACACGTGTATACACAGAAGACTGTATGGAACCAGAAATGGAACCTGAGAGCCCAAGCCATAAACATAAATCAGAGGTGCCAGGTGGTGGCTCACCTCGCAGAGAGCACAAGTTACCCAGGTTCAGGCCACAGATCCCCATCTCCAGGGGGAGCTTCATAAGCAGTGTAGCAGTACTGCAGGTGGCTCCCCTTCTGTCTCTCCCTCTAATTCTGTCTCTTAATTCTATCTCCCAGTATCTCTGTCTCATTAAAAAATAATGGCCACAGGGAATAGTGGAGTTATGCAGGCACTGAGCCCCAGAAATATCCCTGATGGAAAAAACAAATGTGAAGCAGTGAAGTTAACTTTGATGATTCCAGGAGTGCTGAGGACATTATTATATTGTTATTTCTATTAATATACATATACATGTATATCTTTACATCTTTTTTGTTGATTAAACCAATTTTTTACTGTTTTGTTGTCTGGATAGTGGTTTACAGGACAGTTGTGGACACATGGGTACAATGTGTCATCTGCAGAACACTCTCAATTCTAACTTAGGTCCTTCTGTTCCACCGTGCACCAGAAACCCTCCCTCCAAGCTCCCCACAGCCCTTTTGCTGCCTCCTTCCCAAAAATCCTTTGCTGTTTTTGTGCAATACATGAAACTCAGTTCAATTTTACTTGTTTTCCCTTTCTGTCCTTGACTGTTAAGATCAGCCTGTGAGTGACAACATCCATTATTCATCCTTCTATTTGGGGCTGATCTCACTTCACATGATTTCTTCAAGTTCCATCCACATGAGGCAAAGGAGATGACCTTGTCATTTTTAACAGCTGATCAGTGTCCCACCAGTGCTCCACTTTCTTAGCGACTCATCTGTCATTGGGCATCTGGTTGCTTTGAAACTTGGGTTGATACAAATAGTGCTGCTATGAAAATACCTGTAGTATTTATTTCCCAAGTCATTTTTAATATTTGTAATATTTATTGGATAGAATGCGAAATTGAGAGGGAAGAGGGAGATGGAGACAGAGAGACACCTGCAGCACTGCTCTATCACATGTGCAGCGTGTCCCCTGCAGATGGGGACTGGGAGCCTGAGCCCTGGTCACTGCACATTACAATGATTGCACTTTTACCTGGCCCCATATTACTGTTTGTGTTTTTTCATTTCCTAGAATTGAGGAGCTTCATAGTATATAGTCCTCCTAACTGTCCCTGCTCCCCTACCTGTTGCCCTCCTTAGGGGCACACTAAAGGCCCTTCATCCTTCATCCCCACCATCTCACAGGTCCTCACATATGCCTACAAGCACAACCTGGACACTTACTACCCAGAACCTTTGGACAAGGAGGTGTTTGTTTGCTCCCTGGTCTACACTCCTGACTATGACTCCTTCTCACTGGACAGCTATACCTGGCCTAAGGAAGCCATGAGTGGACAGATGGTCTGATGCCATTTCTGCAGGGCTTGGGGCAGGGGCAAGGGAGGGACACCCACAATACAGATGACCTCTGATGGCTGTTCTTATCACTGTCTATCCCTAAACTCTCTGTGCAAGAGCAGAAGCCCAGAGGCATCTTGTCCCACAGGCCCTAAATGCCCATATTTTTAGAACCTCCCTCCACATCTGGCTTAAGGATTTCTCCAGACTTCCTGTTGCCAGCCCTGAACCTAAGCTTGTGAGAAATCTAAAAGCCCCACCTGGACCTCGGCCCTGGCAGTGCCCATGACTGCTGGTGGGGAGAGAAGTGTGGTGTGGGGAGTCACTTGGCCAGGAGGAGAGTGGTTCAGGGCATGCAGCTAAGCAATGAGAGAGCAGAGTGGTGGAGCAGTAACTAAAATACACGAGTCACAAGCATGAGATCCTGAGTTTAATCCTTGACATCGAGTGTGCCAGTGATGTCACTGCATGACACAGGAAGCAGACACTCAGGAAACCCCTGCTGCCTGCTCTGCCTAGAGCCACACTGCCATCTGTCAGCCACAACAGGCCCCTTTGGCCCAGGTCTTAGTCTCTCCATATCTCCCAGTGTGCTGACACTCAGTGTAGTGTCCCCAAAGCATAGCTCTGTCCCATGACTCCTGGATTCGGGCTAAAGATTCATGGGGGTTGGGGGTTGTTCCAGAACATTCATTCCTTCAGAAAAGTCCAGGCTTGGGGAGGCATGATCAGATTCACAAGTAACTGTTCTGGAGGAGAGAGGCAGAACATAGCTCTTCATACTAAGGCCTTGGGTTCGAACCCCAGTACCACATGGGAGCACCATGAATGGTAAAAGGGTTGGGGAGCTTCATGGTCAGGGGAACAGTGCTAGGGTAACTTTAGTCTCTCTCCCCCTCTGGACACAGTAAAACATTTGAAGCTGGAGGCCTCTGAGCAATGGAGTTACACTAGCACAGGGCCTTGGGCTTCTTGCCTTTAGCTACAGAAAGCTGTTACAAGCAGGGACCCAGGAGGGGGCTGTGATAAAGCCTTGATATAGGAGGCCCAAAGTTGGAGACCTACCACTAAATGGGAGCACCCTGGACAAAGGCCAGTGGAGGGCTGGCAGAAAAGCTTCCCTGAACAGAGGCCTGCTTGGCCCTACACTTAGCCCTGGCTAGAGCCCAACCCCTACCACACTGGAGGAAGCTGCCCTGCTGGGGTCTTTCCTGCTCTCCCTCTGTCTGAAAGAATTGCCTGGAGTGCTGAAGCCCTGGATGGGGCTCCATGGATGGTGGGACAGTACTTTGATCTTGTCTTCTCTCTAAAAATACAGACTTACAGATTGTCCGGGAAGGTAGCTCAGTCACAATGAGCAGGCATGAGGCCCTTGGTTTCCTCCTGGAACAAGGCACCACATTAGATAAAAAAAACTATGAACTAGAAAAATAGCTTAGTAGAACAGTGTGCTGCTTTGTCATGTGCATGGCCCTGGTTCAAACCTGACAACCACAGAATTGAGGGAAATTCAGTGCTGCTTCTGTCTCTCAAAAAGTCAGCCCATAGTGGTTAAGTCTTGATGAGAAAAAAAAAAAGATTAAGAGCAAGCAGGCACATAGAAATGCTTTATTATTTTAACATAAATTCCAAGAGGAGGTTGTACTTTTTTAGAAAAGGACGGGGGTGACACACAAGGAGGGTACATGCACAAGCAGGAATACACCCCAGGCTAGGTGAGGCTGGGTGCCTCTTCCCCAGCTTCTTTGGCAGATGCTGTGGGGAGCATGGACTGGGTGCCAAGGGCATGAGAATGAAGACAGCACTGCACAGCTAGGGGGTAAGGCTGGGGTCCCCCTCCTCAGCTGCCCTGGAATTAAGTGATATGAGTGAGCTTGGAGGACAGGAGGCTGCACTGGTGGACAAGAGGGGTTGGAGTGGACTGAGGGGAACGGGTGGAGTGGGGGGAAGGAGTTTGGTGGAGTGAGGTGGAATGGGGACAGTTGGAGTGGGGGGAGAAAGGTGGATTTGAGAAGGGAGTGGGTTGGAGGAGGGGTAGAATGTTGGAGAGTGAGTGGAATGGGGGACACAGTAAAGTGGGGAGGGGTGATTTGGGGGAGGGTTAGAGTGGGGGAGAATGAGTGGAATGGGGGAGGGCATGAAGTGGGAAGGAGTGGGTTGTGGGAGGGATAAAGTGGGGGAGAGGGATTGGAATGGGAGAGGGTTGGAGTGGGGAGGGGGTGGGTTCAGGGAGGAGTAGAGTGAGGGGGTGTGGAATTTGAGTGGGGGAGGGGTGGGATGGGGATGGGCTGGAATAGAGGAATGGGGAGTCTTGAGGGGAGGGGTTTAGACTGGCAGATAGGGGAGTTTAGTGGGAAGGATGAGAGTGGTCTGGTGTGGGGTGGGGGTGGGGATAGATGCATAATCCAGAGTTAGGCTGGGAGCACCCTCTCCATCTGTCCTGGTATCAGGGCTGTGAGGTTGACAGTGGTGCTGGACTAGTCCCAGGGGATCTGGGGCCAAGAGAGGGATGGACTGGTGGGTGTAGGGAGTGAGGAGAGCTCACCACATTCAGTATGAAGCTGGGTTCCTTCTTCCCAGCTGCCCTGAGGGTGCACTGGGAGGGTGTAAGGAGGGTGTTTTGGGTTGGGGGTGCTGAAAGGGGTAGAGGCAGGTTGAGTGGTGGGGGTAGGGGGTGGGGGTGAGGGTTTGTTGAGTGGGGTGAATCCTCCCTCTACCCCCCAGTCCACCCCTAACCCCCAGGACCTGCTACCAGGACTACTGAGGAGGAGGCACCCAGCCTAACTGGCTGTGATGTTCAGTCTTGGTCCTCAATGCCCACCCCCCCACCACTCCACCCCTCCTCCACACTCAACACCCCTTCACCCCAACTACCCTCCTTTCACCACCACCCCATCTCCTGTCCACCTTCAACCCCATGGCCTTGGCTGCCAGGGATGCTGGGTGCCTCCCAGCTGCTCTGGCAGCAGGTATTGTGGGCCTGAAGGTAGAAGGGAGATGGGGTGGTGGAAGGAGGGCAGGGGGTTGGAGGGGTTTTGAGTGGGGGGAGGGGTGCAGTGGTGGGGGCCGGGGTCAAAAACAGCACAGCACAGCCAGTGTTAGGGTGGGTGCCTTGTCCTCAGCTGTCCTGGTAGCAGGTGCTGTGGGGTTGTGGGTGGACTGGGGGGGGTGGGCAGAGGGTGGACTAATGGGAGATGGGGAGGAGGGGTTTGGTAAGAGAAGGAAGATAGACAGGTGGGGGGTGGAGGGAGGGTGGACTAATGGGAGTGGGAAGGGGGTCTAATGAGGAAGGGGAGAGCACTGGTGGGAGGAGGGGGTTGAAACATCAGTCAGGGTGAGGCTGGGTGTCTCCTTCCTGGCAGCAGGTACAGTGGGTGAGGATGGACAGGGAAGGTGGAGGGAGGAGGCTGGACTTAGAGAAGGGTTTCAAAAAGGGGAAGGTTGGTTGCACTGGTTAGGGCGGGGAAGCAATACACCAAAGCCAAATGGAGGTTGGGTGGCACTCCCCAGCCACTCTGGCAATGGGTAGCTTTACGGCTGAGAATGGACAGAATGTGGGGGTGTAGGGAGGGTAGAGTAATGGTTGGGTGCTTTGTAGGGGGGAATCCAGTGGGGGTGACCTGAATGGACTGGTGGGTCATAGTGGACTGGGAGGGGAGGGGTGCAGTAAGGGAGAGGTGTGGATTTGGAGAGAAGGGGGTAGACTGGGGGGGTAGAGTGAGGGTGAGGACAGCACAGCACAGCCAGTTTGGTGTGGGGTGAGGATGGACTGAGTCGGGTGGGTAGTGGACTCTTGAGTGGATGTGGACGTGAACTGGGGCAAGGGAGGTGGACTGCAGGGGAGGGTGGTGGATGAGGGGAGGGTGGTGGATAAGGGGAGGGCGGTGGATGGAGGACTGGGGTGGACTGCAGGGACGGTGGTGGATGAGGGGAGTGTGGTGGATAGGGAGATGGGAAACAGACTGCAGGGAGGATGGTTGGCTGGGGTAGGGTCAACTGGGGTATGAGGGGATGGCCAGAGAGGGATGAAGTAGACTGTGAGGAGAGGGGTTGTGTGTGTGGGGGGCGGGTTTGAGGGCAGCGCACCACAGCTCAGGTAAGGCTGGGTGCCTTCTCCTCTGCCACCCTGGCAGCAGGTGCTGTGAGGTTGAGGCTGGACTGATGTCAGGGGTGTGGGTGGAGGACAGCACTCCACCCTAGATTGAGGCTACATAACTCCTCCCCACAGCTGTTACATTATGCTCTGGGTACAGGTTGACTGGGGGGGAGGCTGGGGGTGGTCAGGCACACATGGATTCACAAAGGGAGGGAGGACAGACACAGTCTCCTCCTCAAGCTCCTAGTTGGCATCCAGCTGGAGTCCCAAGACAACTGGGAGGCGAGGACTGGACTCTGGCTTCACATGATCATGGGAGACCCTGGCAAGTGTTTGTTATAGGGCCAGAAGTAGGTCTTGCCCTTGTTCGATGGGTCTCGCTGACACTGTTTGCAGCGTTTGTAGTCATTACACTGATCCAAAATAAATAGTTTGTCTGGGGCCCTGGAGGGGAGGAAGCACAGGTGATGGTGAGAAACCTTCCTCAAAACTGTGAAAAGGAGAAAAGGATTGCAACCCCTCCCCAGTACCTGCTCCCTTAGCCTTCAGCCTGCCCTTCTCCTCTCACTCACTGCCACAAATGATGAGCCTACCTGGGAGAGGGGGAGGAAATGCCTTCCACTAAAATCAAAACATCTCTAGAAGAGATTGTATCCCAGTGGTAAAAATAGCATGGCAGTTCTGCAATAGACTTGTATGTCTGAGGCTCTGAGGTCCCAGGTTCAATCCTCTGTATCATCATTATCCAGAGTGAAGGAGGAGTAGAGACAGGAAGAAGAGTAGCAGGAGAGGAAGTGGAGGAGTTATTCATGGGTTACCCAGGATAACAATTGGTTAATTGGCCATTTAGAATATTTGGGGCTACTGACAGTGCACTGTGGTTCTGCAAGTGACTTTCATTTTCTTTTATGTTCCAGTTTAATTCCCAGCTCCACTATAAGCCTGACCTAAGGTCAGGGGAAAAAAAAAAGTTCAGTATATTGAGGCTTTGATAGCATCTGAAGGGACAGGCTCCATCTGATTTGGCAAGTTTTTCACCTTCTCAGTCAGGCACATGTTAACTTTCTGCATTGACAAATGAAAATAAGACAAAAGATCATCACTCTTTCTCAGGCTAGCTGTCAACCTCCATGGCCCCGGGACTAGAGGCTCTGCACCTGGGTGGTGAGTAGAGAGAGAGGGCGGAGGAGAGGGGAAAGGCATCTTGTGGAAGGATGGTCTGGGCCTGTTCCCTGCTGGGTGTCTCACTTTGTATAGGACCCATTACCCATGACTCCATTCCTAACTGACTATTCATTTACCCATGATTCTTCAGCTCTATTCTTAGAACAGTCCATAAGCCAAGGATGTAGTCACTCTCCCTGCTTCAAACTTGTTATTTCCAAAGGGAAATATCCCACACTCTGTTCCTCACCCTGCACAAAAGAAAAAACAAAGCTTTCAGGGAGCCAGGCTGTAGCGCAGCGGGTTAAGCACAGGTGGCGCTAAGCGCAAGGACCAGCATGAGGATCCCAGTTCGAGCCCCAGGCTCCCCATCTGCAGGGGAGTCGCTTCACAGGCGGTGAAGCAGATCTGCAGGTGTCTGTCTTTCTCTCCTCCTCTCTGTCTTCCCTTCTCTCTCCATTTCTCTCTGTCCTATCCAACAATGACAACATCAACTACAACAACAATAAAAAGACAACAAGGGACTGGGAGTATGGACCGACCAGTCAATGCCCATGTTCAGCGGGGAAACAATTACAGAAGCCAGACCTTCTACCTTGTGCAACCCTCAATGACCCTGGGTCCATGCTCCCAGAGGGCTAGAGAATGGGAAAGCTATCATGGGGGGGGGGGGGTTAAGGAGATTGGGTGGTGGGAATTGTGTGGAGTTGTACCCCTCCTACCTTATGGTTTTGTTCGTTAATCCTTTCTTAAATAAAAAATTAAAAAGAAAGACAACAAGGGCAACAAAAGCGAAGATAAATAAATAAAATAAAATAAAAACACAAAGCTTTCTTGAGTAAAGGCAAACCAAAACAGCTGAAACCCTCTTCCCGTCAATGAATCCCCACTCAAAAGTGGTTTGCTTCCTTTAACTCATCTAAAAACTCATCTCATGGACCTACACTATGATCCTACAATTCCTCTCCTGGGGATATATCCTATGGAAGCCAACACACCCATCCAAAAATCTGTGTACACATATGTTCTTAGAAACACAATTTGTTATAGCCAAAACCTGGAAGCAGCCCAGTTGTCCAACAACAGATGAATGGCTGAGCAAGTTGTGTTCTATATACACAATGGAATACTACTCAGTGTTTAAAAATGGTGACTTCACCATTTTCAGCCCATCTTGGATGGAGCATGAAGAAATCATTTGAAATGAAATAAGTCAGAAACAGAAGGATGAATATGGGATAATCTCACTCCCAGGCAGAAGTTCAAAAACAAGATCAGAAGAGAAAACACATATAGAACCAGAACTGCAGTTGCTCTATTGAACCAAAATAAAAGACTCAGGTGCAGTCCGGGGAGAGTTCATGTTCAAAAACGATGAAACAGCACCTAGTGGGGTTTGTATTGTTATGTGGAAAACTGGGGAATGCTATGCATGTGCAAACTATTGTATTTACTGTTGAATGTGTAACATTAATCCCACATCCCATAAGCTGAGATATATACTCATCCCATAAGGTGGCCTGTGATATGCAACAGCCTCAGAAGTTGACTGGGGAGTTGAGATGAGAAAGAAGCAGGCTGGGGCGAGGTAGGGTCAGTCATGGCTCTCGATGTGTCCACACATGTTTCTACTAAGGTCGGTGTCAAGGGGTGGGGGATGAGAGGGAGAGAAAGGAAAAGAGTGTTATGGTGGGGAAGGAAGGCCCAGGCCCCTTACCTGTAATGTTTCTGGGTCATTTCTTTCTTTTGCTGATGACTATTTGTTTGGCTGGGGATACTTTCTTTCTTGTCACCTGCAGCGGCTTCCACCGGATGTTGTACAAGTTGAATATTTCTCTGCCACTTCTCAGCCTCCAGAGTGTTCTTATTTTTGCCTCTTATAATAAAGTCTCCTATGGGCTCGTATACTGGAAGTATGGATGATCTTTTTTTTAACTGGAACAGAGAGAGCCAGTGTGAAGGCTGCAGCATTGGGGTACACTGACAGACCCACTGAGAGAGGAAGCATCACTCTTCTAAAGGCCACTGGCATCCCTTCAACCTGCCCTCTAGAAGGTGGGTTCAAACATTCCCAGACAGGGTTATATGCAAGAGAAGCAGAAGCAACTCTTACAAAAAAAGTGGCATTTCTGATTCCCCTGTGATTTTACAGCATCTGCGACAACAAGGTTATAAGCAGCATTCTTCTTTTTCTGATTTTAGTCTCAACTTTGCAAGGAAAAAGAAAATAAATAAAACAAACACACACTGGAAATATCATTCTGGTTTTGCAGGCTACTAACCTTTCCTTCTACAAAGACTGTGTTTCAAATGATTTCAAACTGATTGGGCTTTTCTATGTTTGTTTTGCTCCCTGAGAAAATGTTTCAAAGTCAAGAACTTTCTTTTTTGAACCAAAGGCCATGGTGGCTCAAGCAAGCCAAACAGAATGGCACCTGAAAATGTGTGGCTGTCTATGTTCTTCCCTGCACTCATGCAACAGAGTAGAGTAAACCCTCCATTTATCCTCCAAACCCCCCGCCAATGCATTTATATAAGCTGTGAAGAGATCAGAAAGTAGCATCAGCTCCTAAATGTAGTGCACCAAACATGCCTTTAGTCTGTTCCTGGAAACCTGGCCATGACCCAAACTTCATTCTCACATGAAATGCCTGATTTGGCACACTGCCAGGCAGACATGCGCGGGACATCTGCAGTGGTCTTGTCTTGTCTGCTGCCCCCACTGCACCACCTCTCAATCAAAGCATTGCACTACCTGGTCTTTGAATGCAGTGTCCTTATCTCTCATTATCTGGTATTGATGTAGAAATTGCTTGTCCTCCTCTTCTTCTTTGTTCTTCTCGATATGAGAATATAGTGCACTGTTGGCCTTCGTGCACTGCATACACACTTAACAAAGTTCCTACAATGACCAGGGGTTTGTTCCTGCCTTTTGCTTTCTTACCTTCACACTTCTTCCTGTGCTCCCCCAAGACTGGATTTCTCTAGGAGTGTGTTTGATAAAAGAACATATGAACAGCAATCGGCACAATGGGTTTGATAGGCTGAGTCCTTGGGTTGCAGGAGTGGCCACAATCCCACTTGATGTGCCGGGTCTATGTTCACTCAGAACCCTTGTTCTCCCAGCCCTGTTTGTGTTCAGTGGCAGACACCCCATCATTTGCTTGTCTGGGGAGACCAGTACCTGTCCTGCTTTCTCATGATCCCTACAAGTTGTAGTCTCAGAGGTCTTAGGTTCTGTTTTCATGTTCTTTGAAGGATTGGGTGGATGTGGCACGCTATAAGAAAACAACAACAGGGAGTCAGGTGGCAGCACAGCGAGTTAAGTGCACATGGCGCAAAGTGGAAGGACTTGTGTAAGGATTCCGGTATGACTTCCTGGCTCCCCACTTGCAGTGGAGTCACTTCACAAGTGGTGAAGCAGAACTGCAGGTCTCTATTTCTCTCTCTCTCTGTCTTCCCCGCCTCTCTCCATTTCTCTATGTCCCATCCAACAATGACGACAACAATAAATACAACAATAAAGCAACAAGGGCAGTAAAAGGGAATAAATAAATATTAAAAACAAGAACACAATTTCACATCTAGAGTAACAATCATCTTAGAGGCAAATACAGCCAGTGGGAGATATCTCAGTGGTTCTCTTCTGCATTGCAGAAATTAGTGTCCTATGTGTCTGATAAGCCTGGACTTCAATCCCAGCATTCTTGTCTACACTTGACTTTTGAGCATTACTGACTGCACTTTCTCAGGCATGGGAGGTGCAGTGAACACACACACACACACACACACACACACACACACACACACACACACACACACACACACACACCCTCTGCCTGAGGAATTAACATTCTAAAGCAAAGTTACTAAACAATGTAAATGAGGTCTCAAGTGTATTCGGTACTGCTGATGATCATGTACACCTGGCTTCCCCCTGATAGACTGTGAGCCCTGGACATCCCTGCAGTCCTCACCATGGAGCACAATGCAAGGGCACCATGTGAAGGCATGGATGGAAACATCTAACATCCCTGAATCAAGATAGGACTCAGAGTACAGTTAGTAAAGTGTGATCCCCACCCCTCCACAAAAGACCAGTGTGTTGTTACCTTTTGGTTCTTGTTTTTGTAAAGACAGTCTTATCAGGTTCCAATGTGATAGGCAATATTACGGGTGCAATATTTCCAGATGCTAGAATGGGTTTTTGACCTGGAGGTCTAGGTAGAAAGTTGGCTGCAGAATAAGAGATAGAGTTAAGTTTCCTTTGAGGCTTTAATGGTCATATAGATACAATGAAGAGAGAAAAAATACAATAGGAACCTATAACACATTCTTACTCTACAACAACTGTGCTAAGTACTTAATATAATGCATAATGGGCCAGGGAGATAGCATAGTGGTTATGCAAAAGAATTTTTTGTATGTGATGCTCTGAATTTGCAGGTTCAATCCCTGGCAGAAAGAGACAGAGAGAGAGACAGAGACAGAGAGAGAGAGAAAGGAAGAAAATGAAAGGAAAAGATTGCATAAATAACAACTTAAGATAACAAATAAAATCTCTTTATTAAAGGAACTGTCCTCAAAACATTGTCCAGTAACTTCTAGCCATCTCTATTAACTTAGAAAAAATAAAGAAAACCTTTGTATTTCTACGTATGTTTCAACCAAAGTCACATCAGCTACAGATATGAGAACCCTGCTATTTTCTATTAAGCCATATAACACAGTTGTAAAACTGGTACTCAGAATATATATATATATATATATATATATATATATATATATATATATATATATATATATATGGAACATGTTACATGCAGCTCACTTGATGCATTTCTGTTACCTACCTAGGCCACCCTCCCTGCCCCGGTAGCCATCTGAACTTTGATTCTTTTAATTAATAGAGAGCCAGCAAAGAGTTTTAGTTGAGAATCTTAGGGATTACAGTTAAGTAAGGTGTGATAGAAAATTCTAGAAGAGCTGATTCTTAGAAGAACATATTTCTTGGGAGTCAGGGGATTACGCAGCTGGTGAAACAAATGTAGCACAAAACACAAGGACTGGTTTAAGTATCTCGGTTCGAGCCCCTGGCTCCCCACCTGCAGAGGAGTCCCTTCACAAGCAGTGAAGTAGGTTTGCAGGTGTCTGCCTTTCTCTCCCACTATCTGCCTTCCCCTCCTTTCTCCATTTCTCTGTCCTATCCAACAATGACGACATCGATGACAATAACAACTACAACAACAATAAAAAGGGCAACAAAAGGGAAAACAATTTAAAAAATTAAAAAAGAAAATTATAAAAGATCTGTTTCTTAGAAAGACACATTTCTTATAACTCTAATTGTACTGACTTTGGGCATAGGAGTTGCTCAGCAACAATGCCCTGCTGCTTAGCAGTAAAGAGATGATAGCTACCATCTTTGGCCTACCTTGCACATCGTCTTTGTCCAGCTTCATTTTTAACACGGACTTTCTCAGTTTAGATGTTTCCGTAGTTTCATTATTTTGTTGTGATTTGAATTCGATTCTAGGAATGGACCAAAATGTTTGCCTGCTCACTGGATCTGAATAAGACACTAGGAGAATTCTCAGTTTTGAGCAGCACCCCAGCCAGCCTGATAATACTGAAATAAACCTACCACTCTGCCATGAGTGAGTGCTTGGACTTTGTTATGCAGTAATCACAGACTGAAGACTCTTTTCTTTTTTAGCCTGAATCTGACTGTGACCTGCCTCTTCTGAACTGAGGTCTCAAAAGGTACTCATACTCTGGGGAGGGAGGGGATGCCTTTGGGTTTTGGTTTCAGTTTGAATGTGACTTTTCTAGTTCTGTCACCAGATTCAATACAGGGCTGTCAGAGTGGTATGTGGTTGGCAGAGAGTTTGGGAGGCCAGGGTTGATAGGTCCATGGAACCTGTGGGGTAAGGCACTCACCTGGGGAATGAAAGAACACAGTTTGGACTTCTCTTCAAATTTTTGATGTTTGCTAAAGTTGAATTTACACTTTGAGGTTTCTGGAGAAAAATGAGAGAGGAGATTTATACCTGGTCTATATTCCAGGACCCAGATGCCTCACAGGCTCCCAGGAAGCAATGCTACTGGAAGGCTGGCTTGTTGAATGCTCAGTGACTAAAGCCTCAAGCTTACCCCCCCCCCATTTAATAACGATCTTCCAACTCTTCTCCCAGATCCAGCTTTCTAGTCCTTTTTCCAACTATGACACCATTTCCCCGGACAGTAACCTGCATCCACCTTCATATTAGCTGTTAGGCTCAGGCAAAAATGGACCCCTTGGAATAAACCTAAAATAGACTTACCTGCTTTTCCAAAATAGAGACCCCAAATCTTCATCTGCAATATCCTTGCCTTTGGGTTCATAATTAGTCAAGAATATGTTCAGCTTTCTATATTAACTCTTTTTCAGCCACCAGGTTCCAGATGATACCATGATGCCAACCTGACTTCCCTGGACTGAGGACTCTACATGGAGCCACACCTATCTCAGATCTCTGCCCCACTAGGTAAAGAGAGAGACAGGCTGGGAATATGGATTGACCAGCCAATGCCAATGTTCAGTGGGGAAGCAATTACAGAAGCCAGACCTTCCACTTTCTGTACCCCATGATGATCCTGAATCCATACTCTCAGAGGGATAAAGAATAGGGAAGTTCCTTCCCTATTTCCTATTATACTTACTGCCAAGATATCCTTATCAAAGCAAGGATTGCAAAAGCTCAATAAGGGCAAGAGACTGGCATACTTTAAGAATGACTCCTTAGTCACTATCAGGCCACCCCATCAGCTGGGGCCCTAGTCTGGGAGTCCTGAGACTCCTAAACAGACATGATGGGCCTTGACCTCAAATAAATCTCTCTCTCCATTGTTACTGGTCACCAGGGACAACAAAATAGATCCCTTTGTGGACCCCTACATGGCCTTGCCCTCAACTTGTATCTACAAAGATAGAGAATGTTCCATCCTCTGAAAAGAGGCTGGACCACATACTGTATGCTACAACTGAGGAAGATGGGTCTTAATTTTGTAGCAGCTTGGAATGTTTTTACAGATGACCACAGAATGTGAGGTTGAATCTACAGGGATACAGAAGTCAAATAGGCTCCTAAACTGAATATGGGCCACAGTTCAGATCAAATTGATGGGGTTTATAGTCATCAATATTTATATACCTTTCCCACAATTGGAAGCTACTCTCTTCCCTGATCCAGCTTTCTGGTCCTTTTTCTAGTCATGACATCATCTCCCCAGACAATAACTAGGATCCATCTGCATATCAGATTTCAGGCTCAGGGGAAAAAACAACTAGTATACCTACAGGCCCTTTGGAATATAACTAAAATGGAGACCACCCACAACTCTTCATCTGCACCACTCTACCCTTTAGGTACATGATTAGTCAACAACATGTTTGGCTTTATATATTAACTTCTTTTCATCCACCAGGATCCAGATGCTAGCATGATGCCAACCGGACTTCCCTGGACAGATAACTTCACCAGTGTGTCCTGGAGTTCATATTCCTCAGAACCCCACCCCACTAGAGAAAGATAGAGGCAGGCTGGTGTTGCTGAGGAGTTATTCTGATGCAGTCTCCACCCCCAGGTTTTAGTATGCCCCGCGAAATCCTAGCATTGCCCCCTTCAACCAATCTTGGCCCTACACGTCACCCCTGGTTGTCGCCCAATAAAAAGCCCCCTCACTCCCCCTCTCTCTCTGGGCTCTCAGCTCTCCCTCTCTAAGTCTCGCTCCCTGCTCTCCCCCCGTGGTCAGGTAGTGGGCACGGCCATTGCCGGCTGGCTCTACGTGGTCTGAACCAAACCCCCCCCATCCTATAATAAAGATTTGTGTACCCCTTTGTTCTGGACGTCCGCTCTCTTCTCTGCGGTGCAGCCCGACACCAGACCACCACAACAACAGGCTGGGAGTATGGATCAGCCTGTCAACACCCATGTCCAGTAGGGAAGCAATTACAGAAGTCAGACCTTCCACCTTCTGCACCCCATAATGACCTTGGGTCCATACTCCCAGAGGGTTAGAGAATAGCTATCAAGGGAGGAGATGGAATACAGAGTTCTGGTGGTAGAAATTGTGTGGAGTTGTACTCCTCTTATCCTATGGTTTTGTCACTGTTTCCTTTTTATAAATTAAAAATATATTTTAAAAAAGAATGTTAGGTTCCATGCAGTGGTGCGCCTGGATAAGCACACACATTATAGAGTATAAGTACCCAGGTTGAAGCCCCTAGTCCCCACCTGCAAGGGTAGAGATTCACAAGATGTGAATGAGGGCTGCAAATATCTCTGTCTCTTTCACTCTCTCTCTCCCCTCTCAATTTATCTCTGTCTCTATGCAACAATAAAAAATGAAAATCTTTAAAAAAAGAATAGGGAAGCTATCAAGGGAGAGTAGTGAATACAGAGTTCTGGGGGTGGGAATTATGTGGAATTGTACCCCTTTAGTATGTGGAATTGTACCCCTATAGTCTTTTCAATATTTCCATTTTATAGATAAAAACTAAAAAAAAGGAAACAAAAAGAATGATATCCCTTAAGCTCTATGCACAACCTCACACAAGGGTCCCCATCAGCTACATGATAGTAGCAAGGATGGGGCTAGGGATGAGGTTGCTTTCACAACATGGCAACTTAAAGGTGAAGGTACATTTCCTGGACTTGCATTAGTATTGGTTGGTGATTTTCATTTTAGATAATCAGCAGCGAAAAAATATTTTGGAAACCTGTTACAGTCCTAACAGCACCATGACTAGAGGCTTCCCACATTACCTTCTAAGCCCTTCCTTGTCTCTCATTCATAACATTGTAATGGCAACTATACTTGTTTTAGGAAGTTTTGAGATTTATATGAATTATGTGTGTGAGACTTCTGGAGGTGGGGCTATGTTGCAGCAGCAGCTATGTTTCTCTCTTCATTTCTGTTCCAGGTCAACTAGGAATACCAAAGTAGATCACCTAGAACCACATCAGGACTAGAACGACTTCAGGAACCCACCAAATCACCAGTGAGTGCAAACATGTGTGGTCTGTGGACAGAGAGGAGCCTAAGGAGAGACTGAGAAGCCGGTAACAGTCCAGCAGTTCACCAGTTGAGGCAACACCTCCAGTCTGTTTTACCAACTAAAAGACTGCTGAAAGGAGGAGAGGACTCCCCTAAGACTCACCAAATGCTACTGTGAGTCTCCACTGCTACTGCCAGAAGAGGCTGGAGCAGCAGGGGGAGGCCCTCAGCTGACATCTGAGAATAGAGAACTGAGGAGGAAACTCAGGAGAAGAGCTACATCTACATCTCAGTGGCCTAGTAGTGGGGCTGTATAGTGGGAGCTTTTCCATGTTTTTCTCCATATGAGAAAATGGTGAATAATAATTGCCTCAGAACCTACAGACTATAAATGGGACTTGTTTAGAAACTCACAAGGGCCACCAGTGTTGCCTGGCTTGGCAGAGAAGCTCAATTAAGACTGGAGCTTTGGATTTTTGGGGTGTGAGTCTCTTTCTGCAATCACTGTGCTATCTCTCTCCAACCCTGCTTTACCTCTTGGTCAGCAGTGAGGGATTAAGATAACAAGCCTTATAGTTTAATAGCTCTCAGGCTCCCATAGCCTAGAGGGAAGAAAAAGAACAAAAGAGTTTTTAACAGCTACTGTGCTCCAACTCAGGGACTGAAATAATATTGAAACAAGTGTCAAGTTCCACAACTGTGAGCTCTTTTTTTATTTTAATATTTATTTATTTATTCCCTTGTGTTTCTCTTGTTGTTTTTTCAATTGTTGTAGTTATTATTGTTGTTGTTATTGATGTCATCATTGTTGAATAGGACAGAGATAAATAGAGAGAGGAGGGGGAAAAAGAGAAGAGGAAAGAGAAACACTTGCAGAGCTCCTTCACTGCCTGTGAAGTGACTCTCCTGCAGGTGGGAAGCCAGGGGCTCAAACTGTATCCTTAAGCTAGTCCTTGTGTTTTGCACTATCTGTGCTTAACCTGCTGTGTTACTGCCCAACTCCCTTGTGAACTTTTTAAGTACCTTACTTAGACACAAGTCAATCAAGGCAAGTGTGATCTGTAATATGAAAAGTACTGAGAGAGGGACCTCATAACATACTATATAGAATGGTTTATATATATAAACCAACAAGAAGAAATACTGGAGAAAAGAACCACGTCAAGAGTCCACTTAGAAGCCACCCCCCAAAAAAAGGTTGAAGCATAAAATAATGAGGTCAACATCCAAATACTAGTTAAGGAAATAATCACAGGAGTGATTAAAGAGTTTGAAAGATTTGTCATCAGAAATGCAGAAACAACAAATGATACTCTGGAAGAAAACACTACTTATTTCAAGGTTATTAGAGAGCCAAAAGCTAAAATAGATGAGCTAAGAACACAACTAGATGAATAAACTAAAACAGTATAAGAACAAGGTAACAAAATAGATGAATTCCAGAAAACAGTAGAGGGCAGAGAGAATAGAATAAATGAGTCTGAAGACAGAAAGAGCAAGATGGAGGATGAATTAGAGACAATGAAGAAAGGAGTAAGAGATCTCAAAAAAGAGATTAAGAGATTCTGAAAACAACAACAGAGACTTATGGGATGAATTCAGAATGAATAATATGCACATCACTGGCTTACCAGAGGAAGAAAGAGAGGGAGGGGAAGAAAGCATTCTTCAGAACATAATAGCTGAAAACTTCTCTAGTCTAGACTACATCAAAGCCATAAAAGGTTCAAAAAGCCCAGAGGGTCCAAATCAGAATTAACCCAGACTTAAAGACACCAAGACACATCTTATTTAGAATGGAAAGGAATAAGGATAAAGAAAGGATCCTGAAGGCTGCAAGAGAAAAACAAAGAGTCACCTACAGAGGGAATCCCATAAGATTAGCAGCAGACTTCTCCAAACAAACACTACAAGCCAGAAGAGAATGGCAAGATATCTATAGAATGCTCAATTAGAAAGGCTTTCAACCAAGACTACTGTATGTTGGTAGACTATCATTCAGACTAGATGGAGGCATAAAAACCTTCTCATATAAGCCACAGTTGAGACAATCAACTATCACCAAATCTGCCCTGAAAGAAGTTCTAAAAGATCTCCTATAAACTCTCAGGACCACCATAAGTATGCTATATATATGAATACTCTAAAAATCTACAATAGTGATATTAATATATCTTCAATCAAAGATATCAATAAATGGCAATGGCCTGAATTCTCCTACTAAAAGGCACAGAGTAAGAAGATGGATCAGGAAACACAACCCAACAATATCCTTTCTACAGGATATCCACCTAACTCAACAAGACAAACACAGACTCAGAGTGAAAGAATGGAAAACTATCATATAAGCCAATGGCCCAACGAAAAGGGAAGGAACAGCTATTCTCATACCTGACATAATAGACTTTAAAATAAATAAAATTTAAAAGACATGGATGAACATTACTTAATACTCGGAGGATCAGTCAACCAAGAGAAATGATCAATTATTACCAAATATGCATCCAATGGGAAGCCATCTAAATGCATCAAACGTCTACTTAAAGAGCTGCAGCAATACTGTAACAGCAACACAGTCATAGTAGGGAACAACAACACCCCACTCCCTCTCTCTGACAGATCACCCAGGCAGAAAATCAACAAAGACAAGAGGGAGCTAAATGAGATAGATACACTAGACCTATTGGACATTTTCAGTGTCATTCACACCAAGAAACTGAAATGTACATTCTACTCAAGTCCACATGGGTCATTCTCAAGGATAAACCATATGTTAGGTCACAAAGACAGCATCAGCAAATTCAAGAGCATTGAAATCATCACAAGCATCTTCACAGATCACAGTGGAATTAAACTAACACTTAACAATCAACAAAAGATTAGTAATAGTCACAAAATGTGAATGCTCAACAATACACTACTTAACAACTACTGGGACACAGAGGAAATCATGGAAGAAATCAAAATATTTTGAGAGTTCAATGAAAATGAAGACAGAAGCTATAAAAATATTTGGGACACAGCTAAGGCAGTACTGAGAGGGAAGTTCATAGCCATACAAGCACACATTGGGAAACAAGAAAACACACAAATAACCTGATTGCACACATTAAGGACTTAGAAGAAGAAGAAGAAGAAGAAGGAGGAGGAGGAGGAGGAGGAGGAGGAGGAGGAGGAGGAGGAGGAGAAGAAGAAGAAGAAACCATGGTCCATGAGAATGAGCAGTGGAGAAACCTCTAACCAAACTCACAAAACAAAATGGAGAAGACCCAAAAAATCAGATTGTAAATGGAAAGCAGATATCATAGCAGACATTGAAGAAATTCAATGTATCATGCAAGGATTCTATAAACAACTATATGCCACCAAGCTAGAGAAACTGGAAGAAATGGATGATTTCCAAGATACCTACAAACTTCCAAAATTAAAGAAAGGGCACTAGATAATATGAACAGGCCCATCACAGTCAATGAAATTGAAACAGTTATTAAAAACCTTCTCAAGAATAAAATCCTTGGACCAGATTGTTTTACAAATGAATGATACAAAATCTTCACGGAAGAGTTCATTCATGCCTGTACTTTTAAAAGTCTTCCAGAATATTGAAGACACAGGAATACTACCCCACAGCTTCTATGAGCCAACATCAATCTGATTCCAAAAACAGACAGGGACACAACCAAAAAAGAAAACTACAGACCATTATCTCTGCTGAACAAAGATGCTAAAATATTGAACAAAATTCTAGCCAACTTGATATACTCGTATATTAAAAAGATTGTTCATCATAACCAAGTGGAGTTTACCCCAGGGATGCAAGGTTAGTTTAATATATGTAAATCAATCAACGTGATCCACCACATCTACAAAAGCAAGACCAAAAGCCACATGCAATAGACGCAGAGAAAGACTGACAAAATACAATATCCCTTTATGATCAAAACAAGACAAAATGGGAATAGATGGGAAATTCCTCAAGATAGTAGAGTCTATGTATAGCAAATCTACAGCCAAAATCATACTCAATGGTGAAAAACTGAAAACATTTCCAGGCAGATCATGTACTAGACAGGGCTGCCTACTATCACCATTACTATTCAACATAGTATTGGAAGTTCTTGCTGTAGCATTCATGCAGGAGCAAGGAATTAAAGGCATAGAGATTGGAAGAGAAGAAGTCAAAATCTCCCTATTTGCAGATGACATGATAGTATACATAGACAAACCAAGGAAATCCAGCAAGAAGCATTAGGAAATCATCAAGCAATACAGCAAGGTGTCAGGCTACAAAATTAACATTCAAAAGTCAGTGGCATTCCTCTATTCAAACACTATGTTAAAAGAAGAAAAAGCGATAAATCAATTCCTTTTACTACAGCAAGAACAACAACAACAACAACAAAAAATATCTAGGAATAAACCTAACCAAAGAAGTGAAAGACTTGTATACTAAAATTTATGAGTCATTACTCAAGGAAATTGAAAAAAACACAAAGAAGTGGAAAGATAATTCCATGATCATGGGTTGGAAGAATTATCATCATTAAAATGAATATACTAACCAGGGCCATATACAAATTTAATGCTATACCCATCAAGAATCCAAGCACATTTTGTAGGAGAATAGAAAAATTCTACAAATGTTTAGCTGGAACCAAAAAAGACCTAGAATTGTTAAAACAATCTTGAGAAGAAAGAACAGAACTGGAGGCATCACACTCCCCAATCTCAAATTGTATTATGGGGCCGTTATAATCAAAACTGCTTGGTAATGGAATATGAATAGACACACTGCCTTGTGGAATAGAACTGTGAACCCAGAAGTAAGCCTCCACACAATGGACATCTAATCTTTGACAAAGGTGCCAGACTATTAAAAGGGGAAAGTAGAGTCTCTTCAACAAATGGTGTTGGAAAAATGGGTTGAAACATGCAGAGGAATGAATGTGAACCACCAAACACAAAAGTAAATTCTAAATGGATCAGGGGCTTGGATGTTAGACCAGAAACTATCAGATACTTGGAGGAAAACATTGGAAGAACTCTTTACCGCATAAATTTTAAAGACATCTTCAATGAAATGAATCCAGGTACAAAGTCGATCAAAGCAAGTATACACCTATCGGACTTCATCAAATTAAAAATCTTCTGCACAGCAAAAGAAACCAATACGCAAACCAAGAGATCCCTCACAGAATGGGAGATCATCACATGCCGTGCATCAAATAGGAGGATAATAACCAAAATATATAACAAGCTTACCAGCCTCAAACACAAGAAAACAAATGACACCATCCAAAAATGGGGAGAAGACATGGACAGAATATTGACCACAGAAGAGATCCAAAAGGATGAGAAACACATGAAAAAATGCTCCAAGTCTTTGACTGGCAGAGAAATGCAAATAAAGACAACCATTAGATCCCACTTCACTCCTATGAAAATGTCATACTTCAGAAAAGGTAGCAGCAACAAATGCTACATAGGTTGTGGGGTCGAAAGAACCTTCCAACACTGCTAGTGGGAATGTAAATTGGTCCAACCTATTTGGAAAACACTCTGGAGAACTTTCAGAAGGCTAGAAACGGACCTACCCTATGATCCTGCAGTTCCTTTCCTGCAGATAAATCCTAAGGAACCCAACATGCACATCCAAAAATATGTGTGCATACCTATGTTCAGGCAGAAGCTGAAAAACAAGATCAGAAAACACAGGTAGAACCTGAACTGGAATTGGCGTATTTCACCAAAATAAAAGACTCTGTGGTACAGTGTTGGCTGAGTACAGGTCCAAAAGGGATGACAGACAACCTAGTGGGTATTGTACTGTTATGTGGAAAACTGAGAAATGTTATGCATGTACAAACTATTGTATTTACTGTTGAATGTAAAATATTAACCACCCAATAAAGAAATAAAACAACAAATTATGTGGGTGAGATACTTTTATCTATTTTATATATATATATATATATTTATTTATTCCCTTTTTATTGCCCTTGTTGTTTTATTGTTGCAGGTATTATTGTCATTATTGATGTCTTTGTTGTTGAGTAGGACAGAGAGAAATGGAGAGAGGAAGGGAAGACAGAGAGGGGGAGAGAATGATAGACACCTGGAGTCCTGCTTCACTGCTTGTGAATCGACTCCCCTGAAGGTGGGGAGCCGGGGGCTTGAACCAGGATCCTTATGCCAGTCCTTTTGCTTTGGGCCAAGTGTGCTCAGCCTGCTGCACTACTTCCCAACTCCCAGTGAGATACTTTTATACTATACTTTTCTCCTGGCCTTGGCTCAGACCTTCAGATTTTTAGCCCTTCTGACCATTTTGTCTGAAGAAGTCACTTAGAAACAAGCATTTCTTTGCCCATGGGGCGCTCGTCACTTAAGACAGGTCAATAACTGAAGGATGACAATTCAGAACTGTAAGAAAGAGAAACAAGTAGATGGTCAATATTACCTTTGCAATACCTTTCTCCAGATTGCCACTTTTATCCGTTGCAGACAAGAAGTCCTTAAAAAAATTCATTTTTACTTTGTCATTTTCAATTGTAAGGATACCGATTCCTTGGAAAGTAAATTCAACTTTCTTTCGTGTGCAGATTGATTGTGATAAGAGCTGCACAGTTTCTTTAATGCATCCTTCGACTGTGTCCCTTCTATAATGCCCCGCTATGGCAACCGTGATAAAATTCAGTGGTTCAACGGGGATATCCCCTGGAAGAGAAAAAGACAGTTGTGTGGGGGAAAGACAGTGAGCAGATGGCAGATACTCAGAAGTAACTGTCTCTCTTTAAATGGGAAAGGTTGAGCCAGTAGAGCTACTTACTAGCTGTGTGGATCTTAGTTTGTTGTAGTCCATGCAGCTGCAATAGCTTCTCTGACATGATAAAGATCGGTATCTGGATAAAGCTAAACCTGTTCCCAACATATAGTTTTTGCCTCATAAAAGTAAATGTCCCAAAATCAGGTAAGTAGACCCCCTAGAAACAAAGCAAAAAGAAGGTGGGAAGAAAATAACCACATGCTGACTTCACTGAAGGGATGATAAAGAAGAATCCTGAGAGAATTTTAGACTCAAATTTTCAAATGATTTTTGCATAAAATATAACCACTTTAAGGGCTATGATACCTTTTTCACATTTTAAATTTTCTTTATTGGGGAATTACTGTTTTACATTCAACAGATTCAATAAATTCAATAGTTTGTATATGCATAACATTTCCCAGTTTTCCATGTAACAATACAGCCCCAACTAAGTCCTCTGTCATCCTTCTTGTATCTGCATTCTCCCCTCCCTCCCACCATAGAGTCTTTTACGTTGGTGCAATACGCAAATTCCAGTTCAGGTTCTACATGTGTTTTCTTTTCTGATCTTGATTTTCAACTTCTACCTAAGAGCGGGATCATCCCATATTCATCCTTCTGTTTCTGATTTATTTCACTTAACATGAATTTTTCCAGGTCCATCCAAGATCGGCTAGTAATGGTGAAGTCACCATTTTTAACAGCAGAGTAGTATTCCATTGTGTAGATATACCACAACTTGCTAGCCACTCATCTGTTGTTGGACACCTGGGTTGCTTCCAGGTTTTGGCTATTACAAATTGTGCTGCCAAGAACATATGTGTACACAGATTTTTTGGATGGGTGTGTTGGCTTCCTTAGGATATATCCCCAGGGGAGGAATTGCAGGATCATAGAGTAGGTCCATTTCTAGCTCAAAGGCTAAGATATTAAGACAAAATATAGGGATGCCATAGTTGCATATATATATATAGAGAGAGAGAGAGAGAGAGAGTGAGTGAGAGAGAGAAACAGAGACAGAGAGAGGTGAGAGAGCATGATACCAGAGCACCAATCCAGCACAGTCAGTGCCAGGCTTCAATCTCAAGACCTCAGGCATGTGTGCAGGGTTGGTGCTCCACTGCCAAGTCACCTTCCGAAGTCCTACCTTTTGCAGCCTCAGCTGTCGTAGAATAAAGTCAGAAACGTGGCTCCATATCATAGAGACTTCTGAAATTCAAAGAAAACAAAAACAGAATTTGATTTATGTAAGTGTCCCTGTCACTGTCCAAAGGCAAATGCAAAAGACTCCCTCAAATAGCAAGTCATTCTCAGCTAGGAACAGACAGAAATAAGGTCCTTCCTGAAAATCCGTTTCCCTGATTGTTTAACTTTACCCCCGCTAAGCTCTGTAAACATGTAAGAAATAGTACATCATGATGTGTGCTTGAAGAAAATCTTTCTGGAGTAAAGCAAACTGCTCAATTCATTGGAATATTCCCTCCACCCCCAAACTACTACCCAAGACAGAGATACCACAGTCTTTCACTTCCAGTATGTGGAGGTTATACACAGTTCTTTCTGATGTCCTAGGAAGGAAGCACAGGTTGTTCAAGGAGAACTAGTAATTGCTCTTATGGACATTGGAGACAAACTGGGTGGTGGAAACTTACCCCAAAACATGTGCTATGGTAAGCCAAGTACTAAAGGTAAGTAAGTCAAAGACTAAGATTTTGCCCTATCCTCTCTACCATGCTCTAAATCATGGCTAATCAATGTACTAAAACTGATCAGGGGATGTGAGGGTGATCTGGTTGTGACAGTTGTCACCCCATTGATTGCCAGGTTGATTTGGCTGATCTGGCTGGCTAGGCGGGTGTCCCCTTCCTCCGTCACCACTCCATGTGTGATCCTCCAGAAGCCTTGCACTTGGTTGAAGACTGACGGCCTACCGAGTAGAGGTCACCAGTCTTTGGTTGAGGGTATATTAGTAGCTGTGCTCCCCTGCTAGAACCTGATCAGATATTTCCTCTATCCTGTCATATTTTCATCACCAAAATAATTCTCCTCCTGGAAGCTAAGCACAAAGGAGATACTCCAACCTAGTCCAACTTGTACCCTCCAAGTTAAAATTTTCATCATGATCAAATATACACAGGAATAAAATAGAATCTCACTATCTGGATATAGGGGAGCTCTTTCCAAGTTAGTGTGTCAAAACTATTGTCTTTATTTTTTAAATTTTTCTTTATTTAAGAGAGGATTAATTAACAAAACCATAGGGTAGGAGGGGTACAACTCCACACAATTCCCACCACCCAATTTGCAGTGAGTACCTCCCTAACACTTCCTCTCCACTATTCAAAACTATTGTCTTTCATGTGACAGGTAGCTCAGATTTCAGGAAAAACATCTATTCAAAAAGGAAATGACCTAGTTGGGATCCAGAGAAATGATATTCCTTGCAACCAAATGCAAGTAGAAAGGTTTGTGAAAGCTAAATTGGAAATGGAAGAGTCATGTTTCTTCATCTAGGTATTATACCAACCCACTGTGTGGTTTTGCTTTTAAGAATCTAATAGATGTTCTAATAAGATCAGCATTAAATTCCTTTGACCTGGTATTTCCTACTTCTCATTGAAGACAGAGAACACATGCACAGTATTCACTCTAAAAAGTTTTTATTTTTTTATATTTATTTAATTTATTTATTCCCTTTTGTTGTCCTTGTTGTTTTATTGTTGTAGTTATTATTGTTGTTGTCGTTGTTGGATAGGACAGAGAGAAATGGAGAGAGGAGGGGAAGACAGAGAGGAGGAGAGAAAGATAGACACCTGCAGACCTGCTTCACCACCTGTGAAGCGACTCCCCTGCAGGTGGGGAGCCAGGGTTCGAACCGGGATCCTTATGACGGTCTTTGTGCTTTGCACCACCTGCACTTAACCTGCGGCACTACAGCCCGACTCCCTAAGAAGTTTTTCTTTTTCTTTCTTTTTTTTTTTTTTTTTTCCTGCAGGGCTATTGGAGCTTAGTGTTTGCACTATGAACCTTTTCTCTTTTTTTTTGGATAGGACAGACAGAAATTGAGAGAAGAAAATAGTGCAGAGAAGAGAAAGACAGGCACCTGCAGACCTGCTTCACCACTTGTGAATCAAATCCCCTGCTTGTGGGGAATCAGGGGTTTGAAAGAGGATCATTGTGCAGCTCCTTGCAGTTTGCACTATGTGCACATAAGCCGGTGGGCTACCACCTGGCCCCCTCTAGACAAGTTTCAGGCGTCTGCAATTCAGTTGGACTAGACTTGGAAACCTTACAGACTCTTGATTTTGCACTGCTTTTTCTGATGCCCCAATATGTCAGTGTGTCAGGGAACTGGAATTTATTTTACATGTGTTTAAAAATATGACTTTTATATTTAAAAATACTTCTCTGCCCTTCAACCAGTGAGGCTTTTTCAGGAGTCACTAACACTGTTACCTTGCCAACAAGCTCACTGGATATGTACCCACTGTGCCCTGGCGATGAGGGCTTGTGGCATCAAAGGTTGGCTTTGTGGCACCATTCTCTCTTGGGAATCCCTGTGTCTCTCTGCCATTTCTTCTCAGTTCCCTTAGCAGGTTCACTTGCTCAGTATTGCACTTGTTGAGGTCTAGCTCCACATTCTCTTTTTTCCCTCCATGCCCCCTGCTTATATCATGCCCAGGGCCTTGTGAACCATCACTATGCAGATCACTGCCAAAGGCAAATTCAGAAGCCTAGGTTCCCTCCCTCCAACCCCCTACCGCCAACTCACACACAATCACCTTTTTGATCCTGTGCATGTGACTTCCTACCTGAATATCCCACAATCAATATGCTTGGACTGGAGAAATAAATAGCACAATGGTTATACAAAAAGACTCATGCCTGAAGCTCTGAGGTCCCAGGTTCAATCCTCAGTGCAACTATAAGCCTGCGAAGCCCAGTGCTCTGGGGAAAACCACACACAGCTCACTCAAAGCCAGAATCAAGCTTCCTTTAAATATTGTCTTTGAGTCAGGCTTTTTGCTCTTGACAAAGAGCATCATCACTTGATTTACTTGCATAGACCCAAACTCAAAAGCTGCTTGGGAAGTTCCTTTCTGCTATATCCTGTCATTTACTCCATCACCGCAACCAATAGATTTTCATGTCCCACAGGCCTTTAACTCTGTCCACTCTCTACACTTCATTCTACCAATTCAGGCCAAGTCACCATTCATTCTCTCTTAGATAACTCTGAAAGGAAACAGTTGTTCTATGTTAAGTCATCCATTGTTGCCTGAGTGGTCCACATGCTTCTCTATTGCATGGCCTTTTCATTTTCCTGATTAAAGTTTAAAACAGGGGGGTGCGGATAGGGAGGAAAAGAAATAGTAGAAAGAGACAGAACCAGAGAACTGTTCTGGCACATAGAATGCCATGGAATTATTATCAAGACCTCATGCTTAAAAATCTAACAACCTGGGTCAGCAAAATGCTCCCTTGGACACTGAAGTGCTTTGCCATGTGTGCTATCCAGGGTTAATCCCAGCCTCCAACTCCTTAAATGAAATTTTGTTCTTGTGAGCTTTTGCACTCTCTGTGCAAACAAATAACAAATATATGAAACAACATCCAACATCTTATCCACTGTGCCACCACCCGACCTCCACTTAATTCTCCACACTTCCACCTGAGCCAGTGTTTCCCAGCACAGATCTTGGGGGGTCACTCCTCTTCTACCCCCTCATTAGGATTATCCTCAATGCCAACATATGTGATTTGACTGACAGTGCCCCGAATAACCTGACTTTTTCCTCTCATTAAACAGACACTTTGGCTGGGTGTCATGCACATTTAAGTTAAGTGCACATCATTTTTTTGTGCAAGGACCTGAGTTTGAGTCCGGGATCCCCACCTGCAGTGGGGATGTTTCACAAGCACTGTAGCAGTCCTGCACGTGTCTATCTTTCTCTCTCCCTACTCTCTAATTTCTTCTGTCCTATTAAAAAAGAAAAGGAAAATATGGCTGCCAGGAGTTCTGACTTTGTATTACCAACACAACACCCCAAAAATAAGCTTGGTTGGAAAAAAATCACATACTTCCATGCCCAGTCAGACAGCAGCCATAGTGTTGTCTTTCACCTCCTTCCACAAAGTGTCCACCCACCCTCAGTCAAGTGTGTTTGTTCTCCTTGTTCCCTCTACCAAAGAAAATCCTCCCCTCCTGCTCCACTAATCCTTATTCTCACTTCATATCCCCCCCTTCTTTAGTCAGCCTTGAAACATACCCCACCCTCGCCCTCTGTAAAAATCTTCCTTGTAGTTCAGGTCCTGGAACATGATGGCAGAGTACCTAGTGGGGGTTGTATTGTTATGTGGAAAACTTGAGAAATGTTATTCATCTACAAACTATTGTACTTACTGTTAACAGGAATACATTAATCCCCCAATAAGGAAATTAAAAAATTATTCCTTGTAACCATACAAATTATGACTCACACTCACTGTACACGTGTGTTTACATCTGTGTTTACTGGGTTTTGTTTGTCTCTCCCCACTAGGTTATAAATTCAAAAAATGTTTGAATTTGATGAGTAACCCAGTACCCAGCACATAGCCATACACTTGGTGGTGCTGGGCAATGTCCACCTTTATGACCTGGGACTTGGCATCCAGGCTGACCTTTGTCACATACTGGTCTCCCCAGCAATGTCCACCTTTATTACCTGGTGACTGGCAGTCAGGGTGGCCTTTGTGACATACTCATCTCCCAGGCAACCTGACCTCTAGCCACACCAAGTCACAGTATGGGCTCTCCAAATGGCTTGATGAAAGGACAACTACCAAAAATTAGAAAGAAATCAAGAAAAAAATGGAGAAATTTGCCCAGACATAGATTTCTTAAGATGTAGAAGATCGGGAGTTGGGCAATAGCGCAGTGGGTTGAAGGGGTGAAGCAGGCCTGCTGCAGGTGTCAACTTTCTCCTCTCTTCCTTTCTCTCTGTCTTATCCAACAACTATGACAATAATAGCAACAACAACAATAATAATAAAACAACAAGGGCAACAAAAGGAAATAAGTAAATAAATACTTTAAAAATATCTTTTTTAAAAAGACCCATAAAATCATTACCTGTGATGTTTCATTTCAGAATTTGTTTGGGGGGAAAAATCAACTGGTGTTTTGTAAGAAATGTTTTAACTATAATTTAATGGAAATGTGAAAACTGGGAAAGTAATTAAATGTCACACAGAGGACGACGACTAACAGTGACAGCAGAATAAAGTTCTTATAAAAATATGGAAGTAGAACAGATGCCAAGGAAGAGAAAGAAGAGATGCCTCTCCCTGGTTTATCTCAAATCATTTAGTGAGACTCTGGGCAAGAGCCCCAATGACATAATGATAATGGTGGTGCCATTCCTGAGGCACCTGTTTTGCCAAGAGCTCAGCGCCCCCTTGGGGTTCTCTTTCAAACAAGCCTAGAAAGTCTTCTAGGAGATGCTGCTCTGGTCCTCTCCCAAACATTAAGCCACTATTTTCATATTCACCCCTGGCTTACTTTCCAACAGAGGGGCAGAGAACGTGCAAGAGCGAAACTGAAGAGATACCTGTCGCACTGCTCCACTGCTCCTAAAGATCTCCACCCTCTGAAGGTGGGAACTGGGGGCTTGAACCTGGGCCTCCTCACCCCAGTTTCTTAACACAGCCCCAGGAATCAGGGATGCCACTGGCTGCATAGTCCTGGCCAGGAAGCCTGGAGGTGGCTGTGTTGAGTGGCATTTATTCGGCACAGACTTGGTGTCAATAAAACAGATCATATCAGAGTTTGTGGCACCCCAGGCTTTCAGGGTGTAAGTTTCCCCTCCAGGGCCCCCAGCCCTGCCAGCCTGCCCAGGAAGAGAGGCACAGAGGGATGGGTGGGTCCTTACCATCCCAGCTCAGTCGAGCTAGGGTGTGCAGCTTGTTGTTACTCATGTGCTGTTGCCAGACCGTCAACTCTTCTGCTGTGGCGCCCATGGCATCGAAAGGGCAGAGGCCAGTCCTGTCTGCTGGGCGCATGGTTCCCCCCGCCCCACCGAAGGAGGTGGGCGGTGGGACTCGCCCACCAAGGCAGGCACTGGGGTTGTCCGACTTCTGACTGTGCCTCGAAATTACACTATCTTTGAGTGATCAAATTGATTTTTTTAAATATATATGCAAAGGCTCTTCCTTGCTTCCCCTCAAAGCCCCTTGAGCTAAGTATTTAGGGAAAGAGACCCAGAAGGGCAGTGCCACAGCTGAGCCTGGTTCCTACCCTCCTGCTTTCCAGGGATTCAGAGAGAATATGCAGGGCAACCTGGTGGAGGGGCGTGGCCAGGGAAGCAAGCAACAAAGGCTCAGAGGTCATCACCTGGGCCCCAAGCCCCACCCCATTGCCAGAATGCTGCAACCCTATCTGCTCCACAGGCTGTCACTCTGGCTCTCTCTGTTGCCTTTTTTTCCCTTTCATATTGTTTTTTTTTTATTTTTATTTTGTAAATTTATTTATTGGGGGATTAATGTTTTACATTCCACAGTAAATACAATAGTTTGTACATGCATAACATTTCTCAGTTTTGCACATAACAATACAACCTGCACTAGGTCCTCTTGTCATTCTTTTCCAGGACCTGTACTCTACCACCCACCCACCCCAGAATCTTTGACTTTGGTGCAATACACCAACTCCAGTTTAGGTTGACTTTTTTTTTTAATGTTCTTCTCTTAAATTAAAAAATGAGTTTACAGCTGGATGAACTTTTTTCACTACTATAATTATCAGTGATCTGATAGTGGCTGACAAGATGTTAAGATTACAAGGGTATAGCTGCACATTTCACCCATCACCAGAGTTATGTGACACCCTACCCCCACACCAAAATAACCATAGTTCTCACAAAGTTTATTTGTTTTTTTCCTTTTTTCTTCTGGGGTTATGCTGGGGCTCAGTGCCTCCACCAGGAATCTACCAGTCCTGGAGGTTTTTTGTGTTTTTTTTTTCCTCCTTTTTGTTGCCCTTGTTGTTTTAATATTGTTGATGTTATTGTTGTTATTAACATTGTTGTTGGATAGGTTAGAGAGAAATGGAGAGAGTAAGGGAAGACAGAGAGAGGGAGAGAAAGATAGACATCTGCTGACATGCTTCACCACTTGTCAAGCAACCCCCTGTAGGTGACTAGCCCAGGGTTAAAACCAGGATCCTTACACTGGTCCTTGTGTTTCTCGCCATGTGCGCTGGGGCGCTACCACCTGACCCACCTCACAAAGTCTTAGAGACAATTTGGCTCCTCTTCCCACCCACCCTGTTCATCTCTCTCCTCCTTTCTTCATTCTCCTTCATTATTCATATTTTCTCCTCCTCTTTTCCCTTTTCCTTCCCTCCCTCCCCCCACTCCTTTCCATAGTTTGTGTTTCAACCCTCTATATTCCACACATGAACAAAACCAAATGGCAGCTGCCTTTCACTCCCTTATTTCACTCAGCATCATCACCTCCAATGGTCTTTGTTTTTAAATTACAAAGCAGTATTTGTCTCATCACATTTGCAACTTCTTTATCCAGTTGGCCCTCCATTCCCTTACCAGCCCCACCATCCTGCACTGTTGCTTTTTTACACTCTTCACTGCTAGCTGTGAATTCTCACACATTAAACACAGTCAAGTAAACCTAGCCTAAAGCAAGAATTAGAAATTCATCAGTGATAGAAACAGCTGCTCCAGGGAGCTGGGCGGTAGAGCTGCGGCTTAAGCACACAGGACACAAAACTCAAGGGCCAGAGTAAGGATCCCGGTTCGAGTCCAGCTCCCCACCTGTGGGAGGTTGCTTCACAAGTGGTGAAGCAGGTCTCCAGGTGTCTATCTTTCTGTCCTACTCTCTGTATTCCTCTCCTCCCTCCATTTTTCTCTGTCCTATCCAACAACAACAACAGCTATGGCAACAAAAACAACTATAATAAGCCCAACAACAAGGGCAACAAAATGGGAAAAATAGCCTCCAGGAACAGAGGATTCGAACTGCAGGCACTGAGCCCTGGAAATAACCCTGGAGAAAAGAAAAGAAAAGAAACAGCTGCTCCATCCTGCTCCCCAACAGAGACTAGGGACTAGCTGGACTCTACTCAGAGTGTAGACCACACAGCCTTCAGTGCACAGCAAAGCGAGGGCACCCTGGCTATTCCCCTGCCAACAATCTGCTCTGAAAAAAACAGGAGAAAAGTTCAGTGGGAAAAGTGCCAAACTTATATGCCAGGTGGTACAAAGATAACTGCTAGGTTTGGTCCCTGACACAAGTATATTATCCAAACTTGTATCAGTCTTTGAGGACAGATACACAAAAGTGTTGACTGTGGTTGTTTGGGGACCATGTGACATTGTATGTGAAGGGGGAGGAAGAGTTCAGGGAACTATTTTGCTCATTTTTCTCTCTTATTTACTGATCACCAAGAGTATGAATTACTTTTCAAGTGGTCCAAGTGTTGGCCAAGGTAAGAAACACACAGAGTGAAGTGCAGGGAGAGTATAGGGAATTAAGCAAACACAGACAGAAATGAACTGGGTCAGAGTTTTCTAAGCTGTCTCAATGCACATATGCTTTTCTGCAAGCTCTGATGTCCCTTGCAAAACCCACATGACAGTCACTTTTTCATTCAGACCCCTCAGCAGCCACACAACCCAAAGACTCACACTCTGAATAAGGACAGCCTGGGCATGTATCTGAAAGAGAAGACATTTACAATTCCCTCACTTTTGTATTATTCAAAACCTGCCAGAAAGTTAACCCATGTCTACTGAGCATATATTAGTTTTTGCCAGGCACTTGGCTGGCTGCTAAGAGACATGAGGTGAGATGGTGGGACAGAGAGAGAACCCTCCATGCAAGAGGTATAAAATTCATTTATTCCCCATTTAACACATATTTATTGAAGAAAAAAATACTATAATGTAGGAAAAAACGGGAGCACTTAATATCTCAAGGAGTGGTGGGTAAAGCAGGGGAGCACAGGGCCTGCAAACATGAGGTCCTGAAGTCAATGACCCAGAACAGTGACCTTTCTCTCTCATTAATAAATAAATCTTTAAAAAAAAAGGTGGGGAATGTGAGAGAAAGGCATTGGCACATACAGTAGAATGCACACATTGATATGCACAAGAACCAAAGTTCAAGCCCCCAGTCCTTACCTGCAGGAGAATGTAAAGCTTTCTTTAAAAAAAAAATATCTTGGGTGGGGTAAATAGCATAATGGTTATGCAAAGAGACTCTCAAACCTGAGCCTCCAAAGTCCCAGGTTCATTCTCCACACCACCTTAAACCAGACCTGAGCAGCACTCTAGTGAAAAATAAATAAGTAAAAATTCTCTTCAATATTAGCTATTTTAATGTAAATGTCTTGTCATTCTTTCATGTTAAAATATTTCCAGGATCAATAAATATGTTTTCTGTAGCATGTATTTATTAATGAACATCAAATAATATAGCTTTATGAACTTCTGCATTATATTAATCCTTGCATATTAAATTAGTGTATATAGTTCACAGAAATACATTTAATTAAACTATTTCATGTATGGGGTAGAACTTGCTTTCAAACTACCTATCAGGAAGTAGCTCTTATAACTACCCTTTCCTTTGGTGTCCTTCATGGTCTGGTCTTCTAGTAAAGATCTATTCTAAGCATAATGGTTATGCAAAGAGACTCTCATGCCTGAGTCTTCAAAGTCCCAGGTTCAGTCCCCCATACCACCATAAACTAGAGCTGAGCAGGGCTCTGGTTAAATAAATACATAAAGAAAACAAAAAAAGCAAAATGATCTATTCTAAATTTGTTTCAACTGCATTTGTTTCAGCTGATCAGGTGATAAGAATATATATGTTGAGAGTCGGGCAGTAGCTCAGCGGGTTAAGTGCACGTGGCACAAAGCACAAAGACTAGGGTAAGGATCCCGGTTTGAGCCACTGGCTCCCACCTGTAGGGGAGTTGCTTCACAGGCGGTGAAGCAGGTCTGCAGGTGTCAAACATCTTTCTCTCCCCCTCTGTCTTTCCCTCCTCTCTCCATATCTCTCTGTCCTATCCAACAACAATGATATCAATAACAATAATAATAGCCACAATGACGATAAAACAAGGGGGGAAATTAAAAAAAAAGAATATATATGTTGAGAAACATATTTGGTGAATTGGTTTTCCTTTCTCACTCTTTCAACTCATTGATAATTAAAAATAGATAACATCTTAGAGACGAGTTATCAAGACTAAATCAATGGTGGTATATTTGTAGGACTTCAAAATGAGACATACTTTTCAAAACCCAGAAACTTCTTGCTTTGTTTTACCTAGTAAATAAAGTACAACATTGTCAATAAAACCAGTATGTTTTGAATCACTTTGTAAAACAATAACAGTAAGAACAAAAACACCACCACCAACAAAAGCTAAGCAATGAATTGAACCATTGTTAAATTCATTTGTTTTGAATGTTCCAAAAAATGTTATGAGTTTTGAGTTTCCAAAATATATTATGACTTTCTATATTAAAATACAATGATGAATGTTCTTTATTCTAAATTACTAACTCTATTAGGGATGGAATATCTTCTGTCCTCATTAAGAGTAAATGCAAATTATAAGAACATGACTTCTATTTGATGACAGCAGAAATTGAGAGGTGATACAGGGGTAGAAAGGAGAGACAGAGAGAAAACTGCTGCCCTCGTGAAGCATTCCCCCTTCAGGGGAACCAGGGGCTTGAACCCAGGTCCTTGTGCACTGTACTGTATGCTCTTATCCAGGTGCACCGCTTGGCCCTATGATTCACACTTGTTGCTTAATTGGTAGGATACCAGTCACCAATCAAGAGAAAATGAATGGCTATGTGTATGTGCCCAAATAAAATCGTGTGTGTGTGTGTGTGTGTGTGTGTGTGTGTGTGTGTGTTTAAAAAGTGGTCTGGGGTGGTAAAATCATTGCATGAGAGCCAGTTTTTTTTTTTTTTAAATAGAGGCAGAGGGAGAGGGAGAGAGAGACAGACAGACACACCACAGCACCAAATCTTCCTTCAAATCAGTGGGGGCCAGGTTTGAACATGGGTGCACACTTGGCAAAGCAGCAGACTACCGTGAGCTATTTTTGAAAAAATAAATAAATAAATAAATAAATAAATAAAAATAACTTGTTTTATTGGATAGAGATAGAGAGGAATAGAGACAGAGGCACCTGTCGGAACATGTGGAAACTGGGATGCTTAAATTTTTTTACATTGTAATGTGCGTGCCCTTAGCGTTCAGGGCTCCAGCAGGCTGGGCTAGCTTCACGGTGGTAGACAGAGATGACCAGAGACACACGGCTGGGCAGAGAAGCTTTATTCACGAGCGGGCAAACATGTGCTCTCCTGTCTTTCTGCTCTGGTGGCAGAGAGAGACCCTTAAACTAATCACCACTCAGATCTGTCCTGCATCCTTCTCCCCCAGCGGTTCTGCCAGAACTCGGGAACTACATAGCATAGGGGGCGGGGAGAAAGGGCCCACAAAACTAGCAAGGGCCAAACCAATTCTCCTGGTGTGGGGAAGGAGACCAATCCAAGATGAAACATACCAACAGTGCATACTAGGCCAGGTGCACCACCACTTCCGCCTCCCCCCCAATTGAGAACTATTTCACCACCCACCTTCCTACTTTTTAAAAACAATTACGGGAGTCCTGGGTGGTAGTGCAGTGGGTTAGGTGCACATGGTGTGAAGCACAGGGACCAGCATTAAGGATCCCAGTTTAAGTCCCTGGCTCACCACCTGAAGGAGGGGGTTATTTCACATGTGGTGAAGCAGGTCTGAAGGTCTCTCTCTCTCTCTCTCTCTCTCTCTCTCCATCTTCCTCTCCGCTGATTTATCTCTATCCTATCCAACAACAATAACAACAAGGGCAACAAAATGGGATAAATGGCCCCCAGGAGCAGTGGATTCATTGATCAGGCACGGGCCCCTGGGACAACCATGGAGGCCAAAAAGAAAAAAAAAAAACTTACACAAATGAGAGAAAGGGAAATAATCAGAGTGTTCCTCTGGCACAAGCGAAGCTGGACACTGAACTCAGAATCTCATGCTTTGGAGTATAATGTTTTAACCATTGCCTGTCTTCAGGACCATAAAAATTTATTTTCTGAAAAGGAAGACAGAGACAGAACCAGAGTTCTGGCATTTTAAAGTCAGGAATCAAACTTATTTATTTTTTCTTTTATATTACATTTGTTATGATTGGTTAAAGACAGAATATAGAGAGGGAGGGAAGAAGGGAGAGAGGGAGAGAGAGAGAGAGAAGAGAGACCTGAGATACTGCTTTACTACTCCTCAAGCTTCCCTGCAGCATGTGAGGACTGGGGGATTGAACTGGAGTTCTAGCACATGGTACTATGCATGCTGAACCAGGTGCTCCACAGCCCAGCCCCCCAGAAAGCAAATTTCTTAAGTCCAGAGTTAGAGCACAGTGCCACCTTATGCACTGTGAAGCCCCCTTAAATGATTCTTGTTCAGCTCTCCTGAGACTTGAACTGATACAAAGACTCAGTGTATCAGCTGCAAGCTAAATGAAGGAGCTTCTGAAAGGTGGGAAGATGGTGTGCCAGGAAGATGTGGAGGGAAATTACTTCTAGCTGAGATGACCCACCGGAATGCTAAGCCAGTCACTTCAGGCTTCATTTAAAAGGTGTAGTGATTCCTGAAAACCCTGGGATAAGAGGGTTAACACTTAACACTCACAGACAAATTCTTCAATTCTTTAGCATTGCATTAAAATGGACTTTGCATTTCATTGGCATGACACAAATACTTTATATGACAGTGACACTCAGAGGAATTTCTAAGAGAGATGAAGTGGCATCAAACACCTGAAAGATTAAGTATTCTAAGTATTGCTATAGTGAAAACTGATTATGACTTTTTTATTTTCCTTTTTGCCATCAGGGTTATAACCAAGGCACAGTACCTGAAGACTCCACCATTTACAGAAGCCATTATTATTATTCTCCTTATAATTATTTTTAATTATTTTATTTATTTTATGGAGACAAGGAGAAAAAGAAAGATACTATAGCACTGTCTACCACTGATAAAGCTTCCCTGGGTCCTGTAGATGGTCCCATGTGGGACCTAGGACTTGAACACGAGTCCTCATGCATGGTAATGTGTGCACTCAGAAGAAGCCACCTGCCAGCCCCTTACTACCTTTGGGTGGACAAAACACAAAGGATTTGATTCAAGTGAAGAAGGGTCAGTTATATAATGTGACCAATGAGGGTGTTGTGAGATGAAGATTTGGTTAGGGTTTGGGCACTGGAGCTGTGGCATCCATAGACACCAATTAGCGTTTGAAAAGTTAGACGTCATCAGCCCTGCAGAGCAGTTAGGCCATGGGATGTGCAAACCTGAGGCAGCTACAAACCTGGCATGCTAAGATGCTGTACTTCTTGTGGGGAGGCCTCTTCTCGGGCATAGACTCCTGGCTTACCTGTCCTTCTGTACACCAGATGCAGGGTTCTAGGAGAATGTTCCATGGCAGCAGGAGTGAGCCTACAGGACTAACTCGGCGTCCGGTGCTAGTGCCGTGACAAGAGATGACCCGGGACTCGTGTCTGATAACAATCCGTTTATTCAACAGCAAAGCAGGGTTTATAAGGGGTCGTAGGAGGAAGTAAGTTATCTATTCCATATATAGTTTGGGAGAATAGGGGCAAAGAGAGGTAATGGGTTGGGAAAAGATCAGAGCATTCCTAGAAAATGTTGAGCAAGGAGTTTAATTGATCAAAGGAATGAGGAAATTAAGGTTATCAATAACTAGCAGACAGAGAGGGGTATTAAGGGCAAAGAGAAGATAGATCATGTAAGTTTAAAGGGAGTGGAGGAGTAAGGAAAATGATCCTAGTTATTGTTTGATGGAGCTGAACAATAATATATGGGATATGTGATCAAGGAAAATGAACTTCCATTTACCTCTGAGTAAACAAACCACTTGGTTTGGAAACAAGGAAATGGGCTACGTGCAGAGTCTTTGTGAGGCAGAGCGACTGACAGAGAGGACATTTCCTGGTGGTCGTTTTCCTCCATGCTCAATCTCAGGTAGAGAGAGACTAATAGGAAGGTCGTGCCATCCAGGCACCATTTTTCAATAGGAGGTCCTACACCATGCTCAACCAAATCCTCACAATTCCCCTACACTTAAGATATATACATTTACTCCTACACTGGATCATCAGGTAATTTCATTTTTATTAAAGGATCCTCCAGTCTTCCAAAGGTGCTGCAGAGTTTACATTCCCACAATCAGTGTAATAGAGTCTCTTTGTCTCCACAACTTTACCCAACATTTGTCATTTCCTGTTTTGTTGATGTAGGTCATTCTCCAGGTTTAATGTGAAATCTCAGTGTAGATTTTAGTTTGTGTGTGATCAATACTGGGTCACAGGAAATTAGAGGATATAGTTCTACACCACACCCACCACCAAAGTTCTGTGTCCCAATCGCCACTGTACTCACACAGTATGGGTTTTTTTTTTTTCTCTTTTCCTTTTTTTTAAAAATCTTATTCATGAGTATCAGTACTCTAGATTCCACAGGAGTGAAACTATCTGGTAATTGTCTTTCATCTCTTTACTTATTGCTGAGTCATAAGGTAATTGAATCTCAATGGTAAGGTAAGTGGAATCTCAGTACAGTTTCAATTTGCACTTCTCTAATGTTAAGTATTTCTTCAGGTGTCTGTAGGGCATGTGTATCTCTTCTTTCAACAACTGTTCAGTTATTTGGCCACATTTCTTGTTTGTTTTTTGCCTCTAGAGTTATTGCTGGGGCTCAGTACGTGCACCATGAATCTACTACTCCTAGAGGCTAATTTTTCCCCTTTTGTTGCCCTTGTTGTTTTGTCATTGTTGGGGTTATTGTTGTTGTTATTGATGTAGTTGTTGATGGATAGAACAAGGAGAAATGGATAATGGAAGGGAAGACAGGGGAAGGGAGGGAAAAACAGACACCTGCAGACATGCTTCAGCTCCCTTAAAGCAACTCCCTTGAAGGTAGGGGCTCTAATTGGGATGCCTGAGCCAGTCCTTGTGCTTCCTGTCATGTGCACTTAACCCACTGTGCCATCACTAAAGTTTTGTTAGTGATTTAGGCTAATAGGGGGGCAACTCCATACTTGCCACCACCAGAGTTCCACAACCCATTCCCACTGTTGGAAAGTTCCCTATTCTTTATCCCTCCGGGTGTATGGACAAAAATTCTTTACAGGCTGCACAAGGGAGAAGGTCTGGCTTCTGTAATTGCTTCTCCTCTGAACATGATCCTAGGCAGGTCGATCTATAACCCCAGGATATTCCTATCTTTACCTAATGGGGTAAGGAGGTGAGGTTTCAGGACACATTAGTGATTCTGTCTGCCTATGGAAATCAGGATGGCATCATGGTAGCATCTGCAACTTGGTGGCAGCAAGATATCAAGCAGGACAAATATTTTAATAAACAGGAACGTAAAAGTAAGAATAGAACAGACAGTAGTCTGGAAGGTGAGGCAGAGATAAGCTTTGCACTCGCAAGCATGGGGTCCCAAGTTCGATCCCCGGCAGCACATGTGCCAGAGTGATGTCTGGTTCTTTCTCTCTCTTCCTATCTTTCTCATAAATAAATAAAATGCTCTAAAAAAAACCACAGAACAGATAAAACCAGGGCTCCTCATATGGAAAGAAACTAGGAAAGTCTATATTAGGTATATTCCAAGGGTTGGACCATATATTTATTGCTTTTTTTCCCCTTGTAATTTGTACCAGTTCCCTATAGATATTTAGTATCAGTCACTTCTACAAGTAGGAAATGCAAATATCTTCTCCCAGTTACTGTTGTCATCTGGTTATTATTGGATAGCTTTTTTCAAAGTGTAGAAGCCTTTTAGCTTGATGCAGTACAGTTTATTTACTCATTTTCATTCACGTTCATAGAGTTGTCTCCAAATACATCTTGATGTGAAGATCCTACAAAATGTTACCAATGAAGGTGACTGTGACAGAGCCCACAGCTCAGCACTCTGCTACTTGCCTTTGTTTATAGAACACATTCGTGACATTCAAAAAAAATATTGATTCATGGCATAAAGAACTTGAGAGAAGATAGAGATGCAGAGAGAAAGAGACACATGCAGCACTGCTTCACCTTTTTTTAAAATGTATTTTTTATAATTTTATTTATTTATATTCCCTTTTGTTGCCCTTGTTGTCTTTTTATTGTTGTTGTAGTTATTGTTGTTGTAGTTGATGTCATCGTTGTTGGATAGGACAGAGAGAAATGGAGAGAGGAGGGGAAGACAGAGAGGAGGAGAGAAAGACATATACCTGCAGATCTGCTTCACCGCCTGTGAAGCAACTCCCCTGCAGGTGGGTAGCCGGGGGCTCGAACCGGGATCCTCATGCTGATCCTTGTGCTTAGCACCACCTGCGCTTAACCCGCTGCGCTACAGCGTGGCTCCCTCTGCTTCACCTTTTTTGATGTTTTCCCCCTGCAAGTGGGGGCAGAGGTCATGGACCGAGGGATTGAACTGAGTCTTTGTGTATTGTCATTTCTGCCCTACCAACTTCACCACTGCCTGGTCCAGGTTCTTGACATCTGTAGATCAACACATCTCTCTTTTCTTTTCCTTTTTCTGGTTTCTTCTTTTTCATAATGGCGTATGGCTTACTGTATATAATGACCATTGAAAAGAGGAAAAAGCTTGAAAATTCTGGTGCCAGTATGGGAGGCTTAGAGGGCATTTGTTTAAAAGATACACTATATGTTTATGACTTACATTTAAAGTTTATATTGGGGTTGATTGGTCGTGAAATCAGTTGAGCATACACATTTCTAAGTCCTTTTACCTTATCCTTTAATTTTTATCAATAGAGATAGACACCTTCAGTCCTGCTTCACTACTTGTGAAGCTTTCCCCATGCATGTGTGGACCCAGGGCAAGAACATGGGTCCTTGTACACAGTAATGTGTGTGTTTCACCGGGTGCACCACTCCCTGGCCCCTTGGGCTTTTTCTCTTTTTTTTAAAGCCACCAGGTTTATTGCTGGATCTCAGTACTGGCACTATGAATCCACCGTGCTGGGTGGCTATTTTTTCTTTTCTAATTTTCTTGTTTTATTTGATATGACAGAAAGAAAAATTGAGAGGGAGTGGGGGGATACTGAGGGAGAGAGAAAGAGGCACAGGGACCTGGTTCAAGCCCCTGGTACTCACCTGCAGGGGGGAACTTCAAAAGCTGTGGCACAGTGCTACAGGTATCTCTCTTCCTCTCTCCTTCTCTATCTCTCCCTCTCCTCTCAATTTCTCTCCGTTCATTTTTCAGGGAGGCCTTATCAAGACTTAGAATGAGCATTTACTGGGCTGTTGTCCTTTGTTTTTCTATTATAGGATGTGCACTAGGTAGAAACCACAGACTTGTGTTAACTGGAGTGGAGGAGCACCAGTCCAAAGGCAGTCTGCACTAGACACACCAGTGAAGAATTTTCAGATCTGGGCTTTGGGTTCCAGTCTACGGGTCTGGGACTTGGCAGCTCTGTTAGCATGGGGATACCTACATTTTATCATTTTCAAGACTAGTGCATACTAACTATGCAGCGAATAAGGGTGTACAAAGACCTCTTCAAGGGCCTACATTTGGAAGTAGTTCTAATTTTCATTTTGAGAGCAACATTTAGTCTGTTTTCCACAGGGACCTCACCACTTTACCTACCCACCCAGGGCTCTGATTTTTTCTCCTCCCTGTTTGAATAATATCCACCCTAGCAGGTACAGAAGTTTTGGCTTGCATTTCTCTGGTGAGTGCTCAACTTTTCCCACACACAAAAAGTATCTGTTGTAGATCTTCTTTGGAGGAATATCTGTTCAGTGGTTTTGCCTGTTTACAAACTTGGGTTATTTGGTATTTGACACTTTGAGTTGCAGGGGTTCCTTTAAGTTATCATTTTGAATATTAAACCCACATTAGATATATGATTTGCACAGATGTTATCCTATGACATGGGTTGCCTCTGAGGAAGTCACAGATTCTAACTCAACTTAAAAATCTAAGAAAACTTTTTCTTCCTTTCTCTGCTGCTCATTTGCCATCTTTCACTTTTTACATTTTCATTTAACCAGGGTACTGCTCAGCTCCGGCTTGTGGTGGTGTGGGGAGGTGAAGCTGGATGAGAGGCTCTGCATAACTATCAAGCTATCTCTCCATCACTCAATTACCATATCTGTAAATTATAAGTCTTTATTTTTTCTTTTAACCAGAGCACTGCTCAGCTCTGGCTTGTGGTAGTGTGGGAGCTGAACCCTGGACTCTGGAGCCTCAGGCATGAGAGTCTCTTTGCATAACCATTATGCTATTTACCCCCACCCTATACCTCATATTAAAAATACTTTATTTATCATTATTGAATAGAGACTAAGAGAAGTGGAGAGGGAAGAGGGAGAGAAAAGGAGACAACTGCAGAACAGCTTTACCACTTGTGAACTTTCCCCCTGCAGGTGGGGAGCAGAGGCTTGAATGTGGGTCCTTGCACATGTGCATTCAACCATGTGCACCACAGCCAAGCCCCTGTAATTATTATTTTAAATAATTATTTATCTTGTAAGTAATCATAACTTGTTATTTGTCAAAATGTTCTGTGCCAGTTCTGGGATGTGGCACAACGAATAAACTGTTGGGCTCTCAAACATTAGGCCTTGAGTAGTGTGATCCCTGGCAGCACATGTACCTGAGTGATAGCTGGTTCTCTCTCTCTCCCTGCTATCCTTCTCACAAAAAAAAAAAAAAAGTTTTGTACCATATACTTAAATTGCTGATATATTGCATACCACAGTCACAGTCTAACTTGCATGGCTGAGAGTTTAGCTTTCTCCTGAACTAAGATGATGGAGAAAAGTTTTTGAAATGTTAGGTAATGGGTAATGTTCATAATATCACTTCAATTTTAAAACATTTTATTTTATTTTAATGAGAGAAAAATACAGGGATTTTGGGGGTAGCGCAGCAGGTTAAGCACATGTAGCGCAAAGCACAAGGACCAGCATAAGGATCCTGGTTTGAGCCCCCAGCTCTCCACCTTCATGGAAGATGCTTCACAGGCACTGAAGCAGGTCTGCAGGTGCCTTGTTCTCTCTCCCACTCTGTCTTCCCCTCCTCTCTCCATTTCTCTGTGTCCTATCCAATAACGATGAGAAGAAGAATAACTATAACAATAAAAACAAAAAAGGGCAACAAAAGGGGAAAATATGCCCACTGAAAGTCCTATGGCAATATTTTACATATTGAAAAACAGGTTAATAATTATTCTGTATCCAACTGTAGTCAGGAGATAGCTCATGAAATAGATGAGCTTATTGAGTGTGAGTTCCTGGGTTCAAACCAGGTATGAAACAGGAGTACCAGAGAGCACATGGAGAGTGGGAGGAGTGGGGGGAGAGCTCCAGGAATGGTGGCATGGTGCTAGGTGTCTCTCTAGATAAATGGAAAGAAAAAATGGGCTTTGGAGTTTGCTCAGTATGCTCACAGCACAAAGTTTATTCCTCAGGGCACACTAATAAAGAATATGTATATATATATGTATATACATATATACATACATATACATGTTTGTATATATGTATGCACACACATATATGTGCATATATATTTAAAATTATATATATATGAGAAAACAAAATAAAATTTTCAGACCATCAAAATAGCTCACTTTAATAGTGTGGTGTGGGTGGGGGGAGATAGCATAATGGTTATTCAAAGACCATAATGGTTATGCCTCAGGCTCCAAAGTCCCAGGTTCAATCCCCCACACTACCAAAATCCAGAGCTGATCAGTTCTCTGGTTAAAATAAATAAAAAATAAATAAACAAACAAATAAAAATAGATCATTACTGGGATGCTCTGACATGCCTGGAACCTAGGTTCAAGCCTAGCTCCCTCTGCACTGGAGGAAGCTTTGGTGATGAGTCTATTTGAAAGTCAGGTCAGAGTATTGCAGCCCTGCTGACAAACTTTTAAAGCCTATTTTTTTAAATAAACTTAAAAAATGTATTTACGGTTTAGTGTAGGCTGTGTTCCAATTACTTTACATGTGTGAACTGACTGGATTGGTACAATAACCCTATGAAGCTTATTATCCCTGTTCCATACATAAGGAAACTGGAACAAATTCTAAGATACTTATCCAAGGTCAGCACATGGCAACAGCAAAATCTCATTTGTTTTTTGTTTTCTTTTGTTTTGTTTTTAGAAGTAAATGATCCAACCTTTATTTGGACTGGCAGAACCAAAATTAATGTCCCACTCTGGAGATTATACTTAACTACATTGCATTTCTTTTTCCAGGAGCAAGGACTACAAAAATAAAGATCTTTACAAACAGGTAAGGCATACTTTTATTACTTTCAACAGTTCTTTTCATCTCAGTGAAAATAAGCTAGAGTAACACGATTTTACAAAAATATTTTTTTTAATTTAGTTCTTATTTAAGAAAGGATAAATTAACAAAACCATAAGGTAGAAGGGGTACAACTCCACACAATTCCCACCACCCAATCTCCATATCCCATCCCATCCCCTCCCCTGATAGCTTTCCCATTCTCCATCCCTCTGGGAGCATGGACCCAGGGTCATTGTGGGTTGCAGAAGGTGGATGGTCTGGCTTCTGTAATTGCTTCCCCGCCGAACATGGACATTGACTGGTTGTTCCATACTCCCAGTCTGCCTCTCTCTTTCCCTAGCAGGGTGGGTCTCTGATGAATCGGAGCTCCAGGACATATTGTTGGGGTCTTCAGTCCAGGGAAGCCTGGCCAGCATCCTGATGGCATCTGAAACCTGGTGGTGCAAACTCTAGTGTACTTTTGCTTTCAGGTATCTATTTTGCACTTGTTTATGGGCACGTGTAAACATATGCTCTCTCTTACAGAACCTGGTGTATATCTAGGTTTTGGGACTTTGTTAGAAAGTAAACCACCTGGGATGGAGTTAGAGAATGCTATGAAAGGAAAGGTCTCACCCTCGTAATGAAGCTGAAGGGTTGTCATTCCACACCTGAAGTCTCTGGACACAGTCTGAATGAAGCATGTTGGGGTGGCAATCGTTGCATTGATTAGGTTGCAATCGGTTGATGCATTATTATTTCATATGGATTGGGAGAGGCATGCATTTAAGTGGGCCCTATCCTAAGGTTCCAGGACTGGGAGAAACAAATATAGGCTCTATAGTGGAGATGTGAGGTTCCTGCTACATCAAATTGAAAAGCTTCTGCACATCCAAAGAAACTATCAAACAAACAAAGAGACCCCTCACAGAATGGGAGAAGATCTTCACATGCCATACATCAGACAAGAAACTAATCGCCGGGGAGACTTCTGGAGGTGGAGCTACGAGCAGCAGCAGATCGCTTTCTCTCCTCTCCTCTCCTCTCCCTGATCAACTAGGATACCAAAGGAGACCACCCAGGATCAAAACAAGAGAGGACTAGAATGACCACAGGAACCCACTAAATCACCGGTGAGTACAAACATGTGTGGCTGGTGACAGATAGGAGAGAGAAGCATAAGGAGAGATTAAGTGACTGCTCACAGTCCAGCAGTTTATCAGTTGAGACACCACCTCCAGTCTGCTCCACCAACAAGGGGACAGCTGAAGGGAGGAGAGGACTCCCCAGAGACTCACCAAGTGCAACTCTGAGTCTCCATTGCTACTGCCCTCAGAATCTGGAGCAGCTATAGGGAGGGACACCAGGGGACAGACATCTAACCAGGAAACTCAGGAGACGACCTATACCTCGGTGGCATATCTGAGGGGCTGTGAAAGTCTCTTTGCATAACCACTGGATTATCTCTGCCACACCCTGATTTGTCTCTTGGTCAGGAGTCAGTGATTAAGCTGAAGCCTATTGATATTTTAAAAGCACTCACACTCCCATAGGCTACAGGGAACAAAAAAAAAGAGGCTTTTAAATGACTGAGCTCCAACTCAGGGATTAAAATACTATGAAACAACTGTTAACTTCCACCACTGTGAACCCTTTAATCAACTTACTTAGACACAAGTCAATCCAGGCAATAGTGATCAGTAATAGGAAAGGTACTGATAAAGGGAACCCATAAAATAATATATAAAATGGTGAAAATAACAAGAAGAAATATTGGAGAATTGAACCAGGACAAGAGTCCACTAAAAGTCCTCCAGAGGGTGAAGCACAAAATAACGAGTTCAACATCCAAACATTAGCTAAGGAAATAATAACAGGAGTGAGTAAAGAGTGTGAAAAAATTGAAATCAGAAATACAGGAACAACAAATGACACTATGGAAGAAAATACTAATTATCTCATGGTTATTAGAGAGTTGAAAGCTGAAATCGCTGAGCTAAGAACGCAATTAGCTGAACAAGCAAAAACAGTGTCAGAACAGGGCAACAAAATAGATGAACTCCAGAAAACAGTAGAGGGCAGAGAGAATAGAATCAATGAGGCTGAAGACAGAATTAGCAACATTGAGGATGAATTAGAGACAACTAAAAAAGAAGTAAGAGATCTCAAAAAGAGATTAATAGATGCTGAAAACAACAACAGAGTCCTATGGGATGACTTCAAAAGAAACAATATACGAATTATTGGCATACCAGAGGAAGAATGAGAAGGAGAGGAAGAAAGCAGGCCATAATAGCTGAAAACTTCTCTAGTCTAGACAACACCAAAGACATAAAGATTCAAGAAGCCCAGAGGGTCCCAAACAGAATTAACCCAGACCTAAAAACAACAAGACATATCATATTTAGAATGGAAAGGAATAAGGATAAAGAAAGGATTCTGAAGCCTGCAAGAGAAAAACAAAGAGTCACCTACAAAGGAAAACCCATAAGATTAGCAGCAGACTTCTCCATACAAACGCTACAGGACACAAGAGAATGGCAAGGTATCTATCAAGTGCTCAATGAGAAAGGCTTTCAACCAAGAATACTATATCATGCTAGACTGTCATTCACACTAGATGGAGGCATCAAAACCTTCTCAGACAAGCAACAGTTGAAGGACTCAACTATCACCAAGGCTGCCCTAAAAGAAGTTCTGAAAGGTCTCCTATAAACAATCAGACCATCAAAAATAGGACATATGTTGGATAGTATGCCAGCTCCCCCTCGCTTCTGCTTAACCATATGCCTATATAGGGATAGATTTAATCCCATTCAAAGCTTTGGTCTATTTAAATAAATCACTTTTACATTTACATAAATCACCACACTCCCTCCAGGGCATTGGTGGTTCAGTGATAGGACTCTCGCCTGCTCCGCCCCCTCCTTGTCACACTCTGATTTTCACCAGTCACTTTTTTCTCCACCCTCTCTATATCACATCCTGTTTCCACCCTACCTGGAGAGTATAAAAACAGCTGCTCTTCTGACTAAAGACACTTGGAAATTGCTTTCTGGCTCCGAGAGTTCCAGAGTGTATCTCCTGCGAAGTTAGTGTGGCACGAGTTCCTGATCCCTCTCCCACGCAGCAGCCTAGATCGGCTCCAGTTGAGTTCTCTCCAACCCAGAGAGCACTAGCTCAGGAAGAAGTACCCTCAGGCTATCTCGGCATCTGGCGCCTGAAAAGGGACATGTAAGCAGCAGATTTACAAGAAGACATCCTAGATAAGTACACACCTTTTGGGTATCTGCAATATTGTGTTAAGGCGCAGTGATTTTTTTCTTTCTTATTGTTTTCCTGAGATCTCTCCACCATGGAAAATCTTTTCCAAATTATGCATTCTTTTTCCAGTATACAATTTTTATATATCTGGGACATTTTCTCGGGGCTGCACCTTATATCCTGTTTATCATCATAGCAGCTTTTAAGGGATATATAGGGCAACCTCTCAAAACGCTTAAGGACCTAGAGGCTGAGGTCCAAGAGATAAAGGAAGTGATCATAGAACTTAAGCAGCACCTTAAAAACAAGAAGAAGCAAAGGCCTGTCGTGATCCTGACCCACCCTAATTCCTCTGCATCTTGCCCTGAGGCCCCTATTTTGGCATCTTGCCCTGAGGCCCCTATTTTGGCAGACAAGTGTCCGAATTCCCCTTTGGACTCCACAGCCACTTCTTCAGGCACCCCCATTTTGGCAGACACGTGTCTGGAACCTCCTGCTGCCTCCACGGCTGCTTCTTAGCACACACCCGTTTTGACAGACACATGTCCGAATTCTCCTGTAGCCTCCAAAACCACTTCTTCGGCCACTTGTCCAGAAGCTTCCACTTTGGTGACTACTCCTACTGCTACACACTTATCAGAGCAAGTCTACACATTTCTGGTCAATGTTGCCCCCAATAGACAAAAACCTCAGGCCTGGTATCCATATTCCGCCACAGACCTGAAGGAACTACGCCAGGCTATCAAGGATGACAGTGTTCATGGCCCATTGACCAGGTCCATTTTACAAGGCCTGCTTCAGAACCTTAATACCCCCCAAGATTGGAGGGATGTAACTCGCGCTACGCTCCCAGGTCCCCTCTTCCTGCAATGGGAGGCATTCTTTCGCAAAGAATGTTCACAACAATCGCGGAAAAATATTCAAAATCAGCCAGTGGGGAATTTTGATGCATTGCTTGGAACAGGCCAATTAGAAACAGGGATTCAACAGGCGGAAGCCAAGTTTCCACCGGGGTATTTTGGTCAGGTACGCCTGTGTGCATTAAAAGCATGGGAGCAATTAACACCACCCATGGGAGCAGCCTCAGCCCCCATTCTCTCCCTGCAACAAGAACCTGATGAATCCCTCGCTAAATTCATTGCCAGGGTCCAGTCGAGTTTGGAAAAGAAGATTTATAATCCTGACGCTCGTTTTCTCCTCCTGAGACCCATAGTCTGGGATGGAATGCTTCCGCAATTTCGACAGGCCTGTATCACTCTTAAAAACGAACACCCAGATACTTGGGTTCTACACAGGATCTCAGATCAAGCTCTTTTCAAGGACCTATGTTACAAGCCTATGCAGCTACCTTACATAAGCAAAAAGGGGCTTGCTTTCAGTGCGGTCGCCAAGGGCATTGGTGTAACCAATGTCCAGAAAATAGACCGCAACCCTGCCTCCAGTCAGGGCAACCCTGCCTCCAGTCAGGGCAACTCGGCCTCCAGACAGGGAATCAGAGACCACGAATGCCTTGTCCCAGATGCCAGAAAAGATTTCACTGGAGGAGAGATTGTTGCTCAACGTTCCATAGGAATGGCATGCCTCTGCCAAATGTAAACAGGGATTTAAACTAGGTGTGGGGCTTCCCTTAGCCACGCCCCCAAGAGGGAAGGAAGCAGGTTGCCCGCTTGGTGCTGTGCCCTTCTTCCACAAACAGAAGCCCAGCTTGGGACTGAATCCGTTGCTACCCCCACCATGCCAAGTAACAATAACAGAGGGTGAGCAGAAGGAGGAATCCGTGGTATGTGGGAACTTCCAGCATAGAAATAACCAGCTGGAGCAAGAGAACAGCTCGAATTCGGAGCCTGAGATTTTATGGACCACCCCTGTTTTAGAAAGGGGTCACCCAACTATGACACTAAAGATTGGTAATATTCCTTTTAAGTGTTTGACTGACATGGGAGCAGATAAGACAATCTTAAGACAAGCAGAGGTTCGCCAGAGTTGGGAACTCCTCCCAGGACCACGCTTACATGGTGTTGGAGGATTGACTCAGGCATTCCACACACGAGATTCCCTTGTGTGGGAATATCCAGAAGGGACTACCAGCCACTTTCAGCCTTTCATAGCAGATATAAGCACCAATTTATTGGGAAGAGACTTGCTGGAATCTTTAGATGTAGTGATATCCTCAGACACCTCTGCAGGACACCACACTCAATCCTGTGAGACTGCTAGACTCAACCAGCACCCCCAATACTAACTGCCACTGTTTGTAACAGAGCTCTCCACTTAGATTGGCTTTCTAATGAGCCTGTCTGGGTGGAACAGTGGCCTTTGCCTAGGGAGAAGCTAGAAATTTTAAAAGAACTCATCCAAGAGCAGTTATCTTTGTGACACATTCATCATTCTCAGAGCCCATGGAATACTCCAGTCTTTGTGATTAAAAAGTGCTCAGGAAAATGCCGCCTCCTCCAAGATCTTCGTGCAGTTAATAAAACCATGCAGGTTTGGGGCTCCGCCCAAAGGGGTTTGCCTCTTGCTTCCACAATTCCCACAGGAATTCCAATCATAGCTATTGATATACAGGATTGTTTTTTCTCTATTCCCTTACACCCACAAGATTGTAAACGTTTTGCTTTCTCTGTTCCTTCTAATAATAATGCCAGCCCTGCCGATAGATTTGAATGGGTGGTACTGCCCCAGGGCATGGATAATAGTCCTACTATTTGTCAAGAGGCTGTTAAATCTGCCCTTTTCCCATATATTCATAAGGGCCTTAAGGTTTTTCATTATATGGATGACGTGTTAATATGTGAAGAATTAGATACAGATCTCTCCGCCCTATGTGATTTTCTAATCCCTGCCTTAAAGAGAAGTGGACTTAATGTAGATCCTGAGAAAATACAGTTAATTCCTCCAATATCTTTCTTAGGCTCAGAGATTTCCCTAACGCAGATTCGTCCTTTAAAACCTTGTGTTACTTTTCCTTCTAACCTCACTCTTGCTTCTTTACAAAGTTTTCTTGGAAATTTGAATTGGCTTAGGCAGTATCTTTATCTGCCTACGAGCTGCCTGCAACCACTGTTCGATCTGTTAAAAGGAAACAAACAGCCCTCCTCAAAGCGTATGTTAACCCCCGAAGCCTCCTTGACACTGGAAAAAGTTAACCCGGCTCTCCAGGACATGCACCTCGTTTGGTTCTCCCTCTCCTCTCCAGTAAATCTTCTAATCTTTAACTCCACACCCACGGTAGTTGAGGCATTGTGGCAGAAACATGGCGTTCTTGAATGGCTTCATACGCCAGTAGGCGGAGCTCCAAGACTCCTTACTGAGATTGATGCCTTAGCATTTATGGTTCGCCAAGGAAGAAACAGATCAGTTCAGGTCTTAGGAAGGGAACCAGATTCAATCATTCTTCCCTTTTATCTCACAGATACAGAATGGCTTATATGCCACCATTCTCGTTTTGCCATAAGTTTAATGGGTTTTCCAGGACAATTAGATAATCATTTTCCCTCTAATAATTCGATAGCTTCTTTACCTCTGTTGCCTCTACTAGTACCTAAACTCCTACAGTGTTCACTGATGGTGGTAAAAAGGGAGCAGCTGCTCTTATATATTATCCAGACCAGCAATACTCCAAACCTCTCTTTACTGAACTTCCTGATAATTCCCCTAAGTACAAAGAACTTTATGCTGTTTTCCTTGCATTAAAAGCTGTACCAGAATCCTTCAACCTTTTTTCTGACAGTGTGTATACTGTTAACTTACTTCCATGGCTTGCTCGATCTTATGTAAGAATTGATGACAACCCACTTTCTCCTCTTTTAATTCAAATTGTCTCTATGCTCTGTTCTCGAACTCAACCACTGTATGTTCAGCACCTACGTTCCCATAGCCCTCTTCCTGTTCCCCTGTCCAAAGGGAATGCTGCAGCCGACCACCTCGCCACCACAGGAATACTCCTAGCTTCTGTCTCTAATCCTGCTGACTTTCATTCCCTAACCCATGTTAATCTTAAAGGTCTTGGAGCTCGATTTCCTGATATTCCTCTGCCACAGTTAAAACATATTCTTGCTACATGTTCCTCCTATACAGGTCTAATCAAAACACCTGCTATTCAAACTCTGGGGGTTAATCCTCGAGGTTAAAAAGCCAACACTCTTTGGCAAATTGATGTTACCCACATACCCAACTTTGGCAAACAAAAATATCTGTTCGTCTCAATTGATACCTTCTCTAAGTTTATGTGGGCTACAGCTCAGACTGGATAAAACTCAAAAAAGCTTATAAGCCATATGCTCTCCTGTTTTGCTGTAATGGGATTACCTCTTCAACTTAAAACAGATAGTGGACCTACTTTTACCAGCAAACAATTTAAAGATTTTTGTTCCCTCTGGAACATTACTCATACTACAGGCATTCCGTATAATCCACAGGGACAAGGCATTGTTGAGAGGACCCATCAAACTCTTAAGGCTCAATTAAATAAAGAAAAAAGGGAAATGTACCCCCCCAATATCCAGCTGGCAAAAGCCTTAACTACATTAAATCTCTTTAATATTTACAAAAACTCAGACCAACCTCCTATTATTCTTCATTGGCAAACACCACCCACCCTCCCAGCTATTAAAGTTTAATGGAAAGACTCACTTGATGAAATATGGAAAGGACCTGACCCCCTGTTGACTATGGGGAGGGGTTTCACATGCATTTTTCCACAAAATTACTCCAAGCCTGTTTGGGTTCCTGCCCACCATGTTCGGCAATACCCACATGATGGCGCTGATATCCCTGACTAACAAGAAACACTGCAAGAAGACTGGCTACAAGAGGACTGGCTGCAGGATGCACCCCAGGATCCATAATACAGCACAGCAGAATAAAAAATATATGATTCACAGAACTTTCCCCCCCTAACACCAAATGTCTTGTGCTATGACTGGCCAGTTGTATTTTGTGAGTGAGTGAGTAAAAAAAAAAATTGAGTGACAAAAATTTTTGGATGACCCATTGTGCTCAGAGTACTCTGAAAGTTAACTAACTTTATATAAAACGGCTGGACACAGCCATGGTTTCTGGAGACGTCCAGAAACAGTCCAAAAATTGTTCATTCCCCTTTTTGATTTCTTTTTTAAGTCTTGATATAAATATGAAATGTTTAGTCTTAAACTGTGTGAGTAAAGATGGTTCAACTATGACAGTAGATCTAAATTCGCATTTGAAATGATATGTCTTATTTACAAGTTTTTCTCCTCCTTGGTGTTATAAACTATATGTTTAATACGTGTGTTTCAAGTTTGGTAAACATTAACATAAAGGTTAAATTGTAACTTCGAAGCTACATTCTTACGAGAAGAGGTAAAATCAATTCATTAAAGTAACTGAGTGCTTAAGGTAAAATTCTAAATATTCAATGTGACAATTCATCATCTCCTAAGTTAAAATACAAATCCTCTATACAGGACATTTTTGGAGGATCCCCAAAAATGTCCTGTAAGCTATCTGGAAATTAAACCACAACAAATTTGGCATCAATCTGATATTGTAAATGTACCAAAAAAAATTGTCACTAAAATGTGTTAATTCTAGTAACCTGAGTTTACTTAAAAACCCAATGTAAAAATAGTTAAGAATCAATATATGTGACTTAAATTCGGTATGAAAATTTTGCTATATAGAGACTGCTACATGAGGTCACATAAGATGACCTTTACACGAAATTATAAAGATACCTAAACCAATTATAATCATTGAGTTATCAATTGTAGCAAACTTCTAATTTGTTACAAAGTTTTTTCATAAGTAATTGACTACAGCTATGACAAGCCTTTGCATAAAGAAGCATCTGCTCATATAGAATCCCCAGAAATCCATCTTGGACCCCTGACCTCTGACATCAGCCACAATTACAGCCATCCCCCAAAACCCATGATGTGACCTGACACAATCTGTAGAACCTGATTCACAGACTCTAAAGGACAAGACTTTCCTACTGCCTTTCTCTCAACCATCGGTGTCTGCTCTTCCTGCTTCTGTTTCGCCCATCATGTTTTGGCGATTCCAGGTCACTCTCTACAGAGAAGAAAAGTTCCAGTCCTCCTCCATCAAGATAGACATGTGGCATTTATTTCCTGGCCATTGACATTGGACTGATGCTTCTATAGAACTTACTGGACACTCACTTTATACTGCTGGACTTCTTGAAGAATGACTGTAGCAGTTCATAGAACTTTCCGCCAGTTGACTTGGGATTTTGCAATGCCAGATCACCCCTCTAGCCCCTCAGCTTATCAGGCCCCCACTCCTCCACCCATCAGGCTCACTCTGTCTCTTGTTAATCTTACTTATCCCTCCCTGTCTTGTGCTAGTTCTTTTTGAAGACACTTACACGCAATCATTCTGCTTTCTTCCCAACAGGTTTCTGTTCACCCCTACACTGCTATTCCCCTGACAGAGATGAAGCCTTTTACAGACATTGACCCAGTTATATATGGCCATTAAGTAAGAGGGAGATGTTGGGGGAATTGTGAGGATATGGTTGAGCTTGGAAGGGCTTGAGCCTGAGGGGTGTGTCAAACCTGTTAGTCTCTCTCTCTACGGAGAGATTGAGCAAGGAGGGACAGTAGAACCCCAAAAAGTGTGCCGCTTATCAGTCTCCCTGCCTCACAAAGTGTCCCACACTCCTGATACTATGGCAAATAGTTAAAAAGAAAGGAGGAGATGTTGGATAGTATGCCAGCTCCCCCTGGCTTCTGCTTAACCATATGCCTATATAGGGATAGATTTAATCCCATTCAAAGCTTTCGTCTATTTACATAAATCACTTTTACATTTACATAAATCACCACACTCCCTCCAGGGCATTGGTGGTTCAGTGATAGGATTCTTGCCGGCTCTGCCCCCTCCTTGTCACACTCTGATTTTCACCAGTCACTTTTCTCTTCACCCTCTCTATATCACATCCTATTTCCACCCTACCTGGAGAGTATAAAAACAGCTGCTCTTCTGACTAAAGACACTTGGAAATTGCTTTCCGGCTCCGAGAGTTCCAGAGTGTGTCTCCTGCGAAGTTAGTGTGGCATGAGTTCCTGATCCCTCTCCCACGCAGCAGCCTAGATCGGCTCCAGTTGAGTTCTCTCCAAACCAAAGAGCACTAGTTTGGGAAGAAGTAACCTCAGGCTATCCCGGCAGACATATATCAAAACACTCTAAAACTCTATAAGAATGGCATTAAAATATCTTCACTCCTTGATATCAATAAATGTCAATGGCCTGAATTCACCTATTAAAAGACACAGAGTAGGAAGATGTATCAGAAAACACAACCCAACAGTATGCTGTCTACAGGAAACCCATATAATTCAACCAGACAAACACAGACTCAAAAGTGAAAGGATGGAAAACTATCTTACAAGCCAGTGGCCCACAAAAAAGGGCAGGAACACCTATTCTCATATCTGACATGACAGACTTTAAAATAGATAAGATTAAAAAAGATAGGAATGGACACTACTTAATGCTCAGAGGATCAGTCAATCAAGAGGACTGAACAATTATTAACATCTATGCATCCCATGAGAAGCCATCTAAATACATCAAACTTCTACTGAAAGAGCTACAGCAATATATTAACAGCAACACAATCATAGTAGGGGAATTCAACACCCCACTCTCTCAACTTGACACATCATCCAGGCAGAATATCAAGAAAGACATAAGGGAGCTAAATGAAGAGATAAATAAACTGGAACTATTGGACATTGTCAGAGTCATTCATCCCAAGAAACAGGAATACACATTATACTCAAATCCACATGGGTCATTCTCAAGGACAGACCACATATTAGGCCACAAACACAGCATCATTCAACTCAAGAGCATTGAAACCATCCCAAGCATCTTCTCAGACCAAAGTGGAATTAAACTAACACTTAACAATCAACAAAAGATTAGTAACAGTCCCAAAATGTGGAAGCTCAACAGTACACTTCTTAACAACTTCTGGGTCAAAGAAGAAATAAAGGAAGAAATCAAAATGTTTCGAGACTTCAATGAAAATGAAGACACAAGCTATCCAAATATTTGGGACACAGCTAAAGCAGTACTAAGAGGGAAGTTCATAGCTAAACAAGCACACATTAGGAAACAAGAAAAAGCAAAAATAAACTGCCTGATTGCACATCTTAAAGACCTAGAAAAAGAAGATCAAAGTAACCCTAAAGCAACCAGAGGGACAGAAATCACTAAAGTTAGGGCAGAAATAAATAACATTGAGAATAGGAAAACCATACAAAAGATCAACGAAAGTAAATGTTGGTTCTTCAAAAGAGTGAACAAAACCAACAAACCTTTAGCCAGACACACAAAACAAAAAAGGGCGAAGACCCAAATAAATCAGATAGTAAATGAAAGAGGAGATATCGCAACAGACACCACAGAAATTCAACATATCATGCGAGGCTTCTATGAACAACTATATGCCACCAATCTAGAGAACCTGTAAGAAATGTACGATTTCCTAGATACCTACCAACTTCCAAAACTAAGTAAAGAGGAAGTGGATAACATGAACAGGCCCATCACAGCTAATGAAATTAAAACAGTTATCAAAAAGCTTCCCAAAATAAAAGTCCTGGACCAGACGGTTTTACCAATGGATTCTACAGAACATTCAAAGAAGAACTAATACCTCTACTTGTAAAAGTCTTCCAGAGGATTGAAGACAGTGGAATACTCCCTTCCAGCTTCTATGAAGCCAACATCACTCTGATACCAAAAGCAGGCAGGGACACAAACAAAAAAGAAAACTCCAGACCAATATCTCTGATGAACATAGATGCAAAAATATTGAACAGAATTCAAGACAACGAGATACAGCAGTATATCAAAAAGATTGTTCATCATGACCATGTGGGGTTTATCCCAGGCATGCAAGGTTGGTTTAGTATACATAAATCAATCAATGTGATCCACCACATCAACAAAAGCAAGACCAAAAACCACATGGTCATATCAATAGATGCAGAGAAAGCCTTTGCCAAAATACAACATTCCTTTATGATCAAAACACTACAAAAATGGGAATAGATAGAAAATTCCTGAAGACAGTGGAGTCTATATATAGCAAACCTACAGCCAACATCATACTCAATGGTGAAAAACTGGAAGCATTTCCCCTCAGATCAGGTACTAGACAGGGCTGCCCACTATCACCATTACTATTCAACATAGTGTTGGAAGTTCTTGCCATAGCAATCAGGCAGGAGCAAGGAATTAAAGGCATACAGATTGGAAGAGAAGAAGTCAAACTCTACTTATTTGCAGATGTCATGATAGTATACATGGAAAACCTAAAGAATCCAGCAAGAAGCTTTTGGAAATCATCAGGCAATACAGTAAGGTGTCAGGTTACAAAATTAACATTCAAACGTCAGTGGCATTCCTCTATGCAAACACTACGTTAGAAGAAATTGAAATCCAGAAATCAATTCCTTTTACTATAGCAACAGAAACAATAATATATCTTGTCGTGCTGAGCTTCACTGACAGGAGACAGACGGCCAGGGACTCATGGCTGAGCTGTACACAGTATCTCTTTATTCATGCAGGACTCAGCACTATCTAAGCCAAGCTATGCTAAACTAAAAGGAACAATCCTGTCCTATATATACTTTCCAAGTAGGGTGTGAACAAGATGTGATGTAGAGAGGGTGGAGAGAAAAGTGACTGGTGAAAATCAGGGTGTGACAAGGAGAGGGGGCGGAGCAGGTGAGAATTCTACCACTGAACCACCAATGCCCTGGAGGGAGGGTGGTGCATAGTTAGTGATTTATGTAAATAGACTGCAGCTTTGAGTGGGATCAGACCAATCCCATACAGGCATACCAGTGCTTGGTTAAGCAGGACTAGAGACAGAAGACGGGGGAGCTGGCATACTAGCCAACAATATCTAGGAGTAAATCTAACCAAAGAAGTGAAATACTTGTATACTGAAAATTATGAGTCACTACTCAAATAAATTGAAAAAGACACAAAGAAGTGGAAAGATATTCCATGTTCATGGGTTGGAAGAATTAACATCATCAAAATGAATATATTACCCAGAGCCATCTAAAATTTAATGCTATACCCATCAAGAATCCAAGCACATTTTTTCGGAGAATAGAATGCTAGAAAAGTTTAGCTGGAACCAGAAAAGACCTAGAATTGCCAAAACAATCTTGAGAAAAAAGAACAGAACCAGAGGCATCACACTCCCAGATTTCAAACTGTATTATAGGGCCATTGCCATCAAAACTGCTTGGTACTGGAACATGAATAGACACATTGAGCAGTGGAATTCAGAGCCCAGAAATGAGGCCCCACACCTACGGACATCTAATCTTTGACAAAGGTGCCCAGTCTATTAAATGCGGAAAACAGAGTCTCTTCAACAAATGATGTTGGAAACAATGGGTTGAAACATGCATAAGAATGAAACTGAATCACTGTACTTCACCAAATACAAAGGTAAATTCCAAGTGGGTCAAGGACTTGGAGGTTAGACCAGAAATTATCAGATACTTAGAGGAAAATATTGGCAGAGCTCTTTTCCGCATAAATTTTAAAGTTGCCCAACTCAACAACAAGACAACAAATAACCCCATCCAAAAATGGGGGGAGGACTTGGACAGAATATTCACCACAGAAGAGATTCAAAAGGCCGAGAAACACATGAAAAAATGCTCCAAGTCTCTGATTGTCAGAGAAATGCAAATGAAGACAACAATGAGATATCACTTCACTCCTTTGAGAATGTCATACATCAGAAAAGGTAACAGCAACAAATGCTGGAGAGGGTGTGGGGTCGAAGGAACCCTCCTACACTTCTGGTGGGGATGTCAATGGTCCAACCTCTGTGGAGAACAGTCTGGAAAACTCTCAGAAGCTAGAAATGGACCTACCCAATGACCTTGCAATTCCTCTCCTGGAGATATATCCTAAGGAACCCAACACATCCATCCAAAAAGATCTGTGTACACATATGTTCTTGGCAGCACAATTTGTAATAGCCAAAACTTGGAAGCAACCCAGGTGTCCAACAACAGACGAGTGGCTGAGCAAGTTATGGTATATATGCACAATGGAATACTACTCAGCTGTAAAAAAATAGTGACTTCACCGTTTTCAGACAATCTTGGATGGACCTTGGAATAATCATGTTAAGTGAAATAAGTCACAAACAGAAGAATGAATATGGGATGATCTCACTCTCAGGCAGAAGTTGAAAAACAAGATCAGAAACGAAAACATAAGTAGAACCTGAAATGTAGTTGGCATATTGCACCAAAGTAAAAGACTCTGGGGTGGGTGGGTGGGGAGAATACAGGTCCATGAAGGATGATAATTGACATAGTTGGGGTTGTATTGTTAAATTGGAAACCGGGAAATGTTATGCATGTACAAACTATTGTATTTACTGTTGAATGTAAAGCATTAATTCCCCAATAAAGAAGTAAATTAAAAAACTTAAATATTATTATTTATTATTATTGGAAAGACAGAGAGAAATAGAGAGGGGAGGAGGAAATAGAGAGGGAGAGAGACAGAGACACCTGCAGCACTGTTTCATTACTTGTGAAGATTTCCCCCTGCATGTGGAGCCAAGGGCTTGAACCCATGTCCTTGTACACTGTGATGTGTGTGCTTAATTAAACAGGTGTGTCACTGACTGGCCCTAGTGTCTTCTTTCTCTGTCTCCCTCCCTTTCTCAATATCTCTCTGTCCTATCAAATAAAATTAAAAAATGGCCTCCACGAGCAGTGGATTTGTATTGCCAGCTACCCAACACCAGTGATAACCCTGGGAGAAAGAGATGTCTAGAGACATCTGCAAACCTGCTTTACCACTAGTGAACCATGGAAGCATGCATGGTAATGTGTGCACTTAACTAGGTGTGCCACTGCCCAGCACCCTAAAATCAAAAGAGAGGCTATGTTCACATTCACAAAGTTGTATGTACTTTTATGCCATTAAATTTTGGAAATGTCATGACATATTTTTCCTATGCAAAAACGCATCATGTTTCTGACAACCCAATGTTGACAAGATGACACATATTCTTGTCATCTTTTTACATTTCCATGCCATTAAAAAAAAAAAAAAAACAGGTTTCCAAAATGCCGTCTAGTTCATACAGCATTTCTGATTAGTAGCTGCAAAAATATGTTAAATATATCTCAACACCAGAGGGGTAGACTTAAAATTTAGCAGGAGGCCCCAAGTTTTACTCCTAACATCACATGTCAGAGTGGTGCCCTGGCTCTCTCTCATGTTAGTATTTTAAAAGCAAAATAAAGAAAATCATAAAATATATTCTGACCACAATGGAATCAAACTATAAATCAATAAGACAAATATAACAAGGGGCTAAAGGTAAATTCATAGCACCAAATGCTTATCTTAGTATAAAGTTTCAACTAGGCAATAAATTCCGACTGAAGAAACTCATATTCCTACAGGAAGAAGTCCTGCTGCTGTAGCTATCTTCTGTTCTCTGGCACCTGATTTCCACTACAAAGTTCATGCCATGGCAGTTGCCTGAAGTGAGGGAAACAAACTTAGATTCTTTTTTAAAATATTTATTTATTTGTTCATTCCATTTTGTTGCCCTTATTTTATTGTTGTAGTTATTATTGTTGTTGTTATTGAGTCATCCTAGTTGGATAGGACAGAGGGAAATGGAGAGCAGAGGGGAAGATAGAGAGGGGGAGAGAAAGATAGACACCTGCAGACCCACTTCATCACTTGTGAAGCACAGCCCCCCCCCCACAGATGGGGAGCCAGGGGCTCGAACCGGTGTCTTTAAACCAATCCTTGTGCTTTGCGCCATGTGTGCTTAACCTGCTGAGTTACCACCCGACTCTGGACCTGAGATTCAATTGAGATGAGCACTCATGAACTTCTGAAGAATAGAGTAGTGGGCTGACCTCAAGTACAGTGTAAGCATCCAACTCACCCCTTTACCTAATCACTCATGACTCATCTATTTAGAAGAGCTTTTTTTCATCTTTTTAAATTTTATTTATTTATTCCCTTTGTTGCCCTTGTTGTTTTATTGTTGTAGTTATTATTGTTGTTGACGTTGTTGGATAGGACAGAGAGAAATGGAGAGAGGAGGGGAAGACAGAGAGCAGGAGAGAAAGATATACACCTGAAGACCTGCTTCACCATCTGTGAAGCGACTCCCCTGCAGGTGGGGAGCCAGGGTTCGAACCGTAGAAAAGCTTTTTTCTAAGTATGAAAAGACTGTAGAGTTTACTACAGTAAAAGACAAAGGTATTGGGTTAGGGACATGGCATAACAGTTATGCAAAAAGATGTTCTTGCCTGAGGCACCAAAGGTCCCAGGTTCAATCCTCAGCATCACCATAAGCCAGAGCCGAGCAGTGCTCTGGTTCCGTGAGATAGGGCCTATATTCACATGTATCCATAAATTAGGATAAAAAATTAAAAAAAAAAATTAGGGCAGACTATATACCTGAAAGCAAAAGGGCACAATAGTCTGTAGTGAGTCAGTATATGCAGCAAGCAAGCAGAAAGACCTAAAGAGACACCATAAAGTTCCTAATGAAATAGTGTTAGATACCCTCCTCACCTACTTCCTATTATACTTCCCTCAGTCACTCCAAAGCTAACCTTATCAAAGTAAGGACTACAAAAGCTGAATAAAGGCAAGAAACATCGCAAGGAGTGGCATAAGGATCCTGGTTAGAGCCCCTAGCTCCCCACCTACAGGGGAGTCGCTTCACAGGCGGTGAAGCAGGTCTGCAGGTGTCTATCTTTCTCTCCCCCTCTCTGTCTTCCCCTCCTCTCTCCATTTCTCTCTGTCCTATCCAACAATGACGACAACAGTAATAACTACAAGAACAATGAAAAACAAGGGCAACAACAGAGAAAATAAATAAATAAATAAATATAAAAAATTAAAAAGGCAAGAGACTGGCATACTTTGATGATGACTCTTTAGTCACTATCAGGCCACCCCATCAGCTGGGGCCCTAGTCAGGGAGTCCAGAGTATCCCATACATACATGATAGGCTTAGATCTCAAATAGATCCCTCTCACCATTGCTAATGGTCGTATCTATGAGGAGCAACACTATATACCTCTCTGTGGATCCCCATAGGACCTTGTCCTCAATGTGGATCAAAAACGGTACAGAATGTTTCATCCTCTGAGAGGAGGATGGATAAAATACTCTATGCTACACCTGAGGAAGATGGGTCCTGAAATTGGGGCAGCTTGAAACGCTCCTACTCATGACCACAGAATGTGAGCTCAGATCTATAGGGATGCAGAGGTCACATAGGCTCCTAAGCTGAATATGGGCCCAGGATCAGATCAAATTGATGAGGTTTACAGTCCACAATATTTATACACCTTTCCCATATTTGGGAACTACTCTCTTCCCTGATACAGCTTTCGGGTCCTTTTTCCAGTCATGATATCATCTCCCCAGACAGTAACTTAGATCCACTTTCATGTCAAATGTCATTCTCAGGAAGAAAAAAAAACACAACTAGTATAGTCATGGGTCCTTTGGAATATAACTAAAATAGGCTTACTAGCTATCTACAAAACAGAGACCACCCCAACCCCAAACTCTTCATCTGCACTTTTATAGCCTTTAGGTTCATGATTAGTCAACAATTTGTTTGGCTTTATATATTAACTCTTTTTTCAGCCACCAGGGTCTAGATGCTAACATGATGCCAACCGGACTTCCCTGGACAGATGACCCCATCATCTGGAGCCCCACTTCCCCAGATGACCCCATGTCCTGGAGCCCCACTTCCCCAGAACCCCACCCCACTAGGGAAAGAGAGAGACAGCCTAGGAGAATGGATCAACCTGCTAATGCCCATCTTCAGCAGGCAAGCAATTATAGAAGCCAGACCTTCCATCTTCTGGACCCCATGACCCTGGGTCGATACTCCCAGAGGGATAAAAAATAAGAAGCTATCAAGGGAGTGGATGGGACACAGAGTTCTGGTGGTGAAAAGTTTGTGGAGTTGTACCCCTCTTATGCTGTGGTTTTAGTCAGTGTTTCCTTTATATAAATAAAAATTAAGATATAAAACAAAATAAGGAAGAATGAAATTGCCACATTCATTTGTTTGATCACTTACATAAGGAATGCACAAACCACCAGAGGCTATAAACAAAAATTATTTGGTAGTGATAAAAGCAAGTGATCACTTCACTGGGGGATGAAACTACCTCGATAAATCTAAGCATTGTGGGGCCGGGTGGTGGCGCACCTGGTTGAGCGCACATGTTACAGTGCGCAAGGACCCAGGTTCAAGCCCCTGGCCCCCACCTGCAGGAGGAAAGCTCTGCGAGTGGCGAAGCAGGGCTGCAGGTGTCTCTCTGTCTATCTCCCCCTACTCTCAATTTCTGGCTGTCTCTATCCAATAAGTAAATATAATTTTAAAAATTTTTTAAAAAATCTAAGTATTGCAAATGTGGAGTGGGTACATTACACCCGTCTCAGAATTATGCTTGGGCCACATGAAGCTCCAAGGAGGGAAGAGAGAGAGAAAAACCCCATACCAGGAGAAACAGCAGAAAAAAAGTTAAGTTGAAGGGGGGATTCTTCTCATAAGTAGCTCTGTCACTTCACTTTCAAACAAACCTGAAGCCACCCAGTCTGGGAGGTACTGTGACATCCAATGAGTCAGAACACCCAAGTATAAAGAAGTGTACCTATTTCAGTGGAGGGGAATTAACTCAGGGGAAGGGGAGACTGCAAAATGGTTCTGCATAAAATTTCATGCCTGAGTCTCCAAGGCCCCAGGCTCAGTCGTCAGCACTGCCATAAGCCATAGTTGAGCAGTGCAATGGTAGGTAGGTAGGACACACTTAGTATTTAAAATTATATTATGAGGGAACAAGAGAGAGTTCATCACACAGCGCAATGCCCCGATCTGAAGCCCAGCACTATATGGTGGGTACTATGGAAAAAGGAGCTCTGGTGCTGCGGTGTCTCTCCTTCTATCAGAACAAAAAAGCATCCCATTCAAGTGCCAATTAGAAGGGACATATGCACCTCTATGTTCACAGCTGCGTTATTCAAAATAGCCAAAGTGGAAGCAGTCTGGATGACCCTCATCAGATGACTGGCCAAAGAAGTTATGACATATATATTCAATGGAATACTACTGTGCAGTTAAAAAGATGATATTGTGTCCTTTGGGACAAATGGATGGAACTGAAGGTGATTATGCTTAGTGAAATAAGTAAACAGATGAAAGAAAACTACCAGATAGTTTCACTCATATGTAGAATTTAGAGAACTGATTTACATGAACTTGTCAAAGGGTGGGGCATCCAAACAAAACAGAAGCAAGGAAACTGTTAAGAATTAAGAGAACTAAAGTGGTTAGCTTTGGGAGGTGGAAGGGTGGACATGGTATGGAACTATAAAGTGTATATCTTATAATCTTGTAACCAACTATTAATAGTAAGTAACTTAAACCCAGTTCCTTAACACACAAACCTGTATTATGTCTTGGGTTGCAGGAAAAGTAATGAAGTACTTTTCTATGTAAAATGTGTCATGACTTTTCTGACAACCCCACAAATATCATTAAAAAACACTATCAAGCAAGAATTAACATCATTAATGTGAATATACTACCCAGAGCCATCTACAAATTTAATGATATCCCCATCAGGATCCCAAACACATTTTTAGGAGAACACATGTTACAAATGTTTATCTGGAACCAGAAAAGACCTAGAATTGCGAAAACAATCTTGAGTAGAAAGAACAGAACTAGAGGCATCACACTCCCAGATCTCAAAATTGTATTATGGGGTCACTGTCATCAAAACTGCTTGCTAATGGAACATGAATAGACACACTGCCCAGTGGAATAGAAGTGAGAACCCAGAAGTAAGCCCCCACATCATGGACATCTAATCTTTGACAAAGGTGCCCAGACTATTAAATGGAGAAAGCAGAGTCTCTTCAACAAATGGTGTTGGAAAAAATGGGTTGAAACATGCAGAAGAATGAAACTGAATCACATAACAATAGTTTAATAATCAAAATATATAAATAGCTTGCCAAACTCAACAACAAGAAAACAAATGACCACATCCAAAAATGGCGAGAAGCCATGGGCAGAATATTCACAACAGAAGAGACTCAAAAGGCCATGAAACACATGAAAAAATTCTCCAAGTCTTTGATTGTTAGAGAAATGCAAATAAAGACAACCATCAGATACCACTTCTCTTCTGTGTGTATGTCATACATCAGAAAAGATAGCAGCAACAAATGCTGCAGAGGTTGTGGGGTCAAAGGAACCTTCCTGCACTGCTGGTGGGAATGTAAATTGGTCCAGCCTTTGGGGAGAGCATTCTGGAGAACTCTCAGAAGACTAGAAATGGACCTGCCCTACGATCCTGCAATTCCTCTCCTGGGGATATATCCTAAGGAATACAACACACCCTTCCAAAAGATTTGTGTTCACAGAAGCACAATTTGTAATAGCCAAAACCTGGACACAACCCAGGTGTCCAACAACACATTAGTGAATGAGCAAGTTGAGGTCTATGTTCACAACGGAATACTACTCAGCTATTAAAAACAGTGATTTCACCATTTTCAGCGCATCTTGGATGGAACATGAAGAAATCATGTTAAGTGAAATAAGTCAGAAACAGAAGGATGAATATGGGATGAACTCACTCTCAGGCAGAAGTTGAAAAACAAGATCAGAAGAGAAAACACAAGTAGAACCTGAACTAGAGTTGGTGGATTACACCAAATTAAAAGACTCTGGGTTGGGGGTGGGGGGAGAGTGTAGGTCCTAGAAAAGGATGACAGAGGACCTATTGAGGATTGTATTGTTATGTGGAAAACTGAGAAATGTTATGCATGTACAAACTATTGTATTTACTGTGGTATGCAAAACACTACTCTCCCAACAAAGAAATAAAAAAAAGAGTATGGATCAAGGGTTGGGGGTAGACAGCAAATGGTTATGCAAAGGTACTCTCATGCCTGAGGCTCTAAAGACCCAAGTGCACTCCCTCATACCACCATAAGCCAGAGCTGAGCAGTCCTTTGGTAAAAAAAAAGAATATGGAGCAAAAACCAAGAAACTTCCTTCAGGTTTTCACCTGTAAGATAAAAACCTCGATTCTATAAGTCAGTGAAGCTGGCAGATTCCATGAGACAAATCATATTCTTTCTTGTAAGGGAAGAGGCCCACAAGGGCCATGCCCAGCTACATGCACCTGAAGGTCACTGCCCTGCAGCTCTCAACTTACAGCACTCAGAACTTCATCTCTGTGCCCTTCCACACTACCAAATATTGCCACCAGAGTGTCTGTCTAGCACAGACAAAAAAAAAAAAAAAGGTCAAAATCACTTACTGTAGACTTTTATATAGTAATATATAGTAACTTGAAAAGTTTGGACTTTGGGAGTCAGGCGGTAGCGCAGTGTGTTAAGTGCAGGTTGAGCAGAGCGCAAGGACCAGCATAAGAATCCCAGATCTAGCCCATGTCTCCCCCACCTGCAGGGGAGTTGCTCCAGTGGTGAAGGAAGTCTGTAGGTGTTTATCTTTCCCTCCCCCTTTCTGTCTTCTCCTCCTCTCTCGATTTTTCTCTGTCCTATGCAACAACAATTACAACAGCAATAATAACAACGATATTCAACAAGGGAAACAACAGGGCAAAATAAATAAATTTTTTTTTAAAAAGCTTGGACATCAGCTGTGTAAAGTACAAAAATGGGATTATACTGCAACTTTAAATATTTGTATCTCATGTAAATTTACAGGTATGAGCTCAAACTTTCAAAAGCAGAAAAAAAATATACCTTTAGGTCTTAAAAACATTTTAGAACAGGCAAACATAACTTACTTTTATAGTATGCTTACTTGGCCGTGCACTTTTGAGCCCAGTTTGAGCCCCCAAAGTACTGAAGGAAGCTTCAGTGCTATGACAGTTTTCCTGAATGAGGAGAAATACTTCTGAGGTAGTACTCAGGGGTGCACTGAGGGGGTAAGTGGGAGAAGAGGGGAGAGGGAAGAGGAGAGGGGGGGAAGTGCAATTGCACTACAACTGAACCAGAAACCTACCTTTATGCACTACATTGTTATGGATTAATAATCCTAATTATGCCTCGACATACAGCCACAGCCTGCAGAAGATGGCTGGTATTGCTATCATATGTCCAACCACAAGTGTAAACATTTTCATCAGCCTAAGATATGTCAGTTAACAAGTTACTGTTTTCAAAAAGTAAAAGGGTTATAATTCAACACGTGGAGGTTCTCAAGAACCGATAAAAGTTTCTGACACAGAAGTTCTCATTTCTCTTTACACCATTAGATTTAAACAAGTCTTTTCATCAAAAAGCTACATGGAGGGGTGGCACACAGGGTTAGGAGCACATAGTGCAGAGTGCGAAGACTGGCTCAAGAATGCTGGTTCAAGCCCCAGACTTCCACCTGCAGGGAGGACTGCTTCACAATGGGCAAAGCAGATCTGCAGGTATCTTTCTCTCCCCCTCTCAATTTCTCCATCCTATCCAAAACAAAAACAATAACAATAGCAATAACAATGGAAGAAAGATGGCTACCAGGAGCAATGGATTTGGATTTGTAATGCAGGCATTAAGTCTCAGGGATGACCCTGGAGACAAAAAGAAATATCTACAGCATGTGATAAACAAAAGCAATGCCTTCCACTCAATATTTTTTTATTATTTGGCTCTTTGCTGCACTACTCAACTCTGCAGTGACAGCCAGACACTGCTTGTGTACCAATGAAGTTTATTTACCCAAACACTGGCCAGGGCCAGGGAGGCAGCCCTGCAAGCTGCACATCAAGCTTGTATGACTGAAACTCCTGAGGTTCAGCTTCACTCCAAGACACCACCATATGCCAGAACCAGGCAGTGCTCTGATCTCTTCCCAACTTTCACAAAGATCAGTAACTATTGAACAAATCAAGTGGCCATCACCCAAGACTACAGCATACTGGCCCTTGCTGTATTCCAACTAGAGCCAGTCAGAAATAACTGAATGACAAGTCACCGTTCTTCCTTTCTCTTTTAATATTTTATTTATTGTAATGAGAGAGATACAGAGAGAAAGACCAGAACACTGCTCAGCTCTGGTTTTTAACGGTGTTGGAGACTGTACTGGAGACCTGGGAACTATGGGGTTCTCAGGTCAAAAATAAACAAATAAAAAACCAAACATACATATATATACACTCATACACACATATATGGTTAAAAACAGAGCACTGATTAGCTCTGGCTTATGGTAGTGCAGGGGACTGAACCTGGGACTTCAGAGCCTCAGACATGAGAGTTTCTTTGCATAACCCTTATGCTATCTACCCCCCACTGAAATAATAAAATATAAAAATCTGTCTCATGACAGGTTAGAATTATGAATCTCTGCCCTTGTGAAGCAATTACAGAAGCCAAACCTTCCATGTTCTACACCCCATAATGATCCTGGGTCCATATTACCAGAGAGATAAACAATAGGGACGTCTTCAAGGGAGGGAATGGGATAGGGAGTTCTGGTGGTGGGAACTGTGCGCAATTATACCCCTCTTATCCTATGGTCTTGCCAATATTTCCACTTTATAAATGACAAAAAATAATGTAAAAATTAGAAAACAAATGGCTTATAATTCTACAGAAATTAAAAAGAATATGAGAGGGAAAAAAACTCCCCTGAAAATCCAAATAAATATAAAAGTCATTAATACTAGCTTTGATAGGACAATTTTTTAAAAACAAACTAGCCTGAGAGATGGCATAGTGTCTAAAGCCTTGGGATCTCAGGCAAGAGGTGCTGATTTCAATCCTGGTATGCATGTGACTGTAATAATCTGGTTCTCTCTCTCATTGATAAACAAATAAATATTCTTTAAATTTTTATTGTGGGTGGGGGTAGATAGTATAATGGCTATGCAAAAAGACTCTCATGTCTGAGGCTCCAATGCCTTGTACCACTATAAACCAAAGCTGAACAGTGGTATGGTAAAAATATTAAAATAAAACAAATCAATAAAAGTTATAGTGGAAAGAGACAGAAATTAAGAGGAAAAGGAAGGCAAACACACCCACAACACTGTTTCCGCACTCATGAAGCTATTCCCCCTGTAGGTGGGGGTTGGCGACTTGGATCAGGGTCTTTACACACTGCACTCTACCAGGCATGCTACAACCCAGCCCCAGAAAGAAGAGTCTCTTTGCATAATCATTCTGTGATCTGCCCTCACCTGATAGGACAATTTCTAAAGTACTTCAGTTTTTAGAATATATATATATATATATATGTAAAATTTAATTAAATATATACATATATATTAAAATTACTTAATCAGAGACTGAGACTCCAAAACCAAAGCACTGCTCAGCTCTGGCTATGGGTGATACTGGGGTTTCTATCTGGGTCCTTAAAGAGACAGAGATGAATGCCTTTTGTATAATCATTTTGATATCTCCTGAGCCTGTAGCTTTATACAAAAAACAGCCAAGCCAACTACATAAACTTCAAAGACATCACAATTCAGTATTTATGCACACACCTGCATCGACCAGCTCACATCCAGGAAGACTTACTCTTTTGATTCCTACAGTTGCGAACACTAATGGATCCCTTCTTTACTGAGCCAGTTAACCTGAACCCCAAACAGTGGCTGGTTGTGACCCTCCTATAAAATAAACATGAAGCAAAACAAATGAATATTTTAGAAATCAAAAACAGGGTAAGCCACTTGACCATTTCTCCATACAACATTCTTCCAAAATTCTGGAAGCCACTGTTTTATATATCATCACTTTCTGATACCTAAAGAGACTTAACAGTCCAGTTATGACATTTTGAAGAAATTTATTTTATTTATTTAATATTGGATAGAGATAGAGAGTAATTGAGAGGGGAGCAGAGGGAGAGACTGGGACACTTGTAACTCTGCTTTACCTCTTGCGAAGCTCTCCCCCTGCTTGTGGGGGGGACCAGAGGCTTGAACCCATGTCCTTGCACACTGTACTGTGTGTGCTTAACCAGGTGCCCCACCACCTGGCCCCCAGTTATGACATTTTCAAACACTGGCTGCATGGTAACATTTTGTTACAAAGACTTAACTTAGAGGCTTGGTGACAAGTACTTATCTAGAAAACTGCTTGAAACTTGCTTTCTATTTTCTTAAACCATCATAAGATTTTGAATCAAAATCAGTACTTTTAATGACTCTTCCTCTGTGTGCTTTCCCCCTACACCTCAGTCAGCTTCTCAGCCCTTCTGCTAAAGAATGTGGTCTTCAGGACATCAGTGGGCTTTAGGAGCTCTCCCTCCAGAGCCCTGTAGCAGCCCTAACACACCACATCAGGTATGGGAGTAGCTCCAGTCTTAATTCTGGCAGCGTTTTCCAGTGTCTGCACTCTGCACAAGGTCCAGTGTTTAACAGGGTGGACAACTGAGCAAAAGTTCTGACTCCTCTTTAAGTGGTAATGCTTCTTACCAACTTTCCCAAAGTAACCTTGGTGTAATGGAGGTCTCCCATGCAAACCTAGTGGTCAAACCACTAAGGAAGTGCCCTGATATCTCCCTCTTGTGGACATCATTTTTAGTACATATCAATGTAATGCATATCCCTGCCCTGGTGACTGACTATGCCAGGAAGGCCACAGCAAGAGAATAAGGTCAGCAGTGACCCTCCAAGGACCCTAGCACACTAAGACAAAAGATGGTACCCAAGAATGACTCTGGTTTCAATAACCCACAGCTCCAAAATGGAAAAGGAACAGATGTAGAGGAAAACACCTAAAAGCACCAGTCAACCCTCCCTCTTATCAATAGAATCTACTGAGGAAGCAATTTTCACCACCCCCAGGGTTATCGCTGGGATTCCGTGTCAGCACTACTAATCCACCTCTCCCAGTGGCCATTTTTTGTTTTCATTTTTTCCCCAGTTTGACAAGACAGAGAGAAATAGAGAGGGGAAGGGGAGATAGAGAATGGGAGGGAGAAATATGTGCTTCACTGCTTGTGAAGTGTGACCCTGCAGGTGGGGAATGTGGGCTCAAACCTGGGTCCTTGAACTTGCACTTGGAGATAATGGGCACTAAATCAGGTGTGCCACCACCAGTCTCCCTGAGGGCATAATTACTTATGTAACCTAGTCTGTCTTCCCCAAATACTCAACAATCAAAAATGTATTACATTTATACCCTCTCCTTACACACACACTCTCACCCCCCCCACACACACTTGTTTTTACTTCTGCTCAGCTCTGGCTTATAGTGGTGCTGGAGAGTGAACTTGAGATCTTTGGAGCCTCAGACATGAAAGTCTCTTTTGCATAACTATTACGCTATCTCCCCAGCCCACATTTATACCCTTTTCTTTGAAAGCAATCACAAGCAACAAACAAAACATATATGTATGAACTGCACAGAAATATCACTCGATTCATAGAGACTTAAGGTTAAATGGTCAACTATTTTTACAAACAAGTGCTCCTTATATTTTTTAAGATTTTTATCAAAAGAGTAACATTTCCCACAATAGCTAATTTGAATAAAAACATAGACAAAATAGTCTGCTGTGCCAAGTATTACCCATTTAAAACAAAGCAAAGCAAAAAGTTAAGCAATACAAAATGACTATGTATCTCAACTACAAAACAGATAACTTGAGAGTAATGTAAATTGGAATTACTCTAAACTGGACAGTTTCTTAAAGATGCTTTCCACTGCAAAGTAACTGTAATGCTGAGTGTTCAGCACGTACCTTGAGACTATTCACACAGTTGAAGGAGGATTTACATTTCTTTGACTTCCATTTCCCTTCCACCAGCTTTTCCTTCCATGTGTATTCAGGGTATTTGTAGGTGTATTGGGGCATTCTGTATTTGTGCCACTTTCTACACTGACAGCATCATCCTGCAAGGAATAAGTTTAGGGGAAAAAATCCACCAAGTGTTAACACTCTTTTTTAGTAGCAAATTACTTTTACTGGATAGCCTGACTGATCTAAAAAGAAAAAGCATTTTCTAAGAAACAGACTTTTTTGTTTCCAAATAAAGATTAAAAAGCATACCAGCTGGTGTCAGCAGGCTCACCTGTGGAGTGTACAGGCTACCATGTCTAAGACCCTGGGTCTGAGTCCCAGGCTACCATAGAAGACAGATTGTGGGGTGGGGGTAGGGCTTCAGGAGTATTGGAGATGTGCTGTGGGGTCTCTGCTGTCTCTCTAGCTCTCTTATATCTCACCTATCATCTAGAGAAAAGAAAAAAGGGGAAGGTTGGGGACAGCAGATGGCTTACCAAGGTGCCAGCACAAGTCACCACATGGTAACATCTTGGATGGATGGGGGGTTTGCCAAGTGGTGGAGTGGTGTTACAGTCTATCTCATTCTCTGTCACTTACCCTTTATCACAAGAAGAAAAAAAGAAGAAACTGGACACTACAAACAGTAGAGTCCTCTAAGCATTAAAGTCCCAAGTGCATTCTAGAATTGTTGACTTGACATATCAGCAAAAAATACAAAGAAAGCACCCCCAGTGAGAATGGTCAGAATGATACTACCTCTATGTGGCCTCATGTGTGCCAGTCTCTTTAATATTCTGGCTTATTTCGCATAACTGATCTTTTGCTTGGGAGGGCTGCAGGTTTCAAACTCACTTGCACTTAACCTGCTGTGATACCTCCGACTCCCTATCTGTGGGAATTCTAACCTGCTAACTGTATCCAGTCTCAGCTTCTAATCACTACAAAAACTTGCCTAACAAAATTTAAGAGAATAAAACATTTCCCAAGGACAGGAGTAAAAGAGGTAAAAAATGTCAACTCCTGGTGGTGCAAAACACAAGGACTGGTGTAAGGATCCCAGTTCAAGCCCCTGCTTCCCCTCCCGAAGGGGAGTCGCTTCACAAGCAATGAAGCAGGTCTGCAGGTGTCTTTCTCTCCCCCCTCTGTCTTCCCCTCCTCTCTCCATTTCTCTCTCTGTCCTATCCAACAACAACGATATCAATAATAACTACAACAATAAAACACGGGCAACAAAATGTAAACTCCCAATACAGAGTAATATTGGAACTCAAGCAGGAAAGGAAAAATGATGTAAAATGCAGTCTCCAGAAATTTCAAGTACAAATACCACAGACAAGCCCCCACTATCTTGTATACTTTGAAAGTCAAGGCCTAGCTTGCAAAGGCTGTGTCTGTGCTGGTGTATTTCAGTGATGGAGACTCTAGGGACTAGATGTGTAAGATGTAACCTTACTCCTAACAGGGGTCCAAAGCAAATAAACATCACACACCCTGAGAAACTTACACCAGCCTCCTGTGACAAACCAGTTTAAGCTATGATCTATCGATCTATCAGAAGAGGCTTCATATTTTAGAAGAGCAACTTTGAACACATCGTCACTGAGACAGTTTGAGGACCTCACTGGATAGAAACTTCACAATGAAACTGGGCTTAGTGGTAATATTCTTTTTTTTTTTTTTCTTTTCCTTTTTATCAGAGTATGGCTCAGCACGGGCTGCTGGTGGTGCTGGGGGCTGAATTTGGAACTCTGGAGCCTCAGGCAGAAAAGTGATTGTGCAGAACCATTATGCAGGTCTCCCTTGCCCTAATAATGCCAACCTGTTATTATTATTCCATGTCTCGTGACTGCCTCAACACAGTCAGTCAATACAGGCCTAGATGATTCACCAAGGTTCATGGCAGAGCTTAAAAAATTTAGTAATAGTCATCATAATCATAACAGTAATAGATCCGACTCTGGAAGTTGGGGAGGAGGCACAGCAGGCAGGGTGCAGGTTTTGCAAACGCAAGGTCGCAGGTTCGAACCCCCAGTCCGCACATGCCAGGTTCCTGCTCCAGTCTCATTAACAGAACTTTTAACAATGTTTTAGAAAATTATCAATGTTATTTATTTTATTAATTTATTTTATTAATTTAATTAATTTAATTTATTAAATTATCAATGTCAATTATCAATGACCAGGGGTGGTGAAAGAAGGGGAAGGGAAGAAAGGGAAAGGGAGATAAGTCTGTACAAACCAGAACCTCAAGAAGCCAGGAGTCCTTGCTCAGACTCCCTGCTGCCAGCGGGGTGGGAGCAGAGCACAGCCAGAGCCCTGTGCTGCCAGCCCCAGCGCCACACTCACAATCTCATCCCCAGACAGGTCCGGGTTGCTGTTCTCCTCTCCTAGCTGCTCAGCTTCTGCTTCTTAGCGGCAGGTATGTAGCTTCCTGCCTTCACAGCCGCCTCCCTCTTGGACATGTTCCCCTGCTGCCACCACTGTGGAAAAGGGCTCCCAGCCTCCGTGGGCGGGTGACCGCCACACTGCTGACAATGGGGCGCAGGGCGCCTGCCCGCACGTGTCTGGCCCGTCCACGACTGAGAGTGATTGCCGGGCTCTGAAGGCAGCGCCTCGCCTAGCCTCGCCTCGCCTCTCCTCGCCTCTCCTCGCAGGACCCCTGCAGGACCCCTGGCCACTGGTGCTTGGACAGCAGAGGCGGGCTCCGAGGGTTTCCTCTCAACCCCAGCTCCTACGCAAACGCTGCAGGAACACTGCCCAGCCCTCTGCGCTGGGCCTCATTGAAGACACTGACGTCTGGGTTGTGGACTCGCCCATTCGGCCTTGGTGGCCCACCGCACTGCTCCATATTAAAACCCTCACGTTATGCACAGGGATGTTCACAGCCCAACTTTTTAAACTGAGACCGGCATTGAAAAGCTAGAGGAAGCCGGACTGGCCTCCCCCATCCTGTTGGTGGAAGAGTCTCTGGCAGGTGCGCAGGCACCAGTTGAGTTCTCCCGTGGGCGCTGATCCAGGCCACGCCCCATCGGGCCAAGTCCCCTCTGGGTTGTGCTCTCAGACCAGGGGGATGTGACCTGGGATGGGTTTCTAGGCGCCGCCCCTTGTTCTGCTCAGGGCCGCCCTATTCAGCCCTCATGGATATTTATGAGACTGAGTGATAGGTGTCCTCCAGGTGGTGCTCCTGCTGGGTCAAGTGGAAGAAATCAATCTAGAACTAGGAATATTGGTCTAAACTCTCAAGTGCTCTTTTTATTATTTATTTATTTATTTATTTTTAAAAGTTAGCCAGAGCACTTTTCAGCTTTCCTATTCTTTACTCCTCTGGGAGTATGGACCCAGGGTCATTATGGGGTGCAGAAGGTCAATGTCCGGCTTCTGTAATTGCTTCCCCGATGAACATGGGCATTGGCAGGTTGATCCATCCAGTCCTATATAGGACATACGCCCTGAAATGCTCCTGCACCCGCATAAGATAATGTCACATGTAGAGCAAGCCCCGTTCTTTGAAATGCCCCCTGCAGACCAGCATAAGATAAAGTCTTGTGCAGGGCAAGCCCTATGCGGCCCCTGAGTTCTCTCAAATGCTTCTTACATCAGCATAAGATATAGTCCTGTGCAGGGCAAGCGCTACATCTGTATAGCCTGATAAAGTTAGACGTACATGTCACGAAGCCCCCAATTTTCATTGACTGGAAATGACCTAATCCACACTCCAGCCTAGCTCAGGAATAAAAAGCCCCAGACTTTTGAACATGGATGGCAACTTTTGAACTGCATGGTAGTCTGTAAATACATCCAGCATACCCCGTGGCAATCAACACACTGACATCAGTCACGGAGGCATCTGCAGATTCCGAACCAAGCCAGTAAAGGATTCAGACCATCTCCCTGGACCAGAAATGGACCAGATCAGGACCAAAACCAGACCAGATCAGGACCAGAACCAGGACCCAGCCGGACCAGAACCAGGACCCAGCCGGACCAGAACTCTGCCTGGACCAGCTTTCTCAACCTGAGGACATCACTTGTTATGACCTTACCTGCGCACCTACCTGTCTTATACTGAGGAGGTATTTGGGATACATAATTGTAATTATAAGAATTTGATGTCAGAATATTATTGAGATTTATAAACTGCATTTAAATAATTTAATGTAAGAGTGTGATGTTAAAGTGTAACATAGTGTTAGAGCCGCCCCATCTAGTGTCACTAAATGAGTACTGCAGCACTTATAAAATAACAGCCTTGGTCTCCACTGGCAGAATTCTGTCTCCTATTTAATTAATGAATATCAGGGTCATTTTTTCGGTCTATGCTCACGACAGTCTGGAAATTGGTAGCTGAAAAAGAGTTAAGATATAAAGAAGATCAAATTTTTGACTAATCATAAACCTAAAGGCAAGAATATTGCAGATATAGATTTGGGGTCTCTGTTTTGGAAAAAGCAGGTAGGTATATTTTATTTACTAGTTTTTGCCTGAGCCTGAGATCTGATATGCAGGTGGACCCAAATTATTGTCTGGGGAGATGGCATCATAGTTGCAAAAAGGACTGGAAAGCTGGATGAGGGAAGAGAGTAGTTCCCAAATATGGGAAAACTATATAAATATTGTTAACTGTAAATCCCACCAGTTTGATCTGAGGCCCATATTCATCACAGGAGCCTATGTAACCTCTGCATCCCTGTAGGTCCGAGCTCAGATTCTGTGGTCACTACTAGAAACACTCTAGGCTGCACTAATTTCAGGACCTATCTTCCTCGGCTGGTAGGTAGGGTAAGTTATCCAACCTCCCTTTGGATAATTGAACAGTCCTACCATTGTTGATCTACCTTGAGGGAAAGGTCCTCAACATAAGAGGCCCATAAAGGGGTCCATTATGTTGGTCCTGATGGAGATGACCAGTGGCAGTGGTGACAGGGATCTCTTAGAGGTCTAGGCCCATCGTGTCTCCGTGGGAATCCCAGGACTCCCTGACTAGGGTGATGGGGTGGCCTGGTAGTGACTAAAGAGTCATCATTAAAGTATGCCAGTCTCTTGCCCTTTTTCAGCTTTAGTAGTCCTTATTTTGACAAGGTTAGCTTTGGAGTGATGGAGGGAAGTGTAATAGGAAATAGATGAAATAGGTATCTAGGTCTAAGTAGAAACTATTTGATTAGGTACTTTATGGTGTCTTTTTAATTTTTCTGCTTTGTTTCACTTATAGACTCACTGCAAAATATTGTGCACCTTTGCTTAAAGGTATTTATTCTCCCCTAATTTATGAATACATGTGTATATATGCCCTATCTCATGGGCCCTGGTCTATATCTAGGTTTTGAGACTTTGTTAAGAAGTAGACCGCCTGAAATGGAATTTAGGAGACCTATGAGCTAGGAAAGGTAATGAAGCTGAAGAGTTGACATTCAACGCCTGACGTCTCTGAACACAGGCTGAAGTGAAACATGCCAAGGTGGTACTGGTTGCATTGATGAGGTTGATGCAGTATCAGTTGGTATGACTTGAGAGAAGCATGCTGGAAAGTGAGCCCCACCCTTAAGGTTCCAGGACTGAGAGAAATACTAGCTTTATAGGGAAAGGGGAAGGTTCCTGATGTCTTAGGGTTTAAGAAGGCAGTAGATTGCTCTAACCAAATTATTTGGCAATTGGGTTAACTTTGAGAACCCCATTCTTAAGATTTGCTATATCATAGAAAACCTTACCATAATTTATGTCCTTTAATGCTATTTTTATAAAAACCATGTCTTAGAAAGTAATGCAAACAGTTGTCTCTGTACTCCTTGGTCTAAGCTTTTAGGAGATTTAATATTTCAAAGAACAAGTCATTATTAGAAATGTGTTAGCAAATGAGCACATCCAAAAATGGGCAGAGGAGATGAACAGAATATTCACTACAGAAGAGATAAAAGGTTAGCAAACATAGGAAAAATTGTTCCAGGTCACTGATTTTCAGAGAAATGCAAATAAAGACAACAGTGAGATACCACCTCACCCATGTAAGAATGGCATATATCAAAAAGTACAGCAGCAACAAATGCTAGAGAGATTGTGCAGACAAAGGAGACCTCCTATAGTGCTGTTGGGAATGTAAACTGGCCCACCCTCTGTGGAGAGCAGTCTGGAGAACTCTTACAAGGCTAGACATGGACCTTCCTTATGACCCAGTAATTCCTCTCATAGGGATATACCCTAAGGACTCCATAACACCCAACCAAAAAGATATGTGTACACCTATGTTCAACAGCACAATTTGTAATAGCTAAACCCTGGAAACAACCCAGGTGCCCAACAACAGATGAGTGGTTGAGAAAGTTGTGATATTTACATATATATATATATATATATATATATATGTATATATATATAATGTAGCTATTAAAAATAACTATTATGGGAAAGAGATGAACATAGAGTGCATACTCTCCTGATTTACCCATGTGAATATTTTAATCTATGTATCTGGTAAAGAAGTGCCTTTCCTCTCTAATATGGAGACATAGCCTCAGACTGCATTTTCTTTGTGCTTGCTCTCTTGGCAATTAAAACAGTGGCTGTAGTTGCTACCCCTCCTCCCCTCCACATTGCTAAGCTAATGAGCCCCAGACAGCAGTGCTAAAGGTACCTGATGACTAGGGAATAAATTGAGCTGTCTCAAGACTGATCCATGATAGGCACTATTTTCTCCCCCTTTTTAACCAAACCACGGATAAGGAAGATCTATAGCAGTTACTGGAAAGATTGCCTTTGTCTGTTTCTGCCTACTTTGTAATTGTGAAACAAACCTGCTCCCTCCACCCCTCTGCTGAAGGGGGCCTCACTAAAACTGTGTGCTTTACAAAACTGTGGGGAGAACTTCTCAGAGGGACCTGGAGTCTCTTATACACCGGTGTAATAAAGTCCTCTAATGCACCAAATACTGGCTCAAGTCTTGCACTTTGGGAATCATTTCTGTAAAATAATGGACCCACATTCTCTGACCCATCTTGGAGGGAGATAGAAGGAATTTTTGCCTGAGCCAGACATCTAATATGCAGGTGGACCCAGGCTATCTAGGGATTTTGTGTCATAGTTGGAAAAAGGACTAGAATGCTGGGTCAGGGAAAAGAGTAGGGAGAACATTCTTTATTGGATGGTAAGCTCAAGGCTTTAGTCACTGAGCACCCAACAAGAAAGCCTTCCAGTAGCATTGCTTTCAGAAAGCCTGTGAGTCATCTATAGACCGGCTGTAACACTCCTCTCTCCTTAGTTTCCAGAAACCTCAAACTGTGGATGTAAGTATAGCAAACACAGAAGCTTCAAAGAAATATCCAAACAGTGTTCCTTCCTTTCCTAGGTGAATGTAATGCCCCACAGGTTCCACGAGGCTACCAACACTGACCTCCAAAGTTCTCTGCCAAGTGCATACCACTCTGACACCACTGTACTGGATCTGGTGCCAGAACTAGAAAAAGGACATTCAAACTAATACCAAAACCCAAAGTCAACCCCATCCACCCTGCATAAGATTACCTTTTCAGACCTCAGTTTAGAAGAGGCAGGTCACAGTCAGACTCAGGCTAAAAAGAGAATGGGTCTAAGGCTGTGACTTCTGCATAACCAACACCAGACACTCCCTCCTGGGAGACGGGCTTATGTCAGAATTATCAGGCTGGCTGGGGTGCTGCTCAGAAATGAGTATTCTCCTAATGTCTTATTCAGATCCAGTGAACAACATTTTGACCCATTCCTAGAATTGAATTCAAGTTAAAAACCAACAATGAAACATTGGACAGTAGTCTGTGACTTCTACATAACCAAGTACAGACACTCACTCCAGGAAGACAAGCAGGTTAATTTCAGATTTATCAGGCTGGCTGGGGTGCTCTCAGAAGTGAGAATTCTCCTAGTGCCCTATTCAGGTCCAGTGAACAGACAAACTTTTAAAAAAATTTTTTTTGTAATTTTATTTATTCATCTTCCCTTTTTATTGCCCTTGTTGTCTTTTTATTGTTGTTGTAGTTATTGTTGTTGTAGTTGATGTCGTTGTTGTTGGATAGGACAGAGAGAAATGGAGAGAGGAGGGGAAGACAGAGAGGAGGAGAGAAAGACAGACACCTGTAGATCTGCTTCACCACCTGTGAAGCGACTCCTCTGCAGGTGGGGAGCTGGGGGCTCAAACCGGGATCCTCATGCCAGTCCTTGCGCTTAGTGCACCTGCGCTTAACCCGCTGCACTACCGTCCAGCTCCCAAGATAAACATTTTGACCCACTACTAGAATTGAATTCAAGTTAAAAACCAGAATTATATCATTGGATAATATTACTGAAAATATCAGACCAAAAGGCAAACCAGGCAAAGACGATCTTCAAGATTTTAGGTACTATCTCCTAAAACCAGTGGGGAATGTGGCACGATCCCCACTTCCTTAATGTAACTGACTCCATCTTGACTTAACCTGAACCTATTCAACCACTTTACTTGCCAACAAAAAGTAGATACTAGTGTTCTGAAATTATTAATTGTTGATTGTTGATTGTTTCCGTAACAAGTTGTCCTGACTGCAGCAACAGACCGCCCAACCCCCACATCTTGGGCTTCTGTAACCTAGCTTGCTTCCTGCACTGGCCTCTATAAATGGTTGTGCTACAGTAAACTCCAGACAGCACTCTGAGCAGTAATTTTAGTTGTTGATATAATAAAGACTCTCAAATTTCTGGGCGTTGGGCAGTAGCACTGTGGGTTAAGCACACAGGGAACAAAGTGCAAGGACTGGCTGAAGGATCCGGTTCAAACCCCGGCTCTCCACCTGCAGGGAAGTCACTTCACAGGCGGTGAAGCAGGTCTGCAGGTGTCTGTCTTTCTCTCCCCCTCTCTGTCTTCCCCTCCTCTCTCCACTTTTCTCTGTCCTACCCAGCAATGATGATATCAATAACAGCAATAATAATAGCTGCAACAATAATAAAAAAGAGCAACAAAAGGGAATACATAAATAAATATTTTTTTAAAAAAGACTCAAATTTCACTGAACTGGCCTCAGGTGGTCTCTGATGCTTACCCTAAAACAACCTTACATATCTCTAACCTTACATTTGTGGTCAGAGGGTCCTTGGATAACAGTCTCGTAAAAGCCCAAGACTTCAAAGACAAGCTCCAGCTAGCCATGGACTCCACCACAGCTTCCCCGGCTTCTCTCCTGCACCAAATCTCCTCACATGCCAAGGTGGCTCTTCAAAATTGTCCTGAAGTAGACCTTCTGGTGGCAGAGAAAGGGGGGAATCTGTGTTTTCTTACAAGGAGAGTGCTTCTACTATGTTAATGAATCCGGCCTAATCAAGCAGATATTCTGGACACTCATAAAGCGTAGCAAAGACCTGTGATTCTACCATCTCTCTGCCACATCCCCAGAGGACGGCTGTGAGAACAAGGATTCTGAGTTGATGTAGACACTGCAAATCAAGCAAAATTGTGGCCACTGCCACAAACCAAGGAGCTCAGACTATCACACCCATCTTGCTGATTGCTGTTGATACCTCCTTTAATGAAACACACTTCATGAGAAATCCATTCTTGGGGGAGCACAAGAAGAAGTGTGAAGGTAAAAAAGCAAAAGGTAGGAACAGACACATGGTGTCATTGTAGGAAATATACTATCTCTGCATGTAGTGCAACAAGGTCAATAGTGCGGTATATTACAGTGTGGGCAAACAAAAATGGAATTAGAGGATGAGCAGATTCTGGAGATATCGGATGCTTAAGGAGAAGGAAGCAGTGTTCAAGAACCAGGTAGTGCAATGCTTTGATTTAGAGGTGGTGCAGTGGGGGCAGCAGACAAGACAAGACCACTGCAGATGTCCTGCGCATGTCTGCCTGGCAGTGTGCCAAATCAGGCGTTTCATGTGAGAATGAAGTTTGGGTCATGGCCAAGTCTCCAGGAACAGACTAAAGGCATGTTTGGTGCACTACGTTTAGGAGCTGATGCTACTTTCTGATCTGCTCACAGCTTATATAAATGCATTGGCGAAGGGCTTGGAGGATGAATGGAGGGTTTACTCTACACTGATGCATGAGTGCAGGAAAGAACATAGATGGCCACACATTTTCAGGTGCCATTCTGCTTGGCTTACTTGGGCCAGACCTTGGATTTGAAAATTAAAGGCCTTGACTGAAAAACCTCTCCTCAGCCAAAAAACAAAACAAACAAACAAAAAACACAGAAAAGCTGATAATTTGGACTCCTATGAAATGTAGCCTTTGTAGAAAGAAAGATTAGAAAATTAGTATTCTGCGTGAACAGAATTACATTTCCAGCCTTTCAAAATTTATTTTCTTTTTCCTTGCAAAGTTGAGACTAAATGCCAAAAAGGAACATTTTATGAAGTGTGTGGCCTAGTGGTCCAGAGGTGGCATAGTGGACAAAGCTCTGTTTCACAAGCATGAGGTCCTGAGTTCAATCCCTGGCAGCACATGTACCAGAGTGATGTTTTGTCCTTTCTGTCTCTCTCTCTCTCTATCTCGCTCTTTCTCATTGATAAAAATAAATAAATATTTAAAAAAATGAATGCAGCCTATAACCTCAGCCTTGCAGAAGCTATCAGAGCAAACAAGAACAAGAATGCCACTTTTATGTAAGAGTTGTTTCTGCCTCTCTATTGAATATAATCCTGTCTTGGAATGTTTGAACCCACTCTCTGGAGGGCAGATTGAAGGGATGCCAGTGGCCTTTCAAGAGTGACACTTCCTCTCTGGGTGGGAGCTTGTTCCATAGAATCTTGGGCCCCTCCCCATACACCCAGAACTGAGGTCTCCACATGAGGAAGAATCTCAGGTGGACTGTAGGTGCAGAAGGTTCTAGAAGCCTCATTTCAGATGGTAGTGAACATGCTTCACCACCATTTTTATGTTTTTAGTCACTATGCCTTCTTTTTGTATCTGCCTAAATCATCCTCTTTTCAAACCATTATCTAGTTAACCTGACAACTCTCTGGACATGATAGATAGTCCACTGTATTGTTCACCATGCAGGGCTTTGGGCCAGGGGTAGAGCTTAGTAGTGAAAGACTCTGTGATTGCACACCTGTGGATCTGGTGTTTGATTGCTCACACATACACACACACCCCATAGGGAAGAAAAAAAAAAGAAATACAACTTCTGTCTGTCACTGTAGCCCAAAGCTGTAGCCTTCACAATGGCTCTATGTTCCAGCTGAGACATAGACCTTAAAGACTGTCCATCTATAAGCCCATGGGCACCTACACCATCGTTGGGAAGAAAGAGAAAGCAGCAGTGAAGCATAGAATGTATGAAAGAACAGACAGAAGCCACTGTAGGAGATAAAAGAAAAAAATTATCTCGAGCCACATTGAAAGTCAGCAACAAGACAAACACATGCTGCAGAAAATCTAATAATAGTAAGGGGTGTGGGCCTTCCTTCCCCACCATAACCCTCTCCTCCTTCCCCTCCCCCTCCTCCCCCACCCCCTTGACACTGTAGTAGAAACATGGGTGGACAAATGGAGAGTTCATGACTGGCCCTAGCTCACCCCACCCCTGGTTCTCATCTCACTCTCCCCAGTCACACTGTGAAGCTGTCACATGTCACATGTCACCCTATGAGATGAGATTTTAAATCAGTTAAAGGAAATGAACAGTTTTGAGTGGTAATTGATTGACCAGAAGAGGGATTTGGCTGAAAGCAAGCAGTCCCGGACCCCTCAGTTATCAGAGAGCTAGAGTTCGCTGTTCCTTCTCATGTCATTGACAGTTTTTCTTTTTTTTCCTTTTATTTTTTGAAAAAAATATCGATCTTGTATAGAGATAGGGAGAGAGGCAGAGAGAAACCTGCTGCACTTCCCTCTTGAAGCTGGGGACATGAGGTTTGAACCTGGGTCCTTGCACACTGTAATGTGTGCCTTTAACTAGGTGCACCACCACCTGGCCTCTGCCTTTACCTCTTATTTAAAAGAGCGAGAGCAAAACTAGATTTCCCACTGAATCCAAAGAAGAGAGGACTTGGGGGTGCGGTGGTGGCAGTGGATGGAGTCAGACTCTTGCCTTCCCTCCAGGCATTTAGCAGAAAGATGTGCAGAACAGGATAGAAGGAATAAAATCAATTTCAGCCTACAGAAAGAATGGGATAAAGACTTTGTGCTGAAGCAGCAGTGAGATGAAGATGCCATGGCTTTTGACAAGTAATTGCCCTCTGGGGTTGTAAGTTGCCTCCTCTCCTCGTTTCTGCCACTCTGATCTGGGGCTTGACAGGGCTTCATGCAGGTGAGTGGGGGCTGCCAAGTGAACTCTATGGAGGATAGAACTCTGGGTTTAGTGTGGGGATAGCTGTGTTGCCTGTTAAAAATCTACCAACAGTGGGGGTTGGGCGGTGGCGCAGTGGGTTAAGCACATGGGGTGCAAAATGCAGGGACCGGGAGCCCCCGGCTCTCCACCTGCAGGGGAGTTGCTTCACAGGCGGTGAGGCAGGTCTGGAGGTGTCTATCTTTCTATCCCCCTCTCTATCTTCCCTTCCTCTCTCCATTTCTCCCTGTCCTTTCCAACAACGAACAACATTAACAATGGCAATAATAATGACCACAGCGAGGCTACAACAACAAGGGCGACAAAAAGGGGTAAAAAATGGCCTCCAGGAGCAGTGGATTCATGGTGCAGGCACCGAGCCCAGCAATAACACTGGAGGAAAACAAAAATCTACCAACAGTGTTTTGGTCTGTCTCTACTCAGAGGAAATTGGTTTTCCTTTTATGGAGGGTGGGCAAACCTGGGTGGAATCAGATGACAGGGCATTTCTCTTAGGAAATAACAAGTTGGAAGCAAGGAGAGTGACTTTCCATCCCAGGCTTATGGAATTTTCAATTTAGAGCAGAGCTGAAGAATCATGGGTAAATGGGTGCTTGGTTAAGAATGGAGATGAACCCTATGGTTTTGTTAATTTATCATTTCTTAAATAAAAATCAATTTTAAAAAATGGAGCTGAATAATCATGGGTAATGGGTGCTATACAAAGTGAGACTCCTAGCAGGGAACTGGCCCAGAACATCCTACCAGAGGGCTTCTGTCAGCTCTCCTCAATCTTCTGTCTCTACTCACCACCCAGGAGCAGAGCCTCTAGCCACGGGCCATGGAGGTTGACAGCTAGCCTGTCTTATTTTCATTTGTCAACAGGGAAAGTTAACACGTGCCTGACTGAAAATGTGAAAAACGTGCCAAAACAGATGGAGATGCTATCAAAGCCTCAATATTCCAAACTTTTTTCCCCCAGAGCTCAGATCAGGCTTATAGTGGATTTGGGAATCAAACTGGAACATAAAAGGGAATGAAAGTCGTTTGAAGAACCACTGTGCTATATCCCCAGCCCCCAAATATTCTAAATGACCAATTAACAAATTGTTATCATGAGTAACCCATGGATAACTCCTTCTCCTCCTTCCTCTCCTCCTACTCTTCTTCCTGTCTCTACTCCTCCTTCACTCTGGCTGTATTCAATCTGTATTCCTTTGATTTCTTTCTCTTGCCTGATTGCTATGGCAAGAACTTCTAATACTATGTTGAAGAGTAATGGTGATAGTGGGCATCCCTGTCTAGTCCCTGATATGAGGGGAAATGCTTTCAACTTCTATCCATTGAGTATGATGTTGTCTGTTGGTTTGCTATATATGGGTTTCATTATCTTTAGGAATTTCCCATCTATTCCCATTTTTTGTAGAGTTTTCAGCATGAATGGGTGTTGGATTTTGTCAAAGGCTTTCTCTTCATCTATTGAGATAATCATGTTTTTTTTGGCTTTGCTTTTATTGATGTGGTGAATGACACTGATTGACTTATGGATGTTGAACAAGCCTTGCATTCCTGGGATGAATCCCACTTGGTCGTGATGAACAATCTTTTTGATGTGCTGTTGTATCCGGTTGGCCAAGATCTTGTTGAATATTTTGGCATCTATGTTCATCAGAGATATTGTTCTGAAGTTTTCCTTTTTTGTTGTGTCTCTATCTGCTTTGGGTATCAGAGTGGTGTTGACTTCATAGAAGGTGGAAGGGAGTGTCCCTGTTTCTTTGATCTTATGGAAAAGTTTTAGGAGTATGGGTATTAACTGTTTCCTGAAGGTTTTGTAGAATTCATTTGTGAATCCATCTGGTCCAGGACTTTTATGTTGGGGAGATTCTTAGTAACAGTTTCGATTTCTTTGTCTGTGATTGGTGCATTTAAGTTTTGTAGTTCTTCTTGGTTCAGTTTTGGAAGGGCATATGCTTCTAGGAATTCTTCTATTTCTTCCAGATTTTCCATCTTGGTGGTGTATAGTACTTCATAGAAGTCTTGCATGATTTTCTGGATTTCTGTGGTGTCAGTTGTGATATCTCCTCTATCATTTACAATTCTATGAATTTGAGTCTTCTCCCTTTTTTGTTTAGTGAGTCTGGCTAGGGGTTTGTCAATCTTGTTTAATCTTTCAAAGAACTAACATTTGGCTTCATTGATCTTCTGTATGGTTCTCTTATTTTCTATGTTGTTTATTTCTGCTCTAATTTTAGTGATTTGTGTCTGTCTGGTTGCTTTAGGGTTCCTTTGTTCCTCTTCCTTTAAGTCCTTAATGTGTGCAGTAAGGTTGTTTATTTGAGTTTTCTCTTGTTGTTTAATATGTGATTGTATGGCTATGAGTTTCCCCTTCATTACTGCTTTAGCTGTGTGCCAAATATTTTGATAGGTTGTGCCTTCAGTTTCATTTGTTTCCAGGAACACTTGTATTTCCTGCTTGAGTGTCTCTCTGACCCAGTGGTTCTTAAGCAGTATGTTGTTTAATTTCCAGATTCTGTGACTTTTAATAATTTTCTGTTTGTTGTTAAAAGTTAGTTTTACTCCACTGTGGTCTGAGAAGATACTTGAGATGATTTCAATGATCTTGAATTTTTTTGATGCTGTCTTTCTGGCCTAACATGTGGTCTATCCTTGGGTATGTGTTGTGTGGATTTGAAAAGAATGTGTATTCCAACTTTTTGGGGAGAAGAGCTCTGAAAATGTCCAAGAGGTCTAGTCTGTCTATCTCTTCATTTAATTCTGTTGTTTGTTGATTCTGTGTTTTGTTGATCTAAGCGTGAGAGTGGGGTGTTAAAGTCTCCCACTATTATTGTATTACTATTGATATATTTTTGAAGTTCTTTGAGAAGGTGTTTGATGTATTTAGATGGTCCCTCATTGGGTGCATAGATGTTAATAATTGTTATATAATAATTGTTATATCGTCTTGGCTGATTGATCCTTTAATCATTATGTAATCACCTTGCCTATCTTTTATTACTTTATTTAATTTAAAATCTATTGTGTCTGAGATGAGAATGGCTGTCCCTGCCTTTTTTTCTTTCTTTTTTTTTTGTAGTCCATTAGCCTGTAGGAGTTTTCCATCCTGTCCTAAGTCTGTGTTTTTCTTGTTGGGTCAAGTGGGATTCTTGCAAGCAGCATATGGTTGGATTATGTTTTCTGATCCAACCTTTCACTCTGTGCCTATTGATGGGTGAGTTTAAGCCATTGACATTTACTGATATTATAGATTTAATGTGTTGTGGTGCCATTGTTCAACAAGTTTTTATATGATAAGTTGCAGGTATTATAGTGATGTTCTTGTTTAGAAGAGGTCTTTTAGAACCTCTTTTAGGGTCATTTTGGTGGCCATTGCTTCCTTTAACTGTTGTTTGTCTGAGAAAGTTTGGATGACTCCTTTTGGTATCAATGAAAATCTAGCGGGACATATTATCCTTGGTTGAAACCCGTTTTCATTCAGGGCTCAATAGATATCTTGCCATTCTCTTCTGGCCTTTAGAGTTTGGGTAGAGAAGTCTGCTGATCGTCTTATAGGTTTTCCTCTGCATGTGATTTTGTTTTTCTCTTGCAGCCTTTAGGATTCTTTCTTTATACTTACTTCTTTTCACTGTGACTATGATGTGTCTTGGTGTCTTCAGGTCTGGGTTGATTCTGTTTGGGACTCTTTGAGCCTCTTGGGTCTTAATTTCCTTTCTGTTTTTCAGGTCTGGGAAGCTTTCTTCTATTATTTCATCTAGAATGCTTGCTCCCCTTCCTCTCTGCCTCTGGCAGGCCAATTATGTGAATGTCACTTCTTTTGAGACCATCCCATATGTCCCTGTTTCTGTTTTCAGTGTCTCTCAATATCTTTTTGAGATTTTTCACCTCTTTCTTAGTTTTCTCTAGCTCATCCTCTGTCTGGTTAATTCTGTTTTCTACCTCTGCTAGTCTGTTTTCCCTTCCCTTGGTTGCTTTCTTCATTACAGCTATTTCAGCTTTCAGTTCTCTAATTGCCTCAAGGTAGTTAGTATTTTCCTTGAGGGTCTCATCTGTTGTTTCCCTAATACTGTTAGTCCTTTCCTCCAAAGTTGTTTTCATTTCTGTGATTAATAAATTTATTATTGCTTGCATGCTTTTCTTTTTTTTAAACTTTTGAACAAATTATGAATTTATGGTGTTTTATTCATTTTTTAAAAATTTTTATTTAAGAATGGATTACTGAACAAAAACATAAGGTAGGAGGGGTACAACTCCACACAATTACCACCACCCAATCTCCATAACCCACCCCCTCCCATGATAGCTTTCCCATTCTCTAGCCCTCTGGGAGCATGGACCCAGGGTCTTTGAGGGTTGCAGAAGGTAGAAGGTCTGGCTTCTGTAATTGCTTCCCCGCTGAACATGGGCGTTGACTGGTCGGTCCATACTCCCAGTCTGCCTGTCTCTTTCCCTAGTAAGGTGTGTCTCTGGGGAAACTGAGCTCCAGGACACATTGGTGGGGTCTTCAATCCAGGGAAGCCTGGCCAGCATCCTGGTGGCATCTGGAACCCAAGTAATGAAGCTGAAGGATTGTCATTCCGCACGTGAAGTCTCTAGAACAGTATGAGGTGAAGCATGTTGAGGTGGCAATCGTTGCGTTGGTTAGGTTGTGATCGGCGGATGCAATATTATTTGGTTTGGATTGGGAGATACATACGGGAAACTGGGCCCTATCCAAGGGTTCCAGGACTGGGGGAAGTAGGGGCTCTATAGTGGAGATGTGAGGTTCCTGCTGTCTTAGGGTTCAAAAAGACAATCGATAGTTAATGTTATCATCACATTATTCGTTAATTGGGTTAACTTTGAAAAAGTCCTTTTGTTATGGTTTGCTGTACAGTATCCAGTATCTTGCATATAGCTGTGCTATTGGATGCTTCTAATCTACTTGGTCTAGGCTTTTGAGAGAGTCCGCATATCAAATACACAGCCTATATATTAAAAGGATTCAGTTTGTGTTTTGAGAAACTTTGAGACATACAATTGATTTTCCCCCTCTCATATTTATTAACTACTGATTTATATATCTACATTTTGCTAGGAGTGTACATAAAAACCATTCCCACCACCAAAGGACTGTGACCCATCCCTCCCACCCACTACCACCCCCCACTGGCCCAGGAATCTGCATGTCTACCCCTCACCACTGGGTTTTTACTTTGGTGCCCTACTTACAATTTGATCAGGTCCTGCTTTTAGTTTCCCTTTCAGATCCTCTTAATCAACTTCTGTTGATGAGTGGGATCATCCCATACTCATCTTTATCTTTCTGACTTAGCTCACTTAACATAATTCCTTCTCTCTCTGTCCAAGATGGGTCAGAGAAGGTGGGTTCATTGTTCTTGATAGCTGCATAGTATTCCATTGTGTATATATACCACAGCTTTCTCAGCCACTCATCTGTTTTTGGGCACCTGGGTTGCTTCCAGGTTTTAGCTATTATGAATTGTGCTGCTATGAACATAGGAGTACACACCTCTTTTTGGTTGGGTGTTATGGAGTCCTTGGGGTATAACCCCAGGAGAGGAATTACTGGGTCATATGGAAGGTCCATGTCTAGCCTTCTGAGAGTTTTCCAGACTGCTCTCCACAGAGGTTGTACCAACTTACATTCCCACCAGCAATGTAAAAGGGTTCCTCTGTCCCCACATCCTCTCCAGCATTTGTTGCTGCTGTCCTTTTTGATGTATGCCATTCTGACAGGAGTGAGGTGGTATCTTAGTGTTGTCTTAATTTGCATTTCTCTGACAATCAGTGACCTAGAGCAGTTTTTCATATGTTTGTTAGCCTTTTGGATCTCCTCTGAGGTGAATGTTTTGTTCATATCCTCTGCCCATTTCTGGATGGGGTCATTTGCTTTTTTGGTGCTAAGTTTGCTGAGCTCTTTATATATTTTGGTGATTAGTTTCTTGTCTGATATATGGCATGTGAAGATCTTCTCCCATTCTGTGAGGGGTCTCTTTGTTTGTGTGATAGTTTCTTTGGATGTGCAGAAGCTTTTCAATTTGATGTAGTCCCATTGGTTTGTTTCTGCTTTAGTCTTCCTTGCAATTGGGTTTGAATCATCAAAGATGTCCTTGAGGTGTAGGTGGGAAAGTGTTTTACCAATGTTTTCCTCTAAGTATTTGATTGTTTCTGGTCTGACATCTAGGTCTTTGATCCATTTGGAGGTGATTTTTTTTTTCTGGTGAGATAAAGTGGTTCAATTTCATTCTTCTGCATGTTTCAACCCAGTTTTCCCAGAACCATTTACTGAAGAGAGCCTCCTTTTTCCATTTAATCCTTTGGGCCCCCTTATCAAAGATTAGATGCCCATAGGTGTTGGGATTTACTTCTGGGCTTTCAATTCTGTTCCACTGGTCTGTGTGCCTATTTTTGTTCCAGTACCATGCTGTTTTGATGATGATGGCTTTATAATATAGTTTAAGGTCTGGGAGTGTGATGCCTCCATTTCTGTTTCTTTTCCTCAAGATGGTTTTGGCAATTCTAGGTGTTTTCAGTTTCCAGAAATGATTGTAGTGTTTGTTCTATTCTCTTAAAGAAGCTTGGTGGAACTTTGATGAGTATTGCATTCAATTTGTATATAGCTCTGGGGAGAATATTCATTTTGATGATATTTATTCTTCCAATCCATGAGCATGGGATATCTTTCCATTTCTTGGTATCAGTTTCTATTTCCTTGAGTAGCGACTCATAGTTTTCAGTATACAAGTCTTTCACTTCTTTGGTCAAATTTATTCCTAGGTATTTGATTGATTTTGCTGAAACAGTAAATGGGAGTGATTTCTGGATGTCTTCTTCTTCAGATTTAGTGTTTGCATACAAAAATGCCACTGATTTTTGTACATTGATTTTGTAGCCTGATACCTTGCCTAATATATTGCCTAATAACTTCCAGTAATTTTCTAATGGATTCTTTAGGTCTTTCTATGTATACTATCATATCATCTATATCATATCATATCATCAAATAGTGAGAGCTTGACTTCTTCCCTTCCAATCTGTATTCCTTTGATTTCTTTCTCTTGCCTGATTGCTATGGCAAGAACTTCCAATACTATGTTGAAGAGTAATGGTGACATTGGACAGCCCTGTCTAGTCCCCGATCTGAGGGGGAATGCTTTCAGCTTCTGTCCATTGAGTATGATGTTGGCTGTTGGTTTGCTATATATAGACTCCACTATCTTGAGGAATTTCCCATCTATTCCCATTTTTTGTAGAGTTTTGAGCATGAATGGGTGTTGGATTTTGTCAAAGGCTCTCTCTGTATCTATTGAGATAATCATGTGGTTTCTGGCTTTGCTTTTATTGATGTGGTGAATGACATTGATTGACTTACGGATGTTGAACCAGCCTTGCATTCCTGGGATGAATCCCACTTGGTCATGATGCACAATCTTTTTGATGTGTTGCTGTATCCGGTTGGCCAAGATCTTGTTTAATATTTTGGCATCTATGTTCATCAGAGATATTGGCCTATAGTTTTCCTTTTTTGTTCTGTCCCTATAAGCTTTTGGTATCAGAGTGATCTTGTCCTCATAACAGGTGGAAGGCAGTATTCCTGTTTCTTCAATCTTATGGAATAGCTTAAGAAGTATGGGTATTAACTGTTTCCTGAAAGTTTTGTAGAATTCGTTTGTGAAGCCATCTGGTCCAGGGCTTTTGTTGTTGTTGCATGCTTTTCTTATCTAGGGTTACTTCTGTCTGATTTGTAGTTTCTTCTAGGCTCTTGTCTTCATTCATCGGAGTAGCAGTTTTATTTGCCCTTGATCTACCCATTTTAATGTGTTTTTATTTTTATGTTCTGCTGTTCCTCAGTTGTTTTGTTTTATGTACAAGTCACACTATACTAAATACCTTTATGACAAATGCAATCACCACTCTCAGAAATTACAATGGTAACTAAAGTAATGACTGAAGAAGTTTAACCAATATTAGTTACTCCCACAATGTCTCCAGTTCAAGAAAATATAGCAACCAAATTTAAATGGAAAAGAAAGAGAAAGGAAAAAAGGGATAGCAGGAATAGACAATTATGCAAATCTACTGTCTACTGTAGATTCTAGGGTAGCAAGAGGGGAAGGGGAATTAGAGCAGAGACACCCACAGAGTCCCCTCTGAGTCAGACTTCTTTCCTGAAATAGTTCACAAATAAGGATCAGTGAATTCAGAAGGCAGAGGGAGGAGGAAGGAAGAAAGGAAGACAGGGGGAAAAAAGAGAGAAAAGAAAAAAGAAAAGGAGAAAACAGGAAAAAAATCAGTGAAAGGAGAGTTTATATATATATATATATATATATATATGTATATATATATATTTTTTAATTGGCTTGGATGTGAGAGAAGGGCGATAGTGTATAGAGAAGGTATGAAAAGTGAGACAAGTTTCTCTCACAGTGGGTGATAATTCTTGTCATCTAGCAATGGAAAGTATACTAAGAGTTAATTTTGGTCACCTGAGGGGGGGAAGGGATATGCGTGTATATATAATAGTATTTGTAAAACAGAGCAGAGTAAAAGCCCAAGCAATGAGTCTACAGCTTGGTCATCTCCCTGTTAGCCTATGTAAGTTTAGTCTAGACAACTGATTGAGAAAGAAAACACAATACAAAGCGAATGTGAAAAAAAGAAAGAAAAAACTTTCAAGCAGGCTGGGAGAGGCTTGCTTGATCAGCTAATTGTCACTTGAATGGGTCTAAGTCCCTAAATCAGAGAAACAATAAAAATAGCCTAGAAATTTGGAAGCAGGGTTTATTGGCACCCTGGTGGGCCATGAATCTTGGTAAAGAAAGGAGCTCCATGGGGAACCTGCTAGCAGCAGCTCTCTACCCCTGAGGTCTGGTTATGGGGAGAGGAGGGCTGAGACAAATAATCAAGAATTTTCCTTTCTTTTTGATCTAATTTTTAATCCAAATTGAATTATAATCACCTCCCTGGTCTACCTTTAGGATGCCTACTTGCTTGTCCCGCTGAAAGCCAGGATTTCAATGCTTTCTAGCAGTTGATGTCACAGCCCACTGGTGCTGCTACATTCCAGTCACCATCTTGGATCTTCCTCTCAACATATCTGTTTCTAGTGTTCTGAAGAGTCTACAGGGGCTGGGTGGTGGCACACCTGGTAGAGCACACACATTACAATGTACACGGAGCCTGGTTTAATTTTATATGTGTCAACAACTATAGTGTACACCATTATCCCCCAACAAAATGATTAAAAATATTGATAAAAAGAAAAATAAGAAGAATCAAAAGAATCTCCAGACTGCTTCCCACAGGGCTTGGATTTGCATTCTCCCAGATGTATAGAAGGCTTTCCCTCTCCCCATCCCCTCGCCAGCACTTGGTGTTTCTGTCATTTCTGATGTCTGACATCCTCACAGCTGACATCTCTTTGTTGTTCTTACTTGCATTTCTCTGATAACCAGTGACTGAATGTTTATTCACATGTCTACTGGCCCTTGAGATCTCCATCTATCACAAGGAGATAAGAAACTGTCCTCAGGTGTCAGTAACTGTCCTGTAAACCATGATTTCTCCCAGGAAAATTGCTTGTGGTGGGGGATGGACTGCAGAGCTAGCTCAGAGGCAGAGGACATGCATGAGTTTGATTCCTCAGTATCTTGTTTCTGAAAAATACATCAGAAACTTGTGGCTTCAAACAGTGAAATGTCTCATCTCACTGCTGGAGGCTTGCATCCTGGAATGAAGGTAATGGTAGGGTCATGAGCTTTCTAAAAGCTATGGGGGGGTCCTGTCTTATCTCTGTAGCTTGTGAACTTCACAAGCAAGCCTAGTCCATCCTTAGTTTGTAGATTCTCCTGCAGTCTGCCATCATCACTACATGCCCATTTGCCAGGAGCCATTTCTCTGCTTTATAGATGATAAGCTTTGAGACAATGGAACCCCTCAAGACAAGTGTTAATTCCCCCCTGGGCAGGCCATTTCTCCTTAGGTAAACCATTTATCAGTAATCAAGTGAGTCAACACAAGTGAGTCAACACACAGTTTGGTTCCTGCCATTTGTTGCAAGGAACATTCCGCTTTGAAGGTTGCTCCCCCTCCCCCCTCCTCCAGCATTCCCTCTCCTTCCCCAAAGCCTTATAATGCCTGTATTCACAATAAAATTTTGCTACTTGCTCAGAAACTTGTCTTGCTGTCATTCTTCGTGTCTCATGTTCTTTGATTTCAGGTCTCATTGGGTTCCTAGCCCCTGTTCACCGCCCTGTTGGTCGGGGCATTCTGGCACCCAGAACGTGGGGCGAAGAAGCCTTCTGGACCTAGAAACTCCGCTGATGGAGAGGGTAGGCCTACCTGAATTCAATGAGTCACCTTGGCCGAAGGAGGGTAACGCAAAGATTCGCATAGATAGCCACAGAGATAATGGACCGTGAGTAGCATCTGGAGGAGAGTGTCACAGCGGCTGAGGTAAGCAAAACCATGGGACATGAATTTAGCAAACAATATTTATTCATTATAGGACTCAAGGAGTCACTCAAGACACGAGGAACTAGGGTTAAAAAGAAAGAATTAAAGAAGTTTTTAGATTATATTGGAAATATTTGCCCTGGTTCCCCCAGGAAGGCACTATAGATGAAAAACATTGGAGAATTGGTGACTGTATTAATGATCACTATCAGTCTTTTTTCCTGAACGTGTAACTGTTTCTGCCGTTTGTTACTGGAATTTAATGATATCTTAAACATTTATAATAATCACCCTGATATTAAAAACCTTATTAAAGAGGGTGAAAAGGTCCTCCGGCAACTTTCTAGTCCGCTGTCCAGGACAAAGTCCCCATCCCCATGCCCTTCTGTGATTATTGATCTTGATCCCCCAGTACCCCGTCAAAATAAAAGCCTCCCAGCACCAGATGAAAGTAAAAGCCCTGTTCCCCTCCCTACAGGTTCCACCGCACTCACTGAAGTTCTCTCCATTGACCCTCCTATTGCTAATTCACATGAGAATGAAAACCAGCATTCTTTCCCCGCCTCTATCCAGTTTTACAAACCCCCCCTCTCCTGAAGCACTTCCCTCAGAGAATGAGGCTTTGCTAGAAAAAGAGGCTGCCAGATACTACAATCCTGATTGGTGTCCTCCTCCCTTTAATTTCCCTCCCTATATCCGTGCCCCTGCTCTCCAGCCTGACCCTCTTCTTGACAATCCTTCTATCAGGCAGGCACGCTCAGGAGCCCTTACAGGAATTTCCACCCTCCGCAAGGTCCTTGCTGACCGGAGAGAGCAGCTTCAATTAATGAAAGAAATAGCTGCAGTTACAGAAGAGCTTACATTCTTAGCCTCACCAAAAAACCCAATCCCTAAAACTAAAACTAAACCATCTAAATCAAGACAGGTTTTGGCTTTCCCTGTTACTCGGAGCCAGGCTCAAACTGGCTAACCCTAACCCCTATGCTCTTCCTTGTCCAAACTGCCTCCCTACACCACCGCCCCTCCGTTTTGTGCTCCGGTCCTTGATTTGGCCAATAATACTGATTAGACCACTTTCTTTAAAACTGTAAAATGTACCTTAGCCTAGAAAAAAAATTTCAAGGATTTTTCTCTGTTTGGCGGCGGTAAACTAAGCCCACCTGTTCCGCCTGCACAGTCAATCACGGCTCAGAGCCCCTGCTCCACAGATTGGCAAAGACTGCAGTCAGTCATTCCCTAGTTACAAAAGCCCCACCTGGTTAGATAGTCTGTGAGTTAGAAATCCAAAAAACAAAGCGGTTTTTCAAAGGGAAAATTTTCTTTTCACCAAAAATGTATGTTTTAAGTCTGTGCTAACCTTGTTTTCATTAATGTATGTTAACCCCTAAGTAACTAAAGTTGTTTTAAGTTTTAAATAAGATTTAGTTAAGCTAAATGTGGTTTTAAAGATCCGGACTCATAGAGTTGGCACACCTTTACCAGAGTAAAATATAAGACAGTTTCGTCCTTCTGATAGCTAATATCAACATCAATTCATTAGTTAAAATATTTTCTGAGATCTCTAGGCATGGTAAAATGCCTCTACAGTCTCTCTCACTCTTGTGAAAATTGTAGATATTACCAGCACCCCAATATCAACTGCCACTGTTTGTTAATTTAATTCCATGCTTGAACTGACTTTCTAATAACCCAGTCAGTGTAGAGCAGTGGCCTTGCCAGGAAAAAAAAGGGTTAAACATATTCCTGGCCTGATAAAAAATTTTCATTCAACAGATGTGATTCAACAAAATTATTTAGTGTAAAATAATCATCTAAAAGAAATGTTAACAGTAAAAATTTATTTTAACATTTTAGTTATAAGTTTTATCTTAGCTTTTTAAGTTACCTATCCAAGTCAAAGTGAAAGATCAATTAAGTCGTGTACCCACCCTTGTTCATAGCTGCCTTAAGGGTGTGATAGCTTTGTGATAAACAAAGGTCCTAGCAAATAAAGTTTAACATTTTACTTAAAATTGTTTTTAATACTGGCTTGGGTTAGTAAAAGATAACACAATCGTTATGTTAATTATTTACATGTCAGAGGCTTTTGCTCTGGTTTTCCTCTTTATATCTTTCTGCTTTTAAAAATTATCTGGTTTTAAGACACTGCCAGAGGTTTATTCTTGATAAATTAAGGTAATAAATGGTGTTTTTGGTCTGATAGAAGATTTGTTTTGGCAAATCCTGATTTAACAAAATTAATATTTTGAACATTTAAGTTATGAGGTTTTATTTTAGCCTTTTAAGTTGCCATATTAGAGTTCTAAAGAACAAAATCTATTAAGAGTTTTATATCTATGCTTACCCATGATAGCCTTGTGATGAGTAAAGATCTTAGTAAACTAAAGGTATAATAGTGTGCTTAAACTGTCTAATCAGTTTAAAATAATGCCAAAAAAAGGTAAACATTTTATCATGTCAACACTTTAGGTATTGACTTTCTATAACATATTGGTATATTCTAATAAAAAGCCTTCTAAAATCATAGAAAAAAAAACTCAAGCCAATTCTAACCATTAGATCATCAATTAACTTGGTACAAGTTCTCTCTCTAAGTAAATAATTATAGGTACATCTGCACATGAAGAACTGACTGCTCATATGGTAAGATTTAAAACTAAACATTTTTTATTTTTATTTATGGGTGTGTGATGACTCCTAAAGTCACTCATATCCTAAAATTTTTCTCATTTTTTTTACAAGCCTCTAAATATTTTAACGCTTGACCTGCCATAGTGAGAGCACTTTACTGGCTCCTGCATTGTTTAATTAAGATCCTGTTATTCAGACTTTTAAGATTAATCTCCATTGATAAAAGCCAATGCTCTCTGACAGATTGATGTAATTCACCTGCCCATGTTTAGTAAACAAAAACTTTTTTTCTCAGTTGATATTTTTTCTAAATTTATTGGGCTACAGCTCAAACAAGAAAAACTAAAACCCTGGGAGTCGGGCTGTAGCGCAGCGGGTTAAGCACAGGTGGGGCAAAGCACAAGGACCGGCATAAGGATCCTGTTTCGAACCCCGGCTCCCCACCTGCAGGGGAGTCGCTTCACAGGCGGTGAAGCAGGTCTGCAGGTGTCTGTCTTTCTCTCCTCCTCTCTGTCTTCCCCTCCTCTCTCCATTTCTCTCTGTCCTATCCAACAATGAGAACAACAATAATAACTACAACAATAAAACAACAAGGGCAACAAAAGGGAATAAATTAAATAAAAATTAAAAAAAAAGAAAAACTAAAACCCTTAAGCTTAATTAATAAAAAAAGGGAAATGCACCCCCCAGTATTCAGTTGGCTAAAGTGTCAATGAAGTAACATACTAAATCTTCTTAATATTTACAAAAATTCGAATTGTCCATTTATTGTATCTCATTGACAAAGCCACCCACTTTTCCAGTCACAGAGACATATTCTTTTTCTCTTTTTCAACACTGGATGTCCATGTTTGTTTTCCTTTTATTATGGTGGATGACATTGCTCTTGCAAAATCCACAGAGTCCCTGTTGGCAAGTCCTTACCACAAAGGATGCCATGGCAGTAGATACTCCAGCTAACCTCACCAGCCTATCCAAGTCTTCTCTTTCTGCTGACCTACCACTGCTGACTTTATCTTTGCATGTTTATTGACTGCTCACTTTTCTCAAAATATTCCTCGATGTTCAAGGAACCTCACCTTGACTTCTAATGTGTATGCACCTCCTCTGTGTTTTGGTACAACACCATCCTATATTTTCATGTCAATTCTTCTCTACTTGGTCCTTGCCTCCTAGTTTTGCTTGTTCCACAGCTGACCCTCTATGAAGAGAAAAATTTCATCAGTTGGCGCTGACCAGAAGACCAGACGTGCTGTGTTTCTTCCCCTAGACATCACATCCACTGACTGCTTCCCTTAGACTTGCTGGTGGCACGCTAGGACACTCTATATATTTCTCCCATGAATTTTCTGACAAATTACAACAGGTTATAGACTCCACCACAAATAGTCTTGAGTCACTACAGAGCCCCTTATGAGACCCTTATTAGTCTTTTGTTAATGATTACCTTAAGGTCCTTTATTTTAATAAGATTACTGATTTTATAAAATGGCAGATTGACTCCTTGGCATCAAAACCTTTGCAAATACATTATCACAGACTTGATTTGGCTGACAGAGGCCTGGCTAAACCTGAGGATGACAGACCCCCTTTTCAGATGGCATAAAACTCAGAATTATGCATCGAGACATCCAACCATGGCAGGGCAAGGACACCAGTAAGGGGTACAAGGCAAAGCACTGCAGGGGGAGGACCCTATCGTCCGCCTCTGAGTCCCCCGTGAAGCAAACCTGATTTGCATGGAGGTTGGTGTCAGCAACAAAAATTGTTTCCCTAGAAACTGTGGCTCTGCCTCCCCTCCCCAAAAAGACACCGAGAGCCTTATAAGATGCGGGAAGGTTGGTTTTGCACCCACTCCGCGGGAGGAATCAGGTCAATACTTCCTTCCTCTGGTTACGCCCACCAAACCTGCTGTTAGGGTCTCTGCTCCTCACCCCCATTGCCTGCCTCAATTTTAAATTATAAAAAGGGAGGATATGCCAGGAGCCATTTCTCTGCTTTATAGATGATAAGCTTTGAGACAACGGAACCCCTCAAGACAAGTGTTAATTCCCCCCTGGGCAGGCCATTTCCCCTCAGGTAAACCATTTATTAGTAATCAAGTGAGTCAACACAAGTGAGTCAACACACAGTTTGGTTCCTTCCATTTGTTGCAAGGAAAATTCCGCTTTGTAGTTTGCTCCCCCTCCTGTTGGGTAGTATACCACCTCCCCCTGGCTTCTGCTTAACCATATGCCTATATAGGGATTTACTGAACCCATTCAAAGCTTTGGTCTATTTACATAAATCACTTTTACATTTACATAAAGCACTCCCTCCAGGGCATTGGTGGTTCAGTGATAGGATTCTTGCCGGCTCTGCCCCCTCCTTGTCACACTCTGATTTTCACCAGTCACTTTTCTCTCCACCCTCTCTATATCACATCCTGTTTCCACCCTACTTGGAGAGTATAAAAACAGCTGCTCTTCTGATTAAAGACACTTGGAAATTGCTTTCCGGCTCCGAGAGTTCCAGAGTGTATCTCCTGCCAAGTTGGTGCGGCACGAGTTCCTGATCCCTCTCCCACGCAGCAGCCTTGATCGGCTCCAGTTGAGTTCTCTCCAACCCAGAGAGCACTAGCTCGGGAAGAAGTACCCTCAGGCTATCCCAGCACCCTCCCCCCTCCTCCAGCATTCCCTTTCCTTCCCCAAAGCCTTATAATGCCTGTATTCACAATAAAATGCAGCTTGATCAGAAACTTGTCTTGCTGTCATTCTTCGTGTCTCATGTTCCATCATTTCAGGTCTCATTGGATTCCTAGCACCTGTTCACCGCCCTGCTGGTTGGGGCACCCATTTCTCCCTGTGTGTCTCTCTCTTTCCTCTTTTTGGGAGACAACTGACAGACTAGATGACAGCGCCTCTTACCTTAAATTGTCGGCAAAAACCCAATTTCTAAGTAAGGTCACTAGGATTAGGGTTTCCACATGCCAGTTAGCTGGATCTAGTTCCTCCGAGGGGTTAGCAGGATGTATCTAGCTATAGTATCACTCTCTAGCAAAAGTAACCCACCTCCATCCTCATTTATGGACTGCTAGGTCATGCCCCGGCACTTTTTATCCCATGTCATCCTCATTTTGAAGTCACTCTGATCATATTCCCAGAGGCTTTATTCACTAAATACAAAAATAAAAACAAAAACATAAGATGCAGACCAGTGCACTTGTATGTATGTGAGTGTCCTGGATCCAACAAGCTCACAAGTGCCCTGTGGAGGGTGATGGTAGGGTAGGCTATGGGTGTGGCGCCAGTGAGAAGACAGGTGTTTTCTGGCCCCACAGAATAAACAGTCTAGTGGGAGGCCATTTGCACTCAAGATGTGGCTTCCTAAATGATAACCTCTAGACAGGCCTGAGGACAGAGCCTGGTGATTAGCATGCCTGGCCTCTGGCGCCCTCTGGTGACTGTGGCTGTGTCTCCCATAGTGGGCTGTTCATCACCATTCATGACAAGGGCCACATTGCCACCATGCTCAACTTCTGCCTGAGGATGACATTAAGGTAGGGTTCTTCTCTTCTGTGCTGTTACTTGGTGGTGCACTGGGTCCTCTCAGCCTGGACCAGAAAGAAAGCCACCGCAGCACCAAGGGAAGAGTCATCCTGTCTTAGCTAAGACAGGCTCACACACCTGATAGGCCTGACAGAGTTAGAGTGGGCCAGAGAAAGGCTTCCAGGGATAGTGGGGGCTGAGGGTTTGAACCCATATCCTGGTGCATGGTAACCTTGGTTTTTCTGAAGGATGATGACAGATGGGTTCCCTCCACTGAGCCTGCAGAAACCACAAATCCTCAGAGGGGAGTCAAGGGGTCAGAGTCCTACGCTGGCTCAAGTAGGCTGGCATCCAGAGGAGGACCACTGCAGAAGCATTCCCCCTGTCTTGCAGGTGTCGTGGTGACAGATGGGGAACGCATCCTTGGCCTGGGGCACCTGGGCTGCTATGGCATGTGCATCCCTGTGGGAAAGCTGGCACTATACACAGCATGTGGGGGCATCAACTTACACCAGTGCCTGCCTGTGATGCTGGATGTGAGCACCAACAACCAGGTAATGCCCCCAACCTGAGTCACAAGGGCAGGGATGCTTCTGCCTCAGGGCACCTCCTCTGCACAGGCCACATCAGAGAAGGAGAGAGAGAGACAGAGCGAGAGAGAGATGCCAGGCCAGGCAACATATGTGTCCAGCAGAGAAGTAGTTACAGAAGCCAGAACTCCTTTGTTGCCCCAAAAAGAATTTTGGTTCTTACTCCCAGAGGGGGAAAATGTTAGGGGAAGATGACCTGAATTCCACTGGGACCTGAAATGTTTGTCACCAAGTATCTTTATTTCTATACCATCACTGAGAGGGAAGAGAATCTCAAAAACCAGAGGAAGTCAGGTACTTTTTTGCTTATCTTGGAGAAAAGGGGAAAAAGGGAGGACATTTGGAAGAAGTAATAGGTGTAGGTGTGACTTAGAAAGGAAGTGAATAAATAATTAAAATGAATAAAAATGGGCAAAAATATAACTACATACACACCTATATATAGACACACACACAGAGAGAGAGAGAGAGAGAGGTAAATATACTCAACCGACACCTATGACCTCAGAACTATAGCAATTTCTGCTGGAGAGGGATGGAAACACAGAACTCTGATGGTAGGGGTAGTATGGTATTAGACCCCTATTATCCTATGATTTTGCAGCACACTATTAAGTCACTAATAAAACATCAAATTAAAAGGAACCAGGAAAAGAAGCCAGACCAAGTAGGACAAGGGCCTGGCCCAGGTGTGAGCCCCCACACCACACAGGGATGCTTGGCACCAGGGGAAATTCAGGTGCTGTGATGACTTTACTCATTCTTCACCACCTCCTCCTTTTCCTTTCTCTCTCTCTCTCTCTCTCTTTCTGAAAAATGTGGTCCTGGGCAATGAAATTACCCATGCCTTAGTCCTGGTTCCAAAAAGCTAAAGTCATGGAGAACATGAAGAGAAGTGGTGAAAGTAGAATAGTGGTTCCCATTCTAGACTCTTTTCTTCAGTCTTTTTTCCACCAAAGCCATCCTTAAGGCCTAAGATGCCTTTTCCCAGCCACCAGAATTCAGCTGTTCTCAAGGTCATGTGTATTCTGAGTTCCCTCCCAAGTTACCTTTTGTCCTACTGTGTCATTGCTTTGTTTGTTTGCTTGTGTCTGTCTGTCTGTTTGTTTGTTTTGCCAGGGCACCAATCAGCTCTGGCTTATTGTTGGTGCTAAGGATTGAACCTGTGACCTTGGAGCCTCAAGCATGGGTTTTTTTTAGTATTACCATTAAGCTGTATCCTTTGCCTCCCTGCTGAAAGGTGTCATTTGATCAGATGCTGGGTGTATCCAGAGTTCCATAAAGAAATTCCCTCCCACAACTGGTTTCTCATCTCCTGGCAAATAGAAACCCAGTTCTAGCACTGAGTATCTACGGATCAGTGTTTGTGTTCCATCCTGATTATCTTCTTAGGATAAATTCTTAGAAACATAAGGCTGGGGGGATAGCACAGGGATTCTACACAAATACTTTCCTGCCTGAGGCTCTGAGGTCACAGGTTCAACCCCCAATCACACCATAAACAAGAGCTAAGCAATGTTGGAGGGGAGGGAGAAAGAGAGAAAGGAAGGAAGGAAGAAAGACAGAGAGAGAGAGAGAGAGAGAGAAAGAAATGAAGGAAGGAAGAAATAAAAGGAGAAAGGAAAAGATGGTCCTGCAGGTGTGGATGGGAGGGAAAAGTTAGGAGCTATGCTCCAGTGTCTCTCTTCTGTCTGTCTGTCTCTACCTCTGAACAAGTAACTAAAAGAAAAACAGTTGGGGAGAGAGGCAGGCAGTGGTGCACCTGGTTTAGCACACACTGCAGTGTGCAAGAATCTTGGTTCAAACCCCTGGTCCCCACCTGCACGGTAAAACTTCACAAGAACTGAAATAAAGCTGCATGTGTGTCTCTGTCTCTTTCCTTCTCTATCTCCCTCTCCTCTCTCAATTTCTGTATCTATCCAGCAATAAATAAATAAAATAAAGTTATAACTTACAAAAAGGAAGAAAAACAAGTGACTGCCAGAACCAGCGGTTTTGTTGTGCAGGCACCAAGCTCCAGGACCAACCCTGTGTCAAAATTTAAACAAAGAAACAATTAACTGAGCTGACCTCACCTCTGAATTCAGAGACAGTAAGGGCCATCAGTGGTGAGTGTGTGTGGGGTGTGGGCTTGGGTGGTTCCTGAGGCACATAGGGGAGGGAACCCAGCATCTAAAGTCCAAAGAGGGAAACCTCCAGGCCCGAGCTGTTCTGACTGGAGGCAGGCTTCAGGATGTTATGAGTGGAGGGGAAATGTGTCCTTCCCACAAAAGGTTCTAGCATTCAGGATGCCTCACCCCTACCTGGGGCCAGGTTGAGTGAGTGAGCAGGTCCTGTGGATACTGGCTGTGAGATTAATGAGGGGACATCTCCTCCCTGGAATGAGGGTGCCCTCACTCTGTGGAGAACTGCCCAGGGGAAGCCCAGCTAAGGCCAGTGAGTTTCTTGCTCTGTCTTGCCCCAAATCACATCGACCAGCTACACACACACACACACACACACACACACACACACACACACACACTTGGAGCCAAAAAGAAAGATCCAGAAAAAGGAGCTGAAAATGTATCTGAAGGGACGAGTATGCTGAGGAGGACACATGAGACTGAGGCTCAAAGGGGCAGGAATGTGGTAGATGTTTGGAGAAGAGCCAGAGGGATGTCATCCAGAAATGCCCAGAGAGGTTGTCCTCTGGCCTAAATAAGCCAGCACCTCCCACAGTGCTCTGGCTTCTCTTGGGGCAGAGCACCCTGACACAGGATGAGGAACTGAATGAACTGCGTGTCTCAGTGGCTCTTCAGGGACTCTTCAAGAAGCTGGGAGTAGCTGCAAGTGCTGGGTTCAAGCCCCAGCACCACGTGAGAGCATCACAACACCAGGGGCACTTTATGCCTGGTGGACCAGTGCTGTTTCTTTCTGTTTCATGCCCCCACCCCAAACAAAAAATAGGGAGCAACAAGGCACTAGGGGGCTTGTCTGGTAGAGTGCACATGTTACGTGGCCAGAGGACCCTGGTTTGAATCCCAGGCCACTGTGTGTGAGCACCTGCAGGGGAGACACTTCCTGTGCAGAGGAGCAGTGCTGTGGAGGTGTCTCCCCTTCACTAGCTCTCTATCCCTTTCAGTATCTCACCCTTTCAACTCATTGCTGGGGTTCAGTGCCTGCACAGCTCCACAGCTCACAGAAGCTTTTTATTTTCTTTCCTCTAGATAAAGGGTGAGTGACAGAGAGATAGAGAGGAGAGACACAGAGAGAAGAGAAACCACAGTGCTGGTCCACTACTTGTGAAGTCCCTCCCCATCCACATTTGCCCACATGTTGTGGCTGAGGTTCAAACCCAGGACCTCTTGCATAGTAGCATATACTCTCACTGACTTCTCCACTCAGATACGGAATCCACTGCCTCATCCAGTTTGAAGACTTGGCCAGTGCCAATGCTTTCCGTCTGCTAAACAAGACTGAGAAAAGTACTGCATGTTCAGTGATGACATCCAAGGTAGGTTCTGCCTTGGGACTGAGTATCTGGGACTGGCTCCCTCACACAGGACCACCTGCTGCCAGCGTGCCACTGTGGCTCCACTGCCTCATGACTCAGGCTTCCCTGTGACCTGGGAGAGAGTGCTGGGGCTTTGCTAAACCACTGCTCCTTGGAGACCATAGCTGCATCCAGGGAGATGAGTATTACATGACTGCATATCTGTGACTGTACAAGGACGCAGGGTCGAGCCTCTGGACACCATTATGGGAGCACCTACAAGAGGGAAGCTTCATGCAATGGAGCAGTGCCATGGTGTCTCTCCTCTTTCTATCTCTCTCACTCTTAATCTATCTCTGTCTCTTGACGTCTATCATACCATATATATATATAATTTAGGCATTGAGCCCTATGAAGAACACTGGTGACCAAAAAAAAGAATGAAACATGTAAAGGGCATTCTAAATAATGCAACCAGCTAGTACAAGCTGGTAGTGAGCTACAGTTTCAGCCTCTCTCCACAGAAGAAGCTAACAAAGACCTGGGGCAGATACAGTAAATGTTTAAAGCACTTAATATATAGGGGTCCTATGGTGGCATGGCTAGTAGATCATACAGGTTATCATGCTCAAGGACCCAAGTTCAAGCCCCCAGTCCTCACCTGCAGCAGGAAGCTTCATGAGTACTGAAGCAGTATGGCAGATGTCCCTCCTCTCTCTCTCTCTCAACCATATGTCTGTCATGTCTGCATTTACAGGGAATGACGAACTATGAGTAGTGTGTCCCCTTTCTGGTGGCCTTGAAGACCCCAGGGGTTGGGAGGGGCTTCTAGTAGACACTGATAAGCACGACCTGGATTGGAAGTGCCAAGGAGGATCCAGAGAGGGGTCCTCAACAGTGGGGACTAGAAAGATGTCCCTAGGGCCTGTGACTGCAGATAGAGGACACTCCACAGGGACAGGACTCTCTGGGGAGCATCCATGCTCACTGCCAGTCCAGTGTCTGGGCATGCTGCACCAGATGTTCCTGCCTTTCTCTCTGGTCCCGGCAGAGCTGCCAGCATGCTGAGTCAGAACAGGCCAAGTAAAGCAGTCCGGGGGTTGAGGTTGGGAAGTAGGGGTGGGGGCCTGTGTCCTTCATCCTTGGGTAGACTCACTGCAGAATTTGGGAGGAAATACGTAGCTCTGACTCTGGGGACTACTGCTGGTCTGTCTGGGACCAGGAATGTCCCAGAAGACACCAAAAAGGGGGTGGTGATAGGAGAGTCCTTGCTGGAGTCCAGTAACTCTGCACTAGGCTGGGGAGAGGGAAGCCCACCTGGTCTTCCCTGGTTTCTCCCTGGTCCCTGTATCTATAGGGGTAGATGGGGGAGGGCACATCAGGTCCCATCACCTTTATGCCTCCCAGTGGCCACTTGTGGCTTCCATTAAGTGACCCAACTCAGCCTCACTGTGACACGGGGCTGACAATGGGCCCACAGGGACAGCTGGCCAGTCACTATGGCTAGCTTCCAACAAGCCCACCTTCTACAATAAATGGTTCAACTGGAGGCCACATTGGCTCCCTATTCAGCCCTCATTCCCTAGTTGATCTGAAGGGTTTGTCAGGTGACCAAGAATCTGGGGATTAGCATCCTGAAAGGACATTGCAGTGGTTTTGCAAAAGGGTTTTCACTCCTGAGCCTCTGAAGTACAGGTACAATCCCAGCAGAACCATAAGTTTGAACTGAGCAGTGCTTTGTTTAAAAAATAAATGGATAAATAATGAAATCCCTCTTGAATATACATATTTGAAATACACACATACAGATATATGAAGTATTGGGGCCTGGGTGGTGGTGCACCTGGTTAAGGGCTTTATTATCATGCGCAAGGACCCAAGTTCAAGTCCTCAATCTGTCGCTACCTGCAAGGGGAAAGCTTCGTAGGTGGTGAAGCAGTGCTGGAGGTTCTCTCTACCTCCCCCCTCTCAGTTTCTCTCTGCTCTATCAGATAAAATAAATAATGTAAATAAATAAATAAATGTTAGCAAGAAAGATAAACTACATATATATGAAATACATATACATATTTGAAAGAAACATGGTTAAGGTGGGAGGCTTTGAAGGAGACAGGCACAACAGCTCATTCAGATAGTGCACTCCTTTCTCCTGTGCACAACTCAGGTTTGAGCCCAGCCCCCACACACTGGAGGTGCTATGGTCTCTCTCTCTCTCTCTCTCTCTCTCTCTCTTTGTCACCAGGGTTATCACTGGGGTTCAGTGTCTGCCTGACTCCACTACTCTCAATGACCATTTTTTTCCTTGAGATGGAGAATGAAAGACTTCAAGGGAAGGAGAGATACCACAGTACTGTTCCACCACTTGAGAAGCCCCCACCCCTCTGCAGAAGCTCCCTTAGGGTGGCTGGGGGACTTGAACCCAGGACCTTATATATGGTAATGTGTACACTCTACAGGGTGAGCCAACTTCTGATCCCCCCTTTCTAAGTCCTTAATATGTCACCCAAGAGCCACCCCCAACCCCCATGAAAGTCAATGTTGGAGAAAAAAACAAACCTTCTGTTGTAGAGCTCAAGACTTGTTGTTCAGCCTTTGAGGTTCTGGGCTGAACTGTGTGTTGTGGGGGGAGTAACTTTTTCCTCCAAAGGCACCCCAGGGAGAACACCCAAAGCCAGCTAGGCAGCCAAGGGGTTGGGGGGCTCAGGAAGCCACATACACTGCTGGATATAGAGAGTACCAATGGTCAAAGGTCAAGGTGCTGCTCAGAAGTCTAGGAAAATTATATTTGGTGACCTGGGGGAGCAAATTGCCTGTCAGTAGAGCAGAGAGCACCTTGGCAGTGGATACTGTCAGGGTTATTCAGATTCCAGCCACCAGAGAGAACATTCCACTCCCAGCACCAAGGCCCTGCCTTGGGGCTGTTCTGCTGATGGTCTTTGAGCCATCTGCTGGTCAGAGCACAATCCCTCCTCCAAGAGGCAGAAGGCTGTGCTGAAATAGGTTCCCAGGCTGAGGAAACCCTGGAATTCTTCTAGGGAAGATTTACAGGCGCTCAAAAATCATCAAGTTGGCAGAAACACATCTTTAGACTCCAAGAGATCAACATTAAAGAGGGCTCTGGGGAAATACCTATCCAAAAAAGGGGACCAGAGACTTCTTTGCTGGATTTCGAGGGCCTATTGTCATTCGGGGAAATATATCTATCTTTTGTGTCATAAGATCTGTGAGTTCAGATTTGTGACTCCCTGACTTGGCTTTGGAAGTTTCTTTGAGTTGAGTATGATTTCATCAGCCCAAGAGACCTACTCCTACTAGGTCCCCAGACAATCTAAATGCTCTGCAAACCAAGCTGTAAATTCATGTTCGAATCTTTTCTCCCCTGTCTGCAGTAGTGTAAGGCCCTGGTGATCCACTGGGATAAAAATGTAGGCCAAAGACTGTGCTTGAGTCCCCACACAGCAAATCAATATAAAGGGCTGGTGTGTGTGTTTGGGGGGCGGGGTTTATTGGGAGAAAGAAAATCAGCATCCCCTGACCCTGATTTCCTACCTCTCCCTAAAGAGCCCCTCTTCTCTTCTGGTTCCCATTCACTGGTTTTAATATCCACAAGATTATCATTATTTGATCTGGTCCATTACTATGTTTGCTTCTGAGTGGGAGGGCTACACAGCAGCTTCTGTCTTTACATAACAGACTGTTAATTAGGTCTTCTTCGGTCTCTCTAGGAGCCAGCTGGACACACGGGGCACCCCCCACCCCCACCAAGTAGCTGAGCCCACTCTGCTCTGTCACAGGCACAGCCTCCATGGCAGTGGCTGGGATACTTGCGGCTCTGTGGGTCACCAGAAGCCGGCTCTCTAGCCATGTGTTCGTCTTCCAAGGAAGCGGGGAGGAGTCGGGGTTGTAGGTGCTGCCAGGAAATGGAGAAGCCTAGAGGCAGCCTGGCACGATGCCTCATCTGGACACTGCGCTCCTTTGCCATGTGCACGGGCACTGCATTGGAGGAACATCCAGACCTATGGGCTTTTAGCACCCTCTCTCATTTGAGGATCCTTGCGTCTCCCAGGTGTGGAGGGAGGAGGGCTGGCTGCTGCCTCCCTGGGTCTGAGCCTGTCCTGTATGGCACCCCCAGGCTGCCCTGGGCATCACTCACCTCCTGGTCATGGCCCTGGAGCAGGAAGGCATCCCTGCGGCTGAGGCCACCAAGAAGATCTGGATGGTGGACTCCAGGGGACTCATTGTCAAGGTGGGTTGGCCTGGGGGCAAGACATGGGGTATCTTACAGTAGCTGGAGATGGGGTGCTCACCTGTGAGGAGGCAAGTCTGGCAGGCAGGAGAGAGAGGAGGAGGATGAGGGCAGGGCCTGCTCTTTATTTGGATTGATGGATTGATTGATTTTGCCACCAGGGTTACCACTGGGGCTCGGTGCCTACACTGCTTCATTAGTCCTGGCTGCCTTTTTTATGTAGAGAGGAAGAGATAGAAATAGAAAGGGGAAAAGGAGAGAGAAAGATAATTACCCTGCAGCACAGAGTGACCCCACTCAGATGTCACTTAGAGCCTGAACTCAAGTCCCAGATTCCACTAGCTTAGAAAACTGGGGAGAGGGACCCACGAGACTGTTCAAAGGTCAGAGATGAAAATGTAAAAACTGGGGCTAGGAGGTGGCACACCTGGTAGAGCACAAAGGTTCCCATTTGTGAGAACCTGAGTTCAAGGTTTCAAGTGCCTGGTCCTGACCTTCAAAGGAAAAGTTTCCCAAATTATAGAACAGGCTGAAGATGTCTCTCCTTACTCCCTTTCTGTCACTCTCTGTCTCCATGAAAGAAAGGGAGAAAAAAGAAAAGAAAAGGAGGAGGGAGGAGGAAGGTAAGAAAGGAACAAGGAAATAGTGACCACCAAGAGTAGTGGAGTTATGTAAGCACTGAGCCTGGGCAATAACACTACTGGCAATAATAATAATACTAAAGTATAAGTACCATGGACACCTGCATCTGAGAGCCATATATTTCAGTGGGCAGGGTGTATGCCTTGCCATGCACTTGAATCACATTCAAACCCTAGCACCACATGGGAGGGTGTCATTACTGGGAGAAGCTCTGATGCTGTGATGGCTACCCGTGTGTGTGTGTGTGTGTGTGTGTGTGTTTGTCTCTCTCTCTCTCTCTATCTCTCTATTTCTCTCTCTCAGAAAGAAGTACAGAGTGCTCTCTGTGGCTCAAATGCAGCAACTCTCCCCAGGTTCCTCACAGCTACACCCTTTCTTTCTGTCTTTGCAGGGGAGGAGCCATCTGAGCCCTGAAAAAGAGACTTTTGCCCAGGACCATGCTGAGATGGGCTCCTTGGAGGAGGTGGTGCAGCAAGTGAAGCCCACAACCATCATAGGTAGGAGGGTTGGCCAGGCTCGGAGGTATTGAGACTCCATGCTGGCAAAGCTCTTTGCTCAGGCCACGTTTTTTGTTGAGCAGCTACTGGGTAAAAGTCTTGGGACTATGGGGACAGCAGGGGCCCTCCTGGCAGAGTGCACACGTGACCAGACTTAAAGGCCTGAGTTCAAGTCCCATGTCACCAAAGGGAGCAGCAGCAGGAGGGGAGATTCCCAAAGTTGGAGTTATTCTGCAATGTCCCCCTTATCTCTGTGTTTCTCTTTGGAGGAAATAGGGGAAAGGGGCCACTGGTGGAGGTGTGCAGACACAGAGTCCCAACAAGAACCCTGATGGCAAAAAATAGAATAAAATAAAATAAAATATCGTAGTATTGTAGGATTGGACTGAGAAGAGAGAGTTTGTGTCAATCACCTGATTATGCTTAGTGAAATAAGTAAGATAAAAGATATCTATCAGATGCTTTCCCTCAGGGACATGGCCTCCTTCCATGAGCGCTCCATAATTTTCGCACTGAGCAACCCCACCAGCAGGGCCGAGTGCACAGCTGAGCAGTGCTACTGCAACATCCAGGTCAGAAGGCCCTTACCAGGCGGGCAGATGAGCCCTCCAGGGGAAGATGACCTGGGGCCTGGGAGCCTGGAGGAGGCATGGACATGACCCAAGAGCTGTGGGGCTGGCAGGCAAGTGGGTGGGTATCCAAGTGGACAGGTGAATGGTCAGGCAGGTGGGCAGCTGGAGGGCAGGTAGGTGGGCAGGCTGAAATAGGCAGGCTCTGGGACCTAGAGCCTGCATAATCACTTCCAGTTCCATCCATGTTGCCCCAAAGATCACAATGTCAAGTTTTTTTGGACGCAGAGTAGTATTCCATGGAATATATATCCTGGTACTTACTCAGCTTATCATTACATTTAGGCTGCTTCCACTCTTAGAAGACTCTGATGTGCTTCATGGATTCTTTCTGGACAACTCTGGGCATTCATAAGAACAGCTATATTTGACTAAATATTTATTTTGATGAGGGGAGAGAGAGAGAGGGAGAGAGAGACTGCTGAGCTCTGGCACATGCAAGGCGTACCCTCGGGCTTGGGGGACCTGTACTCAACTGCTGGTGTCTCCCTGTTGTAGTGAGTGAAGCTGAGTGTTTCTGAGAGTTTAGTCAGTGCCAACCTCCCCCCACCCCCCACCAAGCCAAGGCTCAGACTTTGGCTTTGTTCTGGAAATGGCCAAACTCAACTTCTTTCTCTCTTCCCATTCCCTACTCCCCTCCCCAAGAGAACCCCACCCCACCCCCCCAGCAAAATGTCCAGGAGGTGTCAGAGCAGCACCTGTCACAGGGGAGACAGTACCCGCCCCTCAGCTCCATCAGAGATGTGTCTCTGAGAATCGCCATCAAGATGAGGACATCTGCCCTGTGACACTGGCAGGGAGGCAAGTGGCCTTCTCTGTGGCTTGCGGAGAGGAGGGGAGAATGGTGCAGAGGAAGCTGGAACTGTGCTACCTGGGCTGTCCGCTCCTTGCTTCCTGTCAGCCATGCTCTCACCCAGTGCTCCCACATATGTTTGTGCACACACAGGTATGGAAAGACATAGCTGCACATGTGTGTACATGTGCATCTTATGCATGCACATATGTGTTAATGTACATGTGTATACACAGAAGACTGTATGGAACCAGAAATGGAACCTGAGAGCCCAGGCCATAAGCGTAAATCAGAGTGGCCAGGTGGTAGCTCACCTCGTAGAGAGCACAGGTTACCTAGGTTCAAGCCACGATCCCCATCTGCAAGGGCATCTTCATAAGCAGTGGAGCAGTGCTGCAGGTGGCTCCAATTCTGTCTCTCCCTCTAATTCTGTCTCTCACTTCTATCTATCACTATCTCTGTCTCATTAAAAAATAACAACCACAGGGAAGAGTGGATCCATGCAGGCACTGAACCCCAGAAATGCCCCTGGTGGAAAAAACAAATGTGGAGCAGTGAAGTTATCTTTGATGATTCCAGGAATGCTGAGGACATTATTATATTGTTATTTATATTAATATACATATACATATATACCTTACATCTTTTTTGTTGATTAAACCAAATTTTTACTGTTATGTTGGCTGGATAGTGGTTTACAGGACAGTTGTTGACACATGGGTGCAATCTCTCACCTGCAGAACACTCTCAATCTTAACTTAGGTCCTTCTGTTCCATCATGCAACAGAAATCCTCCCTTCAAGCTCCCCCACGGCCCTTTTCCCACAACCTTCCCCAGAGTCCTTTGCTGTTTTTGTGCAATACATGAAACTCAGTTCAATTTTACTTGTTTTCCCTTGCTGTCCTTGACTGTTAAGATCTGCCTGTGAGTGAGATCATCCAGTATTCATCCTTCTCTTTGGGGCTGATCTTATTTCACATGATTCTTTCAAGTTCCATCCACAATGAGGAAAAGGAGATGACCTTGTCATTTTTCACAGCTGATCAGTGTTCCACCAGTGCTCCACTTTCTTAGCGACTCATCTGTCATTGGGCATCTGGTTGCTTCGAAACTTGGGTTGATACAAATAGTGCTTCTATGAATATACCTGAAGTATTTATTTCCCCAATCATTTTTAATATTTGCAATATTTGTTGGATAGAATCAGAAATTGAAAGGGAAGAGGGAGATAGAGACAGAGAGATGCCTGCAGTACTGCTCAATCACTTGTGCAGCGTCCCTCCTGCAGATGGGGACTGGGAGCCTGAGCCCTTGTCACTGGGCATTGTATCAAATGTGCTCAATCAGATGTGTGATTACCTGGCCCCAATTATTATTTGTGTTTTTTCATTTCCTAGAATTGAGGAGCTTCATAGTATATAGTCCTCCTAACTGTCCCTGCTCCCCTAGCTGGTGCCCTCCTTAGGGGCACACTAACGGCCGTTCATCCCCCACCCCGACCATCTCACAGGTCCTCACATATGCCTACAAGCACAACCTGGCCACTTACTGCCCGGAACCCTTGGACAAGGAGGTGTTTGTTTTCTCCCTGGTCTACACTCCTGACTACGACTCCTTCTCACTGGACAGCTACACCTGGCCTAGGGAAGCCATGAGTGTGCAGATGGTCTGATGCCATTTCTGCAGGGCTGGGGGCAGGGACAAGGGAGGGACACCCACAATACAGATGACCTCTGATGGCTGTCCTTGTCACTGTCTATCCCTAAACTCTCTGCTCAAGAGCAGAAGCCCAGGGACATCTTGTCCCACAGGCCCTAAGTGCCCATCTTTTTAGAACCTACCTCCACATCTGGCTTAAGGATTTCTCCAGACTTTCTGTTGCCAGCTCTGAACCTAAGCTTGTGAGAAATCTAAAAGCCCCACCTGGAGCTCAGCCCTGACAGTGCCCATAGCTGCTGGTGGGGACAGAAGTGTGCCATGTGGGGAGTCACTTGGACGGGAGGAGAGTGGTTCAGGACATGCAGCTGAGAAGTGAGAGAGCAGAGTGGTAGAGCAGTAACTAAAATACACGAGTCACAAGCATGAGATCCTGACTTCAATCCTTGACATCGAGTGTGCCAGTGATGATACTGCATGACACAGGAAGCAGACACTCAGGAAACCCCTGCTGCCTGCTCTGCCTAGAGCCACACTGCCATCTTTCAGCCACAACAGGCCCCTTTCGTGCAGGTCTTAGTCTCTCCATATCTCCCAGTGTGCTGACACTCAGTGTAGTGTCCCCAAAGCATAGCTCTGTCCCATGACTCCTGGATTCGGGCTAAAGATTCATGGGGGTTGGGGGTTGTTCCAGAACATTCATTCCTTCAGAAAAGTCCAGGCTTAGGGAGGCATGATCAGATTCACAAGCAACTTTTCTGGAGGAGAGAGGCAGAAAATAGCTCTTCATACTAAGGCCCTGGGTTCGAGCCCCTGTACCACATGAGAGTACCATGAATGGTAAAAGGGTTGGGGAGCTTCATGGTCAGGGGACCGGTGCTAGGGTAACTTTAGTCTCTCTCCCCCTCTGGACACAGTGGAACATTTAAAGCCAGGAGGCCTCTGAGCAATGGAATTACACAAGCACAGGGCCTTGGGTTCCTTACCATTAGCTACAGAAAGTTGTTACATGCAGGGACCCAGGAGGGAGCTGTGATAAAGCCTTGATGCAGGAGGCCCTGAGTTGGAGACCTACCATTACATGGGAGCACCCTGGATAAAGGCCAGTGGAAGGCTGGCAGAAAAGCTTCCCTGAACAGACCCTGCTTGGCCCTACACTCAACCCTGCTAGAGCCCAACCCCCACCACACTGGAGGAAGCTGCCCTACTGGGGTCTTTCCTGCTCTCCCTCTGTCTGAAAGAATTCCCTGGAGGGCTGAAGCCTTGGATTGGGCTCCATGGATGGTGGGACAGTAGTTTGATCTTGTCTTCTCTCTAAAACATACAGACTTACAGGTTGTCCGAGGAAGGTAGCTCAGTCACAATGAGCAGGCATGAGGCCCCTGGATTCCACCTCGAACAAGGCACCACATTAGACAAAGAACTATGGACTGGAAAAATAGCTCACTAAAACAGTGTGCTGCTTTGTCATGTGCATGACCCTGGTTCAAACCTGGCACCCACAGAATTGAGGGAAATTCAGTGCTGCTTCTGTCTCTCAAAAAGTCAGCCCATAGTGGTTAAGTCTTGATGAGAAAAAAAAAAAAAAAAGATTAAGAGCAAGCAGGCACATAGAAATGCTTTATTATTTTAACATAAATTCCAAGAGGAGGTTGTGCTTTTTTAGAAAAGGACGGGGGTGACACACAAGGAGGGTACATGCACAAGCAGGAATACACCCCAGGCGAGGTGAGGCTGGGTGCCTCTTCCCCAGCTTCTTTGGCAGATGCTCTGGGGAACATGGACTGGGTGCCAAGGGCATGAGAATAAAGACAGCACTGCATAGCTAGGGGGTAAAGCTGGGGTCCCCCTCCCCAGCTGCCCTGGAATTGAGTGATATGGGGTCAAGGGTGAGCCTAGAGGACAGGAGGCTGCACTGGTGGACAAGAAGGGTTGGCTTGGACTGAAGGGAACTGGTGGAGTGGGGGGAAGGAGGTTGGTGGAGTGAGGTGGAATGGAGAAGGTTGGAGTGGGAGGAGAGAGGTGGTTGGGAAGGGAGTGGGTTTGGGGAGTGGTAGACTGGGGGAGAGTGAGGGGAATGGGGGGTGAAGTGGGGAGGGGTGGGTTGGGGGAGGGGTAAAGTGGGGGAGAGGGAATGGAATGGGAGAGGTTTGGAGTGGAGAGGGAGGGGTAATGGGGAGGGGGTAGGTTCAGGGAGGAGTAGAGTGGGAGGTGTGGGATTTGAGGGGGGAGGGGTGGGATGGGGATGGGCTGGAATAGAGGAATGGGGAGGGTTGGGCAAGGGGTTTAGACTGGGAGATAGGGAAGTTTAGTGGGAGGGATGAGAGTGGTCTGGTGCAGGCTGGAGGTTGAGGTCAGATGCATAGTCCAGAGTTAGGCTGGGAGCACTCTCACCAGCTCTCCTGAAATCAGGGCTGTGAGGGAAAGGGATGTGGGGGCGGGCGGGTGTGAGGGCAGCGCACCACAGCTCAGGTGAGGCTGGGTGCCTTCACCCCTGCCACCTTGGCAGCAGGTGCTGTGAGGTTGAGGCTAGATTGATGTTGGTGGTGTGGGTGGAGGACAGCACTACACCCTAGGTTGAGGCTACATAACTCCTCCCCACAGCTGTCACATTATGCTCTGGGGTGCAGGTGGACTAGGGGGAGGCTGGGGGTGATCAGGCACACATGGATTCACAAAAGGTGGGAGGACAGACACAATCTCCTCCGCAAGCTCCCAGATGGCATCCTGCTGGAGTCCCAAGACAACTGAGAGGCGAGGATCGGACTCTGGCATCACAGGAGCATGCGATACCCTGGCAAGTGTTTGTTATAAGGCCAGAAGTGGGTCTTGCCCTTGTTGGACGGGTCTCGCTGACACTGTCTGCAGTGTTTGTAGTCATTACACTGATCCAAAATAAATAGTTTGTCTGGGGCCCTGCAGGGGAGGAAGCACAAGTAATAGTGAGAGGCCTTCCTCAAAGCTGTGAAAAGGAGACAAGGACAGTGACCCCCCCCCCAACTACCTGTTCCCCTTGCCCCCAGCCTGCCCTTCTCCTCTCACTCACTGCCACAAATGACGGCCCTACATGGGAGAGGGGGAGGAAACACCTTCCACTAAAATCAAAACATCTTCTCTAGAACAGATTGTATCCCAGTGGGAAAGCTAGCATGGCAGTTGTGCAAAAGACTTGCATGTCTGAGGCTCTGAGGTCCCAGGTTCAATCCTCTGTATCATCATTAGCCAGAGTGAAGGAGGAGTAGAGAGAGGAAGAAGAGTAGGAGGAGAGGAAGGAGGAGGAGGAGTTATCCATGGGTCACCTAGGATAACAAGTCGCTAATTGGTCATTTAGAATACTTGGGGCTAGGGAGATAACATAGTGGTCTGCAAGTGACTTTCACTTCCTTTTAAGTTTCAGTTTAATTCCCAGCTCCACTATAAGCCTGACCAAAGGTCCAGGAAAAAAAAGTTTGGCATATTGAGGCTTTGCTAATATCTGAAGGGATAGGCTCCATCTGATTCTGCAGGTTTTTCACATTCTCAGTCAGGCACATGTTAACTTTCCCCATTGGCAGATGAAAATAAGACAAAAGATCATCAGACTTTCCCAGGCTAGCTGTCAACCTCCATGGCCCTAGGCTCTGCTCCTGGGTGGTGAGTAGAGAGAGACAGGGCTGAGGAGAGGGGACAGGCACCCTCTGGGAGGATGGTCTTGTTTCCTGTTTCCTGCTGGGTGTCTCACTTAGTATAGCACCCATTACCCATGACTCCATTCCTAACTGACTGCCCATTTACCCATGATTCTTCAGCTCTGCTCTTAACACTCCATAAGCCTGGGTTGGAAAATAACTCACTGCTTGAAACTTGTTATTTCCAAAGAGAAATGCCCCACACTCTGTTCCCCACCGTCCACAAAAGGAAAACAAAGGTCCCTTGAGTAGAGGCAGAGGAAAACACAGTTGGTAGACATTTAGCAGGCAGCACAGCTGTCCCCACACTAAACCCAGACTTCTGTCCTCCATGGAGTTCCCTTGGCAATCCCCACTCATTTGCATGAAGCTCTATAGACCCACAGATCAGAGGAGAGGAAATGGGGAGAGAAGGCAACTTGCAACCCCAGAAGGCAATTACTTGTCAAAGGCCTTGGCATCTTCATCTCGCTGATGCTTCAGCACAACATCTTTATCCCATTCTTTTCTCAGGTGTTGATTGATGGTGTTCCTTCGATCCTCTTCTGCACATCTTTCTGCTAAATGCCTGGAGGGAAGGCAAGAGTCTGACTCCATCCACTGCCACCATCTCCCGCCTAGTCCTCTCTCCTTTGGATTCAGTGGGAAATCTGGTTTTGCTCTCACTCTTTGGAATAAGAGGTAAAGGTGGAGTCCAGATGGTGGGGCACCTAGCTGAAGGCACACATTGTAGTGTGCAAGGACCCACGTTCAAGCCTCAGGTCCCCAACTTCAGGAGGAAAGTGCAACAGGTTTCTCTCTACTTTTCTACCAATCTCAACCCAAAATAAATAAAGTTTTTTCAACAAAAAAAAAAAAAAAAAGAAAAAGAGTCAATAACATGAGCAGATAGAGTGAACCCTAGTTAAGGGGTCCAGAACCGCTTGCTTTCAGCCAAAACCTTGTTTCTGTCAATGAATCCCCACTCAAAAGCTGTTTGTTTCCTTTAACTCATCTAAAAACACATCTCTTGGATCTACCCTATGATCCTGCAATTCCTCTCCCTGGGATATATCCTAAGGAACCCAACATACACATCCAAAAAGATCTGTATACACATATGTTCATAGCAGCACAATTTGTAATAGCTACCAGCAACCCAGGTGTCCAACAGATGAGTGGCTGAGCAAGTTGTGGTCTATATACACTATGGAATACTACTCAGTGATAAAAATGGTGACTTCACCATTTTCAGCCCATCTTGGATGGAGTGTGAAGAAATTAGGTTAAATGAAATAAGTCAGAAACAGGATGAGTATGGGATGATCTCACTCCTAGGCAGAAGTTGAAAAACAAGATCAGAAGAGAAAACACAAGTAGAACCAGAACTGCAGTTGCTGTATTGCACCAAAGTAAAAGACTCTGTGGTGCAGTGGGGGGAGAGTCCATGTCCAAAAATGATTACAGAGCATCTAGTGCAGTTTGTATTGTTATGTGGAAAACTGAGAAATGTTATGCATGTACAAACTATTGTATTTACTGTTGAATGTAAAACATTAATCCCTGGATATATACTCATCCCATAAGGTGGCTTGTGACATGCAACAGCCTCAGAAGTTGACAGGGGAGTAGAGATGAGAAGCAGGCTGGGGCGAGCTAGGGTCATTCATGACTCTCCACCTGTCCACACATGTTTCTACTAAGGTCGGTGTCAAGGGGTGGGGGAGGAGAGGGAGAGAAAGGAGGAGAGGATTATGGTGGGGAAGGAAGGGCCAGGCCCCTTACTTTTCTTGGTTTTTCTGGAGCATTTCTTTTTCTTGCTGCAGATTTTTTATGTGGCTGAGGATAAGCTGTCTTTTGTGGCCTGCAGCGGCTTCCACCTGCTGCTTCATGTATTCAATATTTCTCTGCCGCTTCTCGGCCTCCAGGGTCTTCTCATTCTGCCCAAAGTTGGTGAAGGTGCCCATGGGCTCATAGATGGGCAGTCTGGAAGGCCTGTGTTTCAGCTGGAACAGAGAGAGCCAGTGTGAAGGCTGCAGCATTGGGGTACACTGACAGACCCACTGTTTATAGGAAGGAGCCAGGGCACCCAAACTCACATGAGGAAACCTGCTAGGTGGGTGGGGGCCCAGTATTCTACCCTCCACACACCTATGTTCAGAGTGCTAGGAAGCAGTGTACAGTTCTCAAAATAGCAACCCGTCCACTTACCTGGTATTCCAGTGCTTTCTTATACATTTCTCTCTGCTCAAATTGATGTTTCTTCAGTTCAGCTTTTTGTTCATCAATCCTGATAATTGGAAGAGGAGGAGGTGAGACCACAGTTTATTCTAATGGAGACCAACATCATCAAAACACACCCAACAAGTTACAGTGGGAATAAGTTCCAAGGAATTAACAGCTGGCACTTCCTTCTGGAAACCTCCATTATACCTGATTGAGACGGGCCTTGGAGCCTGGTGGTGTCTTATCTGGGAGAGCACACATGCTGCCATGTGTAAAGACCTGAGAGCTCAAGGTCCTCACCTGGAAAGAAGATGCTTCACAAACAGTGAAACAGTGCTGCAGGTGTCTCTCCTGTTCTCTCTCTCTCTCTCTCTCTCTCTCTCTCTCTCTCTCAGTCTATCAAAGAAAGGACTGTCAGGTTTATGGCCATACCACCCTGAACACACCCGATGTCATCTGATCTCAGAATCTAAGCAGGGTCAGACCTGGTTAGTACTTGGATGGGAGAAAGGACTGTCAAAAATAGTGAAGTGTCAGGGCACCAGGCCCCAAATAACCATAGTGGCAAATAAGGAAGGAATGGAGGGAAGGAGGGAGGAAGGGAGAGAGAGAGAGAGAGAGAGAGAGAGAGAGAGAGAGAGAGAGAGTCTAGCTTTATGGAGGCAGGAATTACCTCCATTTGGGGGAGTATTTCCCACAGCAGTTTCCTTCACTTCTCTCCTAACCTCCTCCCTGACTCAAATGTTCAGCCTCAAGCCATGTGCAACAAAACACTCTCTTTCCTCAGAAGTGGGAAATGAGAGAAATGTTCATCCCTGTCTGAGCTACAGGAGAATGGCAGGTATGAGTATGTTGAATGCTTTCCATGATGGCCTGAACCCTGCTTCCAGTCTGGGCCCCCACACTCCTGACCTTGGCTCCAGGGCCCCCAAGAGACTGATGATAAACCTACACTGGGAAGGGTCCCTGCCTCAGACTGGCCCCTTCTTCCTCTACTAACACCACTGACCACAAAGCCAAAGGCCATGGTGCTGACTGACAACTGTGCCTGGCCACTAAGGCTGTCCTGACACTAAGCATGGTGGCGATGACGGGCTGCATGGGGATCCTGGTTGGCTGCCTGAGATGTGCTGAAGCACTAGCTGTGCTGCCCAACCCTTCCCCACCGGAGTCTCCCTGCAAGTCCACCAAAACTCACTCTTGTTTGAGTTGCAGCAGTTCTAGCTGCTCCAAGACTTCCTGGCTTTCTTGTTTTTTCTTGGCCAGTTTACTATTGGCATCTATTTGTTTAAGAAGGTTCTTAGTATACTCATTTTTCTTTTCAGTGACAATAGCAGCACTTTCTGGTCGGTTCTCAAAGATGTATGGATTCTAGGATGAAAGAGGAGCAGTTCATTTCTTTGAGCTGAGCAAGAAAGCAACTGATGGGCTAGGAAACTAGCTGGCTTATACAGTGACTGCTTTGTCGTTGGTAAGACCTGGGTTTCAGCCCTGCGCTACCACACTGAAGGAGCCTCAGTGCTGTGGTTGCTTTCTACATCTATCTAAAAGAAAGAAAAGTCATTTTTCAAAGTGCTGATGAAGCAGCTACATGTTGAACTCACCTGCTCCAAGGTGACTCTGAGCAGAACTGACCAGAGGTCACAGGTCTTTTTTTTCTTCCCCATGGTATGTGTATGTATGTATGTATATGTGTGTGATGTGAATATGTGTGTGTGTGTGTGTGTGTGTGTGTGTGTGTGTGTCTGTGAACAATCTAACCCCAGGGCCAAAGGTGTGCAATCATAGGTTCTTCTACTAAGCTCTACCCTAGGCCCAAAGCCCTGCATGGTGAACAAAGGCAATACAGTGGACTATCTATCATGTCCAAGAGTTCTCAGGTTAACTAGATAATGGTGTGAAAAAAGGATGATTTAGGTAGATAAAAAAAGAAGCCAAAGTGACTAAAAACATGAAAATGGTGGTGAAGCATATTCACTACCATCTGTAATGAGGTTTCTCGAAACTTCTGCACCTAAAGCTCACCTGAGGGTCTTACACCTGTGGAGACCTCAGTTCTGGGGGTGTGGGGAGGGGCCCAAGATTCTATGGATTCTATGAGCTCCCACTCAGAAAGTAAGTGTCACTCTTGTAAAGCCCACTGGAATACCTTTAATCTGCCCTCCAGAGGGTGGGTTCAAACATTCCCAGACAGGGTTATATGCAAGTGAGAGGCAGAAACAATTCTTACAGAAAAGTGGCATTTCTGATTCCTCTGTGATTTTATAGCATCTGCGACACCAAGGTTATATGCAGCATTCTTCATGCATTCTTCTTTTTCTGATTTTAGTCTCAACTTTGCAAGGAAAAAGAAAATAAATAAATAAAACCAACAGACACTGAAAATGTCATTCTGTTTCTGTGGCTACTAACCTTTCTCTCTACAAAGACTGTGTTTCAAATGAGTCCAAACTGATTGGGCTTTTCTATGTTTGTTTTGCTCCCTGACAAAATGTTTCCCAGTCAAGACCTTTCTTTTTCAAACCCAAGGCCTGATGGGTCAAGCAAGCCAAGCAGAATGGCAGCTGAAAATGGTGGCTATCTATGTTCTTCCCTGCACTCATGCAGCAGAGAAGAGTAAAGGCATTAATCCTCCAAACCCCTCCCCAGGGCATTTATATAAGCTGTGAAGAGATCAAAAATTAGCTTCAGCTCCTAAACATAGTGCACCAAACAAGACTTTAGTCTGTTCCTGGAAACCTGGACATGACCCAAACTTTATTCTCACATGAAATGCCTGATTTGGCACACTGCCAGGGAGACATGCGCAGGACATCTGCAGTGGCCTTGTCTTGTCTGCTGCCCCCACTGCACCACCTCTCAATCAATGCATAACACTACCTGGTCTTTGAATGCAGTGTCCTTGTTGTTCATTATCTGGTATTGATGTAGAAATTGCTCGTCCTGTTCTTCTTCTTTGTTCTCGACTTTAGAATACAGTGTACTGTTGGCCTTAGTGCGCTGCATACACACGTAACAAAGTTCCTACAATGACACCAAGGGTCTGTTCCTATCTTTTGCTTTCTTATCTTCACACTTCTTCCTGTGCCTCCCCCATGACTGGATTTCTCCAGTCTCAGGAGTGTGTTTGATAAAAGGACATTTAACAGCGATTGGCATAATGGGTTTGATAGGCTGAGTCCTCGGGTTGCAGGAGTGGCCACAATCCCACTTGATGTGCAGGGTCTATGTTCACTCAGAACCCTTGTTCTCCCAGCCCTGTTTGTGTTCAGTGGCACCCACCCCCATCATTTGCTTGTCTGAGGAGACTGGTACCTGTCCTGCTTTCTCATGATCCCTACAAGTTGTAGTCTCAGAGGTCTTAGGTTCTGTTTTGGTGTTCTTTGATGGACTGGGTGGATGTGGCACACTATAAGAAAACAACAACAGGGAGTCGGGCAGTAGCACAGCGGGTTAAGTGCACATGGCGCAAACAAAAGGAGCGGCCTAAGAATCCCAGTTTGAGTTCCTGGCTCCCCACTTGCAGGGTAGTCGCTTCACAAGAAGTGAAGCAGAACTGCAAGTATCTATCTTTCTCTCCCCTCTCTCTGTCTTCCCCTTCTCTCTCCATCTCTCTATGACCTATCCAACAATAAAGACAACAATAACTACAACAATAAAACAACAATGTCAGAAAAAAGGAATAAATAAATAAATAATTAAAAAACAACAACACATTTTCACATCTAGAGTGAAATTAGAGGCAAATATAGCCAATGGAAGACAGCTGAGTGGTTCTCTTCTGAGCTCTGCATTGTATAGGTTAGTGACCTATGTGTCTGATAACCCTGGATTTCAATCTCAGCATGCTTGTTTACACTTGACTTTTGAGCATTACTGACTGCACTTTCTCAGGCATGGGAGGTACAGTGAACACGCACACACACACACACACACACACACACACACACACACCTTCTGCCTGTGGAATTAACATTCTAAAGCAAAGTTAAACAAGGTAAGTGAGGTCTCCAGTGTGTTTGGCACTGCTGACGACCATGCACACCTAGCTTCCCTCTGATAGACTGTGAGCCCTGGACATCCCTGCAGTCCTCACCATGGAGCACAAATGCAGGGACACCATGTGAAGGCATGGATGGAAACATCTAATATCCCTGAATCAAGATAAGACTCAAACTACACTTAGTACAGTGTAATCCCCACACTCCACAAAAGACCAGCATGTTACCTTTTGGTCCCTGTTTTTGTAAAGACAGTCTTATTAGGCTCCACTGAGATAGGCAATATTATGGGAACAATATTTCCAGTTGCTGGAATGGGTTTTTGACCTGGAGGTCTAGGTAGAAAGTTGTCTGCGGAATAAGAGATAGAGTTAAGTTTCCTTTCAGTCGTTTCCTTTGAGGCTTTAATGGTCATAGATACAATGAAGAGAGAAAATTACAATAGGAACATATAACACATTCTTACTCTACACCAACTGTGCTAAGTGCTTAATATAATGCATAATGGGCCAGGGAGATCGCATAGTGGTTATGCCAAAGACTTTTTTGTGTCTGATGCTCTGAAATCACAGGTTCAATCCCTGGCAGAGAGACACAGAGACAGATACAGAGAGAGAGAGAAAGGAAGAAAATGAAAGGAAAAGATTGCATAAATAACAACTTAAGATAACAAATAGTATCTCTTTATGAAAGGAACAGTCCTCAAAACATTGTCTGGCAACTTCTAGCTATCTCTAGTAACTTAGAAAAAATAAATAAAACCTTTGTTATTTCTACATATGTTTCAACCAAAGTCACATCAGCTACAGACATGAGAATCCTACTATTTTCTATTAAGCCATATAAGACAGTTGTAAAACTCATACTCAGAATATATATATGGAACATGTTACATGCAGCTCACTTGATGTATTTCTGTTACCTACCTAGGCCACTCCACTCCCCCGGTAGCCATATGAACTTGAGTCTTTTAAGTTGTATAGAGACAGCAAAGAGTCTTAGTTGAGAATCTCATGGATTTTAGTTAAGGTGTGATAGAAAATTCTAGAAGAGCTCTTCTTTTTTTGTTTTTATTGTTGTAGTTGTTGTTGATCCCATTGTTGTTGGACAGGACAGAGAGAAATGGAGAGAGGAGGGGAAGACCAAGAAGGGGAGAGAAAGATAGACACCTGCAGTCCAGTTTCACCGTTTGTGAAGCAATTCCCCTGCAGGTGGGGAGCCGGGGGCTCGAACCGGGATCCTTACACTAGTCCTTGTGCTTAGCCACCTGCGCTTAACCCGCTGTGCTACCGCCTGACTCCCTAGAAGAGCTGTTTCTTAGAAGAGCATATTTCTTGGGAGTCGGGCAATAGCGCAGCCGGTTAAATGCAGATTGCACAAAACACAAGGACGGGTATAAGTATCCTGGTTCAAGCCCCTGGCTCCCCACTTGCAGAGGAGTCCCTTCACAAGCAGTGAAGTAGGTTTGCAGGTGTCTGCCTTTCTCTCCCCCTCTCTGTCTTCCCCTCCTTTCTCCATTTCTCTGTCCTATCCAAGAAGGACATCAATGACAATAACAACTACAACAACAATAAAAAACAGGCAACAAAAGGGAAAATAAATAATTATAAAATTTAAAAAAAAAAGAAAATTCTAGAAGACCAGTTTCTTAGAAGAACACATTTCTTATAACTCTAATGGTACTGATTTTCGGCACAGGAGTTGCTCAGCAACAATGCCCTGCTGCTTAGCAGAAAAGAGAAGACAGCTAAAATCTTTGGCTTACCTTGCACATCATCTTTGTCTGACTTCATTCTTAACACGGATTTCCTCAGTTTAGGTTGTTCAATTTTTTCCAGTGTTTCATTATTTCCTTTTAATTCAAATTCAATTCTAGGAATGGACCAAAATGTTTGCCTGCTCACTGGATCTGAATAAGATACTAGGAGAATTCTCAGTTCTGAGCAGCACCCCAGCCAGCATGATAATACTGAAATAAACCTACTTCTCTTCCATGAGTGAGTGCCTGGACTTTGTTATGCAGAAGTCACAGACTGAAGACTCTTTTCTTTTTTAGCCTGAGTCTGACTGTGACCTGCCTCTTCTAAACTGAGGTCTCAAAAGTACTCCGGGGGGCGGGGGGGGAAGGAGGGGATGCCTCTGGGTTTTGGTTTCAGTTTGAATGTGTCTTTTCTAGTTCTGTCACCAGATTCAGTACAGGGCTGTCAGAGTGGTATGTGGTTGGCAGAGAGTTTGGGAGGCCAGAGTTGATAGGTCCATGGAACCTATGGGGCAAGGCACTCACCTGGGGAAGGAAAGAACACAGTTTGGATTTCTCTTCGAAGTTTTGATGTTTGCTATAGTTGAATTGACATTTTGAGTTTTCTGGAAAATAGGGAGAGAGGAGATTTATACCTGGTCTACATTCCAGGACATAGATGACTCAAAGGCTCCCTGGAAGCAATGCTACTGGAAGGCTGGCTTGTTGGGTGCTCAGTGACTAAAGCCTCAAGCTTACCGTCCATTTAATAACGATCTCCCTACTCTTCTCCCAGATCCAGCTTTCTAGTCCCTTTTCCAACTATTACACCATTTCCCCAGACAATAACCTGTGTCCACCTGCATATTACCTGTTAGGTTCAGGCAAAAATGAACCCCTTGGATAAACCTAAAATAGACCTGCTTTTTCCAAAATAGAGACCCCAAATCTTCATCTGCAATATCCTTGCCTTTAGGTTCATGATTAGTCAAGAATATGTTCAGCTTTCTATATTAACTCTTTTTCAGCCACCAGGTTCCAGATGATACCATGATGCCAACCGACTTCCCTGGACAGACGACTCTACCTGGAGCCACACCTATCTCAGATCTCTGCCCCACTAGGGAAAGAGAGAGACAGGCTGGGAATATGGATTGACCAGCCAATGCCAATGTTCAGTGGGGAAGCAATTACAGAAGCCAGACCTTCCACTTTCTGTACCTCATAATGATCCTGAGTCCATACTCTCAGAGGGATAAAGAATAGGGAAGTTCGTTCCCTATTTCCTATTATACTTACTGCCAAGATATCCTTATCAAAGCAAGGACTGCAAAAGCTCAATAAGGGCAAGAGACTAGCATACTTTAACAATGACTCTTTGTCACTATCAGGCCACCCCAGCATGCTTCACTTCAGACTGTGTCCAGAGACTTCAGGTGTGGGACAACAACCCTTCAGCTTCATCACTCAGGTAAGACCTTTCCTTTCATAGTATTCTCTAATTCCATTCCAGGTGGTCCACTCCCCAATAAAGTCCCCAATCCTAGATATAGACCAGATCCCCTGAGATAAAGCACATGTTCACATGTGTCCATAAACCAGGGAAAAATATACACCTGAAAGCAGAAGTACACAAGAGTCTGCAGTGAGTACCCCCCCAACACCTCATCTGCACTATTCCAGCCTTTAAGTCCATGATTGTTCAACAATTTGTTCGGCTTTGTATGTTAACTCTCTTTTTAGTTACCAGGTTCCAGATGCCAGAATGATGCCGACCAGACTTCCCTGGACTGAAGTCTCCACCAATGTGACCTGAATCCCACTTCCCCAGAGACCAACCCTACTAGGGAAAGAGAGAGGCAGACTGGGAGTATGGATCGACCAGTCAGCACCCATGGTCAGCAGGGAAGCAATTACAGAAGCCAGACCTTCCACCTTCTGCAACCCACAATGACCCTGGGTCCATACTCCCAGAGGGATAGAGAATAGGAAAGCTATCAGGGGAGGAGATGGGTTATGGAGATCGGGTGGTGGGAATTGTGCGCAGTTGTACCTCTATTATCCTACAGTTCTGTTAATGTCTCCTTTCATAAATAAAAAAATAAAGCTAGAAAAATGAATATAACTAAAATATGCCCATTAGATATCCACAGAATGGAGACCAACCCCAACTCTTCATCTGTACCACTCAAGCCTTTAGGTTCATAATCAGTCAACAACATGTTTGTCTTTATATGTTAACTCTCTTTTCAGCCACCAGGATGCAGATGCTAGCATGATGCCACCAGACTTCCCTGGACAGATAACCCCACCAATGTGTCCTGGAGCTCTGATCCCTCAGAATCCCACAGCCAAAATCATAGTCAATGGTGAAAAACTGTAAGCATTTCCACACATATCAGGTATTAGACAGGGCTGCCTACTATCACCATTACTATTCAACATAGTGTTGGAAGTTTTTGCCCTAGCATTCAAGCAGGAGCAAGGAATTAAAGGCATACAGATTGGAAGAGAAGACATCAAACTCTCCCTATTTGCAGATGACATGATAGTATACATAGATAAGCCTAGGAAATCCAGCAAGAAGCTTTAGGAAATCATCAAGCAATACAGTAAGGTGTCAGGCTGCAAAATTAACATTCAAATTCAGTGGCATTCTTCTATGCAAACACTACGTTAGAAGAAGAAAAATTGAGAAATCAGTTCTTTTTACTACAACAACAACAAACAATAAAATGTCTAGGAATAAACCTAACCAAAGAAGTGAAAGGCTTGTATACTAAAAAGTATGAGTCACTAATCAAGGAAATTGAAAAAAGGCACAAAGAAGTGGAAAGATAATTCCATGTTTATGGGTTGGAAGAATTATCATTATTAAAGTGAATATACTACCCAAGGCCATATACAAATTTAATGCTATCCCCATCAAGAATTCAAACACATTTTGTAGGAGAATAGAACAAATTCTACAAATGTTTATCTGGAACCAGAAAAGACCTAGAATTGTCAACAATAATCTTAAGATAGAACAGAACTGGAGGGATCATACTCCCTGATCTCAAATTCTTTTATGGTGCCATTGTAATCAAACATGCTTGGTAATGGAACATGAATAGACACACTACCCAGTGGAATAGAACCAAGAACCCAGAAGAAAGCCCCTACACATTGGACATCTAATTTTTGACAAAGGTGCCCAGACTATTAAAGGGGAAAGCAGAGTCTCTTCAACAAATGGTGTTGGAAAAATGGGTTGAAACATGCAGAGGAATGAATGTGAATCACAAAACACAAAAGTAAATTCTAAATGGATCAGGGACTTAGATGTTAGAGCAGAACCTATCAGATACTCAGAGGAAAATATTGGCAGAACTCTTTTCCATATAAATATTAAAGACATCTTCAATGAAATGAATCCAGTTACAAAGTAGACTAAGGCAAATATACACCTATCGGACTTCATCAAATTAAAAAGCTTCTGCACAGCAAAAGAAACCAATACCCAAACCAAGAGATCCCTCACAGAATGGGAGAAGATCGTCACATGCCATGCATCAAACAAGAGGCTAATAACCAAAATATATAAAGAGCTTACCAGCCTCAACCACAAGAAAACAAATGACGCCATCCAAAAATGGGGAGAAGACATAGACAGAATATTCACCACAGAAGAGATCCAAAAGACCAAGAAACAAATTAAAAAATGCTCCAAGTTTTTGACTGTCAGAGAAATGCAAATAAAGACAACCGTTAGATACCACTTCGCTCCTATGAAAATGTCATACATCAGAAAAGGTAGCAGCAACAAATGCTACAAGGTTGTGGGGTCAAAAGAACCCCCCTGCGCTGCTGTTCCTTGGTGCAACCTCTATGGAGAACAGTCTGGAGAACTTCCAGAAGGCTAGAAATGGACCTACCCTATGATCCTGCAATTCCTCTCCTGGAGATATATCCTAAGGAACCCAACATGCCCATCCAAAAAAGATGTGTGTATACCTATGTTCTTGGCAGCACAATTTGTAATAGCCAAAACCTGGAAGCAACAAAGGTGTCCAATAACAGTTGAGTGGCTGAGCAAGTTGTGGTCTATAAACACAATGGAGTACTACTCAGGTTTTAAAAATGGTGATTTTACCGTTTTCAGCCCATATTGGATGGATCTTGAAGAAACCATGTTAAGTGAAATAAGTCAAAAACAGAAGGATGAATATGGATGATCCCACTCTCAGGCAGAAGCTTAAAAACAAGATCAGAAAACACAAGTAGAAATTGAACTGGAGTTGGTATATTGCATTGGATCAACCTTCTCATGGTGCATCCCGTGAGTACCCATTTATTGGGGAAACTGACGATCCTTCCTAGCCGACTGAATCCACATTGGATCCCAGTCACTTTCAAAGCCAGCAACAAGCAGACATCAGGCTCAACCTGACGCTGTTGACTGGCTACGGAAGAAGGGCAAACGCTAGAAGAAGAATGTAAAAGATTCCGTGGTGCAGTGGTGGTTGAGTACAGGTCCAAAAAGGATGACAGAGAACCAGGTGGGGATTTTATTGTTATGTGGAAAACTGAGAAATGTTATGCATGTACAAACTATTGTATTTACTGTTGAATGTAAAACATTAATTCCCCAAGAAAAATAATCAAAAAGAAATTATGTGTGTGAGATACTTTTATCTATTTTTATATTTATTTATTCTCTTTTTTATTGCCCCTGTTGTTTTATTGTTGTAGTTATTGTAGTTATTGAAGTCTTTGTTTTTGGGTAGGACAGAGAAAAATGGAGAGAGGAGGGGAAGATGGAGAGGGGGAGAGAATCATAGACACCTGCAGACCTGCTTCACTGCTTGTGAATCGACTCTCCTACAGGTGGGGAGCCAGGGGCTGAAACCAGGATCCTTATGCCAGTTCTTGTGCTTTGGGTCAACTGTACTCAGCCTGCTGCACAACTTCCCAACTCCCAATAAGATACTTTTAAACCATATTTTTCCCCTGGCCTTGGCTCAGACCTTCAGATTGTTTTGTCCTTCTGACTATTTTATCTGAGTAAGACACTTAGAATCAAGCACTTCTTTGCCCATGGGGCACTTGTCATCTAAGACAGACCAACAACTGAAGGATGACACCTCTGTAGACAACAGAGAACTGTAAGAAACAGAAACAATTAGAAGGTCAATATTACCTTTGCAATATCTTTCTCCAGATTGCCACTTGTATTCACTGCAGACAAGAAGTCCTGAAAAAATTTCATTTTTACTTTGTCATTTTCAATTGTAAGGATACCGATTCCTTGGAAAGTAAATTCAACTTTCTTTCGTGTGCAGATTGATCGAGATAAGAGCTGCAGAGTTTCTTTAATGCATCCTTCGACTGTGTCCCTGCTATAATGCCCCGCTATGGCAACCATGATAAAATTCAGTGGTACAACGGGGATATCCCCTGGAAGAGAAAAGGACAGTTGTGTGCGGGAAAGACAGTGAGCGGATGGCAGATACTCAGAAGTAACTGTCTCTCTTTTAATGGGAAGGCTTAGCCAGTAAAGGGACTTACCAGGTGTGTGGATTTTAGTTTGTCGTAGTCCGTGTAGCTGCAATAGCTTCTCTGACATGATAAAGATCGGTATCTGGATAGAGCTAAACCTGTTCCCAGCATCTAGTTTTTGCCACATAAAAGTAAATGTCCCAAAAGCAGGTATGTAGATCCCCTAGAAATGCAGCAAAAAGAAGGTGGGAAGAAAAGATGCTGACTTCTCTGAAGGGATAATAAAGAAGAATCCTGAGAGAATTTTAGACTCAAAGTTTTCACATGATTCTTGCATAAAATATAACCAATTAGAAGGCTATGATATATTTTTTCTTTTTAAAAAAATTATTGGGGAATTAATGTTTCACATTCAACAGTAAATATAATAGTTTGTACATGCATAACATTTCCCATTTTTCCATATAATAATACAACCCCCATTAAGTCCTCTGTCATCCTTCTTGGATCTGTATTCTCCCCATCCACCCACTCTAGAGTCTTTTACTTTTGTGCAATGCACCCATTCCAGTTCAGGTTCTACTTGTGTTTTCCTTTCTAATCTTGATTTTTAACTTCTTCCTGAGAGTGCAATCAACCCACATTCATCCTTCTGTTTCTGACTTACTTCACTTAACATGAATTTTTCAAGGTCCATCCAAGATCAGCTGAAAAAGGTGAAGTCACCATTTTTATAGCTAAGTAGTATTATATATATATATATATATATATATATATATATATATATATATATATATATGCCACAGCTTGCTCAGCCACTAATCTATTGTTGGACACCTGGGTTGCTTCCAGGTTTTGGCTATTACAAATTGTTCTGCCAAAAACATATGTGTACACAGATATTTTAGATGGGTATGTTGGGTTCCTTAGAATATATCCCCAGGAGAGGAATTGCAAGATCATAGAGTAGGTCCATTTCTAGCTCAAAGGCTATAATATTAAGAGAAGCTATAGGGATGCCATAGTTGCATATATATATATATATATATATATATATATATATATATATATATATATATGGAGAGAGAGAGAGACAGAGACAGAGAGAGGTGAGAGAGCATGATACCAGAGCACCACACCAGCACAGTCAGTGCCAGGCTTCACACTCAAGATCTCAGGCATGTGTGCAGGGTCTGTGCTCTACTGCCTTGTCACCTTCCTAAGTCCTACCTTTTGCAGCCTCAGCTGTCGTAGAATAAAGTCACAAACATAGCTCCATATCACAGAGACTTCTGAAATTCAAAGAAAACAAAAACATAATTTTATTTATGTAAGTGCCCCTGTCACTATCCAAATTCAAATGGAAAACACTCTGTCAAATAGCAAGTCATTCTCAGCTAGGAACAGACAGAAAATAAGGTCCTTCCTGAAAGTCTGTTTCCCTGATTGTTTAACTTTACCCCTGCTAAGCTCTGTAAATATGTAAGAAATAGCACATCATGATGTGTGCTCGAAGAAAGTCTTTCTGGAATAAAGCAAACTCTCACTCAATTCATTGGAATATTTCCTCCACCCCCAAACCACTACCCGAGACAGAGATACCATAGTCTTTCACTTCCAGTATGTGGAGGTTATACACAGTCTTTCTGATGTCCGAGGAAGGAAGCACAGGTTGTTCAAGGAGAACTAGTAATTGCTCTTATGGACATTGGAGACAAACTTGGTGGTGGAAACCTACCCCAAAACATATGCTATGATAAGCCAAGTACTAAAGGTAAGTAAGTCAAATACTAAGATTTTTGCCCTATCCTCTAAAACATGGTCTAAATCATAGCTAATCAATGTATTAAAACTAATCAGGGCATGTGAGGGCAATCTGGCTGTGACATCTGTCACCCCATTGATTGTCAGGTTGATTTGGCTGATCTGGCTGGCTAGGCGGGTGTCACCTTCCTCCCTCACCACTCCATGTGTGATCCTCCCAATGTCCTGCACTCGGTCGAGGAGGATGGCCTTCCCTAAGTAGAAGTGACTGGTCTTTGGTTGAGGGCAGAAGAGTAGCTGTGCTCCCCTGCTAGAACCTCCAAACAAGCTCTGAATCTGATCATTTATTTCCTCTATCCTGTCATATTTTCATCACCAAAGAATTCTCCTCCTAGAAGCTAAGCACAAAAGAGATCCTCCAACCTATTCCAACTTGTACCCACCAAGTTAAAATTTTCATCATGATCAAATATACATAGGAATAAAACAGAATCTCACTATTTGGATCTAAGGGAGCCCTTTCCAAGTTAGTGCGTCAAAATCACTGTCTTTCACATAGATTTGTGGCAGGCAGCTCAGATTTCAGGAAACACATCTATTCAAAAAGAAAATGACCTAGTTGGGACCCAGAGAAACAGTATTTCTTGCAACCAAATGCGAGTAGAAAGGCTTGTGAGAGCTAAATTGGAAATGTAAGAGTCATGTTTCTTCATCTGGATACTATACAAATCCACTGTGTGGTTTTGCTTTTAAGAATCTAGTAGATGTTCTAATAAGAGCAACATTAAATTCCTTTGACCTGATATTTCCTACTTCTCATTGAAGACAGAGAACACATGCACAGTATTCACTCTCAGAAGTTTTTCTTTTTCTTTTTTTTTCCTCCAGGGCTGTTGGAGCTTAGTACCTACACTATGAACCCATTGCCCCTGGACACCTTTTTTTTCTTTTCTTGGATAGGACAGAGAGAAACTGAGAGGAGAAAATACTGCAGAGAGGAGAAAGGTAGGCACCTGCAGACCTGCTTCACCACTTGTGAATAGACTCCCCTGCTCATGGGGAACCAAGGGGTTGAAATGGTATGATTGTGCAGCTCCTTGCAGTTTGCACTATGTGCACATAAGCCGGTGAGCTACCGCTTGCCCCCCTCTAGAATAGTTTCAGGCCTCTGCAATTCAGTTGGTATAGATTTAGAAACCTTACAGACTTGATTTCGAACTAGTTTTTCTGATGACCCAATATGTCAGTGTGTCAGAGAATTGGAATATGACTTTTATATTTAAAAATACTTCTCTACCCTTCAACCAATGAGGCTTTTGCAGCAGTCACTGACACTGTTACCTTGCCAACAAGCTCACCGAGCCTGCATCCACTGTGCCCTGGAGATGAGGGCTTGTGGCATCAAAGGCTGGCTTTGTGGCATCATTCTCTCTTGGGATTCCCTATGTCTCTCTGCCATTTCTTTTCAGTTCCCTCAGCAGGTTCACTTGCTCAGTTTTGACATCAGTGCTGGAGCTTGTTGAGGTCTAGCCCCACATTCTCTTTTTTCCCTCCATGCCCTCTGCTTACATCATGCCCAGGACCTTGCCAACCATCACTATGCAGATCTCTGCCAAAGGCAAATTCAGAAGCCTAGGTTCCCTCCTGTCAACCCCCTACCACCAACATACACACAATCACCTTTTGACTTCCTACCTGAATATCCCACAATCGATATGCTTCGATTGGAGAAATAAATAGCACAATGGTTATACAAAAAGACTCAAGCCTGAAGCTCTGAGGTGCAAGGGTCAATTCCCAGCACAACCATAAGCCTGCAAAGGTCAGTGCTCTGGGAAAAACCACACACAACTCACTCAAAACTAGAATCGGGCTTCCATTAAATCTTGTTTTCGATTCAGGTTTTTGCTCTCGACGAATAGCATCATCACTTGATTCACTTGCATAGACCCGAGCTCAAAAGCTGCTTGGAAAGTTCCTCTCTGCTTTATCCTGTCGTGTACTCCATCAACGTAACCAATAGATTTTCATGTCCCACTGGACTTTGAGTCTGTCCACGTTCTACACTTCATTCTACCAATTCATGCCAGTTGCCATCCTTTCTCTCTTAGATAACTCTGAAAGGAAACAATTGTTCCACGTTAGGTCATCCATTGTTGCCTAAGTGGCGCACATGCTTCACTAGTGCGTGGCCTTTTCATTTTCCTGATTAAAGTTTAAAACACAAGGAGGGGTGGGGAGGGGGAACCCTATGAGGAACAGAATAAGTAGAGAGAAAGAGACAGAACCAGAGAACCATTCTGGCACATAGGATGCCTTGGCATTATTCTCAAGACCTCAAGCTTGAAAATCCAACAAATTGAGTTAGCAAAATGCTTCCTTGGACAATGAAGTACTTTGCATGTGTGCTATCCAGGTCCAAGCCCAGCCTCTAACTCCTTAAATGAAATTTTGTTCTTGTGAGCTTTTGCACTCTCTATGCAAAAGTATAACAAATACACGAGAGTTCAACATCTTATCCACTGTGCCACCACCTGAGCTGTCACTTAGATCACTCTTAAAGGCACTCCCGACCTCCACTTAATTCTCCACACTACCACCTGAGCCAGTGTTTCCCAGCACAGATCTTGGGGGTTCATTCCTCTTCTACCCCCTCATTAGGATTATCCTCAATGCCAACCTATGTGATGTGACTGACAGTGCCCCAAATAACATGACTTTTCCCTCTCATTAAACAGACACTTTGGCTGCGTGTCATGCACCCAGTTAAGTGCACATAGTTTTTTGTGCAAGGACCTGTGCAAGGACCTGAGTTTGAGTCCTGGCTCTCCACCAGCAGTGCGGATGTTTTACAAACAATGAAACAGGACTACAGGTGACTATCTTTCTCTCTCCCTACTCTCTAAATTCTGCTGTCTTAAAAGGAAAATATGGCTGCCAAGAGTGCTGACTTTGTATTACCAACACGACACCCCAACTATAACCTTGGTGGGAAAAAAATCACATACTTCCATGCCCAGTCAGACAGCAGCCATAGTGTTGTCATTCACCTCCTTTCACACACTGTCCACCCACCCTCAGTCAAGTGTGTTTGTTCTCCTTGTTCCCTCTACCAAAGAAAATCCTCCCCTCCTGCTCCACTGATCCTGATTCTCACTTCACATCTCCCCCTTCTCTAGTCAACATTGAAACATACCCCACCCTCACCCTCTGTAAAAGTCTTCCTTGTAGTTCAGATCCTGGAACATGATGGCAGAGTACCTAGTGGGGGTTGTATTGTTATGTGGAAAAATTGAGAAATGTTATTCATCTACAAACTATTGTATTTACTGTTAACTGGAAAACATTAATCCCCCAATAAGGAAATTTTAAAAAATAGCATTCCTAGTAACCATACAAATTACAGCTCACACTCACTGTACATGTGTGTTTATATCTGTGCTTACTGGGTTTTGTGTATCTCCCCCTACTAGGTTATAAATTAAAAAAAAAAAAGTTTGACTTTGATCAGTTCCCCAGTACCCAGCACACAGCCATACACTTGGAGGTGCTGGGAAATGTCCACCTTTATGACCTGGGACCTGGCATCCAGGCTGACCTTTGTCACATACTGGTCTCCCCAACAGTGCCCACGTTTTTTTTTTTTTCACAGTTCACAAATGTCATTTTTTTTCTTTATTGGGGAATTAGTGTTTTACATTCAACAGTAAATACAATCGTTTTTACATGCATAACATTGCCCAGCTTCCCATATAACAATACAAGCCTTTATGACCTGGGGACTGGCAGTCAGGGTGGCCTTTGTGACATAATCATCTCCCAGGCAACCTGACCTCTAGCCAAATGGCTTGGTGGAAGGAATACTAGCAGAAATCAGAAAGAAATCAAGAAAAAAAATGAGAAATTTGCCCAGGCATAGATTTCTTAAGACACATAACATCGGGAGTCGGACTGTAGCGCAGTGGCTTAAAGGGGTGTAGCAGGTCAGCTGCAGCTATCTATCTTTCTCCTCTCTCAATTTCTCTGTGTCCTATCCAACAACTATGACATTAATAGCAACAACAATAACAATAAAACAAGAACAACAAAAGGAAATAAGTAAATAAATATTTTTAAAATAATTTTTAAAAAGAAGACCCATAAAACCATTACCTGTTATGTTTCATTTCAGAATTTGTTTGGGGGGAAAAAATAACAGATGTTTAGTAAGAAATGTTTTAACTATAATTTAATGGAAATATGAAAACTGGGAAAGTAATTAAATGTCCAACAGAGGAAGATGACTTCCAGTGAACCAAAACACCATAGCTCTCCTGTTCCTGACAGCAGAATAAAGTTCTTATAAAAATATGGAAGTCGAATAGATGCCAAGGAAGGGAAAGAAGAGATGCCTCTTCCTGGTTTATCTCACATCATTTAGTGAGAGTCTGGGCAAGAGCCCAGTGACTTAATGGTAATGGTGGTGCCATTCATGAGGCACCTGTTTTGCCAAGAGCTCAGCACCCCCCTGGGGTTCACTTTCAAACAAGCCTAGAAAGTCTTCTAGGAGATGCTGCTCTGGTCCTCTCCCAAACATTAAGCAGCTCTTTTTACGTTCACCCCCACTTACTTTCCAACAGAGGGGGAAAACAGAGAGAAAGTGCAAGAGAAACTGAAGAGATAACCTGCAGCACTGCTCCACTGCTCCTAAAAATCTCCACCCTCTGAAGGTGGGAACTGGGGCCTTGAACCTGGGCCCTCCTCACCCCAGTTTCTTAACACAAGCCCAGGATTCAGGGATGCCACCGGCCGTCTTTTCCTGGCCAGGAAGCTTGGAGGTGGCTGTGGTGAGTGGCATTTATTGGGCACAGACTTGTTGCCAGTATACAGATCATATCAGATTTTGGGGCACCCCAGGCTGTCAGAGTGTGGGTTCCCCCTACCCGCCCCCCAGCCCCACCAGCCTGCCCATGGAGAGGAACACAGAGGGGTGGGTGGTGTCCTTACCATCCCGGCTCAGCCGAGCTAGGGTGTGCAGCTTGTTCTTATTCATGTGCTGTCGCCAGATGGTCAACTCTTCTGCAGTGGCACCCATGGCGGCAGAAGGGCCGAGGCCTGTCTTGTCCGCAGGGCGCATGGTTTCCACCCTCCCCACGGAGGTGGGCGGTGGGGCTCGCCCACCAAGGCAGGCACTGGGGTTGTCTGACTTCTGGCTGTGCCTCCAAATTACACTAAAACTGAATGGGCAATTTGATTTTTTTTTTTTTAATATAGGGCAAAGGCTCTTCCTAGACTCCCCTCCACACCCTCTGGGCTCAGTATTTAGGGCAAGAGTGCCAGAAGGGCAGTGCTACAATGGAGCTGGGTTCCTGCCCTCCTACACTCTCAGGATTCAGAGAGAAAATGTGGGCAACCTGCCGAAGGGGCGTGGCCAGGCAAGCAAGCAACAAAGAACAAAGGCTCAGAGGTCATCACCTGGGCCCCCAGCCCCCACCCCGTTGCTAGAATGCTGCTGTCAGATCTGCTCCACAGGTTGTCATTCTGGCTTTCTCTGTTGAAGGTTTTTCCCCCTTTCATACTTTTTTATTTCATTTTAATTTTTATGTTTTCACTTATTGGGGGATTAATGTTTTACATTCCATAGTAAATACAATAGCTTGTACATGCATAACATTTCTCAGTTACATTTCTCAGTTTTACACATTACAATACAACCCCCACTAGGTCCTCTGTCATCCTTTTCCAGGACCTGTACTCTACCACTCACCCACCCCATAATCTTTTACTTTGGTGCAATACACAAACTCCAGTTTAGGTTGACTTTTTTTTTAATGTTCTGTTCTTAACCTAAAAAATGAGTTTATAGCTGGGATGAACCTTTTTCAGTATTATCATCATCAGTGATCTGATAGTGGCTGACAAGATGATAAGATTACAAGGGTATAGTTGCACATTACACCCACCACCAGAGTTATGTGACACCCTACCCCCACCACAAAATAACCATAGTTCTCACAAAGTTTTTTTTGTTTTGTTTTGTTTCTGGTGTTATTGCTGGGGCTTGGTGCCTCCACCAGTCCTAGAGGTTTTTGTGCCCCCCCCCTTTTTGTTGCCCTTGTTGTTTTATCATCCTTGTGGTTATTATTGTTGTTATTGACATCGTTGTTGCTGGATAGGAAAGAGAGAAATGGAGAGAGGAGGGGAAGACAGAGAGGAAGAGAGAAAGGTAGACACCTGCAGACCTGCTTCACCACTTGTCAAGCAGCCCCCTGTAGGTGAATACCATGGGGTTAAAACCAGGATGCTTACACTGGTCCTTGTGCTTCAGGTCATGTGTGCTGCCACCTGACCCACCTCACAAAGTCTTAGAGACAATTTGGTTCCTCTTACCACCCACCCCCTTCACCTGTCTTCTCCTTTCTTCATTCTCCTTCATTATTTATCATTTCTCCTCCTCTTTTCCCCCTCCCTTCCATCCCTTACCCCCTCCTTTGCTAAGTTTGTGTTTCAACCCTCTATATTCCACACATGAGCAAAACCAAATGGTAGCTGCCTTTCACTCCCTTATTTCACTCAGCATCATCACCTCCAATGGTCTTTTTTTAAATTACAAAGCAGTATTTGTCTCATCGCACTTGACACTTCTTTATCCAGTTGCCCCTCCATTCCCTTACCTGCCCCACCATCCTGCACTGTTGTTTTTCACACTCTTCACTGCTAGCTATGACTTCTCACACCTTAAACACAGTCATGTATACCTTGTTGTTGGTATGCATGAGACCCCTTATGTTTCATTTGGTTTAAATCCCCCCTGCTTAACACTATTCTATTTACATAACCACTTCATTCTATTTACATAACCACTGTTAACAAGTACCACCCTCCCTCCAGGGCATTTGTGGTTCAGTGATAGGATTCTCGCCTGCTCCACCCCCTCCTTGTCACACTCTGATTTTCGCCAGTCACTTTTCTCTCCACCCTCTCTATGTCACATCCTGTTTCCACACTACTTGGCAAGTATATATAAAGACAGCATTGTGAGTTGTACTGTACTGTACTTTGAGTTTAACTTAGCTCGTCTTAGTGCTGCGTCCTGCATGAATAAAGAGATACTGCCTACAGCTCAACCATGAGTCCCTGGTCGTCTGTTACCCGCCCGTGAAGCCAGCCTGGCGAAAACAACATAACCCGTCGAAAACAACACCTTGCCGAAGGCAAGAACTAGAACTTCATCAGTAATAGAAACAGCTGCTCCGGGGAGCTGGGCAGTAGTGCAGCAGTTTAAATGCACATGGCGCAAAACCCAAGGGCCAGAGTAAGGATCCTGATTCAAGCCCTAGCTCCCCACCTGCTGGAGGTAATTTCCTAAGTGTTGAATCAGGTCTCCAGGTGTCTATCTTTCTCTCCCACTCTCTGTATTCCCCTCCTCCCTCCATTTCTCTCTATCCTATGCAACAACATCAACAACAACAGCTATGCCAACAAAAACAACTACAACAAGCACAACAATAAGGGAAACAAAATGGGGAAAATAGCCTCCCGTGGATTCGTAATGCAGGCAGTAACTCTGGAGGAAAAAAAAAAGAAAGAAACAACTGTTCCATCCTGCTCCCCAGTCTGTCCCAACAGAGACTAGAGACTAGTTGGACTCTACTCGGGGTGCAGAACACACAGGCTTCAGTCCACAGCAAAGCTAGGGCACCCAGGCTATTTCCCTGCCAACAATCTGCTCTGCAAAAAACAGGAGAAAAGTTCAGTGGGAACAATGCCAAACTTATATGCCAGGTGGTACAAAGTTAACTATGAAGTTTGTTCCCTGGCATAAGTATACTGTGCAAGCCTGTATAAGTCTTTGAGGAAAGATACACTAAAGTGTTGGCTGTGATTGTTTGGGAACCATGTGACATCGTATGTGAAGGGGGAGGAAGAGTTCAGGGAATTATTTTGCTTATTTTTCTCTCTTATTTATGTTAGCGAGCATAAATCAAACCACCATCCACTGTAAGGAAGCAAAGATGTTTATTGACGAATTGCAATCCGGGCCGAGATGGTGACTGGTGTTAGTCTACCAAGCTCGACCCCGAACAGGGCTCAAACCATACAATTTATAGGAATTCAGACTACACTCAGGGAGGGGGAGCACATCACCTTATCAACCTACATCCAATAACAGGCTATAGCAAACACAAGATCCAATCATTTCAAACTTAGCAAAAGCATGATCCATTCAAAGCAAAGCGCGGGCTATTTTCAAATATAGTAAGATCACACAACCAATAGAATTCAACCAGGCAGGGTTGCCACATCCTCCTGCCATGGGCTATGACCACCCATCCGGTAGACAGCACACCACAAAGTCTGTGCAAAGGTCCTGATAAGGCTTGTCCCCATGCAGGGTCCTTCGAACAACTTACAAGACAATGGGTGGCCTTCACTGATTAGGTCCTGATAAGGCTTGTCCCCAGGCAGGGTCCTTCGAACAATGGGTGGCCTTCACTGATTAGGTCCTGCTTATTCAAGGGGGAAGGGGCAAGGAATTTTCCACCTCATACTACAAGCAACTCATACTAAAAGCACTTAACAAACAACTGCATAAAAAGGGAATTTCAAGGCTACTGCCTTTTACATTCCCCACTTGTCTTAGCCGAGAATCAAATCTTTGATTCATCTTCATCTTTTTTTCTTTTGGGTCAGTGGGATCAGCAACTGTCCTCTTCAAAGGAGTGTGATGAATCTAGTGGCACTTTCCGGCAACCTTTGCAGCAGTTGGTGTACTCAGGATCACAATATAAGGTCTTTCTCACTGGGTGTGCCTTGTGGAGCAGGCAGCAGGTGACAGGGTCCTTCCCAAAGGCTTGTAGCACAGCACTCTAATTGTCCTGCAATATAGTCTGGAGATCTGTAAGAACTTGGTAACAGTTGTGGGATAGATCAGAGACAAGAGCATCACAGATCATGACAGCAGCAGTCTGCCAAAAAACATTTCAAAGGGAGACAGTTTGTTTACAATGGGAGACAGTGTACTCTCAGAAGGGCCTGAGCCAGGAGTGATACCCATCCCCTGCCAGTTTCAAGGGTTAATTTAGTTAAAGTCTCCTTTAAGGTCTAATTTATCTCTCTACCTGCCCAGGGATATGGGGCTCGTTAGCATAATGAAATTTCCAATTTGTTCCCATTTCTCGGGCCACTAACTGAGACACAAAAACAGTGAATGTCTGCTTACCAGAACCAATGGTGAGAGGGAACTCTCCACCTGGGCACTGTTTTATCTAAAATTTTCTTGCTCACCATCTATGCCCCCTCAGACTTTATTGGTTAAACCTCTACCCAACTTGAAAATGTGTCTATAAATATCAGCAAGTACTTATACCCAAAAGTCTCTGATTTTACTTCTGTAAAATCTATTTAGTCTCTAGTCCTAATCTCTTGCCCATCTTATTTCTCCTTACTGTATCCAGGGTCCTTTGGAAGCAGGGAGCCTAGTAGAATCAATGTCAAGGCTGGCCCTGCTTGTTGTGTAGCTGCACAAGTGGCTTCATCTGCCCTCTAGTTTCTTTTCTGATGTCCGGAACAATGGGTCACGGCTGCTTCTTGCAGGGTCCATGCGGCCTCCAGTAGGTTCTTTTGCTGGATCATCTTCCCGATGGGAGTCAGGAATCTTCTCTCCCCACATGCTCCATGCACACGCCATGTAGCAAAGGCATACCTCTTGGCAGTCATGCTTTTGTAGGGAGCCTCAGGATCCGTCTCCAACATCAGGGTGGCAGGGTTCAGGCTGGTGGCAGCACTGAATTTCACCCATGGCTGGTCTAGGAACAGAACTTGGTAGCAGGTTAGGTGGGCATTGGACTTGCCCCAGTGATGGCTTGTCTGCTTTCCTTACCAGCTGTGCCACAGGTGCTATTGTCCTCAGGCATTTTGTCCATCCAGCAGCCACAGGGTCCAATATTTGACAAATAGGCAATGGGTCTGTGCCATGGCCTAAGTTTTTGGGTCAGCACTCCCCGGCTTATGCCTTTAAGTTCATCCACCAGCAGTCTAAATGGCTTGTTGATAAAACAGCCTTTCTTCCAGTGTCCTTTTTCTTTGCAGTAACATCACTGATCTTTCTCTACCCTTAGCCCCTATTTTCTGACTTTCCTTTTCCCTCTGGGCACTGCCCCAACTTTATCTTTCTTTCTTTCTTCCTTTCTTTCTTTCCAAAGTCTAATGTCAAAACATTTACCAACTTCTTAAAAACCCTCTGAGCAATCTCTCAGCTTTTCTTTAAAATCTTTCTGTCTTCTGTAACTTTTTTCTAACACCTGGGGCAGATTTGAGCAACAAAAGGCCCAGTTTAGTGTCATTCTATTTACCTTAGAGAAATTTGTGGGCCATTTTACTGCCTCTTGGAGACCCCCTAAGAGAACCTGGCAGTATGATTGAAAGGGTATCACTGCCGTACTCGTACATTTGTAACCAGTAAGACATACACAAAACCAGATTAAGAGCTTACCAAAACTGACAATCTAATGACCAGAATTTGCCTATACATCTCTATGTAATTTTAGAAGGTCTTTTTAACAAACAGATATACCAGTATAGTATATAAAGTCAATATCTAATGTGTTGACATAATAAAATGATCACCATTTTTTAGCATTATTTTAAACTGCTTGGACAATTTAAGCACAATATCAAAACAGTTTTTGTTAAGATCTTTACTCATCACAAAGCTATCATGAATAAGTGTAGATATAAAACTCTTAATAGATTTTACCCCTTAGAACTCTAATATGGCAACTTAAAGGGCTAAAATAAACCTCATAACTTAAATATTTAAAATAATAATTTTGTTAAATCAGGATTTGCCAAAACAAATCTATCAGACCAAAAATACCATTTGTCAAGAATAAATCTCTGACAGTGTCTTAAAACAAACCAGATAATTTTTAAAAGCAGAAAGATATAAAACCAGAGCAAAAGCCTCAGGCTAGAAAATCATTAATATAACCACTGTGTTATTTTTCACTCACCTAAGCCAGTTCTACTTCTTTAGTTGAGAAGGTATTTTAAAACGTTTACATGTCAATAACCTTCCTGCCATTTTTCACACAAGAGATAGAGACACATCTTCAGTGTGTGATACCTAACTTGAGAGACTCTGTTTGAATTTTAAAGAGCATACATTTAAAAGTTATTTTTTTAACCTCCTGTAGCAATTTCCATAACCAGGATCTCTAAACCAAATTCAGTTTAACTAAATTTTTCTTTAAACTTTAAACAAACTCTAATTACTTAGAGAGTTAACACATACTAGTGACTTCTCAAAGCATTTTCAATGTCAGACAAATGCCAAATTTGCTGTGGACCAATATCTATAAAATAGATAATTTGCATATCAATTTGGAGAAGATGAATTGTCACATTAAATACTCAAGACTTTAAATCTTTAGCTGTCTTAGCAAATGAATTTTTTACCCTTATATTACCACATAAGAACTGTATTGAAAACTCTTTTTTTTAAGAACTTTGATAAGAATGCAGCTTTAAAGTTACTTACACTTTTAACCTTAAGATTAACATTTTTAGGCCACAAAAACAAACCTAAAACACACATATAAACATGTAAGACATCTCATAGCCACCTTTTTATCATTTATATATCTGGGCTGATTGTTTAAGGGAAAAGAGCAGCTTTTAACCAGTACAGACACATCTTAGCAACATACCTGGTCAAACACAAATTTAGATCTGCACTCACACAATTTTTCAAGATGAAACATCTCACATTTATATACTAAGATTTTTCTTTTTATCCAATAGCTCCTAGGACAACCTTAACTAGCCCTAAAAAAACAAGGAAGAAGAAACAAATTCTTTCAGCTTCTCTCCACGAGGAGCCCAAGAGGACCAAGGACAGTTTTCAGACAGCTCCAGTCAGCTCCGGGGGCATGGGTAAAGCCACACACATGCTAGCACTATCACCCATCTGCACCCATGGGCCAGTCCCAGGTCACAGCCACACCGAGGCAGGGCGGGGTGTCGCCCCTGCACTAGAGCTGCTGCCTGGCCTGGCTCCAGGCCCCTGCTGTGACCAGCCAGCCTGACTCCTGTGAGGGCAGGGCGGGGTGGCACCCTCAGGGTCCTGCCTGGACTAGCCTGAGGACATGATTCTGCTACTCAGGCTTAAAAGAGAGACAAAGACAAGGCAAAATTCAGCTGGCAACTTCAGGCCGGAACCAAATCTGGTCCCGTCGCTCTGAGATGATTTCTTAATGTTGACCAAAAAGACACAGGGACACAAAAAAGCACAGAAACACATCTTACATTGAAGGTGAGCCTCTCTGAGGAACAAAAAGTCATGAGTTTATATTTATGCACTCCTACCCCCAAACTATGAGTAACCAGGTCCAGTGGGGTAGATGCCGCCTGGCCCATTCCTGCAAAGTGAAAGTAAGTGAACACGAAACACAGACTGACAAACAGACAAGACACACACAGACAGACAAGCGCGCTTAACAAATGTCCAGACAATATCTAACACCCCAGATTTCACGGGTTCTTTTTATACTTTTTCTTACAGCCAGCTGGCACACCATTTTCTCATTCTCACACACTTTTTCCCTATCAACCCAAAGGGTGTCCACTTGGGACCTTCTTCCCTTTTTAGGTTGCAAGTAGTTTTTATTAATGGAGACTCCAGTTTTTCTAAAATTTTTTAACCTTTAACCTCCTGTGGTACCGTAACACAAAATAAGGGAAGGAGACAAACAAAAAGACAAACCGCAAATGCTGCGAGACCAACAAGGCAGATTGTAAGTGGGGAAAAGGAACTGACATCTGACGGATGTCAGGCACACAACGATGCTCGCCTGGCCGGGCCCCTCGCGGGACCTTAAGGGGTCTTAGCTTAGGGGTGACCGTATGATCCCCAGTCTAGGTCTCAACTACATTGAGAACCCCCACTTAGCTGAAACGACCCCACGGACACGCAGGTTAGAGCCCACTCAAGCCCCGTAGCTTTTCAGGCCGTGAGGCACATAACATTCACACACACGCAGCAGACCATCCATTCAGTCAAGATTGGGCAATTACCATTCCAGCCACCGCTACTAAGGAATATTGCCAGTTAGGCCTTCGGGAATCACCAGAGAGTAGCTCTGGCCAGACCCCCTCAGCTGCACTATCAAGCTCAGCCTTTTCGCGAATTGCCAAAGGGTGAGAGAAAGAAAAAAGACAGACAGAGAGTGGCCACACAAGACAAATCGCGGTCAGGGAGTGAACTATCTCTCAAGTCCTATTACCACCCTGCCTAACCGGGGCTGTCGGATCTTCTTCCAGATCCCTAGGGTGTCGATCCTCTTTCAGATTCGTCACCAGTCTGACCTGCCCCAACGGCCTGGAAGTCGTCACTTCTCAGCACCGCGGTCTGGGATTACACCGCGGCGTCCCGCAATCCACAGACCCTCAGGCCCCGCGGGGACGTGCACCAAAAATCAGGCCTGATCTACCAGTCCTCCGGAGGCACAAAACTGAAAACAAAATGGTACCGCACAAAATTTAGGCCTAACTTACCGGCGCCGGGCAGGGCTTCCAAGGCCTCTGAGGGTCCGGACCCGGGATGGGGTGTCCTCAGGAATTCCCATCTGAGGGATCTCGCTGGAGCCTCCAAATGTTAGCGAGCATAAATCAAACCACCATCCACTGTAAGGAAGCAAAGATGTTTATTGACGAATTGCAATCCGGGCCGAGATGGTGACTGGTGTTAGTCTACCAAGCTCGACCCCGAACAGGGCTCAAACCATACAATTTATAGGAATTCAGACTACACTCAGGGAGGGGGAGCACATCACCTTATCAACCTACATCCAATAACAGGCTATAGCAAACACAAGATCCAATCATTTCAAACTTAGCAAAAGCATGATCCATTCAAAGCAAAGCGCGGGCTATTTTCAAATATAGTAAGATCACACAACCAATAGAATTCAACCAGGCAGGGTTGCCACATCCTCCTGCCATGGGCTATGACCACCCATCCGGTAGACAGCACACCACAAAGTCTGTGCAAAGGTCCTGATAAGGCTTGTCCCCATGCAGGGTCCTTCAAACAACTTACAAGACAATGGGTGGCCTTCACTGATTAGGTCCTGATAAGGCTTGTCCCCAGGCAGGGTCCTTCGAACAATGGGTGGCCTTCACTGATTAGGTCCTGCTTATTCAAGGGGGAAGGGGCAAGGAATTTTCCACCTCATACTACAAGCAACTCATACTAAAAGCACTTAACAAACAACTGCATAAAAAGGGAATTTCAAGGCTACTGCCTTTTACAATTTACTGATCACCAAGAGTATGGGTTACTTTTCAAGTAGTCCAAGAGTTGGTCAAGGTAAGAAACACACAGAGTAAAGTGCAGGGAGAGTATAGGGATTTAAGCAAACAGACAGAAATGAACTGGGTCAGAGTTTTCTAAGCTGCCTCAATGCACATATGCTTTTCTGCAAGCTCTGACTTGCATTGCAAAACCCACATGACAGTCACTTTTTCATTCAGATCCCTCAGCAGCCACACAACCCAAAGACTCACACTCTGAATAAAGACAGTCTGGGGATGTATCTGAAAGAGAAGACATTTACAATGCGCTCACTTTTGTAATATTCAAAACCTGCCAGAAAGTTAACCCATGTCTACTGAGCATATATTAGCTTTTACCAGGCACTTGGCTGGTTGCTAAGATACAAGAGGCAAGATGGTGAGGCAGAGACAAAACCCTCCATGCAAGAGGTAGACAATTCATTTATTCCCCACTTGACACATATTTATTGAAGAAAAAATAATATAGTGAAGGAAAAAACGGGAGCACTTAATATCTCAAGGAGTGGTGGGTAAAGCAGGGGAGCACAGGGCCTGCAAACATGAGGTCCTGAGGTCAATTACTCAGAACAGTGATCTTTCTCTCTCATTAATAAATAAATCTTTTAAAAAAAGTTGAGGAATGTGGGAGAAAGGCATTGGCACATACAGTAGAATGCACACATTAATATGCACAAGAACCCAAGTTCAAGCCCCAGTCCTTACCTGCAGGAGAATGTAAAACTTTTTTAAAAAAAACTCTTGGGTGGGGCAAATAGCATAATTGTTATGCAAACAGACTCTCAAGAGAGAGGCTCCAAAGTCCCAGGTTCATTCTCCACACCACCATAAACCAGAGCTGAGCAGTGCTCTGGTGAAATATATATATATATATATAAAAAAATTCTCTTCAATATTAGCTATTTTAACTTAAATTTCTTGTCATTCTTTCCTGTTAAAATATTTCCAGGATCAATAAATATATTTTCTGTAGCATGTATTTATTAATGAACATCAAATAATATAACTTTATGAACTTCTGCATTATATTAATCCTTGCATATTAAATCAGTGTATATAGTACACAGAAAATACATTTAATTATCATATATGGCATAGAACTTGCTTTCAAACCACTCATTAGGAAGTAACTCTTATAACTACCCTTTAGTTTGGTTTTCTTCATGGTCTGGTCTTCTTCTTCTTCTAGCGTTTGCCCTTCTTTCGAAGCCAGTCAACAGCGTCAGGTTGCGCCTGATGTAAAGTTTCGAGACCTCCTTTGAATCTGGAGAGGTGGCAGTTGTTGACTATGTGGGTCATAGTCTGTCTGGAGCCGCAGGGGCAGTTCGGGTCTCTGGCTCCCCAGCGATGGAACATAGCGGCGCACCGGCCATGGCCTGTTCAATAGCAATTAAGGAGGGCCCAATCATAACGTGCTAGGTCAAAGCCGGGTTGACGCTTGCAGGGGTCTGTGATGAGGTGTTTGGTATTTACCTCAGCTGACTGCCAACTCTGTTTCCAAGAGTCTGGAACAGAGAAGTTCAGTGTAGGTGGAGGGGACCAGATTGGGTGACCAGACTTCAAGCTTTGGACAGGGTGGGTGAAGATATCCACGTATATTGGCAGGTCTGGTCGAGCGAAGACGTGGGAAATGAACTTAGATGATGGCACATCCCGACGAATATCTGTTGGGGCAATGTTGCTAAGAACTGGCAGCCATGGAACTGGGGTGGAACGGATGGTTCCAGAAATTAACCTCATGGAGGAATATAATCTGGAATCAACCAAGTGGACATGGGGGCTACAGAAGCATACTGGGGCACAGTATTCTGCAGTGGAATAGCATAATGCCAGAGATGATGATCGTAGTGTGAAAGCGCTCGTGCCCCATGAGGAGCTGGCCAGTCTTGCAATGATGTTATTCCTTGCGCCCACCTTTGTTGCAGTTTTTATGAGATGTTCGTGAAATGACAGAGTGCGATCGAGAGTAATGCCAAGATAGACTGGCTGGGCTTCATGACGGATTCTCGTATCGGCAAGCTGCACATTAAGCTCACGCGAGGCCGAGGCATGGTGTAAATGGAAAACAGATGATACCGTTTTTGCAGTGCTAGGATTAGTCGCCATTTTTTACAGTAATCAGATATCAGAGAAATGTCTTTCATGAGTGTTTCCTCGAGGATGTCAAACTTGGATTCCTGAGTTGCACAGCAGATGTCATCGGCGTAGATGAACTTCCTTGAAGAAGTTTCTGGGAGGTCATTGATGTAAATATTAAATAGCGTAGGAGCCAGAACAGAGCCCTGGGGGAGGCCACTTGAGACAAGTCTCCATCTGCTAGACTTGTCACCCAGATGCACCCGGAATCTTCTGTTTTGGAGAAGAAACGATATAGTGTTGGCCACCCATGGAGGCAGGCATCTTGAGATCTTGACTAGGAGACCACGGTGCCAGACCGTGTCATAGGCTGCTGTGAGATCAACAAAGACAGCCCCCGTCTTTAACTTCTTCTAGAATCCAATTTCAATGTAAGTTGAGAGGGCCAGGGCTTGTTGGCAGGTAGATCTTCTGGGCGGAAACCAGCTTGGGCGGGTGATAGGAATTTCTCTGTAAGAGGAGAAATACGTGACAGAAGCAGCCTCTCAAGGAGTTTGTAACACACGGAGAGGAGAGAAATTGGTCTATAGCTGGCGGTCAGTGTTGGGTCTTTCTTTGGTTTCAAAACTGCTATTATCTTGGTACGACGCCAAATTTTGGGCATAGATTCGGATTCCAAGATGTGGGACAGGAATGTAGTGAGCCACTTCTTTGCCGCGGGGCCCAAGTTAAGAATGAGTTCTGGGGTTATGTTATCATAGCCAGCAGCTGTTCCTGGTTTAACCCTCTTCAAAGCATCTTCCAGTTCAGACAGTGTAAAGGGAGAGAGTTTTGGACATAGACAAGACAACCGGAAGTGGGATGACCACTCATGGGAAATTTCTCTTTTCCAGACTGGGTCGATCTTAGCACGTCCAACTTGAGTTAGGTGACTGGCCACTGAGTTTGGAGATACGGGAGGATGGGAGACTGGAGGGGGTTGGCTACCGGCACCCAGTCTGTGAAGAAGCTTCCAGGCCTTCCATGAGTTGTTGCCAGCGGGCTTGGCGTGCTGCATCCAGGGAGGCAATGAGATGGTCAGCCACATCTGGGTCACCCGACTCATCATACTGCTTTAGTAGTTGCTCGCATTCAGCATCAAGACAAGGTGTATAGTTAGCACGTCTCCCACGAGGAATAGCTTGGGAAGCTGCTTTGAAGATGGCTTGGTGGAAGCGCCTGTAGGAATCTTCAGAGGGGATAGAGTTAATTGGAATTGCAGGAATAGATTTGTTGGTAAGATCACTGAACAGACGCCAGTTTGCTTTCCGAAAGTTCCATCTTAGTTTCTCCGAGCACAGTGGGAGCTGGAGACCAATGTGGATGATAGCTGGATAGTGATGACTGTGAAAGAAGATGTTGAGAACGAACGTGTCTCGTAGAGGGAAAGGCTTGGCCGTTGACTGTGCTAATCCAGCACAGGTCGGGTGACGCATCTTTATTCCATCTAGCACTGTGAAAAGAGTCTTTATTCCATCTAGCACTGGCTGTTTGGGATCGTATAATAGGGAGAGGTCATTTGCTGAAGACCAGTCGGCTAAGATAGAGCCGTCAGCACGAGTGGAGGAATATCCCCAGTCTTGGTGATGACTATTAAAGTCTCCAACGTAAATGGCTGGGTGATTCGGGCTAGGCAGGACCTCATTATCCCATGAGGCACTGGGAGGCTTATATACATTGACGAGCTGAATAGTTCCAATAGTAATGGAGTCATAGAAGGTCGAAGAGGCCTTATGGTAAACGTCCGCAAGACACGATTTGGCGTAGATGGCTCGGCCGTGTTTACGATGGAGATTATAGCATATTAAATCAAATCCACTGATGGTGAATCAAGCAGCTTCATCAACTGCTATATGTGTTTCTTGTAGGCAAATAACATCTGCCTGATGCTGTATCACCAATTGACCAATAAGAACGCGTTCGGCAAAGGACAGCCCCTCAACATTAAGTTGGAGGACTCGAAGAGCAGGACCAACAGCTTGAAAGTTGTCAAGAGCTACTTGTTGCTGGCTTTGAAAGTGACTGGGATCCATGTGGATTCAGTCGGCTAGGAAGGATCGTCAGTTTCCCCAATGAATGGGTACTCACGGGATGCACCATGGGAAGGTCGATCCAATGCATCCCATCTGGTGTTCTAGTAAAGATCTATTCTAAGCATAATGCTTATGCAAAGAGACTCTCATGCCTGATGCTTTGAAGTCCCAGGTTCAGTCCCCCATACCACCATAAACTAGAGCTGAGCAGGGCTCGGTTAAATGAATATGTGAAGAAAACAACAACAACAAAAAAAAAAAGCAAAAAGATCTCTTCTAAATTTGTTTCAACTGCATTTGTTTCAGCTGATCAGGTGATAAGAATATATATGTTGAGAAACATCTTTGGTGCATTGGTATTCCTTTCTCACTCTCTCAAGTCATTGAATATTTTAAATAGATAACATCTTAGAGATGAGTTATCAAGACTAAATCAATGGTAGTATATTTATAGGACTTCAGAATGAGACATACCTTTCAAAACCCAGAAATTTCTTGCTTTGTTTTACCTAGTAAATAAAGTACAACATTGTCAATAAAAACAGTATGTTCTGAATCACTTTGTAAAACAATAACAGTAAGAACAAAAACGCCACCACCAACAAGCAATGGATTTAAGCAACCTGTATTTTGAGTTTCCAAAAATGTTATGACTTTCTATATTAAAATACAATGATATATATTCTTTATTCTAAACTACTAACTCTATTAGGGATGAAATCTCTTCTGTCTTCATTAAGAGTAAATGCAAATTATAAGAACATGATTTACATTTAATGACAGCAGAAATTGAGAGGGGAGACTGAGTTAGAAAGGAGAGACAGAGAGACAACTGCTGCCATGCTTCGCCACTCGTGAAGCATTCCCCCTGCAGGGGGGAACAGGGGCTTGAACCCAGGTCCTTTTGCACTATACTGTGTGTTGTTATCTAGGTGCACCACCTAGCCCTAAGATTCACACTTGTTGCTTAATTGGTAGGACAATAGTCACCAATCAAGAGGAGATAAGTGGCTATGTGTATGTGCTCAAATAAAATCCCGTGTGTGTGTGTGTGTGTGTGTGTGTGTGTGTGTGCGTTTTTTTTAAATAGAGGCATAGAGAGAGAGAGAGACAAATAGACAGACACACCACAGCACCAAATCTTAATTCAAATCATTGAGGGCCAGGCTTGAATATGGGTGCACACGTGGCAAAGCAGCACATTACCCATTAGCTATTTTTGAAAAATCAATAACTAAATAAAAATGACTTGTTTTATTGGGTAGAGCTAGAGAGGTTTACAGACAGAGACACCCACAGCCCTGCATCACCACCCATGGAAGTTTTCCTCCTGCAGTTGGGAACTGGAGGCCGTGGCTCGATTCCCCACAACATACAGCAGAAGGCCAGCTCCTTTGGGCTGGCGTCGGGGGGCTCCTGCAGGATGGTGTCGGGGGGCTCCTGCAGGCGGGTGGGGGGGGCTCCTGTGGGTTGGCGTCAGCCTCCTGCGGGCTGTGGGGCTGCGGGCGTGGTATGTGGGGTTGTCTGGGTGCGGCCAGCTGGCTGGCTGGCTGCTCCACCAAGTGGAAATGGCAGCTCCACGCCTCGCCCCCCGCCTGCTGGCTTCTCCCGACTCTGCTGGCTGTTCTGAGTGCGCCTGAGGAAGTGGAAACCACAGAGTGGTCCAGAGATAAATGTTCCAGAAACAGCAAAACAGCCTTGTGAAGAAAGGGCAGAGGCGTTTGGAGATCTCTTGACAAGCAGAGGAGAAGGCCATAGTACATAGGTAGTCAAAATCTTCACTTATCTGGGAGTTGCGCAGGTCCGGTCCCATGGTGTAGGCGCCATATGTTGTTTTCGACAGGCTGGCTTCAGCAGGCTGGGCTAGCTTCACGGGCGGGTAACAGAGACGACCAGAGACACACGGCTGGGCCTGGAAGCTGTATTTCTTTATTTAAGATCAGCGATTTATAAACTAAACCAAACTAATCACCAAACAGAACTCTCCTGCCTCCTTCTCATGCGGTGGCACCAATTACCACTCAACTCTGGAACTCTGTTGGGGTTTCTTCCTAGGGCGGGGACAAGCGGCCCCACCAAAACTAGCAAGACTAAACCACAATCAACTAGAGATGGGGGGAGGGGGACCGAAGCAATACCAACACTGGAGTGCTTGAATTCCTGTACATTTTAATGCACATACTTGGGCAGGTGCATCACCACTTGGACCCTCAACTTTACTACTTCACCACCCACCTTCCTACTTTTAAAAAAACAATTACTGGGGTAGGGATGGGTGGTAGCACAGCGGGTTAGGCACACATGGTGTGAAGCACAAGGACCAGCATTAAGGATCCCAGTTCAAGTCCCTGGTTCCCCACCTGAAGGATGGGGTTGTTTCACATGTGGTGAAGCAGGTATGCAGGTGTCTCTCTCTCCCTTTCTTCCCCTCCTCTCTGATTTCTCTTATCCTATCCAACAATAATAACAGCAATAACAATAAGGGCAACAAAATGGGAAAATTGGAAAAATGGCTCCCAGGAGCAGTGGATTCACAGTGCAGGCACCGAGCCTCAGTGATAACCATGGAGGCAAAAAAAAAAAAAAAAAAAAAAAACTTACTTATTAACATGAGAGAGAAGGGGAAATAATCAGAGCGTCACTCTGGCACAAGTGATGCTGGACACTGAACCCAGAATCTCATGCTTTGGAGTCGAGTATTCTAGCCATTGCCCAACTTCAGGGCCATAAAAATTTATTTTCAGAAAAGGAAGAAAGAGACAGAACTAGAGTTCTGGCACTTTAAAGTTAGGAATCAAACTTCTTTATTTTTTACTTTATATTTTATTTGTTATTGATTGTATAAAGACAGAGAATATAGAGAGGGAAGGGAGGAGGGAGAGAGAGAAAGAAGAGAGACCCGAGATACTGCTTTACTACCCCTCAAGCTTCCCTGCTGCATGTGTGGATGGGGGGCTTGAACTGGAGTCCTAGCACATGGTAACATGCATACTGAACCAGGTGCTCCACCGCCCAGCCCCCCAGGAAGCAGACTTCTTAAGTCCAGAGTTAGAGCACAGTGCCACATTGTGAGCTGTGAAGCCCCCTTAAATGAGTCTTGTTCGGCTCTCCTGAGACTTGAATTGATACACATATTCAGTGTATCAGCTGCAAGCTAAGTGAAGGAGCTTCTGAAAGGTGGGAAGATGGTGTGCCAGGAAGATGTGAAGGGAAATTACATCTAGCTGAGATGACCCACCGGAATGCTAAGTCAGTCACTTCAGACTTCATTTAAAAGGTGTAGTGATTCCTGATAGTCCTGGGATAAGAGGATGGCCTTAACACTCACAGACAATTTCTTCAATTGTTTAGCATAGCACTAAAATAGACTTTGCATTTCATGGCATGGCACAAATATATGACAGGGACAGCCAGAGGAATTTCTGAGATAAAGTGGCATGAAACACCTGAAAGATTAAGTATTCTTTTTTTTTCATTCTTTTTTTTTATTTCAGAAAGGATTAATTAACAAAACCATAGGATAGGAGGGGTACAACTCCACACAATTCCCACCACCCAATCTCCATATCCCTCTCCCTCCTCTGATAGCTTTCCCATTGTCTATCCCTCTGGGAGCATGGACCATTGTGTGTTGCAGAAGGTAGAAAATCTGGCTTCTGTAATTGCTTCCCCATTGAACATGCGCGTTGACTGGTTGGTTCATACTCCCAGTCTGCCTCTCTCTTTCCCTAGTACGGTGTGACTCCGGGGAAGCTGAGCTCCGGGACACATTGGTGGGGTCTTCAATCCAGGGAAGCCTGGTCAACATCCTGATGGCATCTGGAACCTGGTGACTGAAAAGAGAGTTAACAAATGAAGCCAAACAAATTGTTGAGCAATCATGGACCCAAAGCTTGGATTAGTGGAGAGGAAGTGTTAGGGAGGTACTCACTGCAAACTCTAATGTACTTCTGCTTTCAGTTATATATTTTGCAGTAGTTTATGTATATGTGTGAACATATGGTCTCCCTCACAGAAACTGGTGCAATATTATTTGATATGGATTGGGAGAGGCATACGGGAAAGTGGGCCCTATCCAAGGGTTCCAGGACTGGGGGAAGTAGGGGCTCTATAGTGGAGATGTGAGGTTCCTGCTGTCTCAGGGTTCACAAAGACAATCGATAGTTAATGTTATCATCACATTATTTGGTAATTGGGTTAACTTTGAAAAGTCCTTTTGTTATGGTTTGCTGTAGAGTACCCAGTATCTTGTATATAGCTGTGCTATTAGATGCTTCTGATCTACTTGGTCTCGGCTTTTGAGAGAGTTCGCATATCAAATACACAGCCTATGTATTAAAAGGATTCAGGTTGTGTTTTGAAAAACTTTGAGACATACAATTGATTTCCCCCTCTCATATTAATTAACTAGTGATTTATATGTCTACATTTTGCTAGGAGTGTACATAAACACCATTCCCACCACCAAAAGACTGTGACCCATCCCTCCCACCCACTGGCCTGGGAAGCTGCATGTCTACCCCTCAGCACAAGGTTTTTACTTTGGTGCCCTACTTACAATTTGATCAGGTCCTGCTTTTAGTTTCCCTTTCAGATCTTCTTACTCAACTTCTGTTGATGAATGGGATCATCCCATACTCATCTTTATCTTTCTGACTTAGCTCACTTAACATAATTCCTTCTAGCTCTGTCCAAGATGGGTCAGAGAAGGTGGGTTCATTGTTCTTGATAGCTGCATAGTATTCCATTATGTATATATACCACAGCTTTCTCAGCCACTCATCTGGTGTTGGGCACCTGGGTTGCTTCCAGGTTTTAGCTATTATGAATTGTGCTGCTATGAGCATAGGAGTACACACCTCTTTTTGGTTGGGTGTTATGGAGTCCTTGGGGTATAACCCCAGGAGAGGAATTACTGGATCATATGGAAGATCCATGTCTAGCCTTCTGAGAGTTTTCCAGACTGCTCTCCACAGAGGCTGTACCAATATACATTCCCACCAGCAATGTAAAAGGGTTTCTCTGTCCCCACAACCTCTCCAGCATTTGTTGCTGCTGTCCTTTTTGATGTATGCCATTCTTACAGGAGTGAGGTGGTATCTTAGTGTTTTCTTAATTTGCATTTCTCTGACAATCAATGACCTAGAGCAGTTTTTCATATGTTTGTTAGCCTTTTGGATCTCCTCTGTAGTGAATGTTTTGTTCATATCATCTGCCCATTTTTGGATGGGGTCATTTGATTTTTTGGTGCTAAGTTTGCTGAGCTCTTTGTATATTTTGGTGATTAGTTTCTTGTCTGATGTATGGCATGTGAAGATCTTCTCCCATTCTGTGAGGGGTCTCTTTGTTTGTGTGATAGTTTCTTTGGATGTGCAGAAGCTTTTCAATTTGATGTAGTCCCATTGGTTTGTTTCTGCTTTAGTCTTCCTTGCAATTGGGTTTGATTCATCAAAGATGTCCTTGAGGTGTAGGTGGGAAACTGTTTTACCAATGTTTTCCTCTAAGCATTTGATTGTTTCTGGTCTGACATCTAGGTCTTTGATCCATTTGGAGTTGATTTTTGTTTCTGGTGAGATAAAGTGGTTCAATTTCATTCTTCTGCATGTTACAACCCAGTTTTCCCAGCACCATTAACTGAAGAGAGCCTCCTTTTTCCATTTAATCCTTTGGGCCCTCTTATCAAAGATTAGATGTCCATAGGTGTGGGGATTTATTTCTGGGCTTTCAATTCTGTTCCACTGGTTTGTGTGCCTATTTTTGTTCCAGTACCATGCTTTTTTGATGATGATGGCTTTATAATATAATTTAAGGTTTGGGAGTGTGATGCCTCCATTTCTGTTTATTTTCCTCAAGATGGTTTTGGCAATTCTAGGTGTTTTTAGGTTCCAGATAAATGAGTGTAGTGTTTGTTCTATTCTCTTCAAGATGCCTTTGTGGAAATTTGATGGGTATTGTAAGGATTAAGTATTCTAAGTATTGCTATGGTGACAACTGATTGTGGCTTTTTGTTTTTCCTTTTTGTCATCAGGGTTAGCACCAAGGCTCAGTGCCTGCAAGTCTCCACCATTTCCAGAGTCCATTCTTTTTATTATTATTATTTTAAATTTTTCTTTATTTATTTTATAGAGACAGTCAGAAATCACAAGCGAAGGGGGAAATAGAGAAGAAAAGAGAAAAAAATACCTGCAGCACTATTTCACTACTTGCAAAGCTTTCTCTGTGCAGATGGGGACAAAGGGCTCCAACCTGGGTCCTTGTAGGTTGTAACATGTGCACTCAACCAGGTGAATCACCCCCTGGCCCCAGAGACCTATATTTTTTTTCTTTGGTTAGATAAAGTCTGGGGGTGGGGGGAGAAACAGAAAAGGGAAGACACTACAGCACTGTCCACCACTGATGAAGCTTCCCTGGGTCCTCTAGATGCTCCCATGTGGGACCTAGGACTTGAATGTGAGTCCTCCTGCATGGTAATGTGTGCACTCAGAGGAACCCACCTGCCAGCCCCTTATTAGCTTTTGGTGGATAAAACACAAGGATGTGATTCAAGTAAAGAAGGGTCAGTTATATAATGTGACCAATGAGGGTGCTGTGAGATGAAGATTTGGTTAGGGTTTGGGCTCTGGAGCTGTGGCATCCATAGACACTAATTAGTGTTTGAAAATTTAGATGTCATCAGCCTTACAGGGTAGTTAGGCCATGGGTTGTGAAAACCTGAGGCAGCTACAAACCTGGCATGCTAAGATGCTGTACTTCTTGTGGGGAGGCCTCTTCTTGGGCACAGACTCCCGGCTTACCTGCCCTGCTGTACACCAGATGCTGGGGCCTAGGAGAATGTTCGGTGGCAGCAGGAGTGAGCCTACAGGACTAACTCAGTGTCCGGTGCTAGTGCAGTGACAAGAGATGACCCAGGGACTTGTGTCTGATAACAATCCATTTATTGAACAGCACATCAGGGATTATAAGGGGTCATAGGAGGAAGTAAGTTATCCATTCCATATATGGTTTGGGAGAACAGGGGCAAAGAGAGGTAATGGGTTGGGAAAAGAGCAGAGCATTTCTATCAAATGTTGAGCAAGGGGTTTAATTGATCAAAGGAACGAGGAAAGTAAGGTTATCAATAACTAACATACAGAAAGGGTCTGAAGGGCAGAGAGAAGATAGATCATGTAAAATTAAAGGGACTGGAAGGGGTGGATGAGTAAGGAAAATGCTCCTAGTTATTGTTTGACGGAGCCGAACAATAATATATGGGTCATATGTGATCAAGGAAGATGAACTTCCATTTACTTCTGAGTAAGTAAACCATCTGGTTTGGGAACAAGGAAATTGACTGCATTCAGAGTCTTTGTGACGCAGAGAGACTGACAGAGGGGACATTTCCTGGTTGTTGTTTTCCTCCATGCTCAATCTCAGGTAGAGAGAGACTAATAGGAAGGTCGTGCCATGCAGGCCCCCGTTTTTCAATGGGAGGTCCCACACCATGCTCAGCCATATCCTTACAATTTCCCTACACTAAGATATATACATTTACTCCTACACTGGATCATCAGGTAATTTCATTTTTATTAAAGGATCCTCCAGTCTTCCAAAGGAACTGCAGAGTTTACATTCCCACAAGCAATATAATAAAGTCCCGTTGTCTCCACAACTTTACCCACATTTGTCATCTCCTGTTTTGTTGATGTAGGTCATTCTCCAGGTTTAATGTGGAATCTCAGTGTAGATTTTAGTTTGTGTGTGATCAATACTGGGTCACAAGAAATTATAGGACATAGTTCTACACCACACCTACCACCAAAGTTCTGTGTTTCAATCTCAACTCTGCTCACACAGTATGGGTTTTTACCTTTTCTTTTCTTTTCTTTTCTTTTCTCTTATTCATGAGTATCAGTTCTCTGGATTCCACAGGAGTGAAACTATCTGGTAGTTTTCTTTCATCTCTTTATTTATTGCTGAATTATAAGGTAATGGAATTTCAGTGGTAAGGTAAGTGGAATCTCAGTGTAGTTTCAATTTGCACTTCTCTAATGTTAAGTATTTCTTCAGGTGTCTGTGCGCCATGTGAACCTCTTCTTTCAACAACTGTTCAGTTATTTGGCCACATTTTTGTGTTTGTTTTTTTCCTCCAGAGTTATTGCTGTGGCTCAGTGCCTGCACCATGAATCCACTGCTCCTATAGGTTATTTTTTCCCCTTTTGTTGCCCTTGTTGTTTTATCATTGTTGGGGTTATTGTTGTTGTTATTGATGTTGTTGTTGTTGGATAGAACAAGGAGAAATGGCTAAAGGAGGGGAATCCAGAGATGGGGAGGGAAAGATAGACACCTGCATACCTGCATCACCTCCTGTGAAGCGACTCCCCTGCAGGTGAGGAGCTAGGGGCTCGAACTGGGATCTGTGAGCCCTGCCAAGTGCGCTTAACCCACTGTGCCATCGCCCGGTCCCCTTGGCCACAATTTAAAAAAAAGTCTTATTAGAGATTTAATCACGATTAACAAAACTACCAAATAATAGGGCAACAACACCATACTTGCCACCACCAGAGTTCCAAATCCCATACCCTCTGTTTGAAGATTGCCTATTCTTTATCCCTCTGGGAGTATGGACCAAAATTCTTTACAAGCTACAAAAAAGGGAAGGTCTGGCTTCTGCAATTGCTTCTCCTCTGAAAATGGTCATAAGCAGGTCGATCTATAACCCCAGGCTGTTCCTATCTTTACCTAATGGGGTAAGGCTCTGGGGAGGTGAGGTTCCAGGACACATTAGTGATTCTGTCTGCCCATGGAAATCAGCATGGCATCATGGTAGCATCTGCAACGTGGGGGGGAAAGGCAGTAAGATATAAAGTGGGACAAATTGTTTAATGAACAGGAACGTAAAAGTAAGAAGAGAACAGATAGCAGTCCGGGAGATGAAGCAGAGATAAAACTTTGCACACTCAAGCATGGGATCCCGAGTTCTATCCCCAGCAGCACATGTGCCAGAATGATGTCTGGTTCTTTCTCTCTCTTCCTTTCTCATAAATAAATAAAATCCTTTCAAAAAAAAAACAATAGAACTGATAAAACTAGGTGTCCTCATATGGAAAGAAACTAGGAAAGTCTATTTTAGGTTGTATCCAAGGGTTGGGACATATTTTTATTGCTGTTTTGTTCCCCTTGTAATTTGTACCAGTTCCCTATAGATATTTAGTATCAGTCACTTCTACAAGTAGGAAGTGCAAATATCTTCTCCTAGTTACTGTGTCACCTGGTTATCCTTGGATAGCTTTTTCTTTTTCTTTTCTTTTTTCTTTTTTTTTTTTTTTACAATGGGAGGTACATACTTCAGGGGGAGATGTCATAATCAGTGGCTGTGGTAGTCATCCAGGTAAGAGTTGAGATGAACCAGAATAAGGCAGTAGCAGTGATGGTACAGAAGAGACTGAGGTATTTTGAGGCATAATCTAAACAGACTAGCCCCTGTCACAGGTGAGGAGGAATTAGGAGACAACTTGGAGGCATTTCTATTTTAGAGAATGGTGATAGTTGGTGGTAAAAAAAAGACTGACCAATTTATTTTGGAGGAAAGGTGTAGGGGGGTTCAATGCTTAACTTAATAGAGACAAAAAGCCTAGTTGGCTGAGATTTTGAACTGGCCACCCTAATGATATGTAAGGATCTGTCTGTCTTGTCTTTATTTTTTTAATTTATTTCTTTATTGGGGAATTAATGTTTTACATTCAACAGTAAATACAATAGTTTGTACATGCCCAGTTTCCCATTTAACAATACAACCCACACTATATCATTTATCATCCTTCATGGACCTATATTCTCCCCACCTACCCACTCCAGAGTCTTTTACTTTGGTGCGTTATACCAATTAGATTTCAGGTTCTACTTGTGTTTTCATTTCTGATCTTGTTTTTCAACTACTGCCTGAGAGTGAGATCATCCCATATTCATCCTTCTGTTTCTGACTTATTTCACATAAGATGAATTTTTCAAGGTCCATCCAAGATCGGCTGAAAATGGTGAAGTCACCATTTTTTTTACATCTGAGAAGTATTCCATTGTGTATATAGATCACAACTTACTCAGCCACTCATCTGTTGTTGGACACCTGGGTTGCTTCCAGGTTTTGGCTATTACAATTGTGCTGCCAAGAACATATGTGTACACAGATCTTTTTGGATGGATGTGTTGGGTTCCTTAGGATATATCCCCAGGAGAGGAATTGCAGGGTCATAGGGTAGGTCCATTTTTAGCCTTCTGAGAGTTCCCATAGAGGTTGGACCAACTGACATTCTCACCAGCAGTGTAGGATGGTTCCTTTGACCCCACACCCTCTCCAGCATTTGCTGCTGTTACCTTTTCTGATGTATGTCATTCTCACAGGAGGGAAGTGGTATCTTGTTGTTATCTTTATTTGCATTTCTCTGACAATCAGAGACTTGGAGCATTTTTTCATGTGCTTCTTGGCCTTTTGTATCTCTTCTGTGGTGAATATTCTGTCCAAGTTCTCCCCCCATTTTTGGATGGGGTTATTTGTTGTCTTGTTGTTGAGTTGGGCAAGCTCTTTATATATGTTGGTTATTAAGCTCTTATCTGATGTATGGCGTGTAAAGATCTTCCCCATTCTGTGAGGGGTCTCTTGGTTTGTGTAGTGGTTTCTTTTGCTATGAAGAAGCTTTTTAATTTGATGTAGTTCCATAGGTTTATAATTGCCTTAGTCTTCTTTGTAATTGGATTCCTTTCATTGAAACTGCCTTTAAAATTTCTGCGGAAAAGAGCTCTGCCAATATTTTCCTCTAAGTATCTGATAGTTTGTGGTCTAACATCCAAGTCCTTGATCTACTTGGAATTTACTTTTGTATTTGGTGAAATACAGTGATTCAGTTTCATTCTTCTGCATGTTTCAAACCATTGTCTCCAACATCATTTGTTGAAGAGACTCTGCTTTCCGCATTTAATAGTCTGGGCACCTTTGTCAAAGATTAGATATCCATAGGTGTGGGGCCTCATTTATGGGCTCTCAATTCTATTAAACTGTTCAGTGTGTCTATTCATGTTCCAGTACCAACCAGTTTTTATGACAATGGCCCTAAAATACAGTTTGAAATCTGGGAGTGTGATGCCTCCAGTTCTGTTCTTTTTTCTCAAGATTGTTTTGGCAATTCTATATCTTTTCTGGTCCCAGATAAACATTTGTAGCATTTGTTCTGTTCTCCTAAAAAATGTGCTTAGGATCTTGATGGGATAGCATTAAATTTGTAGATGGCTCTGGATAATATATTCATTTTGATAATGTTAATTTTTCCAACCCATGAACATGGAATATCATTCCACTTCTTTGTGTCTTTTTCAATTTCCTTAAGTAGTGGCTCATAATTTTCAGTATGCAAGTCTTTCACTTCTTTGGTTAGATTTACTCCTAGATATTTTATTGTTTTTGTTGCTATAGTAAAAGGAATTGATTTCTGGATTTCAATTTCTTCGAACTTAGTGTTTGCATAGAGGAATGACACAGAATTTTGAATGTTAATTTTATAGCCTGACACCGTTTCTGTATTGCCTGATGATTTCCAAGCGCTTCTTGCTGGATTCCTTGGGTTTTTCTATGTATACTATCACGTCATCTGCAAATAAAGAAAGTTTGACTTCTTCTACTACAATCTGTATGCCTTTAATTCCTTGCTCCTGCCTGATTGCTATAGCAAAAACTTCCAACACTATGTGGAATAGTAATGGTGATAGTGGGCATCCTTGTCTAGTACCTGATCTGAGTGGTAATGCTTCCCTTCCAGTTTTTCACCACTGAGTATGATGTTGGCTGTAGGTTTGCTATATATAGACTCCACATATATCTTTTTGATATACTGCTGTATCCGGTTGGCTAGAATTTTGTTCAATATTTTCACATCTATGTTCATCAGAGATATTGGTCTGTAGTTTTCGTTTTTGTTGTTTCCCTGTCTGATTTTGGTATCAGAGTGATGTTGGTTTCATAGAAGCTGACAGGGAGTATTCCAGTGTCTTCAATCTTCTGGAAGACTTTTACAAGTAGAGGTATTAGCTCTTCTCTGAAGGTTTTGTAGAATTCATTTGTAAAACCATCTGGTCCAGGACTTTTATTTTTGGGAAGATTTTGATAACTGTTTCAATTTCATTAGCTGTGATGGGCCTGTTCATGTTATACACTTTCTCTTTACTTAGTTTTGGAAGTTGGTAGGTATCTAGGAAATCGTCCATTTCCTCCAGGTTCTCTATCTTGGTGGCATTTAGTTGTTCATAGAAACCTCACCTGATATGCTGAGTTTCTGCAGTGTTTGTTGTGGTATCTCCTCTTTCATTTACTATCTGATTTATTTGGGTCTTCTCCCTTTTTTGTTTTGTGAGTCTGGCTAAAGGTTTGTCGATTTTGTTTACTGTTTCAAAGAACCAACATTTACTTTCGCTGATCTTTTGTAAGGTTTTCTTATTCTCAATGTTATTTATTTCTGCCCTAACTTTAGTGATTTCTGTCCATCTGGTTGCTTTTGGGTTCCTTTACTGTTCTTCTTCTAGGTCATTAAGATGTGCAATCAGGCTGTTTATTTGTGCTTTTTCTTGTTTCCTAATGTGTGCTTGTATAGCTATGAACTTCCCTCTTAGTACTGCTTTAGCTGTGTCCCAAATATTTGGATAGCTTGTGTCTTCATTTTCATTGAAGTCTTGAAACATTTTGATTTCTTCCTTTATTTCCTCTTTGACCCATAAGTTGTTAAGAAGTATACTGTTGAGCTTCCATATTTTGGGAATGTTACTAGTCTTTTGATGATTGTTAAGTATTAGTTTAATTCCACTGTGGTCTGAGAAGATGTTTGGGATGATTGCAATGCTCTTGAATTGGCAGATGGTGTCTTTGTGGCCTTGAGAATGACCCAATGGATTTGAGTAAAATGTGTATTCCAGTTTCTTGGGATGAATGACTCTGAAAATGTCCAATAGTTCTAGTTTATCTATCTCTTCATTTAGCTTCCTTATGTCTTTATTGATCTTCTGCCTGGATGATCCTTCAAGTTGAGAGACTGGGGTGTTGAAGTCCTCTACTATGGTTGTGTTGCTGTTTTAATATTGCTGTAGCTCTTTCAGTTTGATGTATTTAGATGGCTTCTCATTGGGTGCATAGATGTTAATAATTGTTAAGTCCTCTTGATTGACTGATCCTCTAAGCATTAAGTAGTGTCCATTCCTATCTTTTTTAATCTTATCTATTTTAAAGTCTATCGTGTCAGATATGAGAATAGCTCTTCCTGCCCTTTTTGTGGGCCATTGGCTTATATGATAGTTTTCCATCCTTTCGCTTTAAGTCTGTATTTGTCTTGTTGAGTTAGGTGGGTTTCCTGTAGACAGCATACTGTTGGGTTGTGTTTTCTGATCCATCTTCCTACTCTGTGTCTTTTAATAGGTGAATTCAGGCCATTGACATTTATTGATATCAAAGATTGAAGATATTTTAACGCCATTGTTGTAGAGTTTTAGAGTGTTTTGATATATGTCCTATTTGTGGTCGTCTGATTGTTTAAAGGAGACCTTTCAGAACTTCTTTCAGGGCAGACTTGTTGATAGTTGATTCCTTCAACTGTTGCATGTCTGAGAAGGTTTTGATGCCTCCATCTAGTCTGAATGACAGTGTATCAGGATATAGTATTCTTGGTTGAAAGCCTTTCTCATTGAGCACTCGATAGATATCTTACCATTCTCTTCTGGCCTGTAGTGTTTGTATGGAGAAGACTGCTGCTAATCTTATGGGTTTTCCTTTGTAGGTGTCTCTTTGTTTTTCTCTTGCAGCCTTCATGATCCTTTCTTTATCCTTATTCCTTTCCATTCTAAGTATGATATGTCTTGGTGTGTTTGGGTGTGGGTTAATTCTGTTTGGGACCCTCTGGGCTTCTTGAATCTTTATGTCTTTGATGTTGTCTAGACTAGAGAAGTTTTCAGCTATTATGGCTTGGAAAACACTTTCTTCCTCTCCTTCTTTCTTCCTTTGGTATGCCAATAATGCATATATTCTTTATTTTGAAGTCATCCCATAGGACTCTGTTGTTGTTTTCAGAATCTATTAATCTCTTTTTGAGATCTCTTACTTCTTTTTTTAGTTATCTCTAATTCATCATCAATATTGCTAATTCTGTCTTCAGCCTCATTGATTCTATTCTCTCTGCCCTCTACTGTTTTCTGGAGTTCATCTATTTTGTTGCCCTGTTCTGACACTGTTTTAGCTTGTTAAGCTAGTTGTGCTCTTAGCTCAGTGATTTCAGCTTTCAGCTCTCTAATAACATGAGTTAATTAGTAATTTCTTCCATAGTCTCATTTGTTGTTCCTGTATTTCTGATTACAATTTTTTTCAAATTCTTTACTCACTCCTGTTATTATTTCCTTAGCTAATGTTAGGAGGTTGAACGCATTATGTTATGCTTCACCCTTTGGTGGGCTTTTAGCTGGACTCTTGTCCTAGTTCAATTCTCCAATATTTCTTCTTGTTATTTTAACCATTTTATATATTATTTTATGAGTTCCCATTATCAGTACTTTTCAAATTACTGATCACTATTTCCTGGATTGACTTGTGTCTAAGTAAGTCAATTAAAGGGTTCACAGTGGTGGAAGTTAACAGTTGTTTCAACAGTATTTTAATGCCTGAGTTGGGTCTCAGAGATTTAAAAGCCTCTTTTTTTTCTTCCTTGTAGGCTATGGGAGTGTGAGTGCCTTTAAACTAACATTAGGCTTCAGCTTAATCACTGACTCCTGACCAATAGATAAAGCAGGGTGTGGCAGAGATTATCCAGTGGTTATGAAAAGAGACTTTCACAGCCCCTCAGCTATGCCACCGAGGTATGGGTCTTCTACTGAGTTTCCTGGTTAGATCTCTCTCCCCTGGTGTCCCTCCCTGTCGCTGCTCCAGATTCTGAGGGCAGTAGCAATGGAGACTCAGAGTTGCACTTGGTGAGTCTCTGGGGATTCGTCTCCTCCCTTGTTGGTGGAGCAGACTAGAGGTGGTGTCTCAACTGAAAAACTGCTGGACTGTTAGCAGTCACTTAATATCTCCTTATGCTCCTCTCTCCTCTCTGTCACCAGCCACACGTGTTTGTACTCACCAGTGAGTAAGTGGGTTATTCTAGTATCCTGTGGTTATTCTAGTATCCTGTGGTTATTCTAGTCCTGTCTTGTTTCAGTCCCGGGTGGTCTCCTTTGGTATTCCTAGTTGATCCGGTAGAGGAGAGATGAGGAGAGGAGAGGAGAGGGGAGGAGAGAAGAGGAGAAGAGAGGAGAGGAGAGAAAGTGATTTGCTGCTGCTTATAGCTCTGCCTCCCCTTGGATAGCTTTTTCAATGTGTAGAAGACTTTTAGCTTGATGCAGTACAGTTTATTTACTCGTTTTCATTCATGTCCATAGAGCTGAGTCTCCAAATACATCTTGATCTGAAGATCCTACAAAATGTTACCAATAAAGGTGACTGTGACAGAACCTTCAGCTCACAACTCTGGCTACTTGCCTTTGTTTATAGAATACATTCTTGACATTAAAGAAAAAAATATTCAGTTGGAGAAGAAAGAACTTGAGAGTAGATAGAGATGCAGAGAGAAAGAGACATCTGCAGCACTGCTTCACCTTTTGTGATACTTTCCCCCTGCAGGTAGGAGCAGAAGGCAAGCACTTAGGGCTTGAAGTGAGTCTTTGTGTATTGTCATTTCTGCCCCACCAACTGCGCCACTGCATGGTCCCCATTCTTGACATCTGTAGATCAACACATCTCTCTTTTCTTTTCCTTTTTCTGGTTTCTTCTTTTTCATAATGGCATATATAGCCTACTGGGAACAATAATGACTATGAAAAAAAGGAAAAATCTTGAAAATGTTGGCACCTATATGGGAGGCTTGCAGGGGGTTTGTTTAAAAGATACACTATATATTTATGATTTTCATTCAAAGTTTATATTAGGGTTGATTGGTAGTGAAGTAGGTTGAGCATACATATTTCTAGGACCTTTTTTCTTATCCTTTAATTTTTATTAATGGATAGAGAGAGACACCTGCAGTCCTGCTTCACCACTCATGAAGCTTTGCTCCTACAGGTGGGGACACACAGGGTTTGAACCTGGGTCCTTGTATACGGTGATGTGTGTGTTTAACCATGCGAGCCACTACCTGGCCCCTTGTACCTTTTTTCTTTTTTTGTATCCATCAGGGGTATCGCTGGAGATCAGTGCTATGAATCCATCATGCTCGATGGCTATTTTGTCTTTTTTTCTTTTCTTTCTATTTTCCCTGTTTTATTTGATATGAAAGAGTAAAATTGAGAGGGAGTGGGAAGATTCAGAGAGAGAGAGAAAGAGGCACAGGGACCTGGTTCAAGTCCCTGGTACTCAACTGCAGGAGGAGCTTCACAAGTTGTGGCACAGTGCTGCAGGTATCTCTCTTCCTCTCTCCTTCTCTATCTCTCCCTCTCCTCTCAATTTCTCTCTGGCCATTTTTCAGGGAGGCCTTATCAAGACTGGCATAGAATGAGTATCTACTGGTCTGTTGTCCTTTTCTTTTCCATTAGAGGATGTTCACTAGGTAGAAACCACAGGCTTGCATTAACTGGAGCAAGGGAGCACCAGTCCAAAGACAGTCTGCACTAGATGTACCCGTGAAGGGTTTTCAGATCTAGTCTCTGGATTCCAGTCCAGAGGTCTGGGATTTGGCAGCTCTGTTATCATTTTCAAGACTACTGCATGCTAAATATGCAGTGCATGCTAAATATGCAGTGAACAAGGGTGTACGAAGACAGCTTCAGGGGCCTAGACATGAGTGTCTATTTGGAAGTAGTTCTATTTCTCCTTTTGTGAGCAACATATAGTCTGTTTCCACAGGGGCTTCTCCACTTTATCTACCCACAAACAGTACACCCAGGGCTCTGATTTCTTCTCCTCCCTGTCAGAACTCGTTTCTGTTTGAATAATATCCACCCTAGCAGGTATCGAGGTTTTGGCTTGCATTTCTCTGGTGAGTACTCAACTTTTCCCACAATCCTGTCGTAGATCTTCTTTGGAGGAATATCTGGTCAGTGGTTTTGCCTATTTATAAACTTGAGTTGTTTGGTGTTTGATGCTTTGAGTTCCAGGAGTTCCTTTAAGTTATCATTTTGAATATTAAACCCACATTAGATATTTGATTTGCACAGATTTTATCCTATTACATGCGTAGCCTCTGAAGGAGTCATAGATTCTAACTCAACTTAAAAATTTAAGAAGAGTAAACATTTCCTTCCTTTCCCTGCTACTCATTTGCCACCTTTCACTTTTTTAATTTCCATTTAACCAGAGTACTGCTCAGCTCCGGCTTGTAGTAGTGTAAGGTACTGAAGCTGGATGAGAGTCTCTGCATAACTATCAAGCTATCTCTCCATCACTCAATTACCATATCTGTAAATCATAAGTCTTTTTTTTTTAACCAGAGCACTGCTCAGCTCTGGCTTGTGGTAGTGTGAGAGTTGAACCTGGAACTCTGGATCCTCAGGCATGAGAGTCTCTCTGCATAACCATTATGCTATTTACCCCACCCTATACCTCATATTGTAAAATACTTTAATTATCATTATTGAATAGAGACTAAAAGAAGTGGAGAGGGAAGAGGGAGAGAAGAGGAGACACCTGCAGAACAACTTCACCACTTGTGAAATTTACCACTGCAGGTGGGGAGCAGGGGCTTGAATATAGGTCCTTGTACATTGTAACATGTGGACTCAACCAGGTGCATCACAGCCAAGACCCTGTAGTTATAATTCTAACTAATTAATTACCTTGTTAGTAGTCATAACTTGTTATTAGTCAAAATGTTCTGTGTCAGTTCTGGGATGTGGTGTAATAGATAAAGTGTTGGACTCTCAAGCATTAGGCCTTGAGAGTGATCCCTGGCAGCACATGCACCAGAGTGACAGCTGGTTCTCTCTCCTTCCTATCCCTCTCACCAAAAAAAAAAAAAAAAAAAAAAAAAGTTTTGTACCATATACTTAAATTGCCGATGTACTGCATACCATAATCACAGTTGTACTTGCCTGGCTGAGAGTTTAGCTTTCTCCTGAAATAAGATGATGGAGAAAAGTTTTTGTAAGGTTAGGTAATTGGGGAATGTTCATAATATCACTTCTTTTAAAAATATCATGACCACAGAATGTGAGCTCAGATCTACAGGGACGCTGAGGTCACACAGGATCCTAATCCAAATATGGGCCCCACATCAGGTGAAATTAATGGGGTTTACAGACAACAATATTTATACTGTTTCTCATATTTGGGAGTACTTTCCTCCCTGATCCAGCTTTCTGGTTCTTTTTACAGCCAGGACAACATCTCCCCACACAATAACATGGGCCCACCTGCATGTCAGATGTCAGGCTCAGAAAAACAATAAATAAGTAAGTAAATAAATAAATAAAAATAAAAAACAGGAATATAGTCACAGACCTTTTGGATATAACTAAAATAGGGCTATAATCTACAAAACTAAGACCCTCATATCTTCATCTTCACTATTCCAGCCTAGGTTCATGATTAGTCAACAATTTATTTGGCTTATATGTTAGCTCTTCTTTCAGCCACAAGGTTCCAGATGCTACCATGGTGCCAACTTGACTTCCCTGGACAGATGACCCCACCAATACACTCTGGAGCCCTGCTTCACAAGAATCCCGCCCCACTAGGGAAAAAGAAAGACGGTATGGGAATATAGACTGACCTGTCAATGCCCATGTTTGGGGGGGAAGCAATTACAGAAGCCAGACCTTCAACCTTCTGCATGACATAATGATGCAGCAGCCAGATTCCCAGAGGGATAAAGAATAGGGGAGCCACAGCAGATATCTTTCTCTCCTCCTCTCCTCTCCTCTCTCCTCCTCTCCTCTCTTCTCCTCTCCCGGATCAACTAAGAATATCAAAGGAGACAACCTGGGACCGAAACAAGACAGGACTAGAATGACTACAGAAACCCATAAAAATCACTGGGGAGTACAAACACTTGTGGCTGGTTACAGAGAGGAGCCTAGGGAGAGACTAAGTCGCTGGTAACAGTCTGACAGTTTATCAGTTGAGACACCACCTAGAGACTGTCCCACCAACAAGGGGACAGCTGAAGGGAGGAGAAGACTTCCCAGAGACTCACCAAGTGCAACTCTGAGTCTTCATTGCTACTGCCCTCAGAATCTGGAGCAGTGGCAGGGAGGGACACCAGGGAACAGAGATCTAACCAGGAAACTCAGGAGAAGAGCTATACCTCGGTGGCATAGATGTCCGGCGGTGAAAGTCTTTTTGCATAATCATTGGAGTATCTCTGCCACACCCTGCTTTATCTCTTGGTCAAGAGTCAATGAATAAGCTAAGAAGCCTACTTATAGTTTAAAAGCCCTCAGGCTCCCATAGTCTACAGGGAAGAAAGAGAAATAGAGGCTTTTAAATCACTGAGCTCCAACTGAGAGATTAAAAACTATTGAAACAACTGTTAACTTCCACCACTGTGAACCCTTTAATTGACTTACTTAGACACAAGTCAATCCAGGAAATAGTGATCAACAATTTGAAAAGTATTGAGAGAGGGAACTCATAACATAATATATAAAATGGTTAAACCAACAAGAAGAAATAATGGAGAAACAAACCAGGAAAATGGTCCAGCTAAAAACCCCCAAAGGGTGAAGTACAAAATAATGAGTTCAACACCCAAAGATTAGCTAAGGAAATATTCACAGGAGTGAGTAAAGAGTTTGAAAGAATTGTAATCAGAAATACAGGAACAACAAATGAGACTATGGAATAAAACACTAATTATGTCAAGGTTATTAGAGAACTGAAAGTTGAAGTAGCTGAGCTAAGAACACAACTAGCTGAACAAGCTCAAACAGTATCAGAACAGGGCAACAAAATAGATGAACTCCAGAAAACAGAGAATAGAATCAATGAGGCTGAAGACAGAATTAGAAAGATCAAGGACGAATTAGAGACAATTAAAAAAGAAGTAAGAGATCTCAAAAAGAGATTAACAGATGCTGAAAACAACAGAGACCTATAGGATGACGTCAAAAGAAACAATATACACATTATTGGCTAACCAGAAGAAGAAAGAGAGGGAGAGGAAGAAAGCATTTTTCAGGCCATAATAGAAGAAAACTTCCCTAGTCTAGACAACATCAAAGACATAAAGATTCAAGAAGCCCAGAGGGTCCCAAACAGAATTAACCCAGACCTAAAGACACCAAGAGACACCTTATTTAGAATGGAAAGAAATAAGGATAAAGAAAAGATCCTGAAGGCTGCAAGTGAAAAACAAAATGTCACCTACAGAGGAAAACCCATAAGATTAGCAGCAGACTACTCCACACAAACACTACAGGCCAGAAGAGAATGGCAAGATATCTATCAAATACTCAATGAAAAAGGCTTTCAACCAAGAATACTATATCCTGCTACAGTGTCATTCAGACTAGATGGAGGCACCAAAAACTTCTCAGAAAAGGAACAGTTGAAGGAATCAACTATCAACTAGCCTGCCCTGAAAGAAGTTATGAAAGGTCTTCTAGAAACAGTCAGACCACCATAAATAGGTCATATATCAGAACACTCTAAAACTCTATAAGAATGGCATTAAAATATCATCAAACTTTGAGAAATGTCAATGGCCTGAATTCACCTATTAAAGAACACAGAATAGGAAGATGGATCAGAAAACACAACCCAGCAATATGCTGTCTACAGGAAAACCACCTAACTCAACAAGACACAGACTCAACGTGAAAGGATGGAAAACTATCATACAAGCCAATGGCCCACAAAAAAGGGCAGGAAGAGCTATTCTCATATCTGACATGATAGACTTCAAAATAGATATGATTAAAAAAGATAGGAATGGACACTACTTAATGCTCAGAGGATCAGTCAATCAAGAGGACTTAACAATTATTAACATCTATGCACCCAATGAGAAGCCATCTAAGTACATCAAACATCTACTGAAAGAGCTACAGCAATATATGAACAGCAACACATTCATAGTAGGGGACTTCAACACCCCACTCTCTCAACTTGACAGATCATCCAGGCAGAAAATCAATAAAGACATATGGAAGCTAAATGAAGAGATAGATAAACTAGAACTATTGGACATTGTCAGAGTCATTCAACCCAAGAAACTAGAATACAAATTTTACTCAAATCCACATGGGTCATTCTCAAGGATAGACCATATGTTAGAACACAAAGCAGCATCAGAAATTTCAAGAGCATTGAAGTCATCCCCAGAAATATCTCAGAGCGAAGTGGAATTAAACTAACACCTAACAATCAACAAAAGATTAGTAATAGTCCCAAAATGTGGAAGGTCAAAAGTACACTTCTTAACAACTTTAGGGTCAAAGAGGTAATAAAGGAAGAAATCAAAATGTTTCAAGACTTCAATGAAAATGAAGACACAAGCTATCCAAATATCTGGGACACAACTAAGGCAGTACTGAGAGGGAAGTTCATAGCTATACAAGCATTAGGAAACAAGAAAAAGCATAAATAAACATCCTGATTGTACATCTTAAAGATCTAAAAGAAGAAGAACAAAGGAACCCTAAAGCAACTTGAAGGACAGAAGTCACTAAAATTAGGCAGAAATAAATAACACTGAGAATGAGAAAACCATACAAAAGATCAATGAAAATCAATGAAAGTAAATGGTGGTTCTTCGAAAGAGTAAAGAAAATCGACAAACCTTTAGCCAGACTCACAAAACAAAAAAGGGAGAAGACCCAAATAAATTGGATAGTAAATGAAAGGGGATATATCACAGCAGACACCACAGAAATTCAACATATCAGGCTAGGCTTTTATGAACAACTATATGCCAATAAGCTAGAGAACCTAGAAGAAATGGATGATTTCCTAGATCTCTACCAACTTCCAAAACTAAGTAAAGAGGAAGTGGATAACATGAACAGGCCCATCACAGCTAATGAAATTGAAACAGTTATCAAAAATCTTCCCAAAAATAAAAGTCCTGGACCAGATCGTTTTACAAATGAATTCTATAAAGCCTTCAGGGAAAAACTAATACCTCTACTTTTAAGTCTTCCAGGAGATTGAAGACACTGGAATTCTCCCTGCCAGCTTCTATGAAGACAACATCACACAATAACAAAAGCAGACAGGAACACACACAAAAAAAGAAAACCTCAGATCAATATCTCTGATGAAAGTAGATGCTAAAATATTGAACAAAATTCTAGCCAACCGGATACAGTAGTACATCAAAAAGATTGTTCATCATGACCAAGTGGGGTTTATCCCAGGCATGCAAGGTTGGTTTAATATACATAAGTTGCACAATGTGATCCAATACATCAACAAAAGCAAGACCAAAAACCACATGGTCATATCAATAGATGCAGTGAAAGCCTTTGACAAAATACAACATCCCTTTATGATCAAAACACTACAAAAATGGGAATAGATGGAAAATTCTTCAAGATACTATACAGCCAACATGATACTCGGTGGTGAAAAACTGGAAGCATTTCCACTCAGATCAAGTACTCGACAGGGCTGCTGACTATCACCATTATATTTCAACATAGGGTTGGAAGTTCTTGCCATAGCAATCAGGCAGGATCAAGGAATTGAAGGGAGACAGATTGGAAGAGAAGAAGTCTAACTCTCCCTATTTGCAGATGACATGACAATATAAGCAAAAAACCTAAGTAATCTAGCAATAAGCTTTAGGAAATAATCAGGCAATGCACTAAGGCTTAGGGTACAATATTAAAATTCAGTGGCATTTCTCTATGCAAACACTAAGTTAGAAGAAGATGAAATCCAGAAATCAATTCCTATTACTATAGCAATAACAACAACAAAACAATAAAAGACCTAGGAATAAACCAAACCAAAGAAGTGAAAGACTTGTATAATGGAAATTATGGGTCATTACTCAAGGAAATAGTAAAAGACACAAAGAAATGGAAAGATATTCCATTTTCATTGGTTGAAAGAATTAACATCATCAAAATGAATATACTACCCCCAGAGCCATAGAAAAATGTAATGCTATCCCCATCAAGATCTCAACCACATTTTTTAAGAGAATAGAACAAATGCTACAAATGCTTATTTGGAACCAGAAAATATTTAGAATTGTCAAAACAGACGTGAGAATACAGGTCCATGAAGGATGATAGAGGACCTAGTGGGGATTGTATTGTTATATGGGAAACTGGAGAATGTTATGCATGTGAAAACTATTGTATTTACTGTTTAATGTAAAACGTTAATTCCACAATAAAGAATTAAAAACAAAAAAGAAAGAACAGATCTGTAGGCATCACACTCCTAGATCTCAATTTTTATTATAGAGCCATTGTCATAAAAACTGCTTGGTACTGGAACATGAATAGACACACAGACCAGTGGAATAGTATACTGAGAGTCCATAAGTAAGGCCCCACATCATGGACATCTAATATTTGACAAAGGTGCCCAGACTACTAAGTGGGGAAAAAATGAGTCCTTTCAATAAATGGAGTTGAAATAATGGGTTGAAACATGCAGAAGAATGAAACTGAACCTCTATATTTCACTAAATACAAAAGGAAATTCCAAGTGGACCAAGGACTTAGATTTTAGACAAGAAACTAGCACAACTTAGAGGAAAATATTGGCAGAACTCTTTTCTGCATAAATTTAAAGACATCTTCAATGAAACTAATCCAATTACAAAGAAGACTAAGCCAAGTAAAAACCTATCAGACTTCATCAGATTAAAAAGCTTCTGCACAGAAAAAGGAACCAATAGCCAAAGAAAGACAGCCCTCTTTACATGTCAAACATCAGAGAAGAGTTTAATAACCAAAATATATAAAGAGCTTGCCAAACTCAATCACAAGAAAACATATAACCCCATTCAAAAATGGGGAGAGAACAGGGACAGAATATTCACCACAGAATAGGTCCAAAAGGCCAAGAAACACATTAGAAAGTGCTCCAAGTCTTTGATTGTCAGAGAAATTCAAATGAATACAACAATGAGATACCACTTATCTCCTATAAGAATGTCATACATCAGCAAAGATAGCAGCAATAAATGCTACAGAGGTTGTGGGGTCAAAGGAACCCTCCTCCACTTTTTGTGGGAAAGTGAATGGTCCAATCTCTGTGGAGAACAGTCTGCAGAACTATCAGAAGGCTAGAAATGGACCTACCCTATGATCCTGCAATTCCTCTCCTGGGAATATATCCAAAGGAACCCAACGCACCCATCCAAAAAAGATCTGTGTACACATATGTTCTTGGCAGCACAATTTTTAATAGCCAAAACCTGGAAGCAATCCAGGTGTCCAACAACAGATGAGTGGCTGAGTAAATTGTGGCCTATATACAAAATAGAATACTACTCAGCTATTAAAAATGGTGACTTCACCATTTTCAGCCCATTTTGGATGGACCTTGAAGAAATCGTGTTCAGTGAAATAAGTCAGAAACAGAAGGGATGAATAGGGTATGATTCTACTCTCAGGCCGAATTTGAAAAACAAGATCAGAAGATAACACACAAGCAGAAACTGGAATGGAGTTGGTGTATTGCACCAAAGTAAAAGACTCTGGGGAGGTTGAAGAGTACAGGCTCAAAGAGTATGACAGAGGACCTAGTGGGGGTTGTATTGTTATATGGAAAAGTGGGAAATGTTATGCATGTACAAACTATTGTATTTACTGTTGTATGTAAAACATTAATTCCCCAATAAATAAATTAAAAAAATATTTAGAACAGAAAGATTACATGTGACCATGCTTGAAAATTGGGGTTTAAGCCCTTAGTCACCAACTGTAGGGGGGAGCTTCACAAGTGGTGGATTAGTGTTGAGGGTGTCTTTCCTCCTTCTCTATTTGTCTCATCTTTTATCAAAAAATGAAAATATGGTGGGTAGGAGTGATGGTTTTGCTGTGGAGGCAGCAAGCACCAGCAATAACCTTAATGGGAAGAGAGGGAAAGAAGAAGAAGGAGAAGTAAAGGAAAGAAAAAGGAAAAAAAGGTGTTTCAGGTTTCAAAAACACAATTACAAATCAGAGTATATTATTTTAAGGCCTTCCATTCTAATGCTCCATGACTTACTCCATTACTCTACTTGGTGAGCATATGCTCAGTTTGTGTTTTGTGTAGTGTCAAGCACACTGTCCCATCTTCATAAATCACTGCACACTGCATGAAAAGAATGATCAATTATGCACAGTCAGTAAGTAAATTTTCTTTCTTTTTTTTGCCACCATGGTTATTTACTTTTTTTTAAAATTTCTTTATTGGGGACATACATTCATTTATACTGATTCAGTATCCACACTTGAGGATAAGAAGTCTGATTAGCAACAGAATTTGATAACACAAAAGCATTACATTGTATGGGGTATTTATTTTGGAAATCACAATTTCTCTGCCAGACAAAATCACCTACAGTTCTAGGCCCTTTGGGGTCCAGAGACTATAAATGTTTTATAGGAGAAAGAAAATTACAAATTCTGTCTGAAAATGCATGGTTCTTCAATATGGGCCCTGCTACTTCACTATTTCATCTTTCCCCACCCAAAAGCTCATTGCATTTGTAATTTGAGGAAATTCATTTCACTGGACAACTGGTTAGTCATCTTAAGATTATTATGAATACTTACAATTTCATTTAAAGTTTCAGCAAAAAAAAAGATTAAGAGACTTGTAGTCATCTCTGAAAGTAGTGGTCATCTCACTGCTATAATCAGGAAGGACGTAGGCAGATAGTGAGGTGACTGCCAGTACCATACCCAAGAATGAAAGCAAAGAGGCAAAGAAGTAAGAGAGAGAACTGATGTTTGCAGAGGACAGTCAACAGTGTGCATAGGAAATTACTTGTTAAGAAGTATATGATTAGAAGCAATGAATTTTGATGGTGTAAAGAAATGTCACATCAGAGGATCTGGAGAAACACCTCATATGTTACACCTATATGTTAGTGTTTGAGACCACTAAAGTAGTAAAGCTGATGTCATGTGCATAGTGGAGATGAAGCTGCAAGCCTAAGAATATATGGTGAACATCCAGAAAAGGGTAATGTCAGTGAAAGCTCCCTGGTCGTGGAAATGAGGATGATGAATATAATGTGGTAGATAAACTGAACTCAAGAGTTTGTGAAGACAGCTCTACTATTTGTATTCTGAACATAATCTGCTGAGACACTGAAATGTCACTCAGAAACAATAGGATGCTCTGGATCTCCCCACCCCACCACTACCTTGCATTAAGAAATCAATTAAATATTTTTATATATCATTTCAACCTTTTATTTATTTATTATTGAATGAAGAGAAGTTGAAAGGGGAGGTGGGGCTCAAAAGGGAAAGGGGGGTCGTGCAGTAGTGCAGTGGGTTAAGTGCACATGGCACAAAGCACATAAAGATTATGGTACACAGCCCTCAACCCCCACCTGCAGGGGAGTTGCTTCTTAAGTGGTGAAGCAGGTATGCAGGTGTATATCTTTCTCTCCCCTTTTCTGTCTTCCCCTCCTTGCTGGGCTATCTTCACCAGAGAAAGAGACGAGGAACTTGTGGCAGTGTGGTAATACAATACTTTATTGATGTGGCCACATGGAGCTAGCAAAAGCCACCTCCTACTATGCATGTCAGCCCTTCTCCAGGTCAGAACGTGGAAGAGAAGGAGAGTGAAACCAGAAGAGTAGCGCGCTTTATAGGGTAAGAAACAGAGTGGGAAGCCTGAAATGGAAATTGCCAGGAAAGTGGGTGGAGAGAATAAAACGCATGCTGGGAATATGGAAGCATCCTTAGCAACTGCTGCAATGGTTTTAACAGAATTAGCAATACCCTGAGTGTATAACTTGGTGGGGATCTTTCAGGCAAAACAATGATTATGTAAATAGACCATAGTGTCAGCAATGGAGAATGGAGTATTACAGGGAGGACTGGCTTTAGGCCTGACACCGCCTCTCTCGATTTATCTCTGTCTTATTCAACAACAATGACAACAATAATAACAACAACATTAAACAATAATGGAAACAAAAGGGAAAATAAATATGTTTTAAAAAGCTTGGACATTAGCTGTGTAAAGAACAAAAATAGGATTATACTGCAACTTTAAATATTTATATCTCATGTAAATTTACAGGTATGAGCTCAAATTTTCAAGAACAGAAAAAATATAACTCTAGGTCTTAAAAACATTTCAGGACAGGCAGAAATAACTTACATTCATAGTATGCTTACTTGGCCATGCACTTGGCCCCAGTTTGAGCCTGGCCCCCATAGTACTTCAGTGCTATAATGGCTTTCCCTAATGAGGAGAAATACTTCTGAGATGGTACTCATGGGTTTAAGTTTATACTGATATTATGCCAGCAGTTCCTAACCACAGGCCTGATAACAAACTAAAGGGGGTAGCTCAGTTCATTAGATCACTAGTCATTGGATCATTAGATCATTCATTAGATCACCTGAAATCCAAGAAGCTGATGGTTCAATTCCTGGTACTACTTTATGCCACAGATGGAGAATGCTCTGGTTGGTATATCATAACAAATAAAATAGATAAATTAAACTTTTAAAGATTGTTGAAAAATTTAATTTGATAGCACAAAGAAATCAAGAAAGGGGAAGGCATAATGGTTATGCAAAAAGACTTTCATTCCTGAGGTACCAAAATCTGAGGTTCAATTCCCTGCACCACAAGCCTGAATTGAATACTGCTGGGGGGGTGGGGCTCAAGGGGGAACTTCCTGGTGTGGGAGGAAACCATGGGTGTGAACCTGGTTCTGCTCATAATAATGTGTACACTTGACAGAACAGTAAAATCTTGGGGGGAAGGTTGAAAGGAAGGGGAACATGTAGATGTATAAGATTCCTATATTAAACCCAAAATACCAGGTGCCTGCATGACACCCTAGACTCAATTCCTGGCATCATACATGACAAATCTCTGCTCTGCTCTTATGTATTCTTTATCATGAGAAAATACAGGAAGTATTTTAATTTCTTACCACAACTTTTATGGTCCGTGTTCTCCACAACTTTCAGATAACACAGCTCCCAGAGAATTATTATATTTTTCTTTAGAGACTGGGAGATGGAGGTGAGGAGTAAATAGCATAATGGTTATGCAATGAAACTCTCATTCCTGATGCTTCCAGTTCCCAGGTTCATTCCCCCACACCACCATAAACAAGAGCTGAGCAGTTTTCTGGTAAAGAGAGACAGACAGAGATAGATAGATAGATAGATAGATAGATAGATAGATAGATAGATAAGATGATGGGTTAGGGAGGAGAAGGGAAGTGACACATAGCAATTCTTGACCTTTATGAAGTCTCCCCAAACAGATGTTCCCATGTGCTGGTGAGGGTCTTAAACACTGATCCTCAAGCATGGTAATGTACACTGCTGTCTACGAGGTAAGGTATCTACCAGTCCCACAAAAATAAACAAATTAATTAAATTAAATAGTTTTTAAGGAAAAGTCATGGACCAGAAGGTGGCACAGTGCCAAAAGTGTTGGGTTCAAGAGCATCAGTTTATGTGCCAGAATGATGCTCTAGTTCTCTCTTCTAAACTACCCATGTGTAAATAACTACATCTTAAAAAATAAAGAAAAGAAAAAGGTGGTGTACATTGTCATTGAGAACGACCAACAGCAGTCTTGATGACAAAAAAAGAAAGAAAAAAAAAAAAGGAAAAGAGTCAATGGAAAAACACATGCCAACCATATGTGAGGCCCTGCATATAAACAAAGAAAAATAGAACAGAAAAAAAATTTTTTTTCAGGCCCAGTTAGTGGCACACCTCCGTAGGCACACACACTATAGTGAGAAAGGACTCAGGTTCAAGGCCCTGGTCCCTACCTGCAAAGGGAGAGCTTTACAAGTAACGAAGCAGGTCTGCAGGTGACTCCCTGCCTCTACCCAATAAAAAATATTTTAAAACATTGTTTCTTCTTTATTTTAAAGAGGTATTTATTTATTTATTTATGATAGGAGGGAAAAGAGAGAGAGAGCGGGAGTTGGTCAGTAGTGCCGTGGGTTAAGCAAGTGGTGCAAAGCCCAAGGACTGACAAAAGGATCCATGTTTGAGCTCCTGTCTCTCCACCTGCAGGGGAGTTGCTTCACATGAGGCTCTGAAGTCCCAGGTTCAAGCCCTCACACCACCATAAGCCAGAGCTGAGCAGCGCTCTGGTGTAAAAATAAAAAAATAAAAGATAAAAAATGGGAAAATAGCTTCATTTGAACAATAGTTCTTAGTCTGATTATGAATTGAAATGAAATTACCCCCCATTCTTGGATGGAAAAAACTCAGAAGACCCACCTATAGCCACTCCTGTATCATTTAAATTAGCCAAGTACAAACAAAGATTGAAAAGATAATCCAATGTGACCCCAGATGTAAAACTTCAGATTGGCAAAAGTTATTCATTTATTTTTTATTTAAGAAAGGATTAATTAACAAAACCAGTATTTGATTGTTTCTGGTCTGATATCTAGGTTTTTGATCCATTTGGAGTTGATTTTTGTTTCTGGTGAGATAAAGTGGTTCAATTTCATTCTTCTGCATGTTACAACCCAGTTTTCCCAGTACCATTTACTGAAGAGAGCCTCCTTTTTCCATTTAATCCTTTGGGCCCCCTTATCAAAGATTAGATGTCCATAGGTGTGGTGATTTATTTCTGGGCTTTCAATTCTGTTCCACTGGTTTGTGTGCCTATTTTTGTTCCAGTACCATGCTGTTTTGATGATGATGCCTTTATAATATAGTTTAAGGTCTGGGAGTGTGATGCCTCCATTTCTGGTTTTTTTTTTTTCCCTCAAGATGGTTTTGGCAATTCTAGGTGTTTTGAGGTTCCAGATAAATGATTGTAGTGTTCTATTCTCTTAAAAAAGCTTGGTGGAACTTTGATGGGTATTGAATTAAATTTGTATATGGCTCTGGGGAGAATATTCATTTTGATGATATTTATTCTTCCAATTCATGGGCATGGGATATTTTTCCATTTCTTGGTATCAGTTTCTATTTCCATGAGTAGCGACTCATAGTTTCCAGCCTACAAGTCTTTCACTTCTTTGGTCAACTTTATTCCTAGGTATTTGATTGATTTTGCTGAAACAGTAAGTGGGAGTGATTTCTGAATGTCTTCTTCAGATTTAGTGTTTGCATAAAGAAATGCCACTGATTTTTGTACATTGATTTTGTAGCCTGATACCTTGATATATTGCCTAATAACTTCCAGTAATTTTCTGCTGGATTCTTTAGGTTTTTCTATGTATACTATCATATCATCTGCAAATAGTGAGAGCTTGACTTCTTCCCTTCCAGTCTGTATTTATTTGATTTCTTTCTCTTGCCTGATTGCTATAGCAAGAACTTCCAATACTATGTTGAAGAGTAACGGTGACAGTGGACAGCCCTCTCTAGTCCCCGATCTGAGGGGGAATGCTTTCAGCTTCTGTCCATGGAGTATGATGTTGGCTGTTGGTTTGCTGTATATAGACTCCACTATCTTGAGGAATTTCCCATCTATTCCCATTTTTGTAGAGTTTTGAGCATGAATGGGTGTTGGATTTTGTCAAAGGCTCTCTCTGCATCTATTGAGATAATCATGTGGTTTCTGGCTTTGCTTTTATTGATGTGGTGAATGACATTGATTGACTTATGGATGTTGAACAAGCCTTGCATTCCTGGGATGAATCCCACTTGGTGATGTTGAACAATCTTTTTGATATGTTGTTGTATCCAGTTGGCCAAGATCTTGTTTAATATTTTGGCATCTGTGTTCATCACCGATATTGGTCTGTAGTTTTCCTTTTTTGTTCTGTCTTTATCAACTTTTGGTATCATGGTGATGTTGACTTCATAGAAGGTGGAAGGGAGTATTCCTGTTTCTTCAGTCTTATGGAAAAGCTTAAGAAGTATGGGTACTAACTGTTTCCTGAAAGTTTTGCAGAATTCATTTGTGAAGCCATCTGGTCCAGGACTTTTGTTGTTGGGAAGGTTCTTAATAACGGTTTCAATTTATTTGTCTGTGATTGGTGCATTTAGATTTTGTAGTTCTTCTTGGTTCAGTTTTTGAAGGGCATATGCTTCTAGTAATTGTTCCATTTCTTCCAGATACTCTAGTTTGGTGGTGTATAGTTCTTTATAGAAGTTTCACAGAATTCTCTTGATTTCTCTGGTGTCAGTTGTGATATATCCTCCATCGTTTACAATTCTATTAATTTGAGTCTTCTCAAATTATCTTTTATGTTTGGTGAGTCTGGCTATGGGTTTGTCAATTTTGTTTATTCTTTCAAAGAACCAACATTTGGCTTCATTGGTTTTCTGTATGGTTCTTTTATTTTGGATGTTGTTTATTTCTGCTCTAATTTAGTGATTTCTGTCCTTCTGGATGCTTTGTTCCTCTTCCTCTAAGTCCTTGAGCTGTGCAGGAAGGTCGTTCATTTGAGCTTCTTCTTGGTGTTTAATATGTGATTGTTTGGCTATAAGTTTCCCTCTCAGTACTGCTTTAGCTGTGTCCCAAATGTTTTGATAGGTTGTGTCTTCATTTTCATTAGTTTCCAGGAACATTTGAATTTCCTGCTTGAGTGAGTCTCTGACCCAGTGGTTCTTAAGGAGCATGTTGTTTAGTTTCCAAATTCTGTGACTTTTAATAATTGTCTGTTTGTTGTTAAATGTTAGTTTTACTCCACTGTGGTCTGAGAAGATGCTTCGGATGATTTCAATGTTCTTGAATTTATTGATCCTGTCTTTGTGGCCTAACATATGGTCTATTCTTGAGTATGTGTTATGTGGATTTGAAAAGAAGGTGTATTCCAGTTTTTTGGGGTGAAGGACTCTGAAAATGTCCAAGAGGTCTAGTCTGTCAATCTCTTCATTCGATTCTCTTGTATCTTTGTTGATGCTCTGCTTTGTTGATCTGTCTAAGAGTGAGAGTGGGGTATTGAGGTCTCCCACTATTATTGTTTTACTATTGATATATTTTTGAAATTCTTTCAGTAAGTGCTTGACGTATTTAGATGGTCCCTCATTGGGTGCACAGATGTTAATGATTGTTAAGTCTTCTTGGCTGATTGGTCCTCTAATCATTATGTAATGTCCTTGCCTATCTTTTATTACTTTATGTAATTTAAAATCTATCGTGTCTGAGATGAGAATGGCTGTTCCTGACCTTTTTTGTGGTCCGTTAGCCTGTATGATAGTTTTCCATCCTTTCACTTTAAGTCTGTGTTTATCTTGTTGTGACAGATGGGATTCTTGCAAGCAACATATGGTTGGATTGTTTTCTGATCCATCCCCCAACTCTGTGCCTTTTGATGGGTGAGTTTAAGCCATTGACATTTATTGATATTATGGATTTAATGTATTGTAGTGCCATTGTTCAAAAAAAAATTTTTTTGGTTGCTCTAATATATTGCCAGTATTATAGTGATGTTCTTGTTTATAAGAGGTCTTTCAGAACCTCTTTCAGGGTCGGTTTGGTGATGGTTGTTTATCTAAGAAGGTTTTGATCCCTCCATCTAGTTTGAATGAAAGTCTAGTGGGATATATTATCCTTGGTTGAAACCCTTTTTCATTAAGGCCTGATAGATATCTTGCCATTCTCTTCTGGCTTTTAGAGTTTGAGTGGAGAAATCTGCAGATAATCTTATGGGTTTTCCCTTGTATGTGACATTTTGTTTCTCTCTTGCAGCCTTTAGGATCCTTTCTTTATCCTTACTCCTTCTCATTGTGACTATGATGTGTCTTGGTGTCTTCAGGTCTGGGTTGATTCTGTTTGGTACTCTCTGGTCCTCTTGAATCTTGATGTCCTTTCTGTTATTCGGGTCTGGGAAGTTTTCTTCTATTATTTCCTCTAGAATTTTTGCTTCCCCTTCCTCTCTGTCTGCCTCTGGCAGGCCAATTATGCTAATAATACTTCTTTTGAGGTCATCCCATATGTCTCTGTTGTTGTTTTCAGTGTCTCTCAATCTCTTTTTAAGCTCTTTCACCTCTTTCTTCGTTTTCTCTAACTCATCCTTTGTCTGACTAATTCTGTTTTCTGCATCTGTTAGTCTGCTTTCCCTTGCCTCAGCTTCTTTCTTCATTACAGCTATTTCAGGTTTCAGTTCTCTAATTGCCTCAAGATAATCAGTATATTCCTTGGGGGTCTCAACTGTCGTTTCCCTAATACTACCATTCCTTTCCTCCAATGTTGTTTTCATTTATGTGATTAATAAGTTTATTATTGCTTGCATGCTTTTCTCATCTATGGTTACTTCTGTCTGATTTCTAGTTTCTTCTAGGCTCTTGTCTTCATTCATTGGAGTAGCAGTTTTATTTGTTTTTGATCTACCCATTTTTTTGATTTATGTGTTTCTTTTTTAATGCTCTGTTGTTACTTAGTTGTTGTGTCTTGAGCACAAGCAACACTGAACTAAATACCTTTATGACAATTGCATTCACCAACCTCAGGAATTACAGTAGCAACTGAAGCAAGTATTGAAGCAGTTTAATCACTTCCAGTTAGCCAAACAATTTCTCCAGTCTGTGAAAAAATAGTAACCAAATCCCAGTGAAGAAGAAATAGAAAAGAAGGAAGGGATAGCAATAGACAGTTATGCAAATCTATTATCCACTGTATATTCTAGGGGTAACAAGAGGGGTAAGGGAAGTAGAGCAGAGATACACACATAGAGAGTCCACTCTGAGTCATATTTCTTCCACAAAATAATTCACAAATTCAGAAAGGCAAAGAAGAAGGAAGGAAGAAGTGTATGACAAGATAAAAAAAGAAAATGAAAAAAGAAAAAAGACACAAGTGAGAGAAAAGCGAAAAGATAAGAAAAAGAGCTGTAATCAAAGAGCAGTGAAAGGAAAGGCTTTATTTATTACTTTATTTTTAATTTAATTTAATTTGATTTTTTTAATTAGCTAGGAGGAGAAGGGAGGGGAGAGTCTGTAAAGGAGGTAGTAGTAAGGAGACAAGTTCCTCCCACAATAGATAAGATGCCCACTACCCTAGCAATTAAAGATACCCTAAGAGTTAATTCTGATCAACCTAAAGGGGGGAAGATATATGCCTTTATATAATATTAATAATAAAATAGAGCAGGGTAAAAAAAAAAAACCCTGTCCCAGATTACCTCAAACCTCGTGATCAGAGGCAGCTGTTAAGAATGAGAAGAAAAAAAACCTCAGGACTAGACAAGGATAGCTGAAATAGACAGTTATGCAAATCTACTATCCACTGTATATTCCAGGGGTGGCTAAAGGAGGAAGGGAAGTGGAGCAGAGACACTCGCAGTGAGAGTCCACACTGAGTCAGAATTCTTCCCCAAAATAATTCCCAAATGTGTATCAGTGACGTCAAAAAAGCACTCTGTTTGGTGGTGTGGGGGTTGGGGCCTGTGGCTTTGGAAGCTGTAGGATTAAGGAAGAAAGGGTGACAAGAATCAGAAAAAGAAAAAAAAGAAAGAGAGAAAAAAGAAAAAGATAAAAAAAGAACAGTCATAACAGAAATGTGAAAGGAAAGAGATTATTTATTTATTTATTTTTAATTATTTAATTAGCTATGCGGGTTGAGGTGAGGTTGGTTGGCTACTTAGAAAGAAAAAAGGCCAGAGGTTTCAGAAGGCTATAGACTTAGAATGAATGGTACTCCATGGTGGGACAGGAATTTGGTAAAGACAGAAGCTCAGCAGGGGATCCGGCTAGGAGCTGGTCCCCAGGGATTGGTTATGGGGGGGGGGGGAGGGGGTGTGCTTACTAATTAAAAGGAAAGAATTTTTTCCCCTTTTTTTCTACTCTATTTCTTCACCCAAATTAAGTTATAGTCACTGCTAGGACCCCTTATTGATTGGCCTACTAAAGGCAGAAAATCCTACCATTTCCAGAAGATGTGGTCAGACCTCAAGCCACTAGCAGCTTCTCAGTCCACCATCTTCCAGGAACCTCTCTGGCAAAAGTTCTTAGCAAAGCTTCAAGGCAGTTTAGTTCATGTGAGTGTCTTGTAATATGGAATTACTCTTCTGTTAATAGTGATTTGCGCTTTCAGAATAAGGCAAGACAGGAGGGAAAGTGCTTGGCAAAAAAATCTTTGCATTTCCACTTTAATTTTGATTACTCAAAAGTGAAAAATTTTACGTCTGAAGGTAGAAATAAGCTGTATGAATGGAATGGATGGTTCCAGAAATTATCCTCATGGAGGAATGTAATTTGGAATCGACCAAGTGAACATGGGGGCTACGGAACCATACTGGGGCACAGTATTCTGCAGTGGAATAGCATAATGCCAGAGATGATGATCATAGTGTAGAAGCGCTCGTGCCCTATGAGGAGCTGGCCAGTCTTGCAATGATGTTATTCCTCGCGCCCACCTTTGCTGCAGTTTTTATGAGATGTTTGTGAAATGACAGAGTGCGATCGAGAGTAACGCCAAGATAGACTGGCTGGGCTTCATGCCGGATTCTCGTATCGCAAAGCTGCACATTAAACTCATGCAAGGCCGAGCCATGGTGTAGATGGAAAACAGATGATACTGTTTTTGCAGTGCTAGGGATTAGTCGACCGGACCTGCCAACATACGCGGATATCTTCGCCCACCCTGTCCAACGCTTGACGTCTTCTCACCCAATCTGGTCCCCTACGCCTACACTGAACTTCTCTGTTCCAGTCTCTTGGAAACAGAGTTGGCAGTCAGCTGAGGTAAAGACCAAACACCTCATCACAGACCCCTGCAAGCGTCAACCCGGCTTTGACCTAGCACGATATGATTGGGTCCTCCTCAATCGCTATCGAACAGGCCATGGCTGGTGCGCTGCTATGTTCCATTGCTGGGGAGCCAGAGACGACCCGAACTGCCCCTGCGGCTACAGACAGACTATGACCCACATAGTCAACAACTGTCACCTCTCCAGATTCAAAGGAGGTCTCGAAACTTTACATCAGGCTCAACCTGACACTGTTGACTGGATACGGAAGAAGGGCAAACGCTAGAAGAAGAAAAGCTGTATGAACAAAGTCAAATGAGAAATTTTACAGATATTTTTTTTTTTTAATTTTTTATTTAAGAAAGGATTAGTGAACAAAAGCATAAGGTAGGAGGGGTACAACTCCACACAATTCCCAACACCCAATCCCCATAACCCACCCCCTCCCATGGTAGCTTTCCCATTCTCTATCCCTCTGGGAGCATGGACCCAGGGTCGTTGAGGGTTGCAGAAGGTAGAAGGTCTGGCTTCTGTAATTGCTTCCCCGCTGAACATGGGCGTTGACTGGTCGGTCCATACCCCCAGTCTGCCTCTCTCTTTCCCTAGTAGGGTGTGACTCTGGGGAAGCTGAGCTCCAGGACACATTGGTGGGGTCTTCAATCCAGGGAAGCCTAACCAGCATCCTGGTGGCATCTGGAACCTGGTGATTGAAAAGAGAGTTAACATATGAAGCCAAACAATTTGTTGAGCAATCATGGATCCCAAGCTTGGAATAGTGGAGAGGAAGTGTTAGGGAGGTACTCACTGCAAACTCTAGTGTAGTCCTGCTTTCAGGTATATATTTTGCAGTAGTTTATGGATACGTGTGCACATAAGCTCTCTCTCACAGAAACTGGTGTATATCTAGGTTATGGGACTTTGTTAGAAAGTGAACTACCTGAGATGAAATTAGAGTGTACTATTAAAGGAAAGGTCTCACCCGAGTGATGAAGCTGAAGGGTTCTCATTCCACACGTGAAGTCTCTGGATACATTCTGAGGTGAAGCATGTTGAAGTAGCAATCGTTGCTTTGGTTAGGTTGTGATCGGCAGATGCAATGTTATTTGGTTTGGATTGGGAGATGCATACGGGAAAGTGGGCCCTATCCAAGGGTTCCAGGACTGGGGGAAGTAGGGGCTCTATAGTGAAGATATGAGGTTCCTGCTGTCTTAGGGTTCAAAAAGACAATCAATAGTTAATATTATCATCACATTATTTGTTAATTGGGTTAACTTTGAAAAGTCCCTTTGTTATGGTGTGGGAATGGTGTTTATGTACACTCCTAGCAAAATGTAGACATATAAATCAGTAGCTAATTAATATGAGAGGGGGAAATCAATTGTATGTCTCAAAGTTTCTCAAAAGACAAACTGAATCTTTTTAATATATAGGCTATGTATTTGATATGCGGACTCTCTCAAAAGCCTAGACCAAGTAGATTAGAAGCTTCCAATAGCACAGCTATATACAAGATACTGGGTACTGTCCAGCAAATTTTACAGATATTATTCTACTAGCTTTAAATTCAGCACAATAAGTTTTCTTTCACAGAGATGCATTGCAAGGGTGAGTGGGAGGAGGGATGAGAGGAGAGACGGAGGGAGTAAAAGTGCACTACAACTGAACCAGAAACCTACTTTATGCACTCATTGCAATGGTGTAGGGAAATTGTGAGGATGCGGTTGAACTTGGTGTGGGACCTCCCATTGAAAGATGGGTGTCTGGATGGCACGGCCATCCTGCTAGCCTCTCTCTCTCCACTAGAAACTGAGCAAGGAGGGAAACAACCAACAGGATCTGCCCCCCTGTCAGTATCCCTGCTTCACAAAGATCCTGCAGCCCCTGACACACAGCCCACTTACTCGTTTCCAAACCAGATGGTTAGCTTACTCAGGGGTTACTAGAAGTTCTTCTCTTTGATCGTATATGACCCATACATCATTGTTCTGCTCTCTGTCAAACAGTAACTTCAGGCCCTCTCCCAACCCACTCTGTTCCTTTGATCATACCTGATCCATCTTCTCTCTACCCTCAGGACTCCTCTCTGTCTTCTGGTCATTGATAACCCCATTTCCTCTTTCCTCCAACCAATTAAACCCTTTCTCAATAGTCATTAAACAAACCTTGAACTTTTCTCAATCTCTAACATTTCCCTCGTTCCTTAGATCACTCACTAGAGAAGTCCTGACCCCCTCCAGACCCCTTGCCTTCCTACCATATATGGAATATACATGTTACTTCCTCCTACGATCCCTTAAAAATCCTGCTTTCCTGTTAAATAAACAGATCATTCCTAAACATGGTCTCCAGATCATTTTATGTCATGTCACTAGCAATGGACACTGAGAGTTCCATAAGGCCCTACCCAGGCTGCCTCGATTCACATTTTTCTACGCACCTGCTCCTGGTGCACAACAGGGTGGACACGCCAGGGAATCTGTGCCCAAGAGAGGCCTCTCCTCAAAAGCCCGGAATTATGGGACAATAATCCTAATTATGCCTCTAGATCCAGCCACAGCCAGCAGAGGATGGCTGATATTGCTAACATATGTCCCAACCTTCTCTCTCTCTCTCTCTGTCTCTCTCAATTTCACATATATTACTTTTTATTTATTTAGTAATGAACAAGTACAAATTGAGATGGGATTAGAGACACACCTGTAGCTCTGCTCCACCACTCATGAAGCTTCCCACTTTAGGCAGGGACCAGGGACTTGAACCTGGCTCTTTGCACACTGTAATGTGTATACTCAAACAAGTGTGCCTGGCTCCCTGAGGGCTTCTACATGTAGTTACAAGTTACTGCATTCCATAATGACTAAGGAAGACTAAATAGACATCCTTGTCTTTTCTTATTTTGCAATCAGATATGGAAGAAATATCTTATCAAGCATTATGTGCTATTTCTAACCTTTTTTAAAGAATATTTTACCCACTTTAAAATATCAGTGCAGTAGTGTATGCAAATGAGCACACAAAGACCCAGGTGCAAGCCCCATCTCGAACTTGTGAGGTGGAAGCTTCCCTAGAAGTGAACCAGTGGTGCACTTGTGAGTCAATGTGTGTCTCTGTCTCCCCCTTCTCTCAATTTCCATATCTATACAGTAAGTTTAGAAATACAAAATACAATCTATCCATTCAACCCTATTCTGTAGTATTTTGTTTCCTAAATGAATTTTCTTTCTCTTAAGCCTTTGAAATTAAATATTTTTAAAGCAGTCAGTTGTCATGCATGAAGCCAGCCCTCCTGCTCCATCCTGCATTGCTGATAGTATGGCCTATTTACATAATGATTGTTTTGCCTAAAAGATCCCCACCCATCCCATTGATGTATCTTATATTACCTCGAGACCCGCCCTGCATGCAGGGTAACATCAATCCCAAAAATGTAGTTGAGATCTTGATGGGGATAGCATTAAATTTGTGTATGGCTCTGGGTAGTATATTCATTTTGATGACGCTAATTCTTCCAACCCATGAACATGAGATATCTTTCCACATCTTTGTGTCTTTTTCAATATCCTTGAGTAGTGACTCCTAATTTTCAGTATACAAGTCTTTTACTTCTTTGGTTAAGTGTATTCCTAGATATTTTTTGTTTTTATTGCTATAGTAAAAGGAGTTGACTTCTGGATTTCAACTTCTTCTAACTTAGTGTTTGCATAGAGGAATGCTACTGACTTTTGAATGTTAATTTGGTAGCCTGACACCTTACTGTATTGCCTGATGACTTCTGAAAGCTTCTTGTTGGATTCCTTAGGTGTTTCTTTTTTTAATATTTATTTATTCCCCTCTGTTGTCCTTGTTTTATTGTTGTAGTTATTATAGTTGTTGTTATTGATGATGTTGTTGTAGGATAGGACAGATAGAAATGGAGAGATGAGAGGAGAGGAGAGGAAGACAAAAGGGGGGAGAAAGATAGACATCTGCAGACCTGCTTCACCACCTGTGAAGAGTCTCCCCTGCAAGTGTGGAGCCACGGGCTTGAATCGGGATCTGTATGCTGGTCCTTGTGCTTTTTGCCATGTGAGCTTAACCCACTGAACTACTTCCCAGCTCCCTGATTAGGTTTTTATATTTATACTCTCATGTCTTCTGCAAATAGGGAGAGTTTGACTGCTTCTCTTCCAATATGCATGCCTTTAATTCCTTGTTCGTGCCTGATTGCCATGACAAGAAATTCCAACACTATGCTGAATAGTACTGGTGATAGTGGGCAGCTTCCATTGCACTTGATGATGACAGGACTTGGGGCCTGGTGGTGTCTCATCTAGAAGAGTACACATTCTGCCATTTGCAAAGACCTGAGTTCAAGGTCCTCACCCACAATGGAGATGATTGACAAATATTAGAACAGTTTTGCAGGTGCCTCTCCTGCTCTCTGTTTCCCTCTAGCTCTCACATTCTATCAAAGAAAGGACTGCCAGAAATAGTGGAGAATCAGGACACCAGGTTCCACATAATATAGTAGTAAATATGGAAGGAATGAAGGGAGGGAGGGAAAGAGGGAGCAAGGGAGGAAGAGAGACAGAGACTAGCTTCATAGAGGAAGGAACTACCTCCATTTGGGGGAGTCTTTCCCACAGAAATTTCTTTCATTGCTCTCCTAACCTGCTCCCTGACACAAATGCTCAGTGTCAGGCCAAGAGCAATTAAACACTCTCTTTCCTCGGGAAATGGAAATGAGAGATATGTTCATCCCAGGCTGAGCTGCAGGAGAATGACTGGTATCAGTACAGGGAAGGCTATCCGTGATGGTCTGGCCTCTGCTTCCAGTTTGGGACCACACATTCCTGACCCTGGGTCCTGGGCCCCCAACAGACTGATGATAAACCTACACTGGGAGGAGTTCCTGCTTCAGACTGGCCCCTTCTTCCTCTACTAACACCACTGATCACAAAGCCAAAGCACATGGTGCTGATTGACAACTGTTCCTGGCCACTAAGGCTGTCCTGACGCTAAGCATGGTGGTGATGAAGGGCTGCATGGAGACCCCAGTTGGCTGGCTGAGATGTGCTGCCCGACCTCTCCCCACTAGAGTGTCCCTGCAAGTCCACCAAAACTTACTCTTGTTTGAGTTGTAGCAGTTCTACTTGCTCCAAGACTTCCTGGCTTTGTTGCTCTTTCTTGGCCAGTTGACGATTGGCATCTATTTGTTTTAGCAGACTCTGAGAATAGTCCTCTTGTTTTTGCAGAGATGACAGCAGCATTGGTGATAGGTCTTCAAAGATGTATGAATTCTAGGATGAAAGAGGGGCAGTTCCTTTCTTTGAGCTGAGCAAGGAAACAACTGATGAGCTAGTAAAATAGCTGGCTTAAACAGTCATTGGTGAGACTTGGGTTTCAGGCCTGCCCCCTCCACACTGAAGGAAACCTCAGTGCTCTGGTTGCCATCACTATCTATCAAAAAGAAAAAATAATAATGTTTAAATGTGCCAATGAAGCAGCTACATGTTAAGCTCACCTGATCAAATGTGACTCTGAGAAAAACTGACCGGAGGTCATAGTTCTTTTATTCTTCCCTATGATGTGTGTGTGTGTGTGTGTGTGTGTGTGTGTGTGTGAGATCAAACACCAGGGCCACAGGTGTGCATCCACAAAGTCTTCCACTAAGCTCTACCACTGGCCCAATGCCCTGCATGTTGAACTAAGGCAATACTCTGGACTATCTATTATGTACAGAATTGTCAGTTTAACTAGATAATAGTTTGAAAATAGGATGATTTAGGCAAATAAAAAAAGGAACCATAGTGACTAAAAACATGAAAATGATGGTCAGACATGTTCACTACCATCTGAAATGAGGTTTCTTGAACCTTCTGCACCTACAGCTCACCTGAGGGTCTTACTCAGGAAAAGACCTCAGTTCTGGGGGTGTTGGGAGGGGCCCAAGATTCTATGGAATGAGCTCCCACCCAGAGAGAAAGTGTCACTCTTGTAAAGCCCACTGGCATCTCTTCAATCTGTCCTCCAGAGGGTGGGTTCAAACATTCCCAGACAGGGTTATATGCAAGAGAGAGGCAGAAACAACTCTTACAGAAAAAGTGTCATTTCTGGTTCCTGTGTGCTTTCATAGCTTCTGCGACTCCAAGGTTATTAGCTGTATTCTTTGTGAACTGTTTTTTTTTTTTTTTTTTTTCTGATTGTAGTCCAACTTTACGGGGAAAAATTTTTTAAAAAATTAATAAATAAATAAAACACATGCTGGAAATGTATTTCTTTTTCTGGACTACTAATCTTTCTCTCTACAAAGGCTACGTTTCACAGGAGTTCAAATTATGGGCTTTTATATGTGTTTGTCTGTGTGTGTGTGTGTGTGTGTGTGTGTGTGTGTTTTCCTAGCTGAGAGAAGGTTTTTAAGTCAAGGCCTTTCTTTTTCAAGCCTAAGGACTGGCTCAAGCAAGCAAGCAGAATGGCACCTGATAATGTGTGGCTGTCTATGTTCTTCCCTGCACTCATGCAACAGAATAGAGCACACCCTCCATTCATCCTCTAAAACCCTCGCCAAAGCATTTATATAAGCTGTGAAGAGATCAGAAAGTAGCATCAGCTCCAAAATGTAGTGCACCAAACAAGACTTTAGTCTGCTCAGGGAAACCTGGTTCTTGAACACAGTGTCCTTGTCTTTCGTTATCAGCTATCTCCATAGAATCTGCTTGGTCTCTGGATCCTTTTTTTATGTTTCCTCCCGGCAGTACAGCAGGCTGTTGGCCTTGACACGATGCATGCACCCATAGCACAGCTCCTACAATGACACCAAGGGTCTGCTTGTACCTTTTTCTTTCTTACCTTCAGAATTCTTCCTGTGCTCTCCCAAGACTGGATTTCTCCAGAACTGTGTTTGATGAAAAGATGTATGAACAATGATCAGCACAATGTGTTTGATAGGTTGAGACCTCCGGTTGCAGGAGTGGCCACAATTCTTCTTGAAGTGCAGGGTCTACATGAACTCAGAACCCTTACTCTCCCAGCCCTATTTGTGTTCAGTGGCAGACACCCCATCATTTGCTTGTCTGGGGAGACCAGTACCTGCCCTGCTTTCGCAAGATGTAGTCTCAGAGGTCTTAGGTTCTGTTTTGGTGTTCTTTGATGGACTATGGATGCGGTATTCTATAAGAAAACAACAACCACACAATTTCACATCTAGAGTAACTATCATCTTAGAGGCAAATATAGCCAATGGAAGATGTCTCAGTGGTTCTTTTCAGGGATCTGCATTGCAGAAGTTAGGGATCTATGTGTCTGATAAGCCTGGACTTCAATCTCAGCATGCTTGCTTACAACTTTACTTTTGAACATTACGGACAGCACAGTCTCAGGCATAGAAAATGCGGTCAGCACACACACACACACACACACACACACACACACACACACTGCCTGTGGAATTAACATTCTAAAGCAAAGTTACTAAACAAGGTAAGTGAAATCTCTAGTGTATTTGGAAACACTGATGACCATACAGTTCTACCTTCTTCCTGAGAGACTGTGAGCCCTGGACATCCCTGCTGTCCTCACTACGGAGCACAAATGGTGGGACACTCTGTGAAGGCATGAATGCAAATATCTAATATTTCTGAATCAAGATACAACTCAAATTACATTTAGTAAAGTGTGCACTTCCACCCCCCCCCCAAAAAAAAAAAACAGCCTGTTACCTTTTGGTTCTTGTTTTTGTAAAGACAGACTTATTAAGCTCCAAGGTGATAAGCAATGTTACAGGTGCAATATTTCCAGAGGCTGGAATGGGTTTTTAACCTGGAGGTTTAGGTAGAAAGTTGACTGCAGAATTAAGAGAGAGAGAGAGAGAGAGAGAGAGAGTTGGTTTCCTTTCAAACTTTTCATTTTAGGCTTTAGAGGTCATATAGATACACTGAAGAGAGAATAATACAATAGGAACCTATAATACATTCTTACTCTACACCAACAGTGCTAAGTGCTTAATATAATGCATAATGGGCAAGGGATATAGGAAAGTTTTTATGCAAAATTATTTTTTGTGTCTGACGCTTTGAGGTGACAGGTTCAGTTCCTGGCAGAGGGGGGGAGAGATAGAGAGGGAGAGAGAGAAATAGGGGGGATAGGAGAGAATGAAAGAAGATTGCATAAATAGCAACTTAAGATAACAAAGAAAATCTCTAAATCGAAGGACCAGTCCTCAAAAGGTTGTCTGACAACTTCTAGGTATCTCGAGCACCTAAAAACAAACAAACAAACAAACAAAAAAAAACTTTGGATTTCTCCATATGCTTCAAGCAAAGTCACGAGCCACAGACATGAGGACCCTACTAATTTCTATTAAGCCACATAGCTCAGTTTAGAACTACAACTCAGGATATATATAATGGAACACGGTACATTCAGCTCACTTGATGCATTTCTTTCACCTACCTAGGCCATCCTCCTTACCCAGCAGACATCTGAACTTTGACTCTTTGAAGTAGTAGAGAGTCAGCAAAGAGTCTTAGTTGAGAATCTCAGGGATTAGAATTAAGGTGAGATAGAAAATTCTAGAAATCTCCTAGCTGGCTTGTTCATTAAGTCTATTTCATTCTGTACTAAATGGATATATTCCATTGCTTCCTGTTGCTTTTTCACCAAGCTGCTTTATGGGGAGTGACAACTTTGAAGGTAGAACAGAAATATATCAAACTATGCCAACCATTTTTTCAGAAGAGATCAGAATTGATGGCCAATATGCCAAAGTTTGGGGTAGCATTTGTCAACCACCCACAGGTGTCTACACTGCTTGGGGAAGAGGATGAAGAAGTGCTGCATTACCTGACAATAGTTGAAGTGACAGAATTTGAAGATAGTGAATCAGGTAACCGAATAGACGTTTATTTTGTTTAAAACCCTTACTTTGAAAATAAAGTTCTCCCCAAAGAATTTCATCTGAATGAGAGTGGTGATCCTTCTTTTTGAAGGATCCACTGAAATCAAATGGAAATCTGGAAAGGATTTGATCAAATGTTCAATTCAAACACAAAATAAAACCAACAGGAAGAGACAGCATGAGGAACCAGAGACCTTCTTCACCTGGTTTATTGACCATTCTGGTGCAGATGCAGGTGAGTTAAGAGAGGTCATTAAAGATGGTATCTGGCCAAATCCACTACAATACTACTTGATTCCTGATATGGATGATGAATAAGGTGAGGGGGAAGATGATGATGATGATGATGATGATGATGATGATGATGAAGGAGAAGAGGAAGAAGGATTAGAAGATATGAAGAAGTGGGGGCCTGGTGGTGGTGCACATGGTTGAGCTCACGTGTTACAATGTGCAAGGACCTGGGTTCAAGCCCCCAATCCCCACCTGCAGGGGGTAGAGCTTCACAAGTGGTGAAGTAGTACTGCAGGTGTCCCTCTGTCTCTCACCCTCTCTATCCTTCCCTTCCCTCGTGATTTCTGACAGTCTCTATCCAATCAATAAATAGATAATATTTTTTTTAAAAAAGAAGATATGAAGGAGATGAGGATGAAGGAGAAGAAGATGGTGATTAGGGGGAGGAAAGAGAGGAAGATGAAGGATATGACTAATGAAACACTGATGAATTTCAGCATTTTAAAATTTTCTCCTGTCCCTGGGAGCAAGTTGTATTCTTTATTTTTTTCCATTTTTTCCCTCCCTTGTACACAGTCACCCTGTCTTTGAGGTCTTCTCTCTCCTTTATACGATAGTTATCAACTTATTGGGGGGGGATACTTTGATAAGAATAGTTGAAAAGAATCTCTATCCTTTTCTGTTCCAAACTAATATATTTTTTCATTTAAAACATTTTTAAGAAAACCTGTATCTTTCTGCAGTTAGCAGAAAGACAGACAGCTTTGTGTTGTTGTTGTTTTTCATTATTTTTATTTATAAAAGGAAACACTGATAAAACCATAGGATAACAGGGGTAAAACACCCTCATCCTTTTTCAACAAAAACTTTTGGAATCAATATCACCAAGCTCTGTGGGAACAAAAAACAACTTTCTGCTCCTTCAGCTCTGCTAGAAGCTGGGCGCTTCTGTGTAGTAGTGCATAGAATTCTCGCTTTTTTCCTCCTTTCTCTCAGATCTTGAATCTGAGTGGATCATATGGCAAAGCAGGCACCTTCCCAGTTTTTGTTTGTTTGCTTGTTTTTGTTTTTGCCTCCAGGGTTATAGCTGGGGCCCAGTGCTGGCACTACAAATTGACTGCTCCTGGTGGCCATCTTTTGTCCATTGTTGCTGCTGTTATTCTTGTTACGACTGCTGTTAGACAGGACAGAGAAAAATTGAGAGGAGGGGAAGTTGGAGTGGAGGAGAGAAAAACAGACATCTGCAGACCTGGTTCACGGCTTGCAAAATGACTCCTCCCTCCCCCGCAGGGAACTGAACTGGGATCATTGTGCACATCCTTGTGCTTCACACTATGTGTGCTTAACCCGGGGTACTAGCTAGTTTTGAATCCTCATTCCCAGACTATTCCAGTCTGACTATTCCAGTCTATTTTCAGTCTGAAAATGTAATTCAGGAGCTAGGTGGTGACACACCAGTACAGTGCATATGACACTGCAGAAGGACCTGGGTTCAAGCCTCTGGTCCCTAGTTGCTGCAGGGAGGGAAGCATCATGAGTGATGATGCAGTGCTGCTGATGCTACTGCTGCATATGTTAGTGCTGCAGATGTTCCTTCCCTTTCTTCTCTAATTCTCCCTTCCCTCTCAATTTCTGTCTCTATCCAACAAATGAATAAAGAAATGAAATAGTAAAGAAGTGAGTGCAGATGTAAAAATAAAAATGCAATTTCATCAAACTTTGAGCTGTGGGAGTATCATAGCCAATGAGCTTTATCAGAGTTGAACTACCGTTAACTGGAGAAGAAAAGCATCATAAAATTCCTTTTAAGAATCCCAATTGCCAGGAGCCATTTCTCTGCTTGATAGATGATAAGCTTTGAGATAATGGAACCCCTCAAGACAAGTGTTAATTCCCCCCTGGGCAGGCCATTTCTCCTCAGGTAAACCATTTATCAGTAATCAAGTGAGTCAACACAAGTGAGTCAACACACAGTTTGGTTTCCGCCATTTGTTGCAAGGAACATTCCGCTTTGAAGTTTGCTCCCCCTCCCCCCTCCTCCAGCATTCCCTCTCCTTCCCCAAAGCCTTATAATGCCTGGGAACACAATAAAATTTTGCAGCTTGATCAGAAACCTGTCCTGCTGTCATTCTTTCGTGTCTCGTGTCCCTTTCATTCCAGGTCTTTTTGGGTTCCTAGCCCCTGCTCACCACCCTGCTGGTTGGGGCACCAAATGTTACAAATAATCTTCTCAGTCACACTGAAAGTCACAGTAGATTAATTCGGAACCTGATACCAACTGCATTTCTATCAACAGAGCTTCTTGACCCATGACAACTAACACGATCAGGGCAGGTTAAGAAATGTACACATTGGGAGTCGGGGGATAGCGCAGCAGGTTAAGCGTACATGGCGTAAAGCACAAGGACCGGTATAAGGATCCTGGTTCAAGCCCCTGGCTCCCCACCTGCAGGGGAGTCGCTTCACAAGCAGTGAAGCAGGTCTGCAGGTGTCTATCTTCTCTCCCTCTCTCTGTCTCCCACTCCTCTCTCCATTTCTCTCTGTTCTATACAAACGATAACATCAATAACAACAACAATAATAACTACAACAATAAAAACAACAAGGGCAACAAAAAGGGAAAATGAATAAATATTTTTAAAAATCTTAAAAAAAGAGAAATGTACACATCAAGGGTGGGTTGGTGGCACAGTTGGATTACACATGACTATGCACAAGGACCCAGGTTCAAGATCTCAGCCCCCAACTGCAGGGGGTGGAGGGGGGGAAGCTTCAGGAGTAGTAAGGCAGTGATGCAGGTGTCTTTCTTCCCCCCTCAGAATTTCTCTATGTCCTATATAAGAAAACTAAAATAAAACAAAATAAAAAAAAAAGAAAGCAGACACTGTATTACTGAGTCTCCTTGCATAAAAGTTCCTAAAATACTGGTATCTTCCCTTATGTATAAATGGTTCAACAGATGCTGACAGTATACCAGACATTATACCAGAGGCTATGAATACACATGCTCACATATAACATATACCTATGATTTCATATCAATACTTTAAAAGAAGCATTATTCTTGGAGGATGTTAAACAGAAATGAACTCAATTTCTGTACTTTTTCTGAAAACCTAAATTATTTATTTATTAGTAAGACACAGGTTATGGAGGAGGAGAGGGAGGCAGAGTGAGAACCAGAGCATCACTCTGGCATGAGATGCCAAAGCTTGAACTCAAAACTTCTTGCATGAGAGTCCAACATCACCTCTCAGGTACACAATCACCTTTAAAAAAAAAATGACATACAGGGCAGGGGTAGATAGTCTAATGGTTATGCAAAGAGACTCATGCTAGAGGCTCTGAAGTCCCAGGTGATCTAAAATAAGTATTTAAGATATCACCGAATGAATGAAATCTTTAAATAAAGAACAGATTTATAAGTATCCAAGGAGTCTCTAAAACAGCTGACTCAAGTACAGAGTTTTGTCATGTTCAAGAGCCAGGTTCCAGGCCCGGCCCAGCGCACTGGAGGAAGCCGCGCTGCTGTGGTCCTTAACACCATTCAACAAAGAGTCTGCAACACTGAACAGCAGCAAGAAAGCAGAGCTCTGGGACATTTCCAGGCGGCTTCCAAGGTGGCGAGCCAGGCTGCCTCCAGAGTATTCCTGACCATTTCAGGGGGTGACCTCGCCCCTGTCACACAATCTAGCCCAGTGGGCATCCTCTCTGGGGACCTTACAAGGAGTCCTGCTACCGACCAACACAGGGCGACTGGGGAGAACCTTAGGTCCGGCTTGCCCTGGACTCCTCCAGGCTACACCCGGCCGGGTAGGTCTACACTGTCCGAGCACGGGGGTCGTTAAAAAAACAGGGTCCTCAAACCAGATGAGAACTCCCGACTGCCGGCGGGTGACAGGAGCTCCGGCAGAGGTCTACACTGCCAGCCACACAGCTTGACCTGGGTGGGAACTGGAGCTCCTGGAGAGGGTGGTGAGCAAAGAAAGGCCCAGCCAGGATGCGCCTGCAGAGGCCAGGTTTGGGGCCAGACATCCCTGCTCCCCGCCCAGCCTGGCCTCAACACCACCCCCACCCCGCCCTTCCTCACCAGTCTCCCAGCCACTAAGCAGTGAACATGGCGGAGACCCTGCGCCAGCTGGCGGGTGGCCAAAACCTTTGATGAGTCGTGGATATGCCAGGCCATGTGGGGAGGAATTCTGTCCAGCAGATGCAGGAGGCTCAAGGGCCCATACTACAGGGCCACCCAGTGCATGACCTCTGTCCTCCCTCACAACTAGCGACCCACCCTGGGGACCAGTACTTCCGGGCAATGTGCCAAGCTTTGCCACTACAAGTGAGTGACAATCATCTATAGTGTGATTTTCTTTGGGCGGTGGGAGGGTGCATTCAATTTTGTAAACCGCTACTAATCACAATTTTCAAAAAGGAAAAATTAATGTGCAATATGGTGTATTATCATGATCGTTGTTATATAAATAAGGGCCATAAACCTAAAAAAAAAAAAAAAAAACTTGTCAAAAAAAAATCAGTCTTTGTGTTTTGTGATCACCTGACTTTTCTTTCCAGATCTTGAGAGAGAGAATCAGACATCTCTTTCTCTCTTAGGTACATGTGCTATAAAGGATGAAACTCACAGGACTTCATCCTTGGGATTCCAACACCCTGTCCACTGAACCACCTCCCAGATGGCATTTTACTTTCTACCTGCTTTACAGGCCTTCTGTATTGCCTCTGCTTTAGATACACTCATTTCATCTGCTGTCTCCAGATATTCTGGGATTTTATGGTCTTTTACCTTCTGATTTCATTTTTGTTTCTTAAACATAAATATATGAAAAATCATGTTGCCTTTGGGATAAAACAGCGATTGTCAGCTCTATGATATCCTCAACCAATTATTCTTAACCAATTTACAGGTGAAATAATTAACTTTAGGCATACTTGACATCATTGTTAGCCTTCTGCATTTGTTTCTACTTCTAAGTTCATTCCTTCTTTAATATTCCCACTAAAAGTCCTATGGCAATATTTTACATATTACTAAATATTTTGTATTCAACTGTAGTCAGGAAATAGCTCATGAAATAGATGAGCTTATTGAGTGTGAGGTCCTGCGTTCAAACCAGGTATGAAACAGGAGTACCAGAGATCACATGGAGAGTGGGAGGAGTGGCAGGAGAGCTCCATGAATGGTGGCATGGTGCTAGGTGTCTCTCTAGATAAATGGAAAGAAAAAAATGTGCTTGGGTACACTCACAGTCCAGAGTTTATTCCTCAGGGAACACTAATAAAATTATATATATATTAGAATTTGCAGGCCATCAAAATAACTCACTTTAATAGTGTGGTGTGGGTGGGGGGAGATAGCATAATGGTTATGCAAAGGTCATAATGGTTATGCCTCAGGCTCCAAAGACCCAGGTTCAGTCACCCACACTACCAAAAGCCAGAGCTGATCAGTTCTCTGGTTAAAATAAATAAATAAATAAATAAATAATAAAATAGATTAATACTGGGATGCTCTGACATGCCTAGAACCTAGGTTCAAGCCCAGCTCCCTCTGCATTGGAGGAAAGCATTGGTGATGAGTCTATTTGAAAGTCAGGTCAGAGTAGTGCAGCCATGCTGACAAAATTTTAAAACTAAGATTTTTAATAAAATTAAAAATGTATTTACAGTTTAGTGTAGGCTACATTCCAGTTGCTTTACATGTGTTAACTGACTGTATTGATACAATAACCCTATGAAGCTTATTATTCCATACATAAGGAAACTGGAACAAATTCTAAGATACTTATCCAAGGTTAGCACATGGTGGCAGCAAAATCTTATGTGTTTTTTTTGTTTTGTTTTGTTTTGTTTAGAAGTAAATGATCCAAACTTTATTTGGACTGGCAGAACCACAATTTATGTCCTATCAGGAAAAAGAACTACAAAAATAAAGATCATTACAAAAAGGTAAGTCATATATTTATTACTTTCAACCATTCTTTTCATCACAATGAAGCAACACAATTTTACAAAAATAAAATTTTATTAAAAGCAGTAGAATCTGAGCAAGAGACAGTATAAAGAATGTGAACAGTGTAAACATCACTACATTCAGCTCACCTTGGTTGAATGCTGATAGACAACAATGGCTCTAAGTGCCCTTAATAGCCAGATATATTAGTTCTCCTGTACACAGAAAACACACGCTAATTTTGATTAGGAAAAGGTATTTTATCGAAGTCGGTCCCATCATCAAATGCTGCCATTGTCACAAATAGCTATGAGCATGCCACTGTCTCTGCTAAGCTGGTTTGACAAATAGCAACCCCACATTTATGATGAGACAATGTTGTACATCTAGGGAGAAAACATGACAACAGGTTATACTATTCATGCAGAATGCTGTCGTGTTTCATTCATTTACATCTAACTCACTTAAAACTGTGAATGAGACAGTGAACAATGTTCCACCTCATGTAGAAGGCATTCAAAACAAAACAGACTTCACACAAAGACTTCTGTCCAAAATGAGCATATTTTAAATTTAAGATGTACTGTGTAACTTACATAGAAAACTAATATTCCTTCACTATACTCCTGAAAAGCAATAAAATAAAAAAAACAAAAAAGTAGGGCTGGGGAGACACCATAGTGGTTGTGTGAAAGATTTTCATGCCTGAGGCTCCAGGCCCCAGTGTTCAAACCATAGCACCACCATAAGCCAGAGCTGCGCAGTGCTTTGGTAAAAACTAAATAGGTGCATCAAAATAACTCTGGAATGATATAAGAATCTCTAAAGTGATAAAACATTTTAGAGAAAAGGATAGAAATTATGAATTTCTAAATACTTGCTTAGCTTTGTGAGGATCTTCAGCTTCTAAATCCCAAACATAGAGTTTGCCAACCCAATTGCCCAGTGCAAGCATCTGTATAAACCTATTTTTAAAACCATCGAATTATCAAAGTAAGGCCACTGAGTAGTCAAATTGTCCTAAGAAACCTTTCTACCTTTAGAAAAGTCACCTCTTGAAAATGAGTGTATTATCATTCTATTGCGTTTTTTACTTCTGATTTGTAAATGGGTGCAAGAAACATTGTAAATGGACTATGAAATCTCATCTGAAATTACCCTTTCCAGTAATTTGTTATGCCATGGCCAATTCTGATAAGAAATTACATGCTATTTGGTGGCAGAGAAACACAGCTTTTATTACAGTAATATTGCAACTGTCCCTTTGTTATTGCTATTAATCTCTTACTGTGCTTAATTTATAAACCAAACTTCACCATAGGTGTGTATGCATCTTAGGAAAAAGCAGGATATACACAGGTGCTACCTGAACTTTGAAAATTAAGGTATTATGCAAATCATTTGACAATGACTTTACAACTTGCACCAGCCAGTAGTTTCTTCTGTTGTAACAGTATAGCCAAAGCTATAGAAAACTCTTTCAATACTTTCATCCTAATATCAAATGTCCTAAGAATTTCAGATAGCTGCTATTTTTGTCTTTACCTTATGTACTGATTTTTTTCAAATTTTTCTGGTAATGTTACACAGATGGATTAATAATCTAGCCTCCAATATTAAAACTTAGTAACAGGGGGAAGAGCCAACATGGTGACTGGAATGTAGCAGCACCTGTGGGCGCTGACATCAACTGCTAGAAAGCCTTGAAATCCTGGCCTTCAGCGGGACAAGCAAGGAGGCATCCTAAAGGTAGACCATGGAGGTGATTATAATTCAATTTGGGTAAAAAATAAGAAAGTATATTTCTTGATTAACTCTCTTAGACGCCTCTCCCCATAACCAGACCCCAGGGGTAGGGAGCTGCTGCTAGAAGGCTCCCCGTGGAGCTCTTTCTTTACCAAGATTCCTGGCCCTCAGGGGTGCCATTAACCCTGCTTCCAAATTTCTAGGCTATTTCTGTTGTTCCTCTGATTAAGGGACTTAGACAAATTCAAATGATAATTAGCTGATCAAGCAAGCCTCACCCAGCCTGCTTGAAAGTTTTAATTTTCATATTTGTTTTGTATTGTGTTTTCTTTCTCAATCAGGTGTCTAGACTAAATGTACATAGGCTAACAGGGAGCTATCCAAGCTGAAGACACATTGCTTGGGCTTTTTATTCTGTTTTATTTTACAAATACTATTATATATACATGCATATCCCTTCCCTTCCTCAGGTGACCAAAATTAACTCTTAGTATACTTTCCATTGCTAGATGACAAGAATTACCACCCACTGTGAGAGAAACTTGTCTCACTTTTCATACCTCCTCTTAACACTATCACCCTTCTCCCACATTCAAGCCAATTAAAAAATATATATACACAACTCTCCTTTCACTACTTTTTTTTCTTTTTCCTACTTTTCTTTTCTCTCTTTTTTTTCCACTGTCTTCCTTTCTCCCTTGCTCCTCCCTCTACCTTGTGAATTCACTGATACTTCTTTGTGAACACTTTCAGGGAAGAAGACTGACTCAGAGTGGACTCTCTTTGTGTGTGTCTCTGCTCTACTTCCCCTTCCCCTCTTGCTACTCCTAGAATCTATAGTGGACAGTAGATTTGCATAACTGTCTATTCCTGCTATCCCTTTTTTCCTTTCTCTTTCTTTTTCATTTAGATTTGGTTGCTATTTTTTTCTTGAACTGGAGACATTGTAGGACTAACTGGTATTGGTTATACTGCTTCAGTCATTGCTTTAGTTTCTACTGTAATTTCTGAGGGTGGTGATTGCATTTGTCATAAAGGTATTTAGTATAGTGTGGCTTGTACATAAAACAAAGCAACTGAGGAGCAACAGAACATAAAAATAAAAAACACATTAAAATGGGTAGATCAAGAGCAAATAGAACTGCTAATACAATAAATGAAGACAAGAGCCAAGAAGAAACTACAAATCAGACAGAAGTAACAATAGATAATAAAAAGCATGCAAGCAATAATAAATTTAGTAATCACAGAAATGAAAACAGCTTTGGATGAAAGGAATAGCACTTTAGGGAAACAATAGATGAGACCCTCAAGGAAAATACTAACTACCTTGAGGCAATTAGAGAACTGAAAGCTGAAATAGCTATAATGAAGAAAGCAGCCGAGGGAAGGGAAAGCAGACTAGCAGAAGCAGAAAACAGAATTAGTCAGACAGAGGATGAGTTAGAGAAAAATAATAAATAGTTGAAAGAGCTCAAAAAGAGATTGAGAGACACTGAAAACAGCAACAGAGACATATGGGATGATCTCAAAAGAAGTATCATTTGCATAGTTTGCCTGCCAGAGGAAGAAAGAGAGGAAGGGGAAGCAAGCATTCTAGAAGAAATTATAGAAGAAAACTTCGCAGACCTGAACAACAGAAAGGACATTAAGATCCAAGAGGCTCAAAGAGTCCCAAACAGAATCAACCCAGACCTGAATACACCAAGACACATTATAGTCACAATGAAAAGAAGTAAGGATAAAGAAAGGATCCTACAGGCTGTAAGAGAAAAACAAAAAATCACATGCAGGGGAAAACCTATAAGACGATCAGCAGACTTCTCTACCCAAACTCTAAAGGCCAGAAGAGAATGGCAAGATATCTATCGAGCCCTGAATGAAAAAGGGTTTCAACCAAGGATAATATATCCAGCTAGACTTTCATTCAAACTAGATGGAGTCATCAAAACCTTCTCAACAAACAACAGTTAAAGGATGCAACTATCACCAAACTGGCCCTGAAAGAGGTTCTAAAAACCTCTTACAAACAAGAACATCACTATAATACTTGCAACATATCATATAAAAACTTGTTGAACAATGGGACTACAACACATTAAATCCATAATATCAGTAAATGTCAATGGCTTAAACTCACTCATCAAAAGGCACAGAGTGGGATGATGGGTCAGAAAACATAACCCAACCATATGCTGCTTGCAAGAATCCAACTTGACCCAACAAGACAAACACAGACTTAAAGTAAAAGGATGGAAAACTATCCTACAGGCTAATGGAATACAAAAAAAAAAGGCAGGAACAGCCATTCTCATCTCAGACACAATAGGTTTTAAATTAAATAAAGTAATAAAAGATAGGCAAGGTGATTACATAATGATTAAAGGACCAATCAGCCAAGAAGGTATAACAATTACTAACATTTATGCACCCAATGAAGGACCATCTATATAATCAAACACCTTCTCAAAGAACTTCAAAAACACAACAATAGTAATACAATAATAGTGGGAGACTTTAACACCCCATTCTCACACTTAGACAGATCAACAAATCACAGAATCAACAAAGAAAAAAGAGAATTAAATGAAGAGATTGACAGACTAGAACTCTTGGACATTTTCAGAGCTCTTAACCCCAAAAACTTGGAATACACATTCTCTTCAAATACACACAACACATATTCAAGGATAAAAATTGCTCACTTGGATGGCGAGCTGCTGTGCCCCCACCACAATGAAGTAGCTTCAGTTCTTTGGTCTTGTGCACACACACTCCTCCCCCCCTTTATTTATTTGATAGGACAGAGAAATTGAGAGGAAGAGGACAGGTTAGGGTAAAGAGAGACATGGATCACTACTTCATAGCTTGTAAAGCTTCCCCCTGCAGGTGGGGACTGGGGATTTTACCCTGCACATGGTAAAAAAAAACTAGCAATAATATATATACCAGAGTACTGATTATCTCTGGCTTATGGTGGCACAGGGACTGAACCTGGGACTTCAGAGCCTCAGACATAATCATGCTATCTAACCCCTACCAAAATAATAAAATATAAAAATCTCTTTCATGATAGGCTGAAAGTATGAATCTCCACCCCTGTGAAACAATTACAGAAGCCAGACCTTCCACCTTCTACACCCCATAATGATCCTGGGTCCATATTACCAGAGAGATAAAGAATAGGGAAGTCTTCAAGGAAGGGGATGCAATACAGAGTTCTGGTGGTGGTAACTGTGTGGAATTGTACCCCTTTTATCCTATGGTCTTGCCAATTTTTCCATTCTATAAATGATAAAAAATACTTTAAAACTTAGAAAGCAAAAGGCTTACAATTCTACAGATATGAAAAAGAATATGAGAGGAACAAAAACCTCTCATGAAAATCCAGAGAAATATGAAAGAAATGATGTTTAGTCATTAATACTAGCTTTGCTAGGACAATTTTAAAAAACTAGCCTGAGAGATGGCACAGTGGCTAAAGCCTTGGGACCTCAGGCAAGAGGTGCTGAGTTCAATCCTGGTATGCATATGACTGTGATAATCGGGTTATCTCTCTCATTAATAAACAAATAAATATTCTTAAAATTTTTATTTAGGGTGGAGGCAGACAGCATAATGGCTATGCAAAGAGACTCTCATGTCTGAGGTTCCAATGTCCTGCACCACCGTAAACCAGAGCTGAACAGTGCTCTGGTAAAAATAGAAAATAGAATCAATAAAAGTTATAGTGGAAAGAGACAGAAATTAAGAGGAAAGGGGAGATAAACACACCTGCAGCACTGTTTCCGCACTCATGAAGCTTTTCCCCCTGTAGGAGGGGGTTGGCGAATTGGATCAGGGTCCTTATACAGTACGCTCTACCAGGTATGCCACAGCCCAGCACCAGGAAGGAGAATCTCTTGGCCTAATCATATATATTTTTAAATTTAAATTTACTTAATCAATAACTGATACTCCAAGACCAAAGCACTGCTCAGCTCTAGCTATGGGTGATGCTGGGGTTTCTATCTGGGTCCTTAAAGAGTCAGGGATGAATGCCTTTTGTATAATCATTTTGCTGTCTCCTCAGCCCGTAACTTTATACAAAAAAACAGCCAAGCCAACTACATAAACTTCAAAAACATCACAATTCAGTATTTATGCACACACCTGCATCTACCAGCTCACATCCAGGAAGACTTACTCTTTTGCTTCATACTGTTGGGAACACTAATGGATCCCCACCTTTACTGCGCCAGTTAAACTGAACCTCAAACAGTGGCTGTCTGTGACCTTCCTATAAAATAAAAATGAGGAAAAATATGAGTATTTTAGAAATCAAAAACAGGGTAAGCCACTTGACCATTTCTCCATACAACATTCTTCCAAAATACAAGCCAGTATTTTATATACCATCACTTTCTGATACATAAAGAGACTTAACAGTCCAGTTAAGACATTTTAAATAAATTTATTTTATTTTATTTATTTAATATTGAATAGAGATAGAGAAAAATTGAGAGGGAAGATGAGAGAGAGACAGAGACACCTGTCTCCCCTTGCTGGTGGGGGGGACGAGGGGCTTGAACCCAGGTCCGTGCACACGGTAGCGTGTGTGCTCAGCCAGGTGCCCCACCACCTGCTCCCCCCCCCCCCGTTATGACATTTTCAAATACTGGCTGCATGGTAACATTTTATTACAAACACTTAACTCAGAGGCTTGGTGACAAGTACTTATCTAGAAAACTGCTTGAAACTTGCTTTCTATTTTCTTAAACCATCATAAGATTTTGAATCAAAATCAGTACTTTTAATGACTCTTCCTCTGTGTGCTTTCACACTCACAAGACATAAGCTCCCCCTACACCTCAGTCAGCTTCTCAGCCCTTCTGCTAAAGAATGTGGTCTTCAGGACATCAGTGGGCTTTGGGAGCTCTCCCTCCAGAGCCCTGTAGCAGCCCTATCACACCACATCAGGTATGGGAGTAGCTCCAATCTTAATTCTGGTAGCGTTTTCCAGTGTCTGCACTCTGCACATGGTCCAGGGTGGACAACTGAGCAAAAGTTCTGACTCCTCTTTACATAGCAATGCTTCTTACCAACTTCCCCAAAGTAACCTTGGTGTAATGGAGGTCTCCTATGCAAACCTAGAGGTCAAACCACTAAGGAAGTGCCCTGACATTGGCCTCTTGTGGACACTATTTTTAGTACATATCAATGTAATGCATGTCCCTGCCCTGTTGACTATGCCAGGAGGGCCATAGCAAGAGAATAAGGTCAGCAGTGATACTCCAAGGACCCAAGCACACTAAGACAAAAGATGGTACCCAAGAATGACTCTCGTTTCAATAACCCACAGCTCCAAGATGGAAAAGGAACAGATGTAGAGGAAAACAACTAAAATCACCAGTCATCCCTCCCTCTTATCGATAAAATCTACTGAGGAAGAAGTTTTCACCTCCCCCCAGGGTTATTGCTGGGGTTCAGTGTCAGCACTACTAATCCACCTCTTCCAGTGGCCTTTTTTTGTTTTCATTTTTTACCCCAGTTTGACAAGACAGAGAGAAATTGAGAGGGGAAGGGGAGATAGAGAAGGGAAGGGAGAAATATGTGCTTCACTGCTTGTGAAGTGTGCTCCTGAGGTGGGGAATGTGGACTCAAACCTGGGTCCTCGCACTTGTACTTGGAGATAATGGGCACTAAATCAGGTGTGCCACCACCAGTCTCCCCCGAGGACGTAATTACTTATGTAACCAAGTCCGTCTTCCCCAAATACTCAACAATCAAAAATGTATTACATTTATATGCTCTCCTTACACACATACTGTCACCCCCCCCAACTTCTTTTTACTTCTGCTCAGCTCTGGCTTACAGTGGTGTGGAGAGTGAACTTGAGATCTTTGGAGTCTCAGACATGACAGTCTCTTTTGCATAATTATTACGCTATCTCCCCATCCCACATTTATACCCTTTCTTTGAAAGCAATCACAAGCAAAGAACAAAACATATATGTGGGAGTTGGGCAGTAGCGCAGCGGGTTAAGCGCAGGTGGCGCTAAGCACAAGGAGCAGTGGAAGGATCCAGGTTCGAGCCCCTGGCTCCCCACCTGCACGGGAGTCACTTCACAGGTGGTGAAGCAGGTCTGCAGGTGTCTGTCTTTCTCTCCCCCTCTGGGTCCTCCCCTCCTCTCTCCATTTCTCTCTGTCCTATCCAACAACGACGGCATCAATAATAACTACAACAACAAAATAACAAAGGCAACAAAATGAATAAATAAAAAAATAAAAATTTTAAAAAACATATGTATGAACTGCACAAAAATATCTTTCAATTCATACAGACTTAAGGTTAACTAGTCAACTATTTTCAGAAACAAGTGCTACTTATATATTTTTAAGATTTTATCAAAAGAGTAACATTTCCCACAATAGTTTCCTTGAATAAAAACAGAAAAAATAGTCTTATGTGCCAAGTATTACCCATTTAAAACAAAGTAAAAAATTAAGCAATACAAAATGACTATTCATCTCAACTACAAAACAGAAAACTTGAGAATAATCTAAATTGGAATTACTCTAACCTCGACAGTTTCTCAAAGATACTTTCCACTGCAAAGTAACTGTAATGCTTAGTGTTCAGCACATACCTTGAGACTATTCACACACTTGAAGGAGTATTTACACTTCTTTGACTTCCATTTCCTTTCCCCCAGCTTTACCTTCCAGGTGCATTCATGGTAATGGTATGTGTATCGGGGCATTCTGAACTTGTATCACCTTCTACACGGACAGCATCATACTGCAAGGAATAAGTTTAGGGGGAAAAATCCACCAAGTGTGAGCACACTTTTTTAGTAGCAAATTACTTTTACTGGGTAGCTTGATATAAAAAAAAGCATTTTCCAAATAAAAAGCATATCAGCTGGTGTCAGCAGGTGGTTCACCTGTGGAGTATACAGGCTATCATGTCTAAGACCCTGGGTCTGAGTCCCAGGCCACCATAGAGGACAGTTTGTGTGGTGGGGGTGGGGCTTCTGGAGTAGTGGAGATGTGCTGTGGGGTCTATCCTGTCTCTCTATCTCTCTTATCACTCACCTATCATCTAGAGAAAAGAAAAAAGTGGCAGGGTTGTTGGCATTCAGGTGGGGTGACACTAACAGGAAAGCTAATCCAACTGGTTCCCTCCCCCCCTTCTCTCTCTCTCTCAAGGGATGACACAAAGCAGGGACACCGGAAATAACTGATGTGTTCTCAAATATCCTTTATTATCAGGTGGGCATGAGTTTAAATAGAAAACCAAACTAAGGACATTATTCAAATATGTCAGAAATTACAGGTTTCTTAAAGGTCAGCTTGCCCCTATGGTATGGGGCTGGTATCACAGGAATTGATGAGATACAAGACACTTATTCACCATGACGCAAACAACTTAATTATCCAAAGGTATTTGGAAGAAACATAGGGGTTAAACCAGTAGAGAGAGACAGAGAGAAGATGGATATCAAAGGCCATATAGTTGAGAATTTCTCTTGTCTGGGGTCTGAGGTGTATGATGGAGTGTATGATAAGGTGTGTTCTCCTCTGTGATCAGAAGGTGAGGTGAACTTTGAGTAAATGAATCTTAAGGTAGGCAGCCATGTGGCCTGCGGTTAATGGAGAGGGGTAGGGAGGTTTCTGTGGGCTTGAGAGTCAAAAAGGAAGAGCTAAGTATAAGAGATGTGGTTTCTCCCCATTGCTCACCTCAGCAAGGGAGACTTACAAGTGGGTGTCTTTCCCAGACCTTAATCCAGGGATGGGGGAGCTCTCCCTAAGCTCTATCAAGCTTACACATAGCCCCACACAGGGTGGGGACAGCAGGTGGCTTACCAGGGTGCCAGCACAAGTCACCACATGGTAACATCTTGGGTGGCTGGGGGAAGTTTGACAAGTGGTGGAGTGGTGTTACAGTCTATCTCATTCTCTGTTCCTTATCCTTTATCACAAGAAGAAAAAAAGAAGAATCTGGACACTACAAACAGTAGAGTCCTCTAAGCATTAAAGTCCCAAGTGAATTCTAGAATTGGTGCCTTAACATATCAGCAAAAAATACAAAGAAAGCACCCCCAATGAGAATGATGGGAATGATACTACCTTTATGTGGCCTCATGTGTGCCAGTCACTTTAATATTCTGGCTTATTTCACCTAACTGATCTTTTGCTGGGTAGGGTTGCAGGTTTCAAACTCACTTGCACTTAACCCACTGTAATACTACCAACTCCCTATCTGTGGGAATTCTAACCTACTACCTGTATCCAGTACCAGGTTCTAATCACTGATAAAATGCAAGGACCGGCTTAAGGATCCCAGTTCACGCCCCCGGCTCCCCACCCAAAGGGGAGTCACTTTACAGGTGGTGAAGCAGGTTGGCAGGTGTCTTTCTCTCCCCCTCTGTCTTCCCTTCCTTTCTCCATTTCTCTCTCTGTCCTATCCACCAACAACGATAACAATGACAACTGCAACAATAGAACAAGGGCAATAAAAGGGAACAAATAAATAGTTTACAAAATGTAAACTCCCAATACTGAGTAAGATTGGGAACACAAGCAGGAAAGGGAAAATGATGTAAAATGCAGTCTCCAGAAAGTTCAAGGATAAATCCCACAGACAAGCCCCCACTATCTTGAATACTTTGAAAGTCAAGGCCTACCTTGCAAAGGCTGTGTCTGTGCCAGTGTATTTCAGTGATGAAGACTCTAGGGACTAGATGTGTAAGATGCAACCTTTACTCCTAACATTGGTCCAACAAAAACAAACACCACACACCCTGAGAAACTTACACCAGCCTCCTGTAACAAACCAGTTTAAGCTATGATCTTGAGGTCTGTCAGGCAGCCCCCCCTGCTCCATCCTCCATTGCTGACACCATGGCCTATTTACATAATCACTGTTTTGCCTGATCTATCTTCTTTGTACCTTGAGATCTGCCCTGCCTTCAGGGTATTAATTAATCCCACCCACGGGTTAAAACCTTCACAACATTTGCTAAAAGAGTCTCTAACATTCGCCTGCTCTTTCCTTTTCTCCATGCCCTTTCCTAGTCATTTCATTTTCTGACTTGCCACTTCTGGTTTGTGTTGTCTCTGATCAATAAAACCCATTGCTTTCCATCTCTGCCAGGAGTTCCTGGTCTCTCTTCCTCTCCTGGTCTCTCTTCTGTTAGCTAAGCAGCAGCCCAGGTTGGCTCCGGTCCAGTTCTCTCCAACCCAGAGAGCAGGTGCCCAGGAAGAAACACCTGTATCCTTAGCCTAGCAGTGGTCTATCAGAAGAGGCTTCAGAATTTAGAAGAGCAACTTTGAACACATCGTCACTTAAGACAGTTTGAGGAGCTCACTGTATAGAAACTTCACCATGAAACTGGGCTTAGTGGTAACATTCATTTCTTTCTTTTCCTTTTTATCAGAGTATGGCTCAGCACCAGCTGCTGGTGTTGCTGGGGGCTGAATTTAGAACTTTGGAGCCTCAGGCAGAAATGTGATTGTGCAGAATCATTATGCAGGTCTCCCTTGCCCTAGTAATGCCAACTTGTTATTATTATTCCATGTCTCATGACTCGCCTCAACACAGTCAGTCACTGGGCCTAGATGAGTCATCAAGGTCCATGGCAGAGCTTTAAAAATTTAGTAATAGTCATCATAATCATAATCATAACAGTAATAGATTCGACTTTGGAGGTTGGGGAGGAGGCACAGCAGGCAGGGCCCAGGCTTTGCAAACACAAGGTCGCAGGTTCCATCCCCCACTCCACGCATGCCAGGTTCCTGCTCCAGTCTCATTTAGAAAATTATCATTGTTATTTTTTTAATGTGACCACGGGTGGTGAAGGAAGGGGAAAGGAAGAAAGAGAAAGGGTGATAAATGTCTGTAAAAACTCACAAAGCCAGGAGTCCTTGCTCTGACTCCCCCGCTGCCAGTGGGATGGGAGCAGAGCACACCCAGAGCCCTGCACTCCCAGACCACACTGCACTCACATTCTTGTCCCAGGACAGGTTCAGGTTGCTGTTCCAGTTGCTGCTCAGCTTCTGCTTCTTGGAGGCAGGCATGTAGCTTCCCACCACTACCACCACTGCCACACCTCCCTCAGACATGTTCCCCTGCCGTCACCAGTGTGGCAAAGGGCTCCCAGCCTCCATGGGCGGGCGGGCTGGCGAACTCCACACTGCTGACAAAGACACGTGCCCGCCCGCACGTGTCTGGCCAGTCAACGACTGAGAGTGATCGCTGGGCTCTGAAGGCAGCGCCTTGCCTCTCCTCTCCTCACAGGACCCCTGCCCACCAGTGCTTGGACAGCAGAGGTGGGCTCTGAGGGTCTCCCCTCAACCCCAGCTCCTACGCAAACGGTGCAGGAACACTGCCCACACCTACGTGCCCAGCCGCCTGGAAGACGCTGGAGTCTGGGCCGTGGACCAGCCCACTCAGCCTTGGTGGCCCACTACACGGCTCGGCTCTGTAATCTCCGATGCAGTAGTTAAAGCCTTCACATTATGCACAGGGATGTTCACAGCCCAACTTTTAAAAACTCAGATGGGAATTGAAATGCTAGAGGAAGCCAGACTGGCCTCCCCCATCCTGTCAGTGAAAGAGTCCCTGGCAGGTGCGCAGGCGCCAGTTGAGTTCTCCAGTGGTCCAGTGGGCGCTGATCCAGGCCACGCCCCGTCGGGCCACGCCCCCTCAGGCCAGGTGGATGTGGCCTGGGATGGGTTTCTAGGCCCCACCCCATGTTCTGCTCAGGGCCGCCCAATTCAGCCCTGATGCATATTTATGAGACTGAGTGATGGGTGTCCTCCAGGCAGTGCTCCTGCTGGCTGGGTCAAGTGGATGAAGTCATTCTAGAAGTAGGAATATAAGTCTAAACTCTCAAGTGCTCTATTTTTTATTAATTTTTAAAAAGTTAGCCAGAGCACTTTTCAGCTCTGGCTTAAGGTGGTGCTGAAGGTTGAGCCAGTGACATTCGAGCCTCAGGCATGACAGATATTATTATTATTATTAACCGCCATGATGTCGCCCTGGCATATTAACAGTAGTTAAAGCATCCTGGAGCTTGATTCAGGACTGTTGGAGCAAGTACTGAGGCTCCTAGGAGAGAAAGATTCTGTTCTAATTATAGTAAGGTCAGAGATTAGGGGTCATGAGGCAGTTGGGGGACGGGGGAGTCAGGACAAACTGCCCACAGTGTGTGGCTTTGGTACAGTGATGATTTTAGCAGAAGGCACTTGGATCAGGCTATCTCAGGACTCCCAGGACTCCACATATCTGACTAAAGACAGATCCTCCAGTGGCACGGGAGGTAGTGAAGTTCATAAATCAATGACCTGGCAAGCCTGAGGTCTTTTCTGAGCAATGTTCTTGTTCTCTCTCTCATCATTAATATTTTTTTTCTTTTAAAAGCATTGGGCATGAGTAGATAGCATAGTGGCTATGCAAAGAGACTGTCATGTCTGAGGCTCCAAAGTAACAGGTTCAATTTCCCGCAAGACCCGAGCACTGCTCTGGTGTTTCTCTCTGTATATTACTATCTCAGCATTGCTCTCAAAAATAAAATAAAATAAAATACTTTAAAAAATTAATTTCTTTAAAAATTTTATTTATATCACTGACTTAATAATGATTGACAATGATTTAATAATGATTGTGGGTTTAAGAGGGTTATAATTCCACACAATTCTGAAGGCTTTTTTAAAATTTATATAATTTTACTTTATAAAATGGAAATATTGACAAGAACATAGGATAAGAAGGGGATAATCCCACACAATTCCCACCACCAGAAATCTGTATCCCACCCTCTGCCCTGATAGCTTTCCTATTCTTTACCCCTCTGGGAGTATGGACCCAGGGTCATTATGGGGTGCAGAAGGTAGGTCTGGCTTCTGTAATTGCTTCCCCGCAGAACATGGGCATTGGCAGGTTGATCCATACTCCCAGCGTGTCTCTTTCTTTCCCTAGCAGGGGAAGGGCCTGGGGAGGCAGGGCTCCATGACACCTGATGGTGTCATCTGCTCAGAGAGGTCAGGTTGGCATCATGGTATCATCTGGAACTTGGTGGCTGAAGAAGAGTTAAGATACAAAGTAGATCAAATATTTGACTAATAATGAGCCTTAAGGCAAAAATATTACAGATGAAAATTTGGGGTCTCTGTTTTAGAAAAAGCAGGTAGGCCTATTTTAGGTATATTCCAAGGGTCCCATGACCATTAGTTTTTGCCTGAGTCTGACATCTGAGATGCAGGTGGACCCAACTTCTTCTCTGGGGAGATGGTGTCATAGTTGTAAAAAGGACTGGAAATCTGGATCAGGGAAGAGAGTAGCTTCCAAATATGGGAAAAGTATATAAATATTTTTAACTACAAACCCCACCGGTTTGATCTGGAGCCCATATTCAGCACAGAAGTCTGTTGTAACGTCTGTATCCCTGTAGGTCTGAGTTCACATTCTGTGGTCACTACTAGGAACACTCTGGGCTGCATTAATTTCAGAACCCATCTTCCTCTGGTGATAGGTAGAGTAAGTTATCCAACCTTCATTTGGAGAATGGAATAATAGTCCTACCATTGTTGATCCAGCTTGATTGCAAGGTCCTCAACATAATTGTTCCACAAAGGGGTCTATTATGTTGTTCCTGATGGAGATTACCAGTGACAGTGGTGAGAGAGATCACTTAGAGGTCTAGGCCCATCATGTCTCTGTGGGAATCCCAGGACTCCCTGACTAGAGTCCCAGGTGATGGGATGTCCTGGTAGTGACTAAAGAGTTATCATTAAAGTATGCCCATCTCATGCCCTTATTCAGCTTTTGTAGTCCTTATTTTGGCAAAGTGAGCTTTGGAGTGATGGAGGGAAGAGGGCATCTAGGTCTAAGTAGAAACTATTTGATTAGGTACTTTATGGTGTCTTTTTAGATCTTTCTGCTTTGCTGCATTTTTGACTCACTGCAAACTATTGTGCACTTTTGCTTAAAGGTATTTATTTCCTCTTACTTTATAGATGCATGTGTTCATGGGCCCTGGTCTATATATATGTCTTGAGACTTTGTTAAGAAGTGCACCACCCTAAATGGAATTAAGGAGTCCTATGAGCTAGGAAAGGTCTCAGCAGGGTAATGAAGCTGAAGAGTTGACATTCTGTTGAGCAGTAAACTAGCTCCCCCCTGCTTAAAGCCTCTGTCTCTAATCCTGCTTAACTAAGCACCGCCCTGCCAGTTTAACACTGCAGTCTATTTACATAACACTGTTAACTAAGCACCACCCTGCCTCCAGGGCATTGGTTTAATCCTCACTGGTTCCGGCTTTTTCCTTCTCCCCACCCCCTATCCTAGGTACATCCTCTTCCGACCTGACAGTTCCACCTCAGGATATATAAGGACAGGATTGTGATTAGAGATAGCTTAGATTGCACTGCATTCCACATGAATAAAGACTGAACTGCGTACCACTTAGCCATGAGTCCCTGGTCGTCTCTCTCTTCCACCTGTGAAGCTAGCTCGGTAACATTCAACACCTGACATCTCTGAACACAGTCCAACGTGAAACATGCTGAGGTGGTACTCCTTGCATTGATTAGGTTAGATCCGCAGATGCAGTATCAGTTGGTATGACTTGAGAGAAGCATGCCAGAAAGTGAGCCCCACCCTTAAGATTTAAGAACTGGAGAAAATACTGGCTTTATGGGAGTCGGGCTGTAGTGCAGTGGGCTAAGCGCAGGTGGCGCAAAGCACAAGGACCGGCATAAGGATCCCGGTTCTAACCCCGGCTCCCCACCTGCAGGGGAGTTGCTTCACAGGCGGTGAAGCAGGTCTTCAGGTGTCTATCTTTCTCTCCTCCTCTCTGTCTTCCCCTCTTTCTCTCCATTTCTCTCTGTCCTATCCAACAACGACAACAACAATAATAACTACAACAATAAAACAACAAGGGCAACAAAAGGGAATAAATAAATAAAATAAATTTTAAAAAAAGAAAGAAAATACTGGATTTATAGGGAAAGGGGAAGGTTCCTGCTGTCTCAGAGTTTAAGATGGCAATCTCGGGAACCAGGCAGTAGCACAGCGGGTTAAGTGCAGGTGGTGCAAAGCTCAAGGACCAGCATAAGGATCCCGGTTCAAGCCCCCGGCTCCTCAATTGCAGGGGAGTCGCTTCACAGGCACTGAAGCAGATCTGCAGGAGTCTATCTTTCTTCTCCTCTCTGCCTCCCCCTCCTCCCTCCATTTCTCTCTGTCATACCCAACAACAATGACATCAATAATAACTACAACAATGAAACAGCAAGGACAACAAAAGGAAATAAATAAATACATAAATTTTAAAAAAAGAAGACAATCTCTTGCTATAAACAAATTATTTGGCAATTGGGTTAACTTTGAAAATCCCATTGTTAAGATATCATATCATAGAAAACCTCACCAAAATTTATGTCCTTTAAATTATGTCCTTTAATGTTATTTATATATAGTCCTATCTTAGAAAATAATGCCACCAGTTGCATCTGTACTCCCTGGTCTAAGCTTTTAGGAGATTTAATATTTAAAAGAATAAGTCACTATTAGAAATGTGTTAGCAAATGAGCCCATTCAAAAATGGGCAGAGTTGATGAACAGAATACTCACTACAGAAGAGATCCAAAAGGTCAGCAAACGTATGAAAAAATTGTTCCAGGTCACTGATTGTCAGAGAAATGCAAATAAAGACAACACTGAGATACCACCTCACCCCTGTAAGAGTGGCATGCATCAAAAAGGACAGCAGCAAAAATGCTAGAGAGATTGTGCAGACAAAGGAGACCTCCTATAGTGCTGTTGGGAATGTAAACTAGTCTGCCCACTGTGGAGAGCAGCCTGAGGAGCCCACACAAGGATAGAGGTGGACCTTCCATATGACCCAGTAATTCCTCTCCTAGGGATATACCCCAAGGACTCCGTAACACCCAACCAAAATATACGTGTACATCTATGTTCAGCAGCACAATTTGTAATAGCTAAAACCTGGAAGCAACCCAGGTGCCCAGCAACAGAGGAGTGGCTGAGAAAGTTGTGATATATATATATATATACAATGAAATAAGATGTAGCTATTAAGAATAATTATTATGAGAAATAGATGATCACAGAGTGCATTGTTTTCTTTGGGCTGGCTTCACGGGTGGGAGACATAGATGACCAGAAACTCATGGCTGAGCTGAGAACGCAGTTTAATCTTTATTCATGAGCAGGCAAACAGTCCAACAACCTAATCACAACACAATGGGCTCCCCCATCTCTCTCCTCCTGGCCACCACATCAGGAACCAAGGAAGTACTTACAATTGGGGGCAGGGAGAAGGAAGAAGCCCAGAACTAGCAAGGACTAAACCAAAATCTCCCGGAGGCAGGGGGAGCAAGACCAAACCAATGTAACAGAATGACCATGTAAATAGACCACAATGTCAAGCAATGTAACAGAATAGACCCCAGAAGCAGAACTAGAAGCATACCAACAGTGCATACTCCCCTGATTTACCCCATGTGGATACTTTAGTCTATGTGCCTGGTGAAGAAGTGCCTTTCCTCTCTGATATGGAGACATAGCCTCAGACTGCATTTCCTTTGTACTTGCTCTCCTGGCAATTAAAACAGTTGCTGTAGTTGTTACCCCTCCCTCCCTCCCCTCCACATTGCTAAGCTAATGGGCCCCAGACAGCAGTGCTAAAGGAAAACTGATGACTAGGGAGTAAATTGAGCTGTCTCTAGACTGATGCATGCCAGGCACTAGTTCTTCCCTTTCTTTACCCACACCACAGATAAGGAAGGTGTATAGCGATTACCGGAAAGATTGCCTTTGTCTGTTTCTGCCTACTTTGTAATAGTGAAACAAACCTGCTCTCTCCACTCCACTGTGGAGTAGGACCTCAATAAAACTGTGTGCTTTTCAAAGGTACAGAGAGAAATTCCCAGAGTGACCTGGAGTCTCTTATACACCGATGTAATAAAGTCCTCTAATGCACCAAATACTGGCTCAAGTCTTGTGCTTTGGGAATCATTTCTGTAACATAATGAACCCACCTTCTCTGAGCCATCTTGGAGGAAGATAGAAGGAATTTTTGCAGGAGTCGGATGGTGGCACAGTGGGTTAAGCGCAATTTGTGCAAAGCGTTAAGGGCCAGCATAAGGATCTCGGTTCCACCCCTGGCTCTCCACCTGCAGGGGAGTCACTTTACAAGTTGTGAGGCAGGTGTCTGTCTTTCTCTCCCCCTCTCTGTCTTCCCCTCTGCTCTCCATTTCTTTATGTCCTATCCAACAACAATGACATTAATAACCACAACAATGTTAAACAACAAGGGCAACAAAATGGAAAATAAATATAAAAAATAAGGTATTTTTTTCCTGAGCCTGACATCTAATATACAGGTGGACCCAGGCTATCTGGGGGATTTTGTTTCATAGTTGGAAGAAAGATTAGAAAGCTGGATCAGGGAAAAGAGTAGGGAGAAAATTTTTTATTGGATGGTAAGCTCAAGGCTTTTGTCACTGAGCTCCCAAGAAAGCCTTCCACTAGTGTTGCTTCCATGGAGCCTGTGAGTTATCCAGGTCCTGGACTATAGACCAGGCGTTACTCTCATCTCTTTTTAGTCTCCAGAATCCTCACACTGTCGATTCAAGTATACAAACACAGAAGCTTCAAAGAAACATCCAAACAGTGTTCCTTCCTTCCCTAGGTGAGTGCAATGCCCCACAGGTTCCACGAGGCTATCAACACTGGCCTCCAAAGTTCTCTGCCAAGTACATACCACTCTGACACCACTGTACTGGATCTGGTGACAGAGCTGGAAAAAGCACGTTCAAACTGAAACCAAAACCCAAAGTCATCCTCACCCATCCTGCGTTAGAGTACCTTTTCAGACATCAATTTAGAAAAGGCAGGCCACAGTCAGACTCAGGATAAAAAGAGAACAATTCTAAGTCTGTAACTTCACATAACCAAGTCCAGACTCTCACTCCCAGGAGACAGACTTATTTCAGAATTGTCAGGCTGGCTGCGGTGCTGCTCAGAACTGAGAATTCTCCTAGTGTTCTATTCAGGTCCAGTGAACAGACAAACATTTTGACCCATTCCTAGAATTGAATTCAAGTTAAAAACCAGAAATGTATCATTGGATACTATTACTAAAAATATCGAACCAGGCAAAGACGATCTTCAAGGTAGACCAAAGATTTTAGGTATCATCTCCTAAAACCAGTGGGGAATGTGACAGGCTCCCCACTTCCTTAACATAACTGACTCCATCTTGACTTAACCTGAACCTGTTCAACCACTTTGCTAACAAAAGTAGCTATTAGTGTTTTGAAATTATTAATTGTTGATTGCTTTCATAACGGGTTATCCTGACTGCAGCAACAGACCAACCTAACAACCGCATGTTGGGCTTCTGTAACCTAGCTTGCTTCCTGCACCTGCCCCTAAAATGGCTGTGCTACACTGAGCTCCAGACAGCATTCTGAGCAGTACTTTTAGCTGTTGAGTGTAGTCACCATCTGGCTTAATAACGGCTCTCAAATTTCTGGGAGTCAGGCAGTAGTGCCATGGGTTAAGCGCACATGGTGCAAAGTACAAGGACTGGGGGAAGAATCCCAGTTCGCACACCCAGCTCCACGCCTGCAGGGGAGTCATTCCACAGGCAGTGAAGCAGGTCTGTAGGTGTCTGTCTTTCTCTCCCTGTCTCTGTCTTCCCCTCTTATCTCCATTTCTCTCTGTCCCACCAAGCAATGACAACATCAATAACAGCAATAATAATAGCTACAACGGTAAAAAACAAACAAACAAGGGCAACAAAAGGGAATAAACAAATAAATATTTTAAAATAAAGACTCAAATTTCACTCAACTGGCCTCGAGTGGTCTCAGATGTTTACCCCACAACAACCTTGCATATCTCTAACCTTACATTTGGTGGCCAGAGGAGTCTTGGAGAATAGTCTCTTAAGAGCACAAGACTTCAAGGACAAGTTCCAGCTCACTATAGACACCATCACAGTTTCCCTGGCTTCACTGCAACACCAGATCACCTCACATGCCCAGGTGGCTCTTCAAAACCTCCCTGCACTAGAACTTCTGATGGCAGATTGTTTTCTTACAAGGAGAGTGCTGCTACTGTGTTAATGAATCAGTCCTAGTCAAGCAGAATCTCTCAACACTAACTAAGTTGAGCAAAGACCTGCAATCCTGCTATCTCTCTGCCACCTCCCACAGGGGATGGCTGTGAGAACAAGGACTGTGAGTTGATGTAGACACTACACATCAAGCAGAATTGTGGCCACCCCTGCAAACCAAGGGGCTTAGCCTATCAAAACCATCATGCCAATGGTTGCTCATATGTCCTTTTAGCAAACACACTCTTTGAGAAATAAACTCTTGGGAGCACACAAAGTAGTGTAAAGGTAAGAAAGCAAAAGGTAGGAATAGATCCATCATGTCATTATAGGAGCTATGGTATCTGTGCATGCAGCGTGCCAAGGTCTGCAGTGTGGTATATTACAGTGTGAAAAAACAAACAAATAAAAAAAAGATTAGAGGCTGAGCGGACTGTATGGAGCTATTAAATGCTTAAGGAGAAGGAAGCAGTTTTCAAGGACCAGGTAGTGCAATGCTTTGACTGAGAGGGGGTGCAGTGGGGGCAGCAGACAAGACAAGGCCACTGCAGATGTCCCGCGCATGTCTGCCTGGCAGTGTGCCAAATCAGGCATTTCATGTGAGAATGAAGTTTAGGTCACGGCCAGGTTTCCAGGAACAGACTAAAGGCATGTTTGGTGCACTACGTTTTGGAGCTGATGCTACTTTCTGATCTCCTCACAGCTTATATAAATGCATTGGGGAGGGGTTTGGAGGATGAATGGAGGGTTTACTCTTCTCTGTTGCATGAGTGCAGGGCAGAATATAGACAGCCACACATTTTCAGGTGCCATTTCAGGTGGTCAGTTGTGTTAGTAGAGGAAGAAGGGGCCAGTATAATGCAGGGACCCTTCCCAGTGTAGGTTTATGATCAGTCTGTTGGGGGTCCAGGACCAGGGTCAGGAGTGTGGGGGCCCAGACTGGAAGTAGTGTCCAGGCCATCATGGAAAGGCTTCCCCATGTTCATACCTGCCATTCTCCTGGGATGAACATTCCTCTCATTTCCCAGTCCTGAGGAAAGAGAGTGTTTGGTTACATTTGGACTGAGGATGAGCATTTGGGTCAGGGAGGATGTTAGGAGAGCAGTGAAGGAAACTTATCTGGGAAAGACTCCCCCAAATGGAGATAGTTTCTGCCTCCATAAAGCTAGTCTCTTCCTCCCATCCCTTCCTTATTTGTCACTATGGTTATCTGGGGCTTGGTGCCTCTGATGCTCCACCATTTCTGACAGTCATTTTTTTTTTTTATATATATAGAATGTGTGTATGTGTGTGTCTGTCTGTGTGTGTATGTGTGTGTGTGTATGTGTGTGTGTGTGTGTGTGTGTGTGTGTGTGAGAGAGAGAGAGAGAGAGAGAGAGAGAGAGAAAGAGAGAAAGAGAGAGCAGGAGAGATACCTGCAGCACTGTTCCACTGTTTGTGAAGTGTCTCATTTGCAGGTTCAGAACTTGATCTCAGGCCTTTGCACATGGCAGCATGTGTGCTCTCCTAGATGAGACACCACCTGGCCCCAAGTTCTGTCTCCATCAAGTGCAATGGAAGCTTCCAGAAGGAAGTACCAGCTTTTATTTCCTAGGCACTTATTCTCACTATTACTTGGTAGACATGTTATGATGATTTTGGTCGACATTAGAATAAACTGTGCCTTTACCTCCTCTTCTTCCAGTTATCAGGATTGTAGATTAAAAAGCTCAACTCTGAAAGGACAAATGTGATGAAAAAGAGGTATATAAAAAATCCCTAGAAGCCCAGGAAAGTGATGGTTGCTTTTTTGAGAACTACAAACTGCTACCTAGCATTGTGAATGTTGGTGTGTGGATGATAGAATACTGTGCCCCCACCCATCTACCTGGTTTCCTCATGTGAGTTTGGGGTGCCCTGGCTCCTTCCTCTAACAGTAGGCCTGTCATTGTACCCCAAAGCTTCAGCCTTCACTCTGGCCCTCTCTGTTCTGGCTGAAACACCGACTTTATAGACTGCCCATTTATGAGCCCATGAGCACTTCACCATTGTTGGGAAAAATGAGAAAGATGCAGTGAAGCATAGACTGTATGGAAGAAGAGATGGAAGCCACTGAAGGAGACAAAAGAAAAATGATCCCAAGCCACATTGAAAGTCAGCAACAAGACAAACACATGCTACAGAAAAACCAAGAATAGTAAGGGGCTTGGGCCTTCCTTCCCCACCATAACCCTCTCCTCCTTTCTCTGCCTCTCCTCCCCTCTCCCTCTAGACACCTTACTAGAAACATGGGTGGACACATGGAGAGTACATGACTGGCCCTAGCTCATCCCACCCTAGTTCTCATCTGACTCTCCCCAGTCACCCTCTGAGGCTGTCGCTTGTCACATGCCACCCTATGAGATGACGTTTTAGATAAGTTAGTGAAAACGAGCATCTTTGAGTGGAGATTCATTGACAGAAAGAGGGTTTTGGCTAAAAGACCTGGACTCCTCAGTTGTCAGAGAACTAGGGTTCCATGGTTCTGCTCATGTCATTGACTCTTTTTCTTTCTTTCTTTCTTTCTTTCTTTCTTTCTTTCTTTCTTTCTTTCTTCCTTCCTTCCTTCCTTCCTTCCTTTCTTTCTCTCTTTATTTCTTTTTTTGTCGAAAAATCTTATTTATTTTGGATAGAGATAGGGAGAGAGGCAGAGAGATACCTGTTGCACTTCATCCCTGAAGCTGGGGACCTGAGGCTTGAGCCTGGGTCTTGCACACTGTAATGTGTGCTTTCAACTAGGTGCACCACCACCTGGCATCTGCCTTTACCTCTTATTTCAAAGAGTGAGAGCAAAACCAGATTTCCCACTGAATCCAAAGGACAGAGGACTTGGGGGGAGGTGGTTTCAGTGGATGGAGTCATACTCTTGCCTTCCCTCCCAGAATTTAGCAGAAAGAACAGGAATGAACAAAGAAAATCAATTTAAGCCTACAGAAAGAATGGAATAAAGATGTGCTGAAGCAGCAGTGAGATGAAGATGCCAAAGATTTTGACAAGTAATTGCCTTCTGCGGTTCCAAGTTGTCTCCTTTCCCCATTTCCTCCACTCTGATCTGGGGATCTGTAGGGCTTCATGCAAATGAGTGGGGATTGCCAAGGGAACTCTATAGAGGATAGAGATCTGGGTTTAGTGTGGGGACACTTGTGTTGCCTGTTATATATTTACCAACGGTGTTGCAGTCTGCCTCTACTCGAGGAAGCTTTGTTTTCCTTTTGTGGAGGGTGGGGAAGTCTGGGTGGATCAGATGACAGGGTATTTCTCTTTGGAAATAACAAGTTTGAAGCAGGGAGAGTGGCTTTCCATCCCAGGCTTATGGAGTGGTCATATAAGAATGGAGCTGGAGAGTTATGGATAAGTGGGAGAGTCAATTAAGAACAGAGATGAGGAATCATGGGTAAGTGGGAGAGTCAGTAAAGAACAGAGTTGGAGAATCCTGGGTAAATGGGTGGTCAGTTAGGGATGGGGCTGAGTAGTCATGGGTAATGGGTGCTGGACAAAGTGAGACATCCAGCAAGGAACCAGCCCAGACCATCCTCTCAGAGGGCACCTGTCCCCTCTCCTCAGCCCTCTGTCTCTACTCACCACCCACGAGCAAAGCCTCCAGCCCCAGGCCATGGAGGTTAACAGCTAGCCTGGGAAAGGTGAAAGGCTGATGATCATTTGTCTTATGTTCATTTGTCAATGGGGAAAGTTAACAAGTGCCTGACTTAAAATGTGAGAACTTGCCAAAACAGATGGAGCCTATCCCTTCAGATGCTATCAAAGCCTCAATATACCAAACTTTTTTTTTTTTTTTGCCCAGAGCTCAGCTCAGGCTTATAATGGATCTGGGAATCAAACTGGAACATAAAGGAAATGAAAGTCATTTGCAGAACCACTGCGCTATCTCCTGAGGCCACAAATATTCTAAACGGCCAATTAACAACTTGTAATCGTGGGTAACCCATGGATAACTCCTCCTTCTGGTACAGAGGATTGAACCTGGGACTTCAGAGTCTCAGACATGCAAGTCTTTTGCAGAACCACTGTGCTATCTTTCCCACTGGGATACAATCTCTTCTAAAGGAGATGTGCTGATTTTGGTGGAAGGCATTTCCTCTCCATCTTTCATGTAGGGCCCATCATTTGTGGCAGTGAGTGATAGGAGAAGAACAGGCCGGGGGAAGGGGAGCAGGTACTGGGGGCGGGGGTCACTGTCCTTGTCTCCTTTTCACAGTTTTGAGGAAGCTATGCAGAGTATCTGTCAACCAGCTTCTCCTACACTCTTACATTCCTCTGCAGGTTGGGCCCTCACAGACCTATTCCTACCTTTAACCCCTACCACATGTCGCCCCCATTTAGCAGGAAGCAGCCAGAATGACTTTGGCACCCTATATAACCAAAAAGGTAAGAATGATACAACTGGGACGGCCTGACCTTTGAAGGCGCTTGTGGCTAAAAACACTCAATCATAAGAATGTGGAACCCAGCAATACCTCCTGGAATGCCTGCTGGAGGCTAGCAGTTTCCTAAACCACAGACCCACCACACTTAATGTCATGGAAAATGCCCACTGAACTCTCACCTAAGTTCCTTGTTCTCCTCACCTATAAGAATCTCCCTCCCTGACCCTGGCTGCGACTCCATGCCCACCCCACCCCACCCTGCCTGCCTAGACTGGAGAACCTTGCCCCAGGAGCACACAAATAAAGCCCTTGTTGATGATATTCACGGCCTGAATTTTTCTATCAGGTTCCTTTCGCCACCCACCAGACCATTCAATCAGTAGACAGCAGACAGGCACTGGTCTCCCCAGACAAGCAAATGATGGGGTGGCTTCACTGAACACACACAGGGCTGTGAGAACAAGGATTCTGAGTTGATGTAGACACTGCACATCAAGCTGAATTGGGGCCACTCCTGCAACCCAAGGAGCTCAGCCTACCAAAATAATCGAGCCTGGCATACCCTGGCCATAGGTAGGCCTATGATGGTTGTGGGCTTCACCTGCTGCACCACCTCCTCCAAGGAGCCCTTCTCAGCATGATCCTGGGCAAAAGTCTCTTTCTCAGGGCTCAGATGACTCCTCCCCTGCAGGAGAGGAAGAAGGCATGTGGCTATGGGGAACCCGGGCAAAATTGCTGCATTTGAGCCACAGAGTGTACTCTTCGTACTTCTTTCCGAGACACACACACACACACACACACACACACACACACACACACAGAAGGAGAGCCACCACAGCACCAGAGCTTCTCCCAGTACAGTGACACCCTCCCATGTGATGCTAGGGTTTGAATGTGATTCAAGTGCATGCCCACTGAAATATATGCCTCTCAGATGCAGGTGTCCATAGTTCTTAAACTTTAATTTTATTATTATCATTATTGCCAGCAGTGTCATTGTCCAGGATCAGTGGTTACACAACTCCACTGCTCATGGTGGCCACTTTGTTTCCTTCCTCCCTCCTCCTTTTCATCTCTTTTCTTTTTTTAAAAAAATATTTATTTATTTTCCTTTGTGTTGCCCTTGTTATTTTTTTATTGTTGTAGTAGTTATTATTATTGTTGTTGATGTTGTCATTGTTGGATAGGACACAGAGAAATGGAGAGAGGAAGGGTAGACAGAATGGGGGAGAGAAAGACAAACACCTGCAGACATGCTTCACCACCTGTGAAGCAACTCCTCTGTGCTTTGTGCCTCAGTTTTTTTTTTTTGGGGGGGGGAGATGAGACAGGTGTGCAGAGATGCTCTCAAGAAACACTGAGGCAGCAGCTTTGGAGCCAAGGTCAAACTGATTTCCTCCACACTGTGTCCCATTGCACACTGTCATTAAAGGGACAGTTGTCCATGCAGACATCTGTGAACCATCTTGAAATAATTTGTAAGTGGAGGGAGGGATCTTCCCCCTTTAATTTATTCAGACACTCAGGTGGATGGAGCTCACAGACATCCAGTGCCAAGAACTAGAGTTTTGAGGAGAACACAGTGAAGTAATTACTCAGTGAGGACAGAAGGTTATTACATGTCCCTGTCACAGGAAGCCAAAACACAAACATGGATGACTAAGGGGACAAAAACAAACCAGTCAAGAGAAACACTTGCAGTACTACTTTACTACTTGTGAAGCTTGGGACCACCGTGGGCTTGAGCCCTCTATCCTTGCACCTGTTAATGCATGTGCTCAGTTGGTGCACTACTGCCTGGCCCCAGGAAAAGTGCTCTCAAGTCAGGATGAAGTGGACCATGACCTACATTCCCCCTTGACCTTTTACCAGGTGGGAGAGGTCAACAGGCTTCAGACTGCATTTTGCACTCAGTCCTCTCAGCTTGCCCGGGATCTCTGTGACTCGGAAGGTGTTGCTGTAAAGTGAGGCACTATCAAGCACGAGTCCCAAATTCCATCCCTGGTATGGCAGATCCCAGAGTGATGCTTTGGGTCTCTCTCTCAACTCCATAAACAAACAAACAAATGAGCCTTAAAAAGAAATAGGGTAGTCTTTAAGGAAACCTCTGAGGACATTCTAGTAAGAGAATGTGAAGGAATCCTATTTATTGCAGTGGTCTCACACAGGGAAGGGATCTAACACTGGAGCTGGGTTGACCAGTTGGTTGGTGCTGAGTTTCTTTGCTGACCAGGAAGCCTGTACATTCACTGAAGCCATTCTACAACGAGGCTTCACTCATGCCCTAGTCCAGAGCCTTTGAGAACACTTGTGCCCTTTGCAGCCTCTTTTAAGAAGCTTCTCTTTTGGGACAGAGCTTTAGCCAGCTGGTGTGTGTGTGTGGGGGGGGGGGCAGCTGTTTAAGAGCATTTCACAGGTCAGTGGGAGAGCAAGGCCAAGTGTCTGCATGCACGCCTTTCCTTGGGTTAGGAAATTCTCCCCACCCCCTTCTTTTTATCCCTATGGCCAGGATGGCCAGGACCAGGGAAAGAAAAGGTGAAAGGCAGATAAAAAGGAAACTCAAAAAAAAAAAAAAAGAAAAGAAAAGAAAAGAAAAAAGGTAACTCAGGTCCATTTGTTTCCATTGCCAGGAAGCTCTGCCTTTAGCTGAAGGTTCTCAAGCTCAGGGCAATCTGTTGGAGTTGTGAAACTTCATCTGCCTCTGGTTTCAGTGGGAAATAAGACATGAGGTCTGCCAGCCCCCTGACACTCCAGTCCCTGTGCCCACACTCACAGGAGCATGTTGGGTGTTCCCTGCTTCCCAAATACAAGCTGCTCCTTCAGTATGCCAAAAAATTCCTACTCACGTGCATCTGAGACTTTATTTAGTTATATATATATATATATATATATATATATATATATATATATATACATATATATCATATTTAACAGAAGATATATATATCTTAACCCCTGATGATAATTGTTTATTTTGCCCTTTATCCGTTTCACCCTAACAAAACTTTCTATTCTTTTTTAAAAAAAATTATTTATTCCCTTTTGTTGCCCTTGTTTCATTGTTGTAGTTATTACTGTTGTTGTTATTGATGTCATTGTTGTTAGATAGGACAGAGAGAAATGGAGAGAGGAGGGGAAGACAAAGAGGGTGAAAGACAGACACCTGCAACCTGCTTCACCGCCTGTGAAGGGATTCCCCTGCAGGTGGGGAGCTGGGGGCTCGAACCGGGATCCTTATGCCAGTCCTTGTGCTTTGCGCCAAGTGCACTTAACCCGCTGCTCTACCGCCCAACTCCCAAAACCTTCTATTCTTTAAACCTGTTGAGAGCAAGAGCTCCCCATTTTGAGAGTTTCTCCATCTTAGGGACTTGTTTCTTTTCAAGTAAAAGTTGAGAAACAAACTAACCTCTCTCCCAGGAATGACCAAGGCCATCTGGGTAGCTATAGATAACTAGCCTGCAATAGTGATGATGCAAAATAATGTTTATGTGACAGTTTAAATTCGAATGTTCCCGCTCATTTCGCTTCTGTTTACCTGCTTTGCTGAGATAAACTCGTGCCATAGAAAGAGATTGGAATGTGCTGTTTAGGTAAAGATCGAGGAGGAATTGTGCTTTGCCTTGTTCAAGGCAAAGATTAGAATGTAACGTGCACCTGTTTTCCCTTGGGACATCCTGCTTGTGCAACCCCCATCCCTCGAGAGTGTAAATAGGGGGTCTTAGAGTTGCCTGAGGGTTCTGTCCCAGCTAGACCCTCAGTGCTGAGTTCCCCTGTGTGTGTGTCTTGTGTGTCTGTGTGAATAAATACTTTAACTTTGTCAATTGCCTGTGTCAGCCTCAGTTTGTGATAGGGCTCTGTCAGTAGCAACTTAGCACTGTTCTCAGCTCCCACAGTGAATCCTTAAGCACCCAAGTCCTAAGTTCCTTTTTAAGTCTCAAGTTACAACACAGATCCAATCCCCTTTTAAAGTTAAATTTCAACAAATGGCGCCTCAACGTGTTGAATATATATTTTTTAATTTATCCCACCTCTATTTTAGTTGACTTTCATTTCGCCCTACCCACTTTGTTCACATTACAAATCCATTGTTCCTGGCGGCCAATTAAAACAAAAAAATCTGAGGAGTCAGGTGGTAGCGCAGAGGGTTAAGCGCAGGTGGCACAAAGCGCAAGGACCAGTGGAAGGATACTGGTTTGAGGCCCTGGCTCCCCACCTGCAGGGGTGTCACTTCACAGGCAGTGAAGCAGTTCTGCAGGTGTCTCTCTTTCTCTCCCCCTCTCTGTCTTCCTCTCCTCTCTCCATTTCTCTCTGTCCTAGCCAACAACAATGACATCAATAATAACTACAACAATTAAGGGCAACAAAGGGAATAAATAAATATTAAAAAATTAAAAAAATTAAATAAAACATTTTTTTTTTCATTTCAGAAGGACAAAGAGAAACTGAGAGGGGATGTAGAGATAGAGGGGAAAAAAGATAAGACACCTGTAGACTTGTTTCCTGACGGTTGGGAGTGTGGCTCGAACCCAGGTTCTTGCCTTTGGTGGTATGTGTGCTTAACTGGTGCACCACAGCCCTGCACCCTTCTGCTTCTTTTTCTTGTTAATGAATAATTATTTCTTTAAAGGAAAGAGTGATAATGCCTGCTGTAAGGATTTAGTGAAGCGATGCTTATAAAGGCGCACTGTAATTTTTCTTTCTTTTTTTTTTTTTTGTAATTGTATTTATTTATCTTCCCTTTTGTTGCCCTTGTCTCTTTTTTAATTGTTGTTGTAGTTATTGTTGTTGTAGTTGATGTCGTCGTTGTTGGATAGGAGAGAAATGGAGAGAGGAGGGGGAAGACAGAGAGGAGGAGAGAAAGACACCTGCTGATCTGCTTCACCACCTGTAAAGTGACTCCCCTGCAGGTGGGGAGCCTGGGGCTCAAACAGTGGTCCTCATGCCTGTCCTTGCGCTTAGCGCCACCTGCGCTTAACCCGCTGCGCTACAGCCGGGCTCCCGCACTGTAATTTCTTAAACACTACACAGAGGCAATAACTCAACTGTCAATCAATTCTGATTCCAGAATTTGGGAGCCCAAATTTTCTCAATGGGGGTGTGTTTTCAGGGACCATAACCTACAGTAAGTAGGCGCGAAGCCTTCTGGGACTTGTAGTTTTCATTTATGTTCACGCACTTATAGTGGCGGAGCTTGGCGCAGGCCCGGAAATACTTGTTCCAGGGGCAGATAGCTAGTTGTGAGGGGGGTCAGAGGTCCGCCTGGCCGGCATCCCCGCGACTCGAGGACGGTTTCGGCCGCCCATCAGCTGGCGTAGGGTCGCCGCCATGTTCGCTGCTTAGTGGCTGGGAGACTGGTGAGGATGGCTGTGGTGTGAGCCCAGCTGGGAGGGGAGCAGGCGATGCCGGCCTGGAGCCTGGCCACTGCAGGCACATCTTAGGCTATTGCTCGCCGCCCTCTCCCGGAGCTCCAGTTCCCACCCTGGGCGAGCTGCGTGGCTGGCAGTGTAGACTTCTGCCCGAGCTCCTGTCACCTGGCGGGCAGTCAGTTCTCATGTGGTCTGAGGACCCTGTTTTTTTTTAGGTCTACCCTGCAGTGTAGACCTAAGGGGCCTGGTGTAGCCTGGAGGACTCCTGGGCAATCGGGCCTGAGGTTCTCCCCAGTCGTCCCGTGTTGGTCGGTAGCAGCAGGCCTCCTTGTAAGTTCCCCAGAGAGGATGCCCACTGGGCTAGATTGTGTGACAGGGGCAAGGTCACCCCCTGAAATGGTCAGGAATACTCTGGAGTCATCCTGGCTCGCCACCTTGGAAGCCGCCTGGAAATGTCCCAGAGCTCTGCTTTCTTGCTGCTGTTCAGTGTTGCAGACTCTTTGTTGAATGGTGTTAAGGACCACAGCAGTGCGCCTTCCTCCAGTGCGCTGGGCCAGGCCTCGAACCTGGCTCGTGAGCATGGCAAAGCTCTGTACTATCCGAGTCAGCTGTTTCAGAGCCTCCTTGGATACTTATAAATCTGTTTTTTATTTAAAGATGTCCTTCACTCAGTGATCTCTTAAATACTTATTTTAGATCACTAAGCTTTATGCTTTTCTGGTATATTTGTTAATGACATGGAATATTAGATTAGCTATTATTAGATTATTAGTGGTATAATGATTGTAATTGATTATACTTAGAAGTAGTGCTTACAGCTGTACTATAAAGGTAATAGAAACCTACCAGACTTTTCAACTAAGAGGAGTTAAGAATAGTGATAAAAATAATAATAAGTGAACTGGGGACTGGTTGGTGGTGCACCTGGTTAAGTGCACATAGCACCAAGCTCAAGGACCAGGGAATACTCTCGCACCCCGTGGAGACATTCTGCGAGTGGTGAAGCAGGTCTACAGGTGTCAGGCTTTTCTCTCTTTTTTTTATATATATTTATTTTATTTATTTATTCTCTTTTGTTGCCCTTGTTGTTGTTTTTTTATTGTTGTAGTCGTTGTTGGATAGGACAGAGAGAAATGGAGAGAGGAGGGGAAGACAGAGAGGAGGAGAGAAAGATAGACACCTACAGACCTGCTTCACCGCCTGTGAAGCGACTCCCCTGCAGGTGGGGAGCCGGGGCTCGAACAAGGATCCTTACGCCAGTTCTTGTGCTTTGCGCCACCTGCGCTTAACCCACTGCGCTACAGCCCGACTCCCACTTTTCTCTTTTCCATCTCTCCCCTCCCTCTCAATTTTCTCAGTCCTATCCAACAAAATAGAAAAAAAGGAAAAACTGCCCCCCTGGAAGTGTTGTATTCACAGTGCTGGCACCAACCCCCAGTAGTAACCTTGGTGGGAAATAAACTAAGGGAGAATTTCGTATGTTCCAGGTGCAAAGAGCTGCACAGCAAGTAGGAGAAGATAAATTTGTTTTCGATTTGCCTGATTATGAAAATATCAACCACGTGTTTTTTGTTTGTTTGTTTGTTTGTTTTTTGCTGGGAACTGTCCCGTGGATCAGTCTACTTTTCCTACCAGGATTTCAAATGGGGTGACAGTCTGACAGCTCCTGGGATTTGTCACGAATGGGAAGCCAAGTGCCATCTTCAAAATTTCAGGTCTTCAATCAGGACAGAATGGAACATTGAAACAGTCTCCTAATTGGTGAACTGTTTTCTTAGGAAAAGACTTCCTTTGCTCCTCATATTAACACCTTCTGCCCCTGGGGAAAACCACTCAAAATGTTCTCTTTGTAAAGGGATTTTCCTGATTAATGGATGTATACTGAATAGGAGAGGGCAGTGAAATAGCTCACTTGGATAATGCACTGCATTGCCTTATGCATGACCCAGGTTTGAGCCCAGCCCCCAATCCTTTGAAGGAAACTCCAGTGCTCTGGTCTCCTTCACTTTCTTTGCCTTTTTACCTCTTTGTCTGTGTCAGTGTTTAAAAAAAGAAGTTGAGCACCTGAGAGGTGGTGTTGTGGAACAAGAGTTGGACTCTCAAGCAAGAAGTTTTGGTTTAAGCCCTGGCATCTCATGCCAGGGTGATGCTCTGGTTCTCTCACGGTCTTCCTCTCCTCCATAACCTCTGTCTTACTAATAAATAAATAATTTAGCTTTTGAGAAAAAGTACAGAAATTGAGTTGATTTCCATTTAACATTCTCCAAGAATGATGCTTCTTTTAAAGTATTGATATTATGAAATTGTGAGTATATGTTAGAAGTGGGTATATGTATATATAGCCTCTGGTATACCATCAGGATCTGTTGGACTATTTATATTTTTTTTCCTTTTTTTTTTTAGGGAAGATACCAGTATTTTAGGAATTTATATGCAAGGAGACTCCGTAATACAGTGTCTGGTTTCTTTTTCTTGATTGTAGTTTTCTCATATTTGATAGGACAGGGAGAACTTGCGAGGGGGTGGGGAAAAAGACATCTGTATCACTGCCTTACTACTCCTGAGCTGCCGCCCCCCCCCCCCCCAAGTGGGGACTGAGAGCTTGAACCTCGGTCCTTGTGCATGGAAATGTGTAATCTAAGTGCGCCACCACCCAGCCCCTGATGTGTACATTTCTTAACTCTGCTCAGAACATGTTAGATGTCATGTTTCAAGAAGCTTTGTTGATAGAATTGCAGTTGCTAGCGGGTCCTGAATTAATCTACTGTGAATTCAGTTTGAGATTATTTTTTAATTTTATTTATTCCCTTTTGTTGCCCTTGTCGTTTTATTGTTGTCATTATTATTGTTGTTGTCGTCATTGTTGGATAGGACAGAGAGAAATGGAGAGAGGAGGGGAAGACAGAGAGGAGGATAGAAAGATAGACACCTGCAGACCTGCTTCACCGCTTGTGGAGTGACTCCCCTGCAGGTGGGGAGCCGGGGCTCGAACCGGGATCCTTATGCTGGTCCTTGTGCTTTGTGCCACCTGTGCTTAACCCGCAGCACTACAGCCCGACTCCCTGAGATTATTTTTAACACTTGGATTTTGAAAAGGAGTTTTGTGATGAATTTTTTTTCAGTTAACAGTAGTTAAGCTCATAAAGCTCATTGGCTATGATACTCCCACAGCTCAACGTTTGATGAAATTAAATTTTTATTTCTACATCTACATTCTAACCCTTTTTACTATTTCATTTATTTGTTTGTTGGATAGAGACAGAAATTGAGAGAGAAGGGAGAGACAGAGGAGGGGGGGGGGACATCGGTAGCATTGCTTCATCACTTGTGCAGCTTCCCTCCCTGTAGCTGAGGACTGAACCCAAATCCTTGTGTACTGTCATATGTACTCTACTGTTGTGCCACCACCCAGCTCCTGAATTACATTTTCAGACTGATGCTTGAATAGCCTGGGAATGATGATTAAAAACTAGGATGGGGCTGGGGGATCCTGGTGTTCCTGTAGCAGGTTGAGTTCACATGGTGCAAAGTGCAGGGACTGGATTAAGGATCTCAGTTTGAGCCCGGGCTCCCCACCTGCTGGTGGGTGGTTTCACAAGTAGTGAAGCAGGTAGGCAGATATTTATCTTTCTCTCCCCCTCTCTGTCTTCCCTCCCTCTCTGGATTTCTTTCTATCTTAAAAATAACTTGGTTAGGGAGCTAGGTGATAGTATACTGGGTTAAACGTATGTAGTGTGAAGTACAATGACTGATGCAGTGATCCCAGTTCGAGTCTCCTGCAGGTGGAGTCACTTTGCAAGCTGGGAAGTAGATCTGCAGGTGTCTTTCTCTCCTCCTCTCTACCTTTCCTCAAATTTTTCTGTTCTATTCAACAGCAGTAGTAACAACAATAACAGCAGCAGCAGTGGACAAAAGATGGCCACCAGGAGCGTTCAGTTTGTAGGTTGTGTCAGTACCATCCCCAGAGATAACCCTGGAAGAAAAAAGAAAGAAACAAACAAAAAACTGGGATAGGTGGGCCTTGGAAGGTGCCTGCTTTGACATAGGATTCAGTCAGATTCCAGATCTGTCACATAGCACTGAGGGAAGCTTCAGTGAGTGCTGCTGTGGTATGTGGCTCACTTGCTCTCTTTCTCTTTCTCACACCCTCCCCACCCTCCCACCCCCCACCCCCACTTTGCCTTTCCCTTTCTGTCTGGGAAAAAGATAAACAGAAAGTTATCACAGACCTGTGAAAATCCCGGAAAAAAACAAAACAAAAAACTAGCATGGGACTAATCTTGAGAATGTAAAATGAAAGGTTCACTATTTCAAAACAGGAAGGAACTTTCTTCCCTTCATTTCTACCTCCAACAAAAATCTGTCTTTTTAAATTATTTTTTGCATATATTTCTCTCGTAGGTATGATTTGGTAGCTACAGAATTTGGGATGTTTAAATGAATCTTTTCCTATTTTGTCTTTAGGTCGTGTCTTCTTCCTAACGTGCATGAGACATTTAACTGAAAACTCAGTACAAATAATGAACTACTGGAAGTTTATAAAGAGTTTTATAGAGATTCTTTGCTTTTGTAAGTACATATGAATTCATATAAGCACATATCAGGAAGTGTTAACAAGGTTAAACATTTTTTTTGTTTTATTTTTGAAACTGCCAGGTAGTGCTATTAGTTACTAGTAGTGTGGTATAAGTACTGTATGTCTGTTTGCTATAACTTGATTTTTAAACTGTCTACACTGTGAAAGCTTAGGGAAATATTTGGAATTTATATTTAAGTTACAGAAGAAAAAATGATCTGAATTTGTGGTTAAGACTGTGTTGTTTATCTTTTTAAAAAATATTTATTTAATTTATTTATTACCTTTTGTTGCCCTTGTTGTTTTATTGTTGTGGTTATTATTGTTGTTGTAGTTGTCGGATAGGACAGAGAGAAATGGAGAGAGGTGGGGAAGACAGAGAGGGGGAGAGAAAGATAGACACCTGCAGACCTGCTTGACAGCCTATGAAGCGACTCCCTTGCAGGTGGGGAGCCGGGGGCTCGAACCGGGATCCTTGCGCTGGACTGTGTTGTTTATCTTATTCCTCAAGAATATCTATTCTTTCTTCACATGTATGCTTCAAAGTGATGACTGTTTTTGGGATAGTCATATCACAGATAAGCAGCATTCAAAGAAAACAAACGGTGCACTGGTTGAAACAGATCTATGAAAGGTAACGTTTCTAAAGTGTTCAGTGGGCTTGGATGGGATAAAAGTGGGAGAATGCCAACTGCGTTTCGTAGTAGTTAGAATCATCAACTAGTAACATCTGCACCTTCAAGTGCAGAGGGAGCTTTTAGGATGGCATGATAGGGTTATTTTTGGAAAGTCTTGAAGATCAAGTAGATTCGATGGCATACAGGATTGCACACTCCAACATGAGGTCCTGAGTTTAATCCCTGGCATCACATGTGGTAGAGTGATGCTCTGGTTCTTTCTCATTGATAAATATTTAAGTAAATAAATGTTGAGTTGAGTTGAGTTGAGTTGTGTTATAGCCACACTAGGGGGGGTTTCTGTTTTTTTTCCCTTCTAGTGGGCACATATTTGAGCAAGACTATATTCACATTGGTGTTTGAGGAAAACTTGTCTGGGATGACTTGAAGAATCTTGGTTAGGTTAGAGTCAAAGGGTAATAGATGCTGACCGTGCAATGTGCCATTGCAAACTTTTCCTGTGTACTAGCTATGTTATATTTTAAAATCAACGTTTTGATGTGGTGCTATTGATATCTTCTGTTTCAAGAGACTGAGTTACAAGAAGTTTAGTATGTTGTTTAGGCAACCCACTGATTTGTGGGCAGTAAACAGTCATACTTTGAAGAGCAGCACCATGCCTCATTCAACAAGTTCCAACTGCTGGAAATTTGGGGGTGGCCTCATATTTCCTTAGCGTTTTACCAGCAATGCTGCAACAAGTATTCTTGCATGTGTCTTTGCACATATTTTGTAGCACTGTTTTTCTGTAGAAGGAACTAGAAGTGAAACTGAATCCCTGGATTCAAATGCCCCTTAAACAAATGGTATAGGAGGCCTGGAGAAAGGGTACTGAGTGGCTGTGGATAATGGATCACTCTTGTTATGCAGTGTGAGAGGGGGAGAGAAAAAAAGACACCTGCAGACTTCCTTCACTGCCTGTGAAAGGACTCCCCTGCAGGTGGGGAGCTGGGGGCTGAAACCTGGATCCTTAGGTTGGTCCTTAAGCTTTGGGCCACCTGCGCTTAAACCAGATGTGCTGCTGCCCAACTCCTCGTGCAGAAGCTTTTTAATATGATGTAGTCCCATAGGTTTATTCTTGCCTTAGTTTTCTTTGCAATTGGATTTATTTCATTGAGGATGTCTTTAAACATTATGTGGAAAGATGTTCTGCCAATATTTTCCTCTAAGTATCTGAAAGTTTCTGGTCGAACATCCAAGTCCTTGATCCACTGGAATTTACTTTTGTGTTTGGTGAAATATAGTGGTTCAGTTTCATTCTTCTGCATGTTTCAACCCAGTTTTTCCAACACCATTTGTTGAAGAGACTGTCTTTTCCCCATTTAATAGTCTGGGCTCCTTTGTCAAAGATTAGATGTCCATAGGTATGGAGGCTCGCTTCTGGGCTCTCAATTCTAATCCACTGGTCAGTGTGTCTATTCATTTTCCAGTATCAAGCAGTTTTGATGACAATGGCCCTATAATACAGTTTGAAATCTGTGAGTGTGATGCCTCCGGTTCTGTTCTTTTTCTCAAGATTGTTTTGGCAATTCTAGGTCTTCTCTGGTTCCAGATAAACATTTGTCGCCTTTGTTCTATTCTCCTAAAAAATGTGGTTGGGATCTTGATGGAGATATCATTAAATTTGTAGATGGCTCTGGGTAGTATATTCATTTTGATGATGTTAATTCTTCCAACCCATGAACATGGAATATCTTTCCACTTCTTTGTGTCTTTTTCAATTTCCTTGAGTAGTGACTCATAATTTTCAGTGTACAAGTCTTTCACTTCTTTGGTTAGGTTTACTCCTAGATATTTTATTGTTTTTGTTGCTATAGTAAAAGGAATTGATTTCTGGATTTCAATTTCTTCTAGTTTAGTGTTAGCATACAGGAATGCCACTGCCTTTTGAATGTTAATTTTATAGCCTGATACCTTACTGTATGTCCTGATGATTTCCAAAAGCTTCTTGTTGGATTCCTTAGGTTTGAGTTCTTTTTTTTTTGAAGGTTTTGTAGAATTCATTTGTTAAACCATCTTGCCCTGGTCTTTTATTCTTGGGAAGGTTATAATAACTGTTTCAATTTTGTTAGTTGTGATGGGCCTGCTCATATTATTTAGTTCCTCTTTATTTAATTTTGTATGTTTGTAGGTATCTAAGAAGTTGTCCATTTAGTCCATGTTCTCTAACTTGGGGGCATATAGTTGTTCATAGAAACCTCACATGATATGTTGAATTTCTGCTGTCTTTTTTTGATATCTCCTCTTCATTTTACAATCTGATTTATTTTGGTCTTCTCCCTTTTTTTTTCAATTTTGTTAGTCTGGCTAAAGGTTTGTGGATTTTGTTTACTCTTTTGAAGAACCTATGTTTACTTTCATTGATCTTTTTTTATAGTTTTCTTATTTTCAGTGTTATTTATTTCTGCCCTAACTTTAGTGATTTCTGTCCTTCTGGTTGTTTTAGGTTTCCTGTATTCATCTTTTTCTAGGTCTTTAAGGTGTGAAGTCAGGCTGTTTCTTTGTGCTTTTTCTTGTTTCCTAATGTGTGCTTATATGGCTGTCAGCTTCCTTCTCAGTACTTCCTTAGCTGTATCCCAAATGTTTTGATAGCTTGTGTCTTCATTTTCATTGAGTCTAGAAATATTTTGATTTCTTCCTTTATTTCCTCTTTGTCCCGGTAGCTGTTAAGTAGTGTACTCTTGAGCTTCCACATTTTGGGACCATTAGTAATTTTTTTCTTGATTGTTAAGTGTTTCATACCACTGTGGTTTGAGAAGATGCTTGGAATGATTTCAATGCTCTTGAATTTGCTGATGCTGTCTTTGTGGCCTAAAATGTGGACTGTCCTTGAGAATGACCCATGTGGACTTGAGTAGAATGTGTATTAGTTTCTTGTGGTGAAAGACTCTGAATATGTCCAATGGTTCTAGATTATTTATCTCTTCATTTAGCACCTTCATTTCTTTTACTTATTTATTTATCTATTTATTTAGTTGTTTTTTATTGATGTAGTTATTATTGTTATTGATGTCATCATTGTTAGATAGTATAGAGAGAAATAGAGATATTGGGGAAGACAGAGAGAGAGACAGAAAGACACCAGCAGACCTGCTTCACCACCTGTGAAGTGACTCCACTTCGGGTGGGGAGTCGGGGGCTTAAACTGGGACCCTTATGCTGGTCTTTGCACTTTGCACTACTTGCACTTAATCTGCTGCACAACCGCCCGTCTCCCTATCTCCTTCATTTCCTTAGTGATTTTCTGCCTGTATGATCTGTCATGTTGAGAGAGTGGGGTGTTGGATACCCCAATATTACTGTGTTGTTGTCTGTATATTACTGTACCTCTTTCAGTACATGTTTGATGTATTTAGATGACTTCTCAATAAGTGCATAAATGTTAATAATGTTAAATCCTCTTGATTGATTGATCCTCTGTGAGTTAGGTAGTGTCCATCCATATCTTTTTAACTTTTATTCATTTTAAAATCTATCGTGTCAGATACGATAATAGCTGTTCCTGCCCTTTTTTGTGTGCCATTGGCTTGTATGACAGTTTTCCATTCTTTCACTTTGTATGTGTTTGTCTTGTGGAATTAGGTGGGTTTCGTATAGACAACATATAGTTGGGTTCTGTTTTCTGATCCATCTTCGTACTCAATGCCTTTTAATATGTGAATTTAGGCAATTGACATTTATTGATATCATAGGCTGAAAATATTTTAACATCATTATTGTAGATTCTTAGAGTGATCTGATAGATGGCATGTTTATGGTGGTCTGTTTATAGGAGGCCTTTCAGAACTTATTTCAGGGCAGGTTTGGTGATAGTTGATTCTTTCAACTATTGCTTATCTGAGTAGGTTTTTATGCTTCCATCTAATCTGAATGGCAGTCTAGCAGGATACAGTAGTCTTGGTTGAAAGCCTTTGTCATTAAGCTCTCGATAAATATCTTGTTATTCTCTTTTGGCCTGCAGTGTTTGTGTGGAGAAGTCTGCTGCTAATCTTATGGGTTTTCCTCTGTAGGTGACTCTTTGTTTTTTCTCTTGCAGCCTTAAGGATATTTCTTTATCCTTTTTCCTTTCCATTCTAAATATCATGTGTCTTGTTGTCTTTAAGTCTGGGTTAATTCTGTTTGGGACCCTCTGGGCTTCTTGAACTTTTATGTGTCTAGAGTAGGGAAGTTCTCAGCTACTATTTACTGAAGAATGCTTTCTTCCCTTCCTCCTCTTCCTCTGGTAAGCCAATAATACATATATTATTATTATTATTATTTTAATTTTTTAATTTTTAATTTATAAAAAGGAAACATTGACAAAACCATAGGATAAGAGGGACCAACTTCACACAATTCCCACCACCAGAACTCTGTATGACATCCACTCCCCTCCCCTGATAGCTTTCCTATTCTTTAACCCTCTGGGATTATGGATGCAAGGTCAATATGGACTACAGAAGGTTGAAGGTCTGGCTTCTGTAATTGCTTTTCCACTGAACATGGGCATTGACAGGTCCATCCATACTCCCAGCCTGTCTCTTTCCTTAGTGAGGAAGGACTCTGGGGGAAGCAGAGCTCCAGGACACATTGTTGGGGTTGTCTGTCCAGGGAATTCTGGTTAGCATCATGCTAGCATCTGGAACCTGGTAGTTGAAAAGAGAGTTAACATACAAAGCCAAACAAATTATTAACCTATCATGAACCTAAGGGCTGAAATAGTGCAGATGAAGAGTTGGGGGCAGGGTCCTCCATTTTGTAGATAGCTAGTAGGCATATTTTAGTTAAATTTGAAAGGGCTTGTGGCTATGCTAGTTTGATGGGCCTAGACCTCTAATCAATACTTCTCTCCATTTTTATGGGTCATTTCTGATAGCAACAACTCAATAGACCTCTTTGTGGGCCCCCATAGGACCTTGCCCTCAACTTGGATCAACAATGATAGAGAGTGCAGGGGAGATAGCATACTGGTTATACAAACAGACTCACTCTCATGCTTGAGGCTCCAAAGTCCCAGGTTCAATCCCCCTGAGCACCACCATAAACCAGAGCTGAGCAGTGCTCTGGTATTTCTCTTTATCTCTCTCTCTCTCTCTCTCTTTCTCTCTTCCTCTCTTTCTCTCTCTTACTCTGTGTATTCATCTCTATCAAAAATAAAATAAATAAAATATATTTTAAAAAATGGTAGAAAGTGTTCTTTCCTCCAAAGGGAGGATGGACAACATGCTCTATGCTACATCTGAGGAAGATGGATTGATATTGGAGCAACATGGAATGTTCCTACTCAGGACCACAGAATGTGATCTCAGATTTAGAGGGATACAGAGGTCACATAGGCTCCTAAACTCAATATGGGCCCCAGATCACATGAAATCGATGGTGTTTATAGTCAGCAATATTTATACACCTTTCCCATATTTGGGAGCTAGTCTCTTTCCTGATCCAGATTTCTGGTCCTTTTTACAGCCATGACATCATCTCCCTAGACAATAACTTGGGTCCACTGGCATATCAGATTTCAGGCTCAGGGACAAAAAGGAAAAAAAAAAAAACGCGTATATTATTTCGTTTGAAGTCATCCCATAGGTCTCTGTTGTTTATGTCAGTATCTCTTAATGTCATTTTGAGATCTCTAATTTCATTTTTAGTTGTCTCTAAGTCATCCTCCAACTTGCTCATTCTGTCTTCAGCCTCATTTATTTTATTCTCTCTCCCCTCTACTGTTTTCTGGAGTTCATCTATTTTTTTTAATATATTTATTTTTATTTCTTTCTTGGGGAATTAATGTTTTACATTAAACAGTAAATATAATAGTGTGTACATGCATAACATTCCCCAGTTTCCCATATAACAATACAGCCCCCACTAGGTCCTCTGTCATCCTTCTTGGACCTGTATTCTCCCCACCCACCCACCCCAGCGTCTTTTACTTTGGTGTGAGAGTTCATCTATTTTGTTATCCTGTTCTGATACTGTTTTGGCTTCTCCAGCCTGTTGTGTTCTTAGCTCAGCTATTTCAGCTTTCATCTCTCTAATAACCTTGAGATAATTAGTGTTTTCTTCCAGTGTTTCATTTGTTGTTTCTGCATATCTGGTGAGAATTCTTTCAAACTCTTTACACACTCCTGTCACTATTTCCTTAACTAGTGTTTGGATGTTGACCTCATTATTTTGTGCCTCACCCTTTGGGGCCCTTTTAGTTGGACTGTGGTCCTGGTTAATTTTCCCAATATTTATTCTTGTTGGTTTAACCATTCTATACAGTATATTATGAGGTCTCTCTCTCAGCACTTTTCAAATTACTGCAGGGGAGTCGCTTTACAGGTGGTGAAGCAGGTCTGTAGGTGTCTGTCTTTCTCTCCCCCTCTCTGTCTTCCCCACCTCTCTCCATTTCTAAGTGTCCTATCTAACAATAACACCAGCAATAACAACAATAACTACAACAACAATGAAAAAACAACAAGGGCAACAAAAAAGGAACATAAATAAATAAATAAACAAATAAAATATTAAAAAAAGAGCGAGAAAGAGGCAGAGTGATGGGTGTGGGTAGATAACATAATGGTTATGCAAACAAACTGTCATGCCTGAGGCTCCAAAATCACAGGTTCAATCCCCCGCACCACCATAAGGCAAAGTTGATTAGTGCTCTGGTAAAAAGAGAGAGAGAGAGAGAGAGAGAGAGTGAGAGAGAGTGAGAGAGAGTGAGAGAGAGAGGCAGGCAAAGTGAAGAGACCACAGCACCAAAGCTTCCTTTAATGCTATGGGGACTCAGCTTCAGGCTGGGTTATGCACATCGCAAAGCAACACACTTTCCAAGTGAGATATTTCACTGGCACTGGCTCTCTCTCTTTCTCTCTATATCTCTCTATCTCTCTCTATCTCCCTCTTCCTCTCTCCCTCTTCCTCTCTCTCTCTCACTCTCTCCCCCATATATATACATATACATATACGTATATATATATATATATATATATATATATATATAATATAGTCCAGGAGAAGTGAAATAATATACAAGACAATGTCATCTTTAAGATTTGCTTTTAATGAGCAGAATCAGAAATGTATAGATTTTCATATTTTGTTCAGTAGCAAAAATTACCAGATGGAAGCATTTCAGTTGTTGGATAGATCAGACATTGAATACAAAGAGGCAAGGCGCTTGAGTTTGGTGGCTAGTCTGAGGTTGGGTGAGAATATTGTCTGAATGAATGGTGTCAGAGTAGAGAAAAGGGCTAGATATTCAGATAAGGGCAGGGAGTAGCTCCCATTATTATGGAAAAAAAATGTGCCTAAAATTAACTATTTACCTCCATCCATCTTTTCCAGGGCATATATATATATATATATTTATGTTTAGCACAGAGCCTGAGTAACCTCTAAGTCCCTGTTGGTCTTAGCTTATACCTCATGGTCACATCTGAGGACCATTGCAGGCTGTACTCATTCCAGGATCAATCTTTTTCAAGTGGAAGGGCAGGATACCCTCAGCTTCCCTTCAGAGTCTGGGGCTATCTCTACCATCATTGCTTTATGGTAGAGCTAAGGTCCTGGAAGGCCCCCAAGAGGCTGTTCCTTATGGAAGTGACCAGCAGTAGTGGAGATAGGGACCTTATAGTGTTCAAGGCCCAGTATATGTGTATGGGAATCCAAGGATTCCCTAAGTAGGGCCCCTGATGATCAGATGGTACGATATTGACCAAACAGGCCATTACTAAGTGGGCCAGTCTCTTGCCCTTAACCAACTTTTGTAGTCCTTTCTTTATCTGATGATCTTACATTTTCTCTCAGTTGTTCAGGCATTGAGTATCATTTGTTGAGTTCAACCAGAGTTAGGTTTTGGGGATGTGTCTTCTTAGGACCTTTCTGTTAGGCTGCCCTGCTAATTTGGTCTAAATCCAATCAATTAAAGTTTAAAAAATATTTTATTCAATTTTATTGAGAGTTAGAATGAAAGAAATCACAGTACTGAAGCATCCTTTCTGGTTGCATCTATGTCACCTGTCCCTGCAAAATGTTTATGGGTGCATGTATTCATCATTGCTACCTGAGACTGCAGTGTCATTGGTTCAGACTGCAAACCAAGTACAAAAGCTCAGGAGAAAAGACTGGGAAGAAGGATTTTGAAATTCTCAATACATACCATGTATATAAAGAATTAACTGTAAATCTCAAAATATTCTAAAAAGTAGACTATGTGAAGTATATTCTCTCAGTGTTGATAGAAATGACAGATCTGGAAAGTTAACATGTAAAATTAAAATAATTTTAAGGGGACTAGGTGGTGATGCACCAGGTTGAGCACACGTGTTACAATGCACAAGGGCCCAGGTTCAAGCCCCTGGTCACTACCTGAGGGGGAAAGCTTCATGAGTGGTGAAGCAGCGCTGCAGGTGTCTTCTCTGTCTCCTTCCTTCTCAATTTCTCTGTCTCTATCCAATAGTAATAAATACATAATTTAGAATAATTTTAAAAGCACTGAAAAATCTCAGACCAGTTATGTATAGTGAATGTGTTTTTTAGAGCATTTAAACACATTTATGGTTTTTCTCATTTGCTTGAAAATTTAAGAAGGGTTTTGATATTTGCAGTAAATATTCGAGTTATTAGGATCACTTTTCTAAAAACTAGGTTTTTTTTTGTCTCAGTGTCTTATTTAATTAATTAGTTAGTTAATTTTTTGGTCAAGCTTCCTTGTTTGTTTAGCAGCTAGAACACAGACTTGCATATTTAAGGCCCTGGGTTCAACCTTCAGCTCTGTAATTCTGCAGTGATGCTTTGGTCTCTCCAAACTAAATTCAAAACCAAAGTAAAACATCTAAAAGTTTTACAGTTATAGAAAGTTCAGGTAATTGGATAAAAGATTGTAACTTCATTGTATGTTTTTCTTAAGAGGTATAATCTGTAGAAGTGGCCATTTATAGATCTTTCTTTGGTGAAATTTTCAGGAACTGTTAAAACCTGCCAGGGGCCAGCCCCAGCAGGTCTCATGGATCCCAAAGGAGGGGTGTTGGCCAAGAATGAGAGATGAGTGAGTTGATGCTGAATCAAGCTCAGGCAGACATCTCTGTCATGCTCAAGCAGAACTTTTATAGTCTCATAAGGCATAGATCATTAATACAGAAATCACCAAGGTATAGATTATTAAAACAAAAATCACCAAGTAAGCACAGCACAGGTAGGGAACATCTGCTTTGTGGAATATTCACATTCTAGGGGCACTTTTCTCCCTAGAGATCACATCACAGTTTCTAGGTCTTTTGTTATTTCCTGTACCTATGTGCTAGTCAGATGTCCTTTTGATTAAGATTAATATTCTCCCTATTATGTATGTTTATGCCATCCTCTTGCCCCTAGGCATCGGAAGCTGTGGTTCATAGAAAATTCAAGCTTGTTATGTTTCTAGGGGCCTTAAACAAATTGAACAGCCCATTTTTCATATATTCTGTTCCATTGTTTTATCAAGGAGTTTTGTTTTGTTTCTTACTGAGAATGCAGCAAGGTGATACTTAATTTTACCCCATAAAATTAAGCTTGCTTTTTTGTATGCTCATTATGTGACCTAGATTCTCATGTACTATTCCTGTATAAGGAAGTGGGAGCATGGTGGGTGGTAGCTTAAAAGGCCCATTGTATGTATCTAGGCAAGTACCTTAACTTTCCATTTATTAATTAGGCTATGTAAGGTGACCCCTCCACTGTGGGAACCACCAATCTTTCTCTATGTTTTAGGGGGACTACTAAAGGAAGTGGTGTAGATAAGTGGGGAAACAATTCTTCCTCTTGGAGTCTCCTGAAAAATTCTGCATTACTGATATTCCTTGTTCCATTATGATCAGTCTTACAGGGTGCAATGCAAGTTTTGTCATTACTTTTGTTATTGATCAGGCTCTGAGCCTGGCCATAGGTAAATATTATTAAGACCACACAGAGCTTAATCCCAAGACCTATACATGGCAAAAGGCAAGATGGTTTCAGTTTATCCTGGAGATTCCAGCAAGCTGAACTTCCTGCAAAGCTGGTAGTGTGTCAAGCAGGTCGCATGACAGTGCCTGTGCCATCTCCCCCTTTTTTATTTTGTAAATGAAACTTTCATGTTTCATTGAAATGGCTTTGATGCTGTGCCTTAGCACTCACTGAGCTCTTATGGTTGTTTTTGCTTTAATTTTAACTATGATTAATTATCCCTAAGCAAGCTTCCTGGAGTAGCTATTGTTTCTAAAAGGTGAGTTTTTATGAAGCAAATTAACAGTCTACCCCTATTCTATAAGCTTCTCAAGGCTGTGGGAAGAACCCACTGCTCTCTATATTTCCCTCTAAACTTTTCTGCTAGGGGTGTAGGTACCGGGATGATAAAGGGGCGGGGGAGCTAGGAATTGCCTTACAGACAGCTTATCTGATAATTGGCCCATTGCTGTTTTAGACCTCTTTAGTCTGGGGGTCTTTAAGGGGTTGTTTTTTGTTAAACAGCATTCTCCTTAGGAACTTGCTGTTTTCTCAGTTGTCATTTGGAAATTAACCAATAAATCTTATAAAATAGCCAATAATACCCAATATTAATATCATGATTAGTGGAACAAAAAGGCAGAGTGGTTTCGGTTCATTCCAGGGCCACTCACCTTGCAGAGGCCCCCCACCATGCTTGGATCTTGTCAGATAGCTGGTGTGACTTCGCCTTCCCTAAAAACTGGTCCTTAAAGTCTTTAAAACCATTCTTCCCTCAGAGTTAACATTGAAAATCTTTTATCTGATACTTGCTCTCATTCATTGATTTCTCTCTTTTTATTCTGTCAACTTCCAGCTATACTAATTTAATACAATTTAGAAAAAGCTACTTTTTATGGTGGGGGAAATGTTATGTGATGATTTGTATTTTTATTTAGCAATATGATAAAAACTCATTCTTTACAGTTAAAAAAGCAAACTTTCAAATAATAACACACACACATATATATATGTATGTGTATATATATATACACATACATATATATACATATATATATATATTTAAGCTAGAACACTGCTCAGCTATAGTTATGGTGGTGTAGAGGATTAATTCTGGGCAAATAAAAATTATTCTGGGCAAATAAAAATTATAAAAATACATTTATTGGGAGTCAGGCGGTAGCACAGTGCGTTAAGCACACGTGGTGCAAAACGCAAGGACCGGCTTAAGGATCCCAGTTCGAGCCCCAGCTCCCCACATGCAGGGGAGTCACTTTATAGGTGGTGAAGCAGGTCTATAGGTGTCTATCTTTCTCTCCCCTTCTCTGTCTGAACTACTCTGCAAGGACTACTGAGCATCATTCTGGTACATGTGAAACTAGGGATCAAGATTTCGGACCTTATGCTTTCAAGCCCAGTATTTCATTCCCGACCCCACCTAACAAGCCACTTAATTTATTAATTAACATGAAACTGAGAGAACAGGGCATTGCTCCGGCAATCCAGGCATTGAACTCAAGACCTCATGCTTAAGACTCCAACACTGTTAGCCATCTCCCAGTCTGCTTCAGAACTGATTTTTAAAGGGTTGAGTTTATTCCATAGGTGGTAGACCATTATATTCACATGACAGAAGCCACAGTGCCACTCCAGTAGGTGTGTGTGGCACTGGGAATTGAATCAGGAGCCTCCTGCATGCAAGTCCTGCACTCTACCAATGGAGCTATTTCCCTGACTGCTTATATCAAAACTTGCTTTCTTTAACTGCATTTACACTGGAAGTTCTTACTTATTTATGAATTAATTTATATGGACCCCAGTTAGGCTTGAAATATGTGTATATGTTCTTTTTTTTTTTCCAGGAGAAGGGAGCCAGCATCCTTTTGGAGCCATGAATATGGTGTGGACTCCATCTGTTGCTCAGATTGGAATTTCAGTGGAATTACTGGATAGCGTGGCTCAGCAAACTCCTGTAGGCAATGCTGCTGTGTCCTCAGTTGACTCCTTCACTTGGGTAATGTCATCTTATTTCCTTACTCCTTTAAAAAACAATATATACTTTAAAAATAAGCCTGGTGGGGAGTCGGGTAGTGAGTTAAGCACACGTGGCACAAAGTGCAAAGACTTGCATAAGGATACCGGTTCGAGCCCCCGGCTTCCCACCTGCAGGGGAGTCACTTCACAGGTAGTGAACCAGGTCTGCATGTGTCTATCTTTCTCTCCCCTTCTCTGTCTTCCCATCCTCTCTCCATTTCTCTCTGTGCTATGTAACAATAATAATAACTACATCAACAATGAAAAATAAGGACAACAAAAGGGAAAATAAATAAATATAAAAAATTTATATAGTAAAAAATAGCCTGGTACTGGAAAGTTAAAAAAATGAAGGTGGATATATGACATTAATTACTGACTTTATGAATGCTTTTAGTTTATTTGTATATGCTTAAGTATCTTAGTATTTGTAAATGTTTTGATGAGTTTTTTTTTAACATTTATTTGTATGTGTGCTAGAACAAGAGAACTCTGTTTATAGTGATTTTTATGACATTTAGGCTTAACTATTATACTTTACATATATGTTCTAAATTTTAAAAATTATTTTATTTATTTTATTTTTGAGAGAGTTGCAGAGAGAGAAAGACACAGAGAAACACCAGAGCAAGACACAGCTCTGGCTTATTGTGATGCGGGGGATTGAACCTGGGACTTTGGAGCCTCTTTGCATAACCATTATCCTACTTACTTTTTTTTTTTCTCTTCATTTTACTTACTGATGAGAGCATATGGATGAGAGAGAGAGAGAAAACAAGAAAATCTTTGGTGTATATAGTGCCAGTGCTCAATCTCAGACCCTCTGTGCACACAGGTCTGATGCTATCACGTTCATCCTCACTACTTCCATTTTTTTTTAAGATAAATATTGGGCTATAAGTAGCTTAGCAATCTACACAACAGACTTTCATGTAAAAGACCCCAGAGGTCCAGAGCTGAGCAGTTCTCTGTTTTTTTTTTTTTTTTTTTTTAAACCAGAGCACTACTCAGTTCTGGCTTATGGTGGTGCGGGGGATTGAACCTGGGACTTTGGAGCCTCAGGCATGAGAGTCTCTTTGCATAACCATTATGCTATTTACCCTCTTCCCTGCTTTCTTTTTTAAATATAATTTATTTAATTGTTTTCCCTTTTGTTGCCCTTGCTTTTTATTGTTGTAGTACTTATTATTGTTGTTATTGATGTCATCATTGTTAGACAGGGCAGAGAGAAATGGAGAGAGGAGGGGGAGACAGAGAGGGGGAGAGAAAGGTAGACACCTGCAGACCTGCTTCATTCACTGCCTGTGAAATGACTCCCCTGCAGGGTGGGGAGCCGGGGGCTCGAACTGGGATCCTTATGCTGGGTCTTGCACTTTGCGCCATGTGTGTTTAACCACTGCGCTACCAACCGACTCCAAGCAGTTCTCTTCTTAAAAAGAGAAAAGCAAAATTACACATATGGTCCACTGCCCTTCCGTTTCCCTCCTTATATCTGCTCTGTGTCTTTTTTTTTTAATGATAAGAAATTTATTTATTTATTTATTTATTTATTTATTTATTTATTTATTGTGCCTTCAGGGTTATCACTGGGACATGGTTCCTGCACTACAAATCCACTGCTCTTGGAGGTCATTTTTCCCATGTATGTTGCCCTTGTTGTTGTTATTGTTGGATAAGATAGAGACATCGAGAAGGGAGGGGAAGACAGAGAGGGAGAGAAAGGTAGATACCTGCAGACCTACTTCACCACTTGTGAAGCGACACCCAAAACGCCACCACCACCACCACCACCACCCTCCCCCCTTGCAGGTGGGTACCCTGGAACTCGAACTGGGATCCTTATGTAGTCCTTGTTCTTTGCCCCATGTGCAATTAACCTGCTGTGCTACCACCCTACTCCCTTGATAAGACCTTTTTATCTGTGTTCCAGTGGATAGTGGCATTACTTCTAGATCTGGAATCTGTACCATAAATCAGTACATTTATCTATGTGTGTGAGTTTCTTTGTATTTGAAATGCCTGGAAGCATTTGTCCTGTGAATACTGACATCTAGTGCCTTCTGGTATGTCGATTACATGGAGCAGTCTGCAGCCTAGAGGAGGGCTCACACCAAGCTGGCACCTTGATCTTGAACTTGCAGTCTCCAGAATTGTGAGAAATCTTGTGTTACCATCTACCCAGTCTGAGGTCATTTGTGATAGCAGTTGAATGGGAAAAGATACACTGACACTTATTTTTTTATTAATAAATGTCATATATATATGTTAACCCAGGCAAGCTAAATTCTGGTAATATGCCAAGTTATCTTCTGTTACGTTCAGTTATTAATGGAGAGCTCAGCTAGCGTTTAGGCAGTTTAGATTTGGAGAATACTGAAGAAACTAAATTTCTCCTGTTATCTCTTCTGAAAGGTGAAGGAAACCCAAAGAGCTCATGCAGAAAGGCATCTTAGCAGTTTTATTGTGACTGGATTTGGGAAAGGCAAATTCAATGAGCTGTCATAGAAGACAAGGTATGAATGAATACGAGTAAACAGTATGTGTAAGGCAAGAAATAGTCTCCATTTTCTGGATCCAATACACTAGAAAACATAATACAGTTTGCAGCTGATGTCCCAGTACCCCCCAGAGTACTTTTTTCCAAATCTGTCTTTAAAAATATAAATTTATCTTTATTTTACTTGTTAAAAGAGAGAACCAGAGCCTCACTCCAGCATGTACACTACCATGTACTGACTGAACTTGGAGCCTCATGCTTGTGTCCAACAATTTCGCCACTGTGTCAGCTCCTGGATCACCTTTATTTTTATTTATTTTTTGACCAGAGATTTATTTAGCACTGGTTTAAAGTGGTGCCAGAGATTCATTGGGACCCCAGAGCCTCAGACATAAGAGTCTTTTGCAATGAGGATCCTGGTTAGGGCCCCTGGATTCCCACCTGCAGGGGAGTCGCTTCACAGCCGGTGAAGCAGGCTCTGCAGGTGTCTGTCTTTCTCTCCCCCTCTCTGTCTTACCCTTCTCTCTCCATTTCTCTCTGTCCTATACAACAACAACAACATCAATAATAACTACAACAATAAAACAAAGAGGGCAACAAAAGGGAATAAATAAATATTAAAAATGCAAAAAAATATCTTTTGCATAACCACTATGCAATCTCCTAACCCAAATTTCCCTTTCCAGTGTTTTTTATGCAACCAAAAACACACAGTACAGTCTTTTGTGAGTCCCTTCCTTCATTTAGCATGTTTCCCGATTTACTCATTTTTAACATGTATAATACATATTTTTTGCTAAAAAATATTTTTTCCATTTCATGATTATGCCACATTTCCCTCAGAAGAACTGGGGCCTCATTTATATGTAATTTCATTGTTCTTAGATTGATTTTTCATTCAGCTAGAAAGGTGGAGAGACAGACGGTTCCAGAGCTACCCCTGTTTCCATGTCACCTTGTACTTGGTGCCAGTGCTTGAGTCCCACCCACACAATTAGACAAGGCATGTCCCCTAGATCATGAGCTGTCTCTCTAGATGGATAGACCGCATTTTAGCCATACTTTTGGGTTGATTGCATCTTTGGCTGTTATGAGTAATGTTGCTGTGTATATTCATGTACAAGGTTTATTTTATTTTTTTGTTTTTGTTTTGTCCTCTCTGGGGCCTCACTTTTCTGTAAAGAAAGGGACAGATACCACAGCAACAAAATGTTCCTCAGTGTGATAGTGCCCCCATGTGGTGTAGCAGTAGCTCAAACCTGGGTGGTGCACCTGGCAAAGCAGACACCCTCCCAGGTAAAGTATCTCACTGTCCCCTGTATACATGTTTTTTTTAATGGACATGTGCTGTCATTTCTCTTGCATATATTTTCAAGAATAGAATTATAGGTTCTCTATGCCTAACTTTAAAAATATTTTTGTTAGTGATTTAATATTGATTTACAAAATTATAAGATAACAGGAGTATAATTCCATGTTTTTCCCACTGCCAGTGTTTTCTATCCCCATGCCCTCCATAGGATACTGCATTTGTTCTCCCAAGATCACAAATATAGGTTGACTATTATTTGTACAACTGTCAGTCTCTCTCTCTATATATATTTCCCCATTTTCCCTATGATCTTGCTTCCTCTTCCTTTCTAAGTCACACTTAATACTTGTGAGTCCCCCCCCTTTTTTTCTTTTTCTCTTTCTTTTCCTTCTCTCTCTGGTTCCTGATGAAATTGGAGTTCAGAGCCCTGTAGTCACCTTTCCCTGACATTTACCCCTCTGGGAGTATGGACCAAAATTCTTTATGGGGTACAGAAAATGGAAGTTCTGGCTTCTGTAATTGCTTCTCCACTGGACATGGACATTGGTATCTTGTGTTGGGTTTTTGGTTTATTTATTAAAAAGAGAGAAAGAACAGCATTACTCTCCCATACTTGACGCCAGGTCACAAAACCATTGCACCACAAATGCAAAGTCCTATACTCTACCTGCACAGCTACCTTTCATCACAGATTTTGTTGTAAGAGTTATAGGAATAAATTCTATATGGAGGCCAGGTAGTGACATGCCAGGTAGGGCACAAAGACCTGAGTTCAAGCTCCCAGCCTTGACTAGCTCAGAGGAGTGCTGCAGGTATCTCTCTTTTTCCTTCCCACTCTATTCCCCCATGTCTCCCCCCCCCCTCTCTCTCTCTCACACACACACACACACACACACACACACACACACACACACACACACACACAGGTTTTCATAGCTCTTGGCCCAGTAAAATAGAATAGTTTACATACATATGGCCCACAAGGAAATGGACTGGGAACACTGGTGCAGAGAGCATCTTGATCTCTCTTGACACTAGTGCCACTTTATCACTAGTGTCCCTCACCTCCCAGAGCAGAGGCTTTCCCTAGAAATTGCTTCACTCCAGCCCCCTCCATCAGGACTATTGCTAGGGGTGAAGACACAGTTTTTACATAGTTTTCTTCCATCAGCCAACAAGATATTTCATTAGTGTGCATGTACAGAGTGAGTGGGCTTAGAACACTAAGGAGAGTGAGATGACCTTTTTCATGCAAAACCAAAGAGGAAGAGAGAGACTTGGGAGTCAAGAGTTCTCCTCAGGGAGGCACACAGGAAGCTGGGTTTCACCAGGAGCACAGGCACTCAAGGCAGGGGTAAGAACTCTGGGGAAACTCAGTGGAGAGCCATGCTGGCAACAGAAACTCTTCTTCCTTCTAGTGAAGTCAACACTCTTCCTGGGATCTGGTGCCTCCCAAAGAATGACCCACACCCTCTAGCTGACTCATACAAATATGGGATATAAAGTATGTGATGACTGTGTTAAGAAGATAATAAAGGACAGACGGGGTGGGTGGTAGGATAGGTAACATATGGTTATGCAAAGAGATTCTGATGCCTGAGACTCCAAAGTCTCAGGTTCAGTCCCTTGCACCACCATAAACTAGAGCTGATCAGTGCTCTGGTAAGAAAGAAAAAAAAAATGACAGTGTGATAATAAAATAAAAATTTAAGTCTTCCATCTCTACTTCTCATCAGCAAGGCAGTCACTTTGCAACTAAGTGGGTTACTGTCAGTGAGAGACACATAATAGGGATAAAGTATTGTTTCCCAGGACTGCTAATACAGTTTATACAAAAGTGCTTGTAACTATACAGCATAGCACATGTTATGTGTTATTACAATTATAACGAGTACCTATGATGTCATTGCAGTTGTCCTGATGATAAAAATGATCTTTTATGCTTCTTTTTACTGGGTGGTTAGATGTATAGATGAATTGATAGAAAGATTAGACATACAGAAAGTCATATTCATAGTTAGGGAGACAACATAGTGGCTTTGCAAAAGATTTTCATGCTTGATGATCTGAAGTCCCAGGTTTAGTCCTGAGCACCACCATAAGCCAGAGCTGAGCAGCACTCTAATCTTTCTGTATCTCTATTTTTCTCTCCCATTAAAATAAAATAAAATATTAAAAAAGAGGTCCTATTTATGAACATTCCCTGTTACATAACAAATTACAAAAACTTTTCTTCATCATCTTTGTTCAGGTGAAAGCAAAACTATCAGCCATGCAAGTTAGACTGTGACTGTGGTATGCAGTATATCAGCAATTTCAGAATATGGTACAAAACTTTTTAAAAATTTTTTATGAGAGGGATAGGGGAGAGAGAAAGAACCAGACATCACTGGTACATGTGCTACCGGGGATCGAACTCAAGACCTAACGCTTGAGAGTCCAACACTTTACCTAGTAGGCTAAATCCCATACCACTGGTACAGAACATTTTAACAAGTATCAAGTTATGACTAATTACAAGATAAATTATTAGTTAGAACTATAATTTACAGAGGATGGGCTGTGTTGCATCTGGTTGTGCACATGTTACAATGTGTAAGGACCTGGATTCAAGTCCATGGTCCCCACCTGCAGGGGGAAAGGTTTACAAGTGCTGAAGCTGTGTTGCAGGTTTTTCTCTCTCCCTCTCTATTTCCTTCTTCCATGTCCACTTCTCTTAGTCTCTATTCAATAATAAAAAATATTTTACAAAATGAATTAGAGGGTGGGAGTAAATAGCAAAATGGTTATGCAAAGAGACTCTCATGCCTGATGCTCCAGAGTCCCAGGTTCAGTCCTGCACACCACCATAATCCAGAACTGAGTACTGCTCTGGTAAAAAAAAAAAAAAAAAAGAATTGTAATTTACAGATATAGAAATTGAGAGATGGAGAGATAGCATAATAGTATAATAGTTATGCAGAGACTCTCTTCCGTGAGGTTTTAAAATTCCAGTTTCAGTTCCCCATACACAAGCCAGAACTGTGTTAAATAAAATTAAAAAAAAAAAAAAAAAAAAACTTGAAAGGCAGACATGACAAATGAGCAGCAGAGAAAGGAAGAAAAAATTTACTCTTCTTAGACTTTAAGTTGAGTTAGAATCTGTGACTCCTCCAGACGCAACCTATGTAATAGGATAACATCTGTGCAAATCATATATCTAAATGCAGGTTT